>NC_083705.1:71066319-71691319 GCF_033118175.1 Dama dama
TAATGGGAATTCCTTTGATGCCATATCTGTAAGAATCTGGAGGCCGAGTTGGAGTTATTTTTATAAAATGCTAAGAGTCTTTCCTTTTGATTTTTATTCTACTGAGCATTCTCTCCACCTAAGAATTGGAATTAAATTACTTAACTGTTTTTGGGTATATATCAAAATGACCTGCAATTTTCTCTTTGACAGATTAAAATATTAAGTAATATTATTAGATTTTCTAAAGCCAAACCTTTCTTGCACTCCCAGGAAAATACTATATAGTTATACATGGCATGTGTGCCCTTGGGCAAATTCGTACATCTCTATGGACCTGTTACATCATTTTAAAGAGAATGGAAGTATTATCAGTATCAATCTAATGTTGTTATAATATTAATTCATTGATTCAACAAATTTATTGATCCAGCTTGAACATCTGGAAGTTCATGGTTCACATCCTGTTGAAGCCTGACTTGGAGAATTTTGAGCATTACTTTGCTAGCGTGTGAGATGAGTGCAAGCTTGTTTTAGAAAAGGCAGAGGAACCAGAGATCAAATTGCCAACATTGGCTGGATCATCGAAAAAGCAAGAGAGTTCCAGAAAAAAATCTATTTCTGCTTTATTGACTATGCCAAAGCCTTTGACTGTGCGGATCACAATAAACTGTGGAAAATTCTGAAACAGATGGAAATACCAGACCACCTGATCTGCCTCTTGAGAAACCTATATGCAGGTAAGGAAGAAACAGTTAGAACTGGACATGGAACAACAGACTGGTTCCAAATAGGAAAAGCAGTTATGTCAAGGCTGTATAATGTCACCTTGCTTATTTAACTTATATGCAGAGTACATCACGAGAAACGCTGGGCTGGAAGAAGAAGCACAAGCTGGAATCAAGATTGCCAGGAGAAATATCAATAACCTCAGATAGGCAGATGACAGGACCCTTATGGCAGAAAGTGAAGAGGAACTAAAAAGCCTCTTGATGAAAGTGAAAGAGGAGAGTGAAAAATTTGGCTTAAAGCTCAACATTCAGAGAACTAAAATCATGGCATCTGGTCCCATCACCTCATGGGAAATAGATGGGGAAACAGTGGAAACAGTGTCAGACTTTATTTTTTGGGCTCCAAAATCACTGCAGATGGTGATTGCAGCCATGAAATTAAAAGACACTTAAGCCTTGGAAGGAAAGTTATGACCAACCTAGATAGCATATTAAAAAGCAGAGCCATTACTTTGCCAACAAAGGTCCGTCTAGTCAAGGCTATGGTTTTTCCAGTGGTCATGTATGGATGTGAGAGTTGGACTGTGAAGAAAGTTGAGCACCGAAAAATTGATACTTTTGAGCTGCGGTGTTGGAGAAGACTCCTAAGAGTCCGTTTGACTGCAGGGGATCCAACCAGTCCATCCTAAAGGAACTCAGACCTGGGTGTTCATTGGAAGAACTGATGCTGAAGCTGAAACTCCAATACTTTGGCCACCTCATGCGAAGAGTTGACTCACTGGAAAAGACCCTGATGTTGGGAGGGATTGGGGCAGGAGGAGAAGGGGATGACAGAAGATGAGATGGCCGGATGGCATCACCGACTCGATGGACATGAGTTTGGGTAGACTCCGGGAGTTGATGATGGACAGGGAGGCCTGGCGTGCTACAATTCATGGGGTCACAGAGTCAGACACGACTGAGCGACTGAACTGAACTGAACTGAACTGAGATGAGTGCAATTGTGCAGTAGTTTGAACACTCTTTGGCATTGACTTTCTTTGGGATTAGAAAGAAAACTGACCTTTTCCAGTCCTGTGGCCACTGCTGAGTTTTCCAAATTTGCTGGCATACTGAGTGCAGCACTTTAACAGCATCATCTGAGCCACTATCCTATTGTTCTTTTCGAGGTCCTGTACTGTAAGATTAAGTGTTTATTTCTTGTGTTTGTTTGATTTTTATATATTATTTGTGTGAAATGTATTATAAACCTATTACAGTAGAGGACTATACAGCTGATTGTGTTAGTTGGGTACCTAGGCTGACTTTCTTGGACTTATGAACCAATTGGACTTATTAAATTGGACACAGAGACTCTGGCACACTTAAACAGCTCCATTAGTCCTTTCTAAAATTTAATAAATGACTGCAATGAGGAAAATGGAAACAGGATGTGCTAAATAGATGGATGAAGAAAACAAAATGACTTGTTCAGCTATTTCTGTGTTTATAAAAAGCACATTATAATTATCCCACATGGAAATAAGTAATCATTAAAGAAAGATAGAAATTAATAATATAGAAAGTTTGTTTTAATTAATAGTATGATGACAACAACACAATTAGGGGCTACAGCTTCTTTGTTTTATAAAGCAGTGATGTGTAGTATCTATTTAGATCTGGATATCAGTGGCCTATTTTAAACTACATACACCAAAATTATTAGAACACATCCTTCAGCATTAAATGCACAAATGCAAAAGAAGCAAAATGATAACTCAAAATGAAAATAATATTGAGTTAACTTATTCCCTTATGAGATTCACCTAAAATAAGTTTTATGTAATTATCATTTTTGTCAGTTTCTAGGTCGTCTTATGAACAGAAGGGTAAATGAAAGAAAGTAATGTGATACAAAATATCGCTTTGAATGGAATTATTTTCAAAGCCAAGCACAGACAGGTGAGACTATATCTTGAAAATTAGAGTTCTAGTTATTAAACAGATAACATTATAATTTGTTGATGAGTCAAGAAAACCTTCAGCTGCCTTTTGTCAATCCATATTAAGGCATTTCCCTTTATTTAATTGGGTTCCCACTTAACATTATTAATCTCATTTTATGGTTTTATTACTACCCTTTCAAATGTAAAGGACATATTTATTTTTTTAATGCAATAACGTCCTTTCTTTCAAGTTCATGTCCTCAATTCCACGTATTTCATTGGAAACGTTTCTGTTTCTTACTGGTGTCACATTTAGTGGCCCTGTTATTTCATAGACATCTGACTTAGGGTGACTGTGACTTACAGTATTATTAGTGTGCATTCTCCAAACACCTGCCGAGGTAACACATATGCTCAGGTCAGCCTTTGAATAGGTGACTTGATGGACCTTAGACCCAACAGATTTAAGACACATAGTCATTTGTCAAGCAATTCCATCCCCAAAGTGATGCTTAAAAATACATATATATATACACATATATAAAACACTATTTTATATGGAATATAATTGAGTTATAACGCTGTTAGTTCCAGGTGTAGAGCAGAGTAATTCAGTTACACATCTACATGCATCTATTCTTGTTCAGGTTAGTTTCCCATATAGGTTATTACACAGTATGGAGTATCCTGTGGTCTACAGTAGGTCCTTGGTGATCATCTGTTTTATATGTAGTAGTGTGTATGTATGCTAATTCCAGCCTCCTAATTTATCTCATTCCCCCACCTTTCCCCTTCGATAACCATAGTTTGTTTTCTGAGGCTATGAGTCTGTTTCTGTTTATTTTTAGGCATCACTTGGAAAAGCTGCCTAGAGTCTTTTCAAGGGTATGTGAAAGTTCCCTATAAGGTACATTTCTGTTTATACCCTTTTTTTTTCTCCTGCAGATCGAGGCAATAAAGTCAGCACAGAATACGTGTGTGTGTGTGTGTGTGTGTGTGTGTGATTGTTCTTGTATTCTAATCGTAAATTCCCCTAATCAAGGCCACTTAACCTCTGAGCAAGAGGCAGAACTCTGTACTTGCACTTGTTCCTATTTACCCTGCAGGTGGGGTGTGGATGGAGCTGGCTGAAAGTCAGCTTGAGCTGTGAACAGTAAAATATTCCCATTTGAAAATAATTCCATTTATTAATGGAGAAAAGAACTTCGAAAAGGTCTACACAATGACATTAACAGAATGAAAGCGCAGCTCACATGGAGGCTATTTATATTACGACTCCTACCAGTTTTAAGGGAAAAAAAGCTAATATCAATCATACATATTTTAGTCTATGAAAACGCCTACTTACTCTCCCAGTAATAATGAATCTCCAATCACATATCAAATTTCCTTCTTTCGGAAGTAATATCCCTTTCTACTAAGAATAATACAGTTAACCACTCCAGTCCTCAAAGTCTTTACTTCTGCTTCTAAGAATAATACATTTTTGCCACTCCATTCCTCAAAGTCTTTACTTCTGCTTTAAATAAAATGCTCAATTTGTCTTCAGTATCCAATCAAAGAGCACAGAAATCAAGTCCGAGAGGCACAAGCTCACAGCTCAGCTCCACGCAGCTCATCTCCGCATCTGTCACCCGCTTATCCTAAGTTATCGGCAAAGGCGTTGGTCTGTTACCTGGGTCTCAAAGGGCAAATGTTCCCCACACACACTTGGGCAGAAAGAAAGTGTAGAGGCAAGTCAAGAGGGTACTCTATTTGGGATATTCCAAGTTTTCCATCCTGGGAAAATCCTGAGAATTTAAAATCCAAATGTCCCACACCAAGTTGAGGTTGCTGATTGAGGGGACATGAAAACATGTGTGTATCCATATATATGTGTGTTTACACATCTATACATATTGCAATAGCCAAAGTTTATATATATACACACATGCGTGCATGGGTGCTAAATTGCTCAGCCATGTCCAGTTCTTTGCAACCTCATGGACTGTGGCCCGCCAGACTCCTTTATCCATGGGATTTTCCAGGCAAGAATGCGGGAGTGGGTTGCCATTTACTTCTCTAATTCATCGCACTAGATAGTCATTAAAGAAAACACAAAAGATTCAAACGAGATGGTAAATCCATATCTCTAATACCCATAGGTCGCTCATTTTATTATCTGGATATTTATCCTTCTATCATTTTTTGAAGATAAATTGAAAAACAAAATTAAGACTGTATGATACATATTACTTTGCAGTGACATACCAGAATTAAAATAGAAATAAACATTCATATTATAATTTTTACTAATGTAACAAAAGGTATTTTGTAACAGCATTTCGCTAAGCTCCTATGAAGATTTAGTAACACCTTCTGCCTGTTTGTGTAATTATGGTCTTAGGATAGCTTCCAGATGTGGAACTAATATGTTGAAAGAGATGCACATTTTAAGATTTAGGGGGAAATTGGCCAAATCTTCTATAGCTGTGTAGCAATCTACAGGCAGGGTATAAACATGCCTCCTTTGTTTTGCATTATTATTCTTTCTGTTTTGAGAGTGTCATATCCTTGATGGGTTAGTTCAAATTCATCACTGGTAAGACTGAACTTACATCCTTTTTTTCATTTATATTTGTCCTGTGAATTTTACACTCATGTCTTTGTTTACTCCATGGGGAAGGTTTTAATCGCTCTTTTATTAATCTGAAAAAGCTCTCTGTATTTCAAGAACATTAATCTTTTGCCTCTCACATATGAGTATTTTCCACAATTGATGGTTTATTTTTAGAAATGTTTATTGTCTGTGTTTTCTTTTTAGACTTATAAAGGTTTTAAATCTGTGTGCAGTCACATCTATGCAAGTTCCAGAGACAGGAAGAAGTGCACTTTGGGCAAAAGTGGGCTGAGAACTGACCACTGGCTTTAGTAATGTTACTGGGACCTTGATGAAGTGACCTTGCCTGACAAGAGCCGTTTCCTCCAAACGGGCTGGCTGTGACCTCTGCTCTCCTCTGGCTACTCTTCCTTCTTTACTGATCTCATCCACTGTAGACCAGTGTGGGTCCAGGGACATTTATGATTACAGAGCACAGATAAGGAGTTTTGCTACAAATAAAAAGAGAAGAATGGGGTGGTAGTTCATGGGAAATGGGGTCTAGAGAGTCATTTTGTAAGATGTAAGAACAGCCTGCTATGCACCTCTATGCTGGTAGTAGCACTATTCGTAATAGCTAAGACATGGAAGCAACCTAAATGCCCGTTGATTGATGAATGGATAAAGAAGATGTGGTGTGTATATATATATATATATATATATATCCACATATATATATATATATATATCCACATATAGATATATATACAACAAAGGAATACTACTCAGCCATTAAAAGAATGAAATAATACCATTTGCAGCAACATGAATGAACCTAGAGACTGTCATACAACATGAAGCAAGTCAGAGAAAGACAAATATCACATGCTGTCACTCACGTGTGGCTCTAAAATGCAAGGCAAATGAACACATCCATGAAACAGAAGCACACTCACAGACAGAACAGATTTGTTGTGGCCAAAGGGCAGGAGGGTGGAGGAGGCAAGGATTGGGAGTTTGGGACTAGCAGATGCAAACTATTATTTGTAAAACGAATAAATAACATGGCCTACTGTCTAGCACTTTAAAAGCACCCCCATGCCCCAAAAAAGGATAGCATGGTAATGCACAGGAGGAAATCCAGCAGAGAGGGAGAATGTTAGGATTCAAGAGAAAAAGGAGAAAACAGACCCTTGGGTAACTGAGGATACCTGAAAACCAGTCAAGAGGAAGAGTCAGCCCAGATACGGGACCCACAGGCAGGTCAAGGGCATGACCAGGAAGATCCAGGCTAGAAGCGTAAGGAGGGTGATATGAGGGAGCAGGGCCAGTCAGGTTGCTCAAAACTCTCCAGTGAAAGAGGAGAATATGCAAGGTTATCATCTGAGAGTGAGAGTGGGAGGGAAGGATGAGAGGTTTGGAATAGCCTTCTGAGAGCAGTTACTTCCCTGGACGTTGAAGGGAAGTGGGCAGAGCTGGAGTCTCCCCTGCAGGATGCGATAGAGCTTCATTAACTCAAACTTCACTCCACCCACCAAAACACCTTCACCACTTTCTTCATAAAGCTTGTGTCTATTCTAGAGTCCACCCTTAACACCTTTGCAATTCTGTAGACCTTATAAGTTGGATTATTTCTCCCTAGTACATTTTCTAATTGGACGTTGCTGTTGTTATTTAGGCGTTAAGTCATGTCCTACTCTTTAGCAACTCCATGGACTGTAGCCCACCAGGCTCCTCTGTCCATGGAATTTTCCAGGCAAGAATACTGGAGTGAGTTGCCATTTCCTCCTCCAGGGGATCTTCCTGACCCAGGGATCGAACCCCTGTCTTCTGCATTGGCAGGCAGGTTCTTTACTACTGAGCCACTTATGGCCCTAGTTGGGTGGTGGTTGGGTGGTTCAGTCGCTAAGTTGTGTCCAACTCTTTTCAACCCCATGAACTGCAACACACCAGACTTCCCTGTCCCTCATTATCTCCCAAAGTTTGTTAAGACTCATGTTCACTGAGTCAGTGATGCTATCCACCATCTTATCCACTGTCATCCCCTTCTTCTCCTGCCCTCAATCTTTCTTTGGGTGTTACTAGATTATATATGAACCTTGAAAACTGATATTTATTTTTTTATTAGTCACTTAGAAGACCCTAGTTCGATTCCTGGGTTGGGAAGAACCCCTGGAGAAGGGACAGGCTACACACTCCAGTATTCTTGGGCTTCCCTGGTGGCTCAGCTGGTAAAGAATCCACCTGCAATGTGGAAGACCTGAGTTCGACCCCTGGGTTGGGAAGATCCCCTGGAGAAGAGAAAGGCTACCCACTCCAGTATTCTGGCCTGGAGAATTCCGTGGACTGTGTAGTCCATGGGATCGCAAAGAGTTGGACACGACAGCGATTTTCACTTAGAAGACTTCTCAAAGCATTCATTGTCATGTTTTCAGTACAGTAGCATACATATGAAATAAAAATTTGGAAAGCTACAATTGATCTAAAATTATATTTTGTTACGAGGAAGACTATTCCATGAACAGATGGGTGAAAAGTAGACACGGTGAAAAGTTCCTCCGTGCCCTAGAGGAACATCATTCAACTTGTTAGACCCTGGGTTTTCTCACCAATAAAAGGTAAAATCTGTTCTATCCATGTTTTGATGTTAATAATTTGAGTTTGTATACAAATATTTGTAAAATGCCCAGTGATATACAATTGACACATGTTATTAAAAAGAAAGACAACAGCATAGAACAGCAAGGCTCCACAGAGTAACAATCAAGTGAAGGGCACCTTGCACGGGCATCAGGATTCGCAGTGGAAGAGATGAAGCAGGAGGAAGAGGAGGAACCAGGAGAGTGTGGGTCATCCTGGTGGCCATGCCGACAGCAGCAGGTGCAGCCACAGAGGTATCTCACCCTGTCGCTTCCCGGGGTCTTCACATCCTCAGAACTGCAGTCTTGTGGGCAGCCAGACAGAACTGCCCTAAGCAAAGGAGCTTTAATACCCCATGACCTTGAGGAGTGGAAGACCCTATCACATTTAAAAAAAAAAAATTTTTTTTAATACATGGACCATTTTCTATATTAAAGTCTATATTGAACTTGTTATGACACTGCTTCTGTTTTCGGCTTTGGTTCTTTGGTCATGAGGCACATCGGATGTTAGCTCCCTGACCAAGGGTTGAACCTACATCCCCTGCATTGGAAGGCAAAGTTTTAACCACCGGACCACCAGGGAAGTCTGGCTATGACATTTTACATGACATTCAGGAAAGGAAATATCTTCTGTGCTCTGGTTAACAACAACTTAAAAGGCAACTGGTCTTTCTCAGATAGAATGCATCTTTCTCGACATATCTTGCAGTTTTCAGTCACAGAGAAACTGGACAAATATGTGCATTCTTCAATCAGAGCCCTCCGGGGACCTTCACCCTTTTTGAAAGTTCACGGCTTCGACCACTGATGCATCAGAAGGGGGAAAACACACATGTGGACAAGCTGAGAGTCATAATTATTCATATATCCTGACTCTTGAAACTTCATTTAAAACTGGCTTCTGAGAGTGATCGCCTGAGAAATAAACAAGGTGAATCTTAACTGCTGGAGCAGGTTTTTAAGCTGTGAGATTGGAGCTAAATTCAGACACCTTTTGTGATGGAGGCTTGAGTTATTTTTATGCTTGTGAGTGAAAGGCTTAATGAGAAGGCTCATGAGCCCAGCAAGTAAACTAAAAAGAAGGACCCAGAGAATATACCTGAGCCATCAGGCTTTATTTACAAATCGTGTCACACTTTCAAATGTGTCCCCTCCTTTTAAAAAAAAAATTATTTTTAACTGGAGTGTAACTGCTTTACAGGGTTGTGTTGGCTTCTTCTGTGCAACAGTGTATATCAGCCATAAGGATACACATGTCCCCTCCCTCTTAGGCCTCCCTTCCCATCCCGCCCATCTAGGCCATCACAGAGCTGCAAGCGGAACTCCCGGGGCTATGCAGTGGGTCCCCGCTCGTTCCCTGCTGGTTACCTATTTCCCACGTGGCAGTGTGTAACTGTCAGTGCTGCCCTCTCACTTTGCCCCACCCTCTGCTTTCCGGTTCTGTGCACGTCTGGCCCCTATGTCTGCACCTCTGCCGTGTTCAGTCACTCAGTTGTGTCCCACTCATTACGACCCCGTGGACTGCAGCACACCAGGCCTCCCTGTCCTTCACCATCTCCCGGAGCGTGCTCAAACTCATGTCCATTGAGTCAGTGATGCCATCCAACCATCTCGTCCTCTGTCGGCCCCTTCTCCTCCTGCCCTCAATCTTTCCCAGCATCAGGGTCTTTTCCAATGAGCTGGCTCTTCACATCAGGTGGCCAAAGTATTCCTGCCTTGCAAATAGGTTCATCAGTACCATTTTTCCACATTCCATATATATATGCATTAATATACAGTATTTGTTTATCTCTTTTTGACTTATTTCACTCTGTGTGACAGACTCTAGGTCCATCCACATCACTACAACTGATTTAATTTCATTAAATTTTATGGCCAAGCAATATTCCTTTGTATATATACATATATATGTATATATACATACACCACATCTCCTTTATCCATTCATCTGTTGATGGACTTTTAGGCTGCTTCCACATCCCGGATACTGTAAACGGTGCTGCAGTGGACACTGGGGTACCCGTGTCATTTTGAATTACGGTGTTCTCAGGGTGTATGTCCAGTAGTGGGATCGCTGGGTCATATGGTAGTTTTATTCCTAGTGTCTTAGGGAATCTTCATACTGTTCTACATAGTGGCTGTATCAATTTACATCCCCACCAACAGTGCAAGAGTTCCCTTTTATTTTTTTTCACAAAAACTGATATATTTGTTCTGTATGTCCTCATGCTGAAAACTGGCCCCCTAAAAGCATCAACACATAAAACACATTCATGAATTAAGCGTGGAATACATTAACTTACTTGAGATTCGAAAGATGTCAACAACAATACGTCATAAATTTAACCATGGTTTCTGCTAAAATTTTAACCACCCAAATCCTATGTAAAAAAGTAAATTTACAAAATAAGAGATAAATATTGAATTCCATAAGATTTTTTTTTTCATTATAAATTGGGGCAGCATTTTACTAGTATAAATAACAACCTAAAACATCAAGTTACGATGTAGAACATCTGCAGTCTCAGTAGAGAGCAAACTGTTACTGAGTTCCCTGCACGCAGCTGAGGTCATAGAGGAGGCTCAGCGCTTTCCCACCACTCATAATACATCATATAACATCCGTCATCTGTTTCATTTACTCTATGTGTCATCAGTGAAAAACAAACATACTTTTGGAATGAAATGTGTCTCAGGCCAGGGACTATCCCTTTAAAAACACATCAGAGTGTGTGTGTCCAATCATCCTGTACAAACAGAGGTGCCTTTGTTTGCTACCAAGACTGGCTTCACGCAAAATATTAGATGTTGGAATAACTGTACCTTATCAAACGTGCTTCTTCTTTCTTCCAAACAGTCCACTAAACATTCATTGAGTAGTAGAGACACACCATCCCTTCCACAAATATTTGAGCACCTTGTATGTTTAAATACATTCTATGATTACTAAGGTTATATAGACACACTCCTACAGGCATAAACACATATGAGAATAAGTCCCTGTGTAAAAAAGTCATGCAAAGAGTGACAATACTTTTATGTGGATTCATACTTCCATGATCTACTCAGGTTGTATATGCTGATTAATGGCTATGCTAATATTAATCTATATGTTTGTTTAAAGCTTTCTATTTTGGTAGAAACAGAATCTTTATTTAACATTTTATTGTCAGTACATTAACCAGGTGTGTGCTAAGTTGCTTCATGTGTGTCTGACTCTTTGCGACCCCATGGACTGCAGCCCACCAGGCTCCTCTGTCAAAGGGATTCTCCAGGCAAGAATACTCAAGTGGGTAGCCATACCTTCCTCCAGGGGATCTTTCCAACCTGCATCCCTCCTGTCTCCTTCATTTGAGCAGGCAAGTTCTTCACCACTAGTGCCAGCTGGGAAGCTAAGAAATCCAGCTGTTCAGATGCTGAACCCATCATCCAGACAACCTTACTTTTAGAGGTTAGCGGTTACACTGTTTTAGAGGTTAGAGGTGACACTGTTTAGAGGTATCACTGCCCCAGAAAAAGATGAACAGGTACTAGTCTTGTGTCACAGTAAGTTCTCTACAAATGAATGAGCTCGTAAGTTCAATTTTGTTCATTCCAACAAAGTTAGCCACTAGGAACCCAACCATACAGAAGGCTGAGCACTGAAGAATTGATGCTTTCGCACTGTGGTGCTGGAGAAGACTCTTGAGAGTCCCTCGGATGTCAAGGATATCAAACAAGTCAATCCTAAAGGAAATCAACCCTGAATATTCACTGAAAGGACTGATGCTGAAGTTGAAGCTCTAATACTTTGGCCACCTAACGTGAAGAGCTGACCACTGGGAAAAGACCCTGATGCTGGGAAAGATTGAGGATAGCAGGAGAAGGGCATGACAGAGAATGATAGGGTTAGGTAGCATTACCGACTCAATGGACATGTATGTGTTTGAGAAAACTCTGGGAGATAGTGAAGGACAGGGAAGCCTGCGTGCTGCAGTTCATGGGGTTGCAAAGGGTCAGACACGATGTAGTAACTGAACAACAATAACAAAGGCACCCAACTAACACGACTGGCTCTATAGTACTGTACTGTGATAGGTTTATAGTGCTTTTCACACAAGTAATACTCAAAAAACAGACACGACTTTTTTTAAAAATTTTTAATCTTACAGTACAGTATCTGGAAAAGTTCAGTAGTACACTGTCACAGTTGGCATAGAGAGGCTGGCGCTGAGTGAACAGTCAAGAAATAGACACTACCACTGTACTCTATAGTACTGGACATAGTACTGTATCAGTAACATACACAAAAGCATAACTACCTGAAGAGGATGCACAAAAGGGACAATGGAAGCCACATGCGTGAACTAACAATGTGACCGGACATGCAAATGCATGTCTGCATCTTTGAAAGTTCACAACTGGAAGGTTCATCTGTACGGGACTTACTGTACTGATAAAGCAAACACATACAGAAACACCATGCCGCCATCACTGACACGACTGCACATTTTATATTCATTCATCCATCAGTCGTTAAATTCTTTCTGGGTACCTCTAATCTCCCAGGCACCACACAGAGTAGAACACTGAGTTTTAATGACGTGCCCTTAAATTATCAGCTGTGTCCATTCACAAAAAGTAAACTGCTCTCTGCCAAAGTACACATATACAATGGATGTAACTATGTGTTTTTTGGTGGTTTATTTAAATCCCTGCATGTTAAGGGTAAATCAATAATGCAGAGATGATGAAGGATGTAGTCCCTGACCAGGTTAGTGAATTTCACACAGAGATGGGTTTCTGGTTTGCAGACTATGTCCACAGCTCTGAATAGGCTGCAAACCCTGCAAAAGTATTCTATATAAAGTATTCTATATAAAAGTATTCTATATAAAAAGTATTCTATATAAAATACAGAAATTTGTATAAACTGAAGATCAGATGAGAGTAGACCTTTAGCAGTACTCTATAAAAAAAAGACAACATTGCTTTGGAAGCAGCCTGTGCTGTCTCTGACACAAAAGTGATGCCAAGGTGATAGCTATGCAATCAGGAACAGAGTTCCTGCCATCTTCATGGCTTAATTGACAGAGAACCACACGAAAGAGCCTCTCAACACAGCTTATTCTGACTCAACGTCAGAAATGTGGCAAGTAGAATATAAACAAATGTACGGCTCTGTATATTTATTTCCTTAAAATTGACAGTTATAGAATCCCGCAGACAATACTTGATGCACATAGTGAAGTCATGCAAGACCTCAGACTGGGGTTAAAGAGATCAAATCACTTTCCTGTATTTTTCTCTTTTAATTCAATGCCCAATGCCTCCGGAGTTGACTTGCATGGGGTCTTCTTTAGAGGAAACACCAAGTCTTGACTGTGAAAAGATCCTATCGCTTCTGTCACTCACTATTCTATTAGAGGAGACTCAGAGGGGAGGGAGGATAAACACAAGAATGGGAGAGGTGACATTCAGTGAGACACAAGATTCAAGTCGGGAGGAACTATCTGCAAAGCTGACACTTTATGGTTTTCAAGAAGCACTTTTCAATTTCCTGGGCTCACAGAGGTCCTCCAGAGGCCAAGCAAAAGGAAGATGTGATGCTTCTTGCCATGTTGTTCTATAGCCCATCTCCTACTCTGAGACACTACCGCCGGCTCGGAAAGAAGGAAAGACGGTGAACTTCAGAAATGGTTCTCATCAGACACATTGTTTACCTATTAGAGGACAAGACATTGACTTCTACTTAGGAGATCCGTGTGAGCTAAGCAAATTTCTAAAACTCTGGAAGAAAGAGATTTATTGGTATAGAATTTTGGAATGAGAGCTTTCTAAAGACGGCCGATTGGGTGCCCATCTGGTAAGCTCCTTATCTGAACCTGTAAGCCAGAGAACCAGCATGGGGAAAGACCCACAGGGAGTCTGGGTGGTCTTGTGTAACTCAGTCCACCAGCAACTTCAGGCTGAGGAAGTTCCTGCTGGCACCCAAGGAAAGGGGTCCTAGAAGAAGACAGTCCTGGCTTTTGGGAAACAAGATAGGATAACACTTTTCATCCTGCTCATCCAGGTGGCACTAGTGGTAAAGAACCTGCCTGCCAATGCAGGAGACATAAGAGACACGGGTTCAATCCCTGGGTCGCGAAGATCCCCTGGAGAAGGAAATGGCAACCCACTCCAGTGGTCTTGCCTGGAGAATCGCATGGACAGAGGAGCCTGGCGGGCTACTGTCCATGGGCTCGCACAGAGTCGGACACGCCTGAAGCGACTTAGTGTGCACGTGGGCATCCAGGGAGCCTCAGGAGCCTCTGACCCTATTGCCCATTTGTGCATCCTGGCCCTCTGCCCCTCCTGGCACTGCTCCTGTTTCTCACCCACTCACTCCCTGCTCCTCCCCCTGCCGTCTAGATGGAAGGGATCCATATGGCTTGGCCGCACACCAGTTCTTCCGGCCAAACATTTATACATTTTTATCCCCAACCAGATCTCCCCTGTTAAATGTAGAACAGGCTTTACCACATAAACTGAATCTGGAAAAATATTCACAGAGCTAATATTCTATTGTTTTCAAGAAGCATTTTTTTTTTAATTTTCTAATCTGATAACGAAGACCATAAGTATCTGAGAAAAGAAAAACACTTTTTCCTAGCTTTACTGAGATGTAACTAACATACAACATTGCACAAATGTAAGGTGTACAACATATTGATCTAATAATACACTTATATTTGTAAAATGACTACCATAGTACTAGCTAATATCTCCATCACTCACAAAATTACCATTTTGCGGGGGGGGGGGGGGTTTGAGGTCATTTAGGCCCTACTCTTTTAGCAACTTTCCAAGATTGTTAATTACAGTCACCATGCTGTACATTAGACCCCCCAGAACTTACTTATCTTATAACTGGAGTCTGTAACCTTTGGCCAACCTCTCCCCACTTCCTTCTCCCCAACCATAACTCTACTGTTTCTATGAGTTGCAATTTTTTAAAATTCCACATGTCTGTCTGACTTATTTCACTTAGCATAATGCCCTCAAGGTCCATCCACATTGTCATGAATGGTAGTACTTCCTTCTTTCTTGTGACTGATGATATACCATTAGATATACCATATCTTCTTTATCCATTCATCCATAGTCAGACATTTAGCTCTTTTCCATATCTTGGCTGCAATGAATAATGTTACAACGGATATGAGAGTACAGATGTCTCATTGAGATCCCAATTTCATTTCCTTTGGATAAATACCCAGAAGCAGGGTTGCTGGATCATATGGTAGCTCTATTTTTAATATTTTGAGAATCCACCATCCTGTTTCCGATAGCAGCTGCAGCAACCTACATCCCCACCAATGGTGCACATCCTCTCTTCTCTACATCCTTCTCAACATCTTTTTATTTCTTGTGTTTTTGATAACAGCCATTCTGACCGGTGTGAGGTAATACCTCACTGTGGTTTTTGATGTGTATTTCCCTGGTGACTACTGACTCTGAACATCTTTTAATGTGCCTATTAGAAAACTGTATGTCTTTGAGAAAACGTTTACTCAACTCCTCCACTTATTTTTAAATTGATTTTTTCTTTTGCTGTTGAACTGTTGGAGTTCTTGGTATGTCTTGGATATTAATCTCTTACCAGGTGTATGATTTGGAAATCTTTTCATGCTGCTCCGCAGTCTGTTTATTTCTCTCTGACGTTACTAAAAGTGCAAGTCACTCAGTTGTGTCTGACTCTTTTCGACCCCGTGGACTAGACAGTCCATGGAATTCTCCAGAATACTACTGGGTTATAAAATATAAAGACAGTGAACTTCAAAAACATGTTTCTCATTAGATGCATTACTTATACATCTGAAGACTTTTCCAACAAGGAGAATGCATATCTTAGAAGAAGATGTATGACTTCTCGTTTGACATCTTCTCTTGGCAGATCCAAACTACCTCCAAACCATCAGTCTCGATTCCTCACTCTGACATGGTTCTGCCAAGCACTCTCCATTTCTGAAAAGATGTTGGTTTCATCCTGTCACAAAAGCCTGTGAGTTATCCCTGATCGTGCCTCCCCCGTCAAATCTTACCCAACGAGCTCTGCCTGTTCTAGGTTCAAAATGCATCTGGCATCCATCCCGCCTATCCATGATCACTCCCAAGAGCCAGGAGGAGCGTCTCACGCACCCATCACCATGGCCACAACCACGCCTTCTGGATCATTCCTGAGTGCCAGGAGGAGCCTCTCACTCACCCACCACTCAATGCCACGTTTGCATCTTCTGTCCGCTGTCTGCACCGCAGGTGGAGTGACCTCTCCAAAGGGGAGTTCAGGTCCTCTTCCTCTCGGTGCTACAGACTTTCCGTTTCCTCTTCCATGTCCTCTGTGACCTCCACTCTGCCCTGTGCCTGAGAGGCTGATCTCTGAGAACTGGGCTAAAGAGCTCTGTTCCATTTGGGTTTCCATTGAGGTTTACCAGTTGGACACTCGGGCAAGAGCTGGGAGGACTTCCCCTGCTGAATCACCATGAGCCAGCATCACTCCAGCAGAGGCATTAGCACCTGAGGAGACTCTCCTGGGAACCCAGCTTCCCCAAGTTCAGCGCTATCAATCCCTCCTTTCCACTTCAGGCTCAGTGGTAACAGCTCCTGGCTGTGCCTGAAAGCACTGGGGCTTCACCATCCCAGTTCGGCTTCTCTGCAACCTGTCTCGACCTTGTAAAGACCAGCTTCCTTACGTGCCTCTCAGTCACCCCGTCTGAGCATGTCATCTGTTTCCTGCTAGGCCCTTGGCTGATACACTGTCCTTCCACAATGCACCAGCCACTTCCCAGGGCCCTTGGAGCACGAGCCGAGCCTCCTCCCCGGCGGCCTGTAGGGTCGCGTGCTCCCTGTGCCTCCCACCTCACTCAGAGGCCTCCCCCTCCAGATTAGTGCTGCCTGTCAGTCTCTGTAGCAGCCCCCATCTCAGGTTCCTTTGATATTTTTTCTGTCTAGAAAGTTGTCCCCAAATCCCTGCCCCCCCCAGATGGCCACAACCACAACTCTTTAATAAGTCTGGCTTATTTTCAGCCTTTGGGTTACAGCTTCCATTTTATTTCTTCAAGGAGGCTGCCACCCACTGCCTACTTCTCCAATTCAGACACTTGTCTATGGCTCCCTGTCCCCCAGAGAGGATTGCTATTATAGCACCCGGTTAATCTCCTCCACAGCAAGAGCTATCAGTTTCCCTTTACTTCATTATTTATTTCATGCGTATGGACGGGAGCCCTGCCTCCATGGTGGAAGAACAAATGGAAGGTAGGTAGGAAGCTGTGAGCTGAGACTCTGCATAAACTGCTGAGGCTGCATGAGAAGACAGACCCCAGGAGCTGAGATACAAGCAGAACATCTACCCCTTCCCAGGCTCTTCTCCACAGGCCTCCACCAAGTGATCCTGGAAAAGATGAAGGAGCAAGGTGGGAGGCTGGGAGCAGCATCCTTTGAAGGTCCATGCTTAGAGGAAGAGAATGGCCCTCAATGCAGAAAGGACACGAAGCCCAGCCCTGACCTCTTCCCCCAAGATCCAAAGTCTCGAGCTCCTGAGAAAAGGCAGCAAACTTTGCCATCCTCAGAGCACAAGGGAGATCCACTGCACTCGGGAGGAGAGTACATATGGTTTCTAAGAAAGGTCCTTTATCCCTGGGAGGTGGGGCAAGAAACCATCTGAGTCCAGATGGGAAGAACTGTCCTCATGCTGGGGAGGTGCAGGACTGCTGAGAAACCCCATCCCTGACAGCCACGGACGCAGAGCTCACCTAATCCTGGAGCAGCAGAGAACCCCATCTTCTGATCACCATTATCAGGCATGTAAGACCGATTAATAAGACAAGGACACCAGTGGGGGAGATGCAGAAAGGAAAAGAGACCTCTTCTCTGGGAGACAGGGCACAAGGGAAAGATCCAAAGCTGAGGGTGGAGCAAGAACATTGAAAAAACAATCAGAACACACATTAAGGTCAGGGGAAAGATCTAGAAATCAGTGGTATGCGGTGAAATTGCAAGACAAAACCCAAACCCACACAGCTCCTGACAAGCCGAACTCAACCCTCCACACTGCTGGTCTTGCTGAAGGAGAGGTATGCCCATCTCTAAGCATAAATTCTATCTATCTCAGCCTCTACTTATAAAGTTCAACATTCAATCAAAAAGTAGAGGTATGCAAACAAAATGCAAGAGAAAATGCACCAACAAGATACAAAGCAAACTAGAAACCCAGATACATAGATGACCCAGAAAGGGAACTGAAAAATATCTGTGCTTATGCTCACTCAGTCATGTCTGACTCTTTAAAACCTGATAGACCACATCCCATCAGGCTCCTCTGTCCTTGAGATTGTCCAGGCAAGAATACTGGAGTGGGTTGCCATTTCCTTCTCCAGTGGATCTTCCAGATCCAGAGATCGAACCCGTGTCTCCTGCATTGAAGGCAGATGCTTTACCACTGAGTCACCAAGGAAGCCCCAAAATATGCATAACTAATATACTAAATATTCCAGTGGAGAAGGTAAACAACCTGCATGGCCATATAGAGAATTTCTTAAGGAAGAGGAAAATGAAAATGCTAGAAATAAAAATATGAAAGCTGAGATGAAGGAAGACAGATTCATCAGCAGAATCAGCAAAGTTTAGGCAGGAATCAGTAACATTGAACCTGGTTTGACAGAAATGAACCAAATGTGAACAAAAAGAGAGGAGAAAAAAAAAAGAAAAATGCACCCCAACACTATTATATTACTATGTTATATATAATATACACATATATAATATATATGTTATTTTAGGAGTAAAATAACTGTAAACAGCCTCTAAAATACATGTAAGCAGAATCCTCAAAGAGAAGTGAGATAGGCACAGAAGAAATCTCAGATGAGAATTTTGTCATAGATAATGAAATATATCAAACAACAGATCTAAGGACCTCAGGATGACTGCAAAAAAAAAAAAAAATCTAGACACATTATTTTCAAACTGCTGAAATCTAAAAACAAAGATATAATCCTGAAGGACTTCAGGGAAAGTGAAAACATCACATAAAGAGGAATAGAGTGAAGAATTACAACCAACTCTTCATTAGAAACTATGCAAGATAAAAAACAATAGGTTGTCATCTTCAAATTGTCCATAGGAACAAAAAAAAGGCAAATCAGCAACTATTAATATATCCAGAGAAAATGTCTCTCAAAGTGAGGAAAAAATAAGGACAGTTTTTCTTCAGACAAATGAGAACTTAGAGGATTCATTATAGCAGGGCTATACTACAGAAACTTGGGGTTTACAGAAACAAATGAAAATCTCCAAGAATGATGAATATGATGTTAGATGTAAAATAATTTTTCCTTTGTTAAAAATCACTCTAAAATACAATTTGTTTTATCAAGGATAAACAGTAGCAATATACTGTGCATTTGAAACATATGGAAAAATAAGATAAAGCAATAGCACAAAAAATGGGAGCAAGTTATACAGTTACAGGCACCCTCACAACGTGTGGGGTTTCCGCGTAGCTCAGTTGGTAAAGAATCTGCCTGCAGTACAGGAGACCCCAGTTCTATTCCTGGGTTGGGAAGATCCCCTGGAGAAGGGAAAGGCTGCCCACTCCAGTATTCTGGCCTGGAGAATTCTATGGACTGTACAGTCCATGAGGTTGCAAAGAGTCGGATATGACTGAGTGACTTTCACTTTCACACAACTTGTGAAGTGAAATAATAATATTTGAAAGTGGACTGTATTAAGGGTGTCCAGTAAAATATTTAAGAGGCATAAATAATAAGCCAATGTCAGAAAAACAGAAGCATAAAAGTACTCCAGCAAAAAGCAGACAGATAGATTTTAAATTACAAAAGAACAGATGGAACAAATAGAAAATGGCTAACAAAACAGTAGACCTTAATCCAATCTTATCTATAATTACATCAAACATAAACACATAAACACACCAATTAAAAGACAGACATGGTCATCTTGGATAAAAAAGTAGTACCTAACATGGTTCTGTCTACAAGAAGCCCAATTTAAACATAAAGACACCGAGAGACTGAAAGAAAAAAAAGGAAAAAGATATACCATATGACTCTAGCTAAAATAAACTAGAGTGGCTATATTTTATCAAGCAAAGAATACTTCAGAATAAACTTCAGAATAAGGAATATTACCAAGAATAGAGAAAGACATTACATAACGGTAATGGGGTGAATTTATAAAGAAGGCATAAAAAACTGAAATGTAAAGATTTATTTAACTATAAGTTCTCTGAGTGATCAGAGAAAGATGCACAATTGTCGCAAGGAGTTTTTAATTTAATGGGATATAAAAATAAAATTGTTCTTTTAGAAATGCAACATATTTTTGTTAGAAAGACCCCTCAAAATGTTTTTTTTCTTTCCCAGTGGGAAAGAAAAAAACACTCATTTTTTAGGAAACATTGTCAAATCACAGAACTCTTTCCTGAGAGCAGAAATCTGAAGATTCAAGGCTGCAAAAAACTCACATCACCAGTGTTTTGAAGGCAAATTAGCAGACACTTCACTTATACAGAAGATGGCTTTGACAATCATGGCCACATGATGACCCTTCTCCATGGCAAACGATGGTGTGTGTAAAAGCAAAAGTGCCCTGGACACGCAGAGCTTCTCAGGTGCAATTCATGAGGCAGGGAGAGGGTGACTGTCCACATGTGAAGAGGGAGCTAAGGCAAAATACAGGTTGGCTGACACTTCAGGGTTTATTTGGACCCAAGAGTTCTGCTTCTCTGGAACTTACAAACCTGTGAGTTGCTGTCTTGTTGTCTTTTGAGAGGTAACATGGCTCAGTGGTTAGGAGAACAAGCTCAAAGCCAGTATTTGGGTTAGCAGCCTAGTTCTACCCTAACGAGTGGCCTTCAGTCAACTGAAGCTCTCTGCCCGAGGGTCCTCACTCACATCCAAACCAGTGCCTGCCCCATAGATGGCTGTGGGAACCAGGTAGTCAAGATGCTCAGCTGGCTGGACCTGTTATTACTACTTCCTGTTCCAGAAATGTGGTGGGTGGCCCAGATTCAACTCCAAATGATGTCAAGTCTATCATGCACATCTTTCCCAGTTCAGTTCAGTTCAGTCGCTCAGTCGTGTCTGACTCTTTGCGACCCATGCACTGCAGCACGCCAGGCCTCCCTGTCCATCACCAACTCCCAGAGCCTACCCAAACTCATGTCCATTGAGTCAGTGATGCCATCCAACCATCTCATCCTCTGTCATCCCCTTCTCCTCCTCCTGCCTTCAATCCTTCCCAGCATCAGGGTCTTTTCAAATGAGTCAGCTCTTCGCATCAGGTGGCCAAAGTATTGGAGTTTCAGCTTCAACATCACTCCTTCAAATTCAGGACTGATTTCCTTTAGGATAGACTGGTTCGATCTCCTTGCAATCCAAGGGACTCTCAAGAGTCTTCTCCAACACCACAGTTCAAAAGCATCAATTCTTTGGCACTCAGCTTTCTTTATGGTCCAACTCTCACATTCATACATGACTACAGGAAGAACCATAGCCTTAACTAGATGGACTTTTGTTGGCAAAGTAACATCTCTGCTTTTTAAACACAATTAAGAGAAACTTCATCAGCCTCCTTAAATAATGGGCTCTAGCAGCCAGATGGTGGCTTTCTCCAACTTCAGTGCTTCTCCTGGGCATCCAGAGGTCATAGGGTACAATGGGGAGGGGCCAGGCAACCGCTGGCCAGGGCTGAAACATAGGCTCTATTACATGCTGGCCAGATGACCTTGGAAGGCATTTAATGCCGCATGCCTCAGTGTCACCTGTAGGAAGGGGATGAGGGCCTGGCCCTTCTCATTAGAAGCGTGGCACTGAGTGGATAGCTAGTGTATGTAAGGGGTTCAGGACGCTGGGCAGCATGTAGAAAACGCTCCATCGACACTAGCTGCCTGGATGGGCCTAGAGACGGTCATACAGAGTGGAGTAAGTCAGAAAGAGAAAAACAAGATCACAGATTAACAGATACATGTGGAGTCTAGAAAAATCGTGCAGGTGAACCTATCTGCAAAGCAGAAACAGAGACACAGATGAAGAGAACGTATGGTCACCAAAAGGGACAAGGGGGGCGTGGGATGAATTGGGAGATTGGGGTTGGCATATATGCACTACTGATACTTGTATACTCTCTATAGGGCTTCCCTGGGAGCTCAGCTGGTAAAGATTCGCCTGCAATAATGCTAGGAGACCCCGGTTCCATTCCTGGGTCTGGAAGATCCCCTGGAGAAAGGACGGGCTACCCACTCCAGTATTCTTGGGCTTCCCTGGTGGCTCAGAAGGTAAAGAATCCACCTGAAATGCGGGAGACCTGGGTTCAATCCCTGGGTTTGGAAGATCCCCTGGAGTGAGGCATGACAACCCAGTCCAGTATGCTTGCCTTGAGAATCCTCATGGACAGAGGAGCCTGGTGGGCTACAGTCCTTGGGGTCACAAAGAGCCAGACACGACTGAGTGACTAAGCCCAGCACATCCTATGTATAAAACTAAGGAGAACCTATTGTACAGTGCAGAGAACTCTACTCAATGCTCTGGGGAGACCTAAATGGGAAAGAAAGCCAAGGAAGAGCGGATATACACAAATGTACAGCTGATTCAGTTTGCTGTATAGCAGAAATTAACCCTACATTAAAGAGCAACAATACTCCGATTAAAAAAAAAAGATATCAGTTGTTAAGCACAAACAAGTCTAGGACTATTCTAAAATAAAAATTAAAATGACCTCGTATTGGCCACCGCCTGGGGTTACAACTGAAGGAAAACCTGGAGGTATATCTTGATGACTTTACTAAAAAAATAAAATAAAATACAATCAGGGTGAAGTGAACAAAGTAGTCACTGATACTCACCTGTAAAATATTTCTAATAATGAATTAAGAATGAAAAATTTCATCTCAAATGTTTTACTTTTATTCACTGTACATAATAGTGGTTCTCAGTTCTCACGGGAGGAAAGGCTATTTTTAAAAAGGTAGGCACTCATATAGTTGGGGTGATTCACAAGGCTACAAAACAGGTTCTCACTTGCTAGGATTTTCTCCAATGAGGTACAATAAACATGAGATACAAAACATGTAAACCTAACATCCTCTCTTCAAGGAAACTCCTTGGGTAAAGCCTGAAGTTAGCCAAGCCCATCACCTAGGTTTCAAGCTAAGAGAACGAGGACTTTTCTAAAATGATTTAGAATTGGTATATTCTATATCGATCGACACCCACACATCCGTAAAATTTCATTAAGCTGTTAAACTGGCATCCTAACATCCATGCGCTTTGCTCATGTAAGATGTACCTCAAAAAAAAGAGAAAAATATGTTAATAAGGAAAGGACCAGTGTAAATTTCATACGAAAAACCAGAGGTGTCTCATCAACTTTTTCCTAAACATAGTTTTGATCAAATCTGCAGTACCTCTACCCTGCACTATGCACTGACCGTTAGACAGGGAAACAAACATTTAAGAGAATGGCCTCAAGCAGGACTTTGGGGCCAGAGAAAGGGAAGCTGACGGCCCAGAGAAGACGACTTTTTTCGGACAAGAAAGTAGTCGGATTCTGACTATGATTTCATGTGGAGCTTACTGGACTTGAAGAAGCATCCATGTGACATGTGGGAGCAAAGACCCAAGAGGAAGGAAAGTCCATTGTCCTCACCTGAGCGACACAGTGTGAGATGAAAACTCTCTAAAGGAAGGTGCCTTCTGGAAGAAAAAGTAGAGATTCAATTTGGGGATATTTCTGGGATGGAAGGGAGATCCAGGACGTTAGCTCTAATTTGTATTGTCAACTCAACATTCCACCAGCTCACACACAACGAGTCCTCTCTACACCATGTACTGTCATCCCTGAGACAGAAATGTACAACCAGCGACTCCAGTGATGTCACATCCGGTGGGACAGATGGCCCCTCTCCCCAACTCCCAGCCTTCTCCCTGCTGAAGTGAGCTGACCTGATCCGTTCCAGTTACTACTGCGGCTTAACTGCTTACTGCTGGAATTCAGCCCTGAATTCCAAACAGCAGTGTCTTCTTTTAGCTCAGTGTTATGGGTGAGGAATTTGGGCAGGGATCAGCTGGGAGGTTCTTTTGCTCCAGGTGGCACTGCTGGAGGTCAGGTGCCAACACTCAAGTGGACATTGGACGGGTACAGAGGGTCCAAGCCAGCTTCTCACATATTTGACAGCTGACGTCAGAGCTGGCAGGAAGGAGGGGCCACAGATCGGGAGTGCCTACATGGGGCCCTTTGCAGGGTGGACTCAGGGCAGTCAGACCATTGACACAGCAGCTCACGGCTCCCAGAGAGGAAGTTCTGTAGAACAAGGGAAGCTGCATGTCTGCTGGGACCCAACCTCAGCCCTCAAATAGCTTACATTACAGGGTGGGGAAGACAGACCAGGATAAAAAAATAGTGCATAGGGTGTTTTCAGATATTAATCAGTAGTATGTAGAAAAATAAAATCTGGGGATAGGTTATAGAATAAACTTCCTAAGTGTTACTTGCTCAGTCATGTCCAACTCTGTGACCCCACAAACTGCAAGCCTGCCAGGCTCCTCTGTCCATGGAATTCTCCGGGCAAGAATACTGGTATGGTTTGCCATTTCCTCCTCCAGGGTAAAAACTTCCTAAAAAAATACTCTAAGCAATTGTCATTTCTCTACCCCGAATTTCCAATGGCTTTCCTATATCTACTCAAAGAAATTCAAATTATTTTTGATGTCCTCTAGGACACCAAAATATAGCAGTCAAACCAGAGAATTGAGGACCCTGCCCCGTGCTCACTAAGGCTGCTTTTCTTCGTAGCTTTGCCACTGCTGTTACTTCCTCCACCACGTGCCCTTCCTTCTTGTGATCCTGTCCTGCCTTGGAAGCACTGTCTCCATGAAATAGTCTTAGTCCCACAAGCTCATACAACGCCTTCCTCTTTTGGATTGCTCTGTGGGGGAGACAGTCAGGTAAAGAATGTTCCTTTATGTACCATGCTAAATAAAACAGAGAGACACAGCTCACTCCTGTCCCAGGCCACGTCTCATTTCTGTGCGTCTATCTGCCTGTGCTCCCACGTCATCCACATGATGGATGGGGTGTCAGCACGGCTTCAGGTTGCAACGCCTGAGCTCTGGAATGGACCCCGTTACAGCTCCGGGTCTATATATAGATCCCACCAACAAAGATCTCTGTGTCCTTGGGAACATTACACAACTTCTTTGGGTCACACATCCCTCAACAGCAAAGTGGGAGGCTTGGTCACAACCAGTTCAAAGGGCAAAGGCACCCAGAATGGGGCTCACCCCACCATATGCAACACAGAAGGATCACTCTCTTCACTGTCTCCATCACAAAGCTGTGGATATTGAATAAATCCTTGAAAAACTGAGGCCCAGTGCCGGAAAGAATGTGATGATAGCATCAGGACTACAGAGGACCTGGGCAGCCATACAGTGGAGAAAACCCACACAGTGCCATGGGGAAAGTATAAATGTACGGACCATGAAAGAGAAAGTTGCTCAGTCGTGTCCAACTCCTTATGACCCCATAGACTATACAGTCCATGGAATTCTCCAGGCTAGGATACGGCAATGGGTAGTCTGGGTAGTTTTTCCCTGCTCCAGGGGAATCTTCCTAACCCAGAGGTCGAACCCAGGTCTCCTGTATGGCGGGCAGATTCTTTACCAGCTGAGCCACAAGGGAAGCCCAAGAATACTGGAGTGGGTAGCCTTTCCCTTGTCCAGCAGATTTTCCCAACCCAGGTATTGAACCGGGGTCTCCTGCATTGCAGGCAGATTCGTTACCCACTGAGCCATCAGGGAAACCATAAGTACCATACTTAGTTTCAAAAGTCAACTTCACAAGCATATTTATTCACACAATTTGTGATTTAAACACCATCTTTTTATTGACTCTAAGGGACACCGAAGTCAATTCAAAGGAAAGTTGAATTAGATCTCAAATTCACGGACCTCATCTGGGTACCACAAAGCCCTCTGGCTGGGTTTCCCTGTGACACTTCTCTGCATCCATCCTGTCTCCTCCCGGATTCACTGCATGCTGCCGGGCAGGTCCCCGCCTGTTCATGAGCCCCTCCATCACCTGGACCACCTGTAACAGCCTCTCGGCTGGCACCCACTCTACCAATGCAAAAAACCACAATGTCTATCTACCAATCCAGCCTCCATGCAGGATCACACAGAGAATCCCGCTTAATAGAGAATCACTATTTACGCCATGAATGTCTGACTGATGCCGAAAAGAACTAAAATGAAGCAAAGCAAATATACTGAATATAATCTCACCAATTTGATGATTCAGAAGCCATTTTTGGATTTTTAGGTATTTTCAGTAAGAATTGCCACCACTTACTATTATAGTTTTAAACTATCACTAATAAAATGTCAAATAATTTGATTCTCTTGTAGCTACATTTGACAATCTGCCTTTTTATTAATTTTTTTTAAGAGAGAAGGAAAATATTTCCTAGGAGAGATAGGAAGTGTCAAATACATTGGTTATTAACTTCAATAGGTGTGAATAAAACAGCAATATTGGGAATGCCATTGAATCAAGAATTTAAAACTTGGCGACTGATGTAGTATTATCAATCAGTAGCTGAAAGACACAATTTGGGGACTGGCATGTTTGTTACTTTCATCTGCCAGTATTTTTAAAACATTTTCATTAATTAGCCTGAGAGATTTATGACTCTCTTCCAAGTGTTATTCAACTGCTACTTGAAAATAATAAGGTTAGGCAGAGTAAGAGGCAGTGTTTGGGTCCTTATGCCGTTGTTAATTAAAACACATTAAGTCTAATCGAATACTCGGGCCGCATTTTGTAGACAATCCTGCTGATCCATCTATTCGCCAACTTGCTCTTTTAAAGGAGAAACAGCTAATGTCAACAAACTGCCATCAAAATATGCCCACGCCATAAACCAACTGACAGGAAAAGCATCTTTACCGAAACCATCCATCCCTTCCTCCCATTAACAGTTCAAATCATATACAAGAAACCCCCTTGTCCTTCAGTGCATCCCCCCTTCCTTCCCTGGGGGATCCTGACAATGCTTCAAATATTCAAGGATGATGATTTCCATGAAAAGAAGCTAAGGTATGAGACCTGAACAGAAATCGTGTCTGTTATTAGCAATCAATTAAAGTTTAAAATGTGAATTTCAAAATAACAGTGAAACAGTTTTTAGACTGCCTGGGCAGCATAACCAACATTCTATATCACATCAATAAATTCACAACAAAGATGCATGCAAGCATTTACCTAATAAATCCCACTCCAAAATTGGCAGGACCTTTTATTTTAATTTCGGAAAAATGCTCAGTTTTCCCATAAAGAGCCACACACAAAGGAATAACTCAACTAAAAGTTCCAAGTCTTTAGAAAAACATGATTTGATTAGCTTGGAAGCTACATTTAATTCTGAGATGTGCCAGAGGCACATATGTGGAAACATAATCAGAGCTTTGAGGCAGTTTATAAAATAAATAAAAGCTACAGAAAGGCAAAATATTACCCTGAATTATTATGCTACTAAGAATGTAATTAAAAGGTTGCACATTCTTAGCACAATATACACTATCCCTAAAAATACTCAGAATGTTCTCTAAGACAAACTGGGTGATGTGCATTAAGACAGAGCTTGCTGCGTGCCCCTAGGATCAATCCTTAAATTTCTAGGAAAGGGAAAATAACCTCAATTTTTGCTAACCCAACCCAAAAACTATATTATCCACTTCCCTTCCAGGTAAGCGTGATCATCTGGCCAATGAGAGGTGGGTAGAAGTGTCCTAAGGTCTCTCCTAGAAAGCACCTTTGATTTGTTTGTCCTCCCACCCCAGGTTTATTGAGATATGGTATGTGTGCTCAGTCATGTCTGACTCTTTGTGACACCATGGACTATATATAGCCCACTAGGCTCCTCTGTCCGTGGGATTCTCCAGCCAAGAATACTGGAGTGGGTTGCCATTTACTTCTCCAAGGGATCTTCTCAACCCAGGGACTGAACCCATGTCTCCCAAGTGTCCAGCATTAGCAGGTGGATTCTTTACCACTGACACCTGGGAAGCCCTTATTGAGGTATAAATGATAGATAAAATTGAAAGATACTCAGAAGTACATCATGGTGGTTTTAGAAAGATTTTTTTTCATCGTGGTGATTTGACACATGTGTATGTTGTAAAAGGATTCCCTGAATCTAATTATCACTTCCATCTCCTCACATTTTTTTTCTGAGAACATTTAAGCTCTACTTTTTAGCAAATTTCAATTATACAATACAGAGTCATCAGCCATAGTCAGCATGCTTTACTTTGGATCCTCAGACCTCACTCATTGTACAGCTGAAAGTTTGTACCCTTTCACCAACCTCTCCCTATCTCCTGCACCCACCCCCACCCCGACAACCACTTTTCTACTCTTAAGATGGTGACTTTTTAAAAATTCCACACATAAGTGATACCATGCAGTATTTTTCTTTCTCTGTCTGGCTTATCTCACTTAGCACAATGCTCTAGAGGCCCATCCATGTTGCAAATGGAAGGATTTCCTTCTTCATAGCTGATAATATTCTCTGTGTGTGTACAGAAAAATCACATTGTCTTTATCCATTCATCTATCAACAAACAAGCAGATCGCCTTTGTATATTAAACTGAAACTGAAATCGCTCAGTCGTATCCGACTCTTTGCAACCCCATGGACTGTAGCCTGCCAGGCTTTGTATCTTGGCTATTGCAAATAATGCTGTGAGGTACATGTGAGTCGATCAGTCATGTCTGACTCTCTGTGACCTCATGGACTGTAGCCCACCAGTCTCCTCTGTCCATGGGATTCTCCAGGCAAGAATACAGGAGTTGGTTGCCATTCCCTTCTCCAGAGGAATCTTCCCGACCCAGGGATTGAACCCAGGTCTGCTGCATTGCAGGCAGATTCATACCATCTGCTCCACCAGGGAAGCCCCTGTGATGTACACAGAGGTGCATGATCTTTTCAAATCAGTGTCTCTGTTTTCTTCAAGTAAACACCCAGAAGTAGAATTGCTGACTTGTGTGGTCATTCTATTTTGATTTTCTGAGGGACCTCCATATTGTTTCTCATACTGTGTGTACTAAGTCACATTCCCACCAACAGCGCACAAGGGTCCCCTTGGCATCTCCTGTCTTTCTGATAGTAACCATTCTAACAGGTGTGAAGAGATATCACACTGTAGCCTGGACATGCATTTCTTTGACAATTAGTGATTCTGAGCACCATTTCACGTATCTGTTGGCCACTGCCTGTCTGCTTTAAAACAAATGTCTATTCAGATTGTCGGCTCATTTCCAATAGGGCTGTCTTGTTTTGCTTCTTTTTCTGTTGAGTTGTAAGAACTTTTTAAAAATATGTTTTTAAGATTAACTCCTTATCTCCCAGTAAGACTCTATGCAAAGAGTCTTCCTATTAGCCTGGGATGCACCACGGTGGCCTGAGGTGGAGCTGTGGCCTCGGAGCATGCTGGGAACAGGAAGCAGTTTGCGGCAAGGAGTCAGGTCTCTGCAGGGTCCTAAAGCCTCCTCCTCCAGCTCCGGATTCCTAACTCGGGACCTCTCTGTAGTGTGACAGAGACAATCTACGCTGCTGTATAAACGTCTGTGGTTTGACACCGTTTCTCCTCTTAAATGCAGTGGAACCTAACTTTAAATGGTAGTGGTGATGCATGAAGGAAGAACTGAAAATGTTCATTGCCTTTCTAGATCCCAACCATCATCACGCCCAACTCCTTCCTTCAAGCTGGTGTCTCCTCCCTGCCCCCTTCTAAAGAAAAAGAGACCAGGAACATTTTAGTAAGCACTAAGTAATCCCATAAGAAATACAAGCTCATGTTTAGAAAGTCTACAGTAACAACAACAACAATTGAACCTGAGTCAGAATAAGACATTTAAGGTGCATGAAGGAAAAAAATCAACCACAAGTGAACCTGAACTTAGGTTGCTGTCCTTGACAACTTCATTTTGAAGACACTCTTACAAAACAAGCTAATCATTATTACTAAACAAATAGTATGCACCTAGGACATTATTAAGTATAAACTTGTAAGATTATAACTCAAGTTCTAATTTTGATAATGCTAAATATTTATATTTATATTTAAATCCAAAAGGAGAACAAAACATTTATAAGTTTATGGCTAGTATACTTTATATTTCAAAGTAAAAGGACCAAGTAAATGTTTCCAACATTCTTAGTATTAGAGGCAAAGGGTCCTTGCTTATCAACTGTGCTAACTATAGTTTTCAAAGATAGCCCTCTAGGTGGAACGGAAGTAAACCTTCATTTCTGCAAAGAAAAATTACCTCTTAAATTGCTACAGATAGTGCATTCAAATTATTTCCCTTGTTAATGCTACATACTGTTAATGTTTTATGTCACGTCAACAGTTTTAGATTTATTTTTCATTTACATTCTAATATAAACACAATAAGAAGGACAGCACATCCTCTCTTGAGGTCAAACAAAGAACACATGTTGATCTCAACTGGGAAGTTGCCAATACTATTCTTAGAAAAAAAAGGTAGCCATTTCTAAATTGCTGCTACTAAAAAAGGTCACCTGTGTAGACGTTAATTAGGTTAGAAAAGACAAATCTCAAGGTTTCTCTAAAATATAAGGTAGGGGGTTAAAGTGAACAACTAGAATGAGAAATAACAATACACTTCCATTAGCATGTGTACATCTATGAAAGTAAACACCAGTCTTATAAGAGTTCCGACTTTCCCCTGCCTATTATACTTGGGATAGCTTGGGCTAGGGTTCAGCCATTGTTCACTCTGCTCCATCTCATCTCCCCTGGGGGCGGAGGATACGGTCCCATGGGTGTGGGGCTCAGCCATGTGACTTGCTTTGGCCAATGAACTGCTAAGGAATATGATGGGAGCAGTAGCATTAAATGTGCTTGCTGGTTTGGCTTGGCCCTTGTGCTCCAAGCATCCACCACAAGAAAATGCCTCCAGTAGCTCCTGATGGATGAAGAATGGAGATGCACATGAAACAGGTCTGAATGCACTCACAGCCTGGAGTGAGCGCCAGCCAAGATAAGGCAAGATGAGCCATCACTGACTCGATGGACATGAGTCTGAGCAAGCTCTGGGAGTTGGTGATAGACAGGGAGGCCTGGCGTGCTATAGTCCAGGGGGTCACAAAGAGTCGGACACGACCGAGTGACTGAACTGAACTGAACTGAAGATAAGCCAACACTAGCCAACCCACAGTCTGAGTGAGAAACAGATTCATTTTTGTAAGCTTCACACTCAGTCCATCCCTCCTCATCCTCCCACTTGGCAAGTCTGTTCTCTACAACTGAGCCAGTTTCTATTTCGTAAATAAGTTCCTTTGTGTCATATTTTAGATTTCACATAAAAGTGATATAGTATGATATTTGTCTCTCTCTGCCTTGTGTCAGTCAGTCATGCCTGACCCTTTGAGACTGCATGGACTGCAGCCCACCAGGCTCCTTTATCCGTGGGATTCTCCAGGCAAGAATACTGGAGTGGGTTGCCATTTCCTTCTCCAAGGGATCTTCCCAACCCAGAGATAAAACCTGGGTCTCGTGCATTGCAGGCAGATTCTTTACCATCTGAGCCACCTATCTGTATTACTTCACTAAGTATGATCATCTCTAGCTCCATCAGAAACATATTCTTTATGATTTAAGCCATTGAGCTTGGTGTGATTTGTTTCTCAGCATCCTTGTGGCCATGGCTGACTGATCATCAAGACTCAAAGCTATTTGGTCAATCTCTGGAGTGACTGTTCTGTTCTACCCAAGCCAGCATCACAGTGGTCCTGCCCTTATTCAACAATTAGGGCATAAGTCTTATTTCTTCAGAGTGAATACTTCCTTCCTAGCTACCTCAAAATCAAGCCCACCTGACTATTTTTTTGCTTGGTATACCAGCAAGTCTTAGGTAAAAGTCTGTGCTATATTATCTAGCCTTCTGTGATTGTTTTACTATTGTCTGATAATGCAGTTATACTCCTTGGGCAGTATCAAGCTCCATGAAGTCACAGGCTTTTTCTTATATTTCTTTTCAGTTCAATTCAGTTCAGTCACTCAGTCGTGTCCGACTCTCTGACTCCATGGACTGCAGCATGCCAGGCCTCTCTGTCCATCACCAACCCCTGGAGCTTGCTCAGACTCATGTCCATCGAGTCGGTGATGCCATCCAACCATCTCATCCTGTGTCGTCCCCTTCTCCTCCCGCCTTCAATCTTTCCCAGCATCAGGGTCTTTTCCAATGAGTCAGTTCTTTGCATCAGGTGGCCAAAGTATTGGAGCTTTAGCTTCAGTCCTTCCAATGAATATTAAGCACTGATTTCATTTAGGACTGATTGGTTTGATCTCTTTGCTGTCCAACGGACTCTCAAGAGTCTTCCCCAACACCACAGTTCAAAAGCATCAGCTCTTTGGTACTCAGCTTTCTGATACACTGGGCTGGAAAATTAGGACTTGTGATCCAGAGGGCCAAAGCTTCAAGCAGACTGAATGCCATGGAACATGTGTCTTATTTTTTCCTAAACATGGGGGGAAAAATAAAGGGGTATCTCTAAAAATATAGGTTATGTGTTAGGAATACATCTGATCCAACTCTTCCACATCAGCAAATTATCTGAAAATGCAAGTAAATATTTCTTCCTCATTACATAATACTACTGTATGTAATAGTTTATTATCACCATTAATAATTTAAAAGTCTAACATGAAATATTCAAAACCACTATGTTATTATAAATAAGATTAAAGACCAATTCTTTTCTTGGTCCAAAGTTCATTAATCAGAAACATACCCCTTTCTTTCCTGCTCTTTTTCTAGTCTTAACTTATCATAAACACTCTGATAACTTAAGCAGCAGTGAAACAGTACCAGAGTACTCCACAGTATTGAAGCCTCTCTATGACCATAATTACTGTCACCAGTTCAGTTCAGTTGCTCAGTCGTGTCCGCCTCTTTGTGACCCCATGAACCACAGTACGCCAGGCCTCCCTGTCCATCACCAACTCCCGAGTTTACTTAAAATCATGTCCATCGAGTCAGTGATGCCATCCAACCATCTCATCCTCTGTCATCCCCTTCTCCTCCTGCCCTCAAACCCTCCCAGCATCAGGGTCTTTTCAAATGAGTCAGCTCTTCACATCAGGTGGCCAAAATATAGGAGTTTCAGCTTCAGCGTCAGTCCTTCCAATGAACACCCAGGACTGATCTCCATTAGGAGGGACTGGTTGGATCTCCTTGCAGTCCAAGGGACTCTGAAGAGTCTTCTCCAACAACACTCTTCAAAAGCATCAATTCTTCGGCACTCAGCTTTCTTCAATCCAACTCTCACATCCATACATGACCACTGGAAAAACCATAGCCTTGACTAGACGGACCTTTGTGGCAAAGTAATGTTTCTGCTTTTTAATATGCTGTCTAGGTTGGTCATAACTTTGCTTCCAAGGAGTAAGCGTCTTTTAATTTCATGGCTGCAATCACCACCTGCAGTGATTTTTGAGCCCAGAAAAATAAAGTCAGCCATTGTTTCCACTGTTTCCCCATCTATTTGCCATGAAGTGATGGGACTGAATGCCATGATCTTAGTTTTATGAATGCTGAGCTTTAAGCCAACTTTTTCACTCTATTTCACTTTCATCAAGAGGCTCTTTAGTTCTTCTTCACTTTCTGCCATAGCATTGCTGAAAACATGATCAGCTGTGTGTGGAAACTAGAAACTTCCTCCACGTCATCTCTTAGAAGGATACATACTAGACATCACATAGGGCAGAAAGTGAGGATGCTAGCTTTGAAATAAAATACTTTGACTGGTTTTTACTCAGCTTGTTTTATTTATTTTTATCAATCAATCACTCAGGTTCATTTGTGGAAAAGGAGATAGCAACCCACTCCAGGATTCTTGTCTATAGAATCCCGTGGATGGAGGAGCCTGGTGGACTGCTGTCCATAGGGTCACACAGTCGGACACGACTGAAGTGACTTAGCATGCATGCATGCGTTGGAGAAGGAAATGGCAACCCACTCCAGTACTCTTGCCTGGAGAATCCCAGGGACAGAGGAGCCTGCTGGGCTGCCGTCTATGGGGCCGCACAGAGTCAGACGTGACTGAAGCGGCTCAGCAGCAGCAGCAGCAGCAGCAGGTTCATGACTTTTAGGTTTTGACTTTTGCAAACAGTCTTCTCGTTGGTATAGTGATGACTCAGTGACTATGAACACATCGCGTTCCCTTTTATCAGTTGGGCCATGCTTCTCAGCGTCAGAGAGAAATTAGAAAGCTTTCCACAGGAATAAACTACAGAAAGGAGGGACGGAATTCCTTAGCCAAGAAGCAGCCCTTGTGGATCCTGGGCCCTGGCCTTGGTGATGGACTGTCTGCACACTATCATCCCTTGCCTGCATCTTCCCTCCTTGAGGGTTTGACTTTGCATCCTTTCCCATGAAGAGCAGAAGTCCTTCCCTTGGCCCCTTGAAGCTGGGCCGACCTGGAGTCTTGGGGAGGTCAGGAGGAAATGCAGAAGGGAGGGCTGGGCCAAGCCTGCCTGTTTTCTCAGAACCCTGCGAACGTGCCTGGAGCAGCCTGTGGGCGGAAGGATGGGCACGGAGTAGACAGACAAGGCCCCACAGGTGAGGGCATCTCCAACCATCCAGCCTGCAGCAGACCACAGACACACGAGGGAACCCAGCCAAGACCAGAAGCCACTGGATTCTGGGGTGGTTTGTCTACCAAAGCTCTACTGATACATGGGGTCTTCATCCAAAACCACAGCGTCTATTTCATAATATGCTGAAGCATCAGTGCAGAAGATGAGGAAGGTGAAATTCAAGTGGGAATATTCGGTGAAAAAAATCGACATCTGTTGCAGCCACGGAATCACCTGGAGAGACTGTTAAGACACAGACTGCTGGAAGCACACCTAGGATTTCCGCTCCAGTTGTTCTGGGGCGGGGCCTGACCATCTGCATTTCCAGCCGGCTCCCAGCTTTCGCTAAGGTTACTGCCATGGGTACCAAGCCACCTGATTCGAAAAACCGACTCATCAGAAAAGACTCTGATGCTGGGAAAGAATGAGGGCAGGAGGAGAAGGGGGCGACAGATGATGAGATGGACATGACAGAGGATGAGACGGTTGGATGGCATCACTGACTCAATGGACTTGAGCTTGAGCAAGTTCCGGGAGATGGAGAAGGCAGGGAAGCCTGGCGCGCTGCAGTCCGTGGGGGCACAGAGAGTCGGGCATGATTTAGGGTGAACAGCCACCACCACCACACACCGAGAGCCTTCTTCTACATGACCAAGTGCATTGCAGAGAAAAGATTCCCTTAGAGAATATACATCTCACTAAATGAACCGAATAAACGCATCTGTTTAAAAATCCTATTTGACAGGGAGACCAATCAGATTTCAACATAAAGAGAAGGAATTATACTTACTCTTCAGTCATGCTGGACAAAAATCAGCTAGGGCCATCAACACTTCATGAATTACCCCCAGTGCAACAATTTATGGCTGTATTTAAAACTAAGGGTTTTTTTTTCCTTTTAAATGTAAATAATATGAATCACATTTTATGTTACAGCAGGGACAAACAGTGTTTCTGTATAAAATTAATATTTAAAATATGAAAATCACAGTAAGCAGAGATTTATTTCTTTGAGCCTGTTCATGATAATATTTCAGATATTATTCGCATTGCTGATGCCACACATGGTTTACGGAGTGTACACGATTCCATTTCAGATGTCTTACTTCGGTAAGTCAAACATATCTGCATTCTCTGAAGCTCTGAGAATCATTGGCAGAAATTCCTGACTTTTTTTCAGGCACATTAAACTATTTTCCATCCAGTCTCCTTCAATCTCTGCATTTAAAAGATCATCAGTGTACACCGAATTCCTAAAACACACACATCTCTTCAAGGAAAATTCATTTTGTTCTATCAAAGACACAACTTATAATTTAGAAAACTGACTGACTTCAAAATAAACGTTTTGGCTCTGTTTTCATTTCAAATTAACAATTAATATAACTTAAGGCAAGGTTGTCTTTTCATTTCTCTTTTTTCCACTTTTTAAAAATGTTTTTATTTTTACACAGTTTTTAAAGGTTACTTTCCAATTACTACAGAACAGTAACTATATTCCCTATGTTGTATAGCACATCCTTGAGCTCATCTTACACCCGGGGTTTGTACCTCCCACACCCCCATCCCTAGGTGGTCTTTCTCCCATCCCACTGGTAACCACCAGTTCGTGCTCCAGATGTTTGTTCTCTGGTTCTTCTATGTGACATTCACTAGCGTGTTGGAGTGAATACAGTTTGTTTTAGATTCCATATGTAAACAGTATCATACAATGTTTATCTTTCTCTGTCTGACTTACTCCACTTAACACAATGCCCTCCAAATCTATGTATGTTGCTGCAAATGGCAAAATGTCATCCTTTTTTATCACTGAGTAGTATTCCATTATATATCTATAACACGTCTTCATTATTTAAGGCAACTTTAAACTTCATTATTACATACACACTATCAACACATCTAAAGAATAAATTCAAAGTAAATGCTGTGTTTGTATAATGGGATTCCTTTCCTTCTCATAGAAACTATCAAGTATTTTATCTCAAGTCCTCATTTGTTCAGGATGGGAACAGCAGGCAGAATTATTTATCTTAAATTTTGTTTCTATGAACTAACCACTTATGTAATATATATTATACAAATGTGATACTTAACGTTATTATCACATTATATAATTATATGAAAGTGAAAATTGCTTACTTGTGTCCGGCTCTTTGTGACCCCATGAACTATATAGTCCATGAAATTATCAGGGTCAGGATACTAGAGTGGGTAGCCTTTCCCTTCTCCAGGGGATCTTTCCAACCCAGGGATCAAACCCGGGTCTCCTGCTTTGCAGGCAGATTCTTTACCAGCTGAGCCACCAGGGAAGAGTATACAATTATAATTATATACTAGTATATTAAATTAAATTAAATTATATTAAATTAAATTAAAATGTATACTAGTATATAATTATAATATTGTTATATGGTTATATATATGTTATATATAAATAAATATATTTTATAAGTTATATATAAAATATTGCATATATCAAAGATAACATAGTAATTTATAAAACATACCTATTATGTAAATATGTGACTATATTTTTAATTGAATAGGTATTGGTACTATTTCAATTCTATGTAATAAGTAACATCAACACATATACTGGAGACTTTTCCCTAAAACACCCATAGTTTACGAACCTTTACACCAATGGTGATACAAATTTCAGTTGAACAATGTATAATCATGGATCTCTCATTTCAGACGACCTTTATATCTGATCTGTCTCTTGGCACACCTCAGAGTAAGTTTAGCCTCTTTAGGGACATAATATCAACGTGACAACAATGTAAACTCAGCTGTAACAACCAACTGTGTTCTGTATTACTCTCAAAAGAATATTCATTACTCTGTCATCACCCAGCAGAGCCTAAGGAAAGACGGCAACTGTGGTGAAGTTTCCTGTGGCTAAAACGATAAAAGAATGAAACCTTATTTCACAGGTGCGGTAGAAAATATTAAAACTTCCTTGCAAAGCTTCCTGGAAGTATTCTCTGGAAACTTACAAATACTCTTTTGGACCGGAAGTTTCACTTTTTGTAACATATATTACGAAATGCCTGTGTGTGCATATATACTAAGTTGCTCCAGTCATGTCCAACTCTTTGTGACCTCACAGACTGTAGCCCACCAGGTTCCTCGGTCTATGGGGTTTCCCAGGCAAGAACACTGAAGTGGGTTGCCATGCCCTCCTCTAAGGGATCTTCCTGACCCAGGGATTGAACCTGCGTCTCTATGTCTCCTGCACCGGCAGGCGGATTTTTTATCACTAGTACCACCTGGGAAGTCCCAAGAAATGACTATGAAAAAAGCACAAAATATGCTCTGTGGGTAAGGGGAGGTTTTCACAGCACACTTATACTAATGAGAACATTTAGAATAAGCTGACTGAGCCACTGAGCACACACAAATATCTGACTACAAGAGCTCAGGTGCAAATATGCAGGGAAGTAAGTAATGGCTATGAAGAATTTTAAATACCTCCAGAAAAGGCAAGCTATTAAACTGAAGATAGAATATGTACATCAGGGACGTGTCAAAGCAGAGGAAAACACCTCATAGGAGCTTCCAAAATGGTCAGTGTAAGCCCTCAAAGTTGTATTTATCTGTGAATTTCATGTTCCTCTTTGCATGTGAATGAACTTTTATTGTATGGCAATTTTTGTAACAAAACGTTACTTTACAAGGTAAAATCCTCCAGCATGAATAAGTCCCTCTCCTTCATAAATCTTCCGCTAAATTTTGCAAGAACAGAATCCCTGCCCAACGCTCGGAAATGGTAAATGAAAACCTTCAGGGACAAGGCGGCAAAGTAGGACTGGTAGGGAAATTCACACAGCGGATTCTGAAATAACTGAAAACTCTTTTCTTTATCAGGAATTGAGAACTAAATCTTCCATGTCAAGTCGGCTATGTTTCAAGTGAAAAGTCAATCACCTATTCTTCCCAGTTTCTGTGGTCAGTTATTTTGTGTCTCAATAGAGAAATAAATTATTTCCTTTGTTGGTTTCTTTTTTTTTTAATGTGGCTGTTGCATGAGGCAGGTGGGATCTTGGTTTTCTGACCAGAGATCAAACTAATGCCCCCGCCCCCACTGGAAGGGCAGTCTTAACCACTGAATTGCCAAAGAAGTCACAGATTTCTCATTTTATCTATTTTCTTTTTTCCATTTTATTTTTATTTACATTTTTGGCTATTTGTGTTCAGTAGCACAGCCTGAGAATGGAATTGCCATATATTGGTTGCTCTTGCTTTGTTTAGCATTTTAATGCATACCAATCAAGTCCTGCATGTAGAGAACCAGGGCAGAGGGTACTTTCCGTTACTCAAGTGTGAAAACCAGTATCAAATATACTGAAAACACACCTGAAATACTCTGTTTAAGAAGAGAGATGGATTTTGCTTTCCAGAATATTTTGGGGGTCAACACTTTTAAATGAAAGTGAGTTCAGCTGCTTTGGGATAAAAAGTATAAATTAGCAGATTTGTTTCCATGAGTTTTTGGCCTTGAGAAGCTGACAATCAATGCATAAATCTACTTAACACCAACATCTATGACTGTTAAAGGCCTAGGATGACACTCGGACAGAAACCTCCTGTAACAGTAGGAGAAAATCCAGCCCGGGAGTCACTGGGAGGGGGTCTTCTTGTACTAGTGACTCTGACTGAGAAGGCGGGCAGGCATCATCACCTGGTCTGGTCTGGGTCTCGTATGTGGCATTCTTCTGTATCCTTAGTCTACTCTCCTGATGAAGCACTTTAAGGAGAAGACAGAAATTAAATCCCCCATGGAAACACATCTGCAGCTGTGGGAAACAGTCACCTGAAAGCCGTCATCTCCCTGGAAGCCGACTCACTGGAAAAGACCCTGATGCTCGGAAAGACCAAAGGAAGGAGGAGAAGGGGCGACAGAGGATGAGATGGTCGGATGGCATCACCGACTCAGTGACCTGAGTTTGAGAAAGCTCCGGGAGATGATTCAGGGACAAGGAAGCCTGGTGTGCTGCAGTCCATGGTATCAAAAAGAGTCAGACACGACTGAGCGACTGAACAATAACTTCTGGAAAAGCCACTGAAGCTTCAGGAGGTCCTCTCCCCACTCATCTCCCTTCACAGATGCCCCAAAGGTTCACACGTGTACTTACATGTGGCAGAACTGAGACCCAGAATATGGAAAATGTCAATAAACAGAAATGGCCCTAACCTAGCTGTCAAAAATATTTTCATGTGATAAAACAATCATTGTATTCTATACACAAGAAGAAACTCTTCAATTACCCAGAAAAATTAAAAGTAAAAGGATGCAAGAATATGCAGAAGTATGAGCTAAAGCAAAAAAACGCAGTGGGATGACAACTGTGGTACCTGAAATGGAGGGTTTCAGGACAAAAAAACATTTAACGGCAGACAAAAGCAGGCACTTTATAATGCTAGAGGCTACAGAGAGCAATCAAAACCCTTAAATATACGTGATTATCTCAAAGATCAACATAATTCATTTCTAAAGATGTCAAAAAGGCATTTAAGAGAATACTAAAACAGTTCTTTATAAAAGCACCCAGTAAAAAAAGGACTGATGGAGGCATACTTCACGTTGAACGCAATTACGTACATAAAAAATCTTAGTCCAAATGCCAAGATCCTACTTAATGAGGAAACAGTGGAGATGTTTAACATGAGAAAAACAACACAGATGCCAAGCATCACCACCACTGGGGGTGAAGCAGAACTTCCTAAACGCACCTCCAAAGAGGGATGAGGGAACTAAAAGACTGACCAGTTCAACCGCATAAGTAGTTGAAATAAAACTTCTGTGCATAAAGCCTCACATGAAAATTCAAAACACAAGGGATCAAGTGGGGAAAAGAGCACAACTTACGTCAAAGGCAAATCATTAACATCCCTGATAAGCAAAGAATTCCTCAAAATGGAGGACATTCTATTAACTAAAACCCCCCAAAAAAAGGCAAAACTACGAGCAAGCAGTTCCTGACAGCAGCTTTGGAAGCACACGACTAGATTTACATGTTTAACGTCGACAACTCAGTGAGTTTGAGGAGATGCGGATCATCATGAAATCATTACCGTGATCCAAGCAGTACACAACCTCCCCACCTGCGAGCATTCCTCCTGCACCCCTTCTTCTGTGGTCAGAACACGTGAGATCCCCCCTCTTCACACACTTCAAAGTGCACTGATGGTCTTATTGTCTGGAGGCACCATGTGGTATAGTGGGCCTCTGGAACCTCACCATCCCGCGTGACTGGGGTGGGGGGGGGGTTGGTTGGTTGGCACAGTTTCAGATCCTACACTTGAAGCCATCTGTCCACAGTCTCTCCAGCCATGGCCTGCAGGGCACTGGGACCCCACGTTGGTTGCAGATCGCTCTCCCATCTCCGATCACTCCTGTGATGTGGCCGCTGCCTTCTCTGTCTCACCCGTCCTGTCACACGGCTCGGAGCTCTGCCACCGTCTTGCTCTGATCTCCGTTGTTGTTGTTTAGTCGCTAAGTCATGTCTGACCCTTTCACCACCCCATGAACTGTAACCAACCAGGCTCCTCCGTCCATGGGATTTTCCAGGCAAGAATACTGGAGTGAGTCGCCGTCTCCTCCAGAGGATCTTTCCGACCCAGGAATCGAGCCCCGCATCCCCTGCACTGGCAGGCAGGTTCTTTACTGCTGAGCCACCTGGGAAGCCCATTCTCATCTCTACTTTTTAAACATATTTTACTTTTATACAGTTTCAAAGATTACTTTTCATTTACAGTTATTACAAACTATTGACTATATTCCCGGTATTGTACAATACATCCTTGAGCCTATCATGTACTGAATAGTTTATGCCTCCCAATCGCCAGATTTAACTATATTTCTATAGCTGTAAAATATAACCCCTATGTCGCCCTACACCCCTCCCCACCAGTAACCACTAGTTTGTTCTCTATATCTGTGAATCTGCTTCATTTCTGTTATATCCACTAGTTGGCTGCACTTTTTAGCTTCCACATGTTAAGTGATATCATATAGTATTTAGCAGAATGCCCTCCCAAGTCCATCAGTGCTGGTACAAATGGCAACATTTCATTCTTTTTTATAGTCGGGTAGTATTCCATCATGTGCAGCTACCATATCTCCTTTATCCACTCATCTGTTGATGGACACATAGGTTGCTTCCATCGTTAGCAACTGTAAATAATGCTGCTATGAACACTGGGGCACATGGATCTTATCAACTCAGTGTTTTTGTTTTTTATTTTTGGATATATATACCCAGGAATGAATTTGCTGGCTATATGGTAGTTCTATTTTTAGTTTGTTTAGAAACTACAACTCACACCTCTACTTTGAAACTAACCTTTCTCTTGGGCTCCAAACTCCCATCTGGTGTCAGCATTTCAATCCTTTGCCAGTTGAATAAAGGGTCTGCATCACATGCAGAGATCAGGAAAAGATACCCCAGGAAGGCTTATCACGCCCACTCACATTGGCTGAGCACCTGTTACCATGTGCCAGGCACCAGGCTAACAATGACCCTTGCTGCCTGGCCCATGACCCTCGGAGCTGCTGCGAACGTGATCATGATTTTCTTTTTATTTTTTTATCGAAGGATAATAGCTTTACAGAATTTTATTTCCTGTCAAACCTCAACATGACTCAGCCACAGATATACATATATCCCCTCCTTTTTGAACCTCCCTCCCATCTTCCTTCCCATCCCACCCCTCTAGGTTGATACAGGGTCCCTGTTTGAGTCTCCTGAGCCACATGGCAAATTCTTGCTGGCTGTCTATTTTACATATGGTAACGTAAGTTTCCATGTTACTCTTTCCACGCATCTCACCCTCTCCTCCCCTCTCCCCATGTCCATAAGTCTATTCTCTATGTCCGTTTCTCCACTCCTGCCATGAAAATAAATTCTCAGTACCATTTTTCTAGATTCCATATATATGTATTAGAATACAGTAGTTTTCTCTTCCTGACTCTGATCATGATTTTATAGATGGGGAAACTGAGGCCTGAGCAAGAGCCCGTACTTGTACAAAGCGACACTGCAAGTCACTCTCGCGTCACCGGCAGGGCCAGGTTCTGGTCCAGCACTCCACGGCCTCACCGCAGCACGCGTTACGCCTGCGTGCATGGAATCCCGTCTGTCCTCCGCAGAGGGCTGGGGCAGCCCATCCCCAGGGCAGAGGCTGGGGCGCAAGGTGGGAAGCTGGGTTTCCACGGCAACTGCACCCCTTTACTAAGCACCATGGTGGGTTGAGGGGGCTGATGGAGACACTGAGGGGGGCTAAGAATCTCAGGGCTCAGTAACCTCAGGACCCGCCATGGGTTACTAGAGAACAACAGCATTTCTTAAAAATCCTGTCCTGGTACGTTGTTCCGATGCTCTCGGCCTGCGTCCCTGCAGTCATCTGCAGGATGGGAGTCAGCACCAGTCCCACGGCTGGTATCTGCGAGGCGAGGCCAGGCCTGATCCCAAGGGCCCGTTAGAGGGTCTCTTTCCTGCTTCAATGTCACTCCAGGGACAGGAACATCCCCTCGCGAAGGTAGAGAGGCTCAGAAATAAGAGCAGCCTGATGGCAGAGGAGGTCCCAGGACACGCGCTGGGGAGGTGGCAGTGTTTGACCTGAAGCAGGGCCCTCCAAGCCCAGGAACCCCCATGCCCCTGCATACGGTCGTCTCTCGGAGCCCAGGAGAGCTCGGGAAGGGTGGGGGGGGGGGGGTGCCTCACCCCCACGGGGCACCTGCAGTCAAATCGGTTACCAAACACCCCAGATGCTGAAGAGGTCATCACTGACAGCGGGGATCACTCATCCAGGACGCTCTGACCGAGGGACCTTTGTTCCCCAATGTTAACCCTGGAACCCTCCACCCTTCAGGAGGACCTGTTTTTCTGGTTTTCTGAAGCTATCATCACTTTGCAATATTTCAACCATGAGCTGAACTGAGTGAGACCGAAACAGGGCGCACAATAGCACACGCTGTTTCAATACATCACAGATGAAAATGGAAACGGCGACAGGAGGGACAGAAGCGTGAATCCAGGAGTTTCAGAGTCCAATGCCATCTTGGCGGACTGTTCCAATGACAGTCCTCCCAAGGTAAGGCGGGAGGTAATGTTATCACCCAAGGTAAGGTAACGTTATTCGCCCTCCCAAGGTAAGGTGGTCCACTCTCCTCACTCCCCATAGTTACAGCTACACCATGACCATGAACGCTGAATCAGTGGGTGCGTGTGAGCCCACTCAGTCATGTCTGCAGCCCACCAGGCTCCTCTGTCCATGGGATTCTCCAGGCGAAGAATACTGGAGAAGGTTGCCATTTCCTCCTCTGGGGGATCTTTCCAACCCAGGGATCAAACCCATATCTCCTGCATTGCCAGGAATATTCTTTGCCACTGAGCCCCCTGGGAAGCCAGAATTTGTGAGTACCGAAGCATTAAAAACGGGGCCAGGTTCCTGCAGGCCCCTCGTCACAGAATTTTCCTCAACCGATCAATACAGAACCTTGCTTTATTATATTTCTGTTAAAGGCACCTTATTTTCTATATAACACTCTTTGTTAAAACTGAACTCACAGCCAGCACCTCTGGCTTCTCTGACACGTATTTTCTCAGGAAGGCATATCACTGCCGTCCTGATTTCAGCAACACTGGACAGCACCTCAGCAAGATGTCTGGAGGGCAGTTGAAGCAGTGAACTCATCAACATAAAGCACCAAAATACAAAAAGAAAAAGAAAAAATGGGGCAGTAAGTAAATTATGAAAAGGATGCTTGCATACGGCATGAGCTGACCATGAGGCAGAGCAGCACCTCGTTTCAGCTCGGCGGGGATCTGCCCATCTCCAGAGATGACCTCAACTATCACTTGCAGGGTCATAAATGCATTTTAGCAAGTAGTCAAACTTGCAAATCTGAAAGCCACAAATAATGAGAATCAGCTGCATTTCTATTCAGTGTGGCCCTGCTCAGAAATCAAAGTGAGAATGTTGAGATTTCCAAGGGCTTCTAAAATTTTAACACTGGCCTTTATCTACTGAAATCCACCATTACTGAGTCACTTCATTAACACTGGGGGGAAAAAATACCTGCCAACTTGAGGAGAATATGCCTGTCTCTCTAGCATAGCTATAAGTACTGGAGTTTCTGCTGTTTGCTCCTGTTGGGTAGAAACATCTCAGGGTCATGAGTGAGGCCAGAGCCACATTTGGGGGCTCACTAGAGGTCCCACTGCTGACCACACAGGCATGACGGTTGATGCCCAAACTAAGGTTACAGAAACCTTAGCTATTCTCTCAGCTGTCCACACAGCCTCTAATCAGCCCTTGTTGTTGTTTTGTTGTTCGGTCACTAAGTCATGTCCAAGGCTTTGCAACCCCATGGACTGCAGCACGCCAGGCTGCACCGTCCTTCACTGTCTCCCAGAGTTTACTCAGATTCATGTCTGTTAAACTGTGGAAAATTCTGAAAGAGATGGGAATTCCAGACCACCTGACCTGCCTCTTGAGAAATCTGTGTGCAGATCAGGAAGCAACAGTTAGAATTTGATATGGAACAGCAGACTGGTTCCAAATTGGGAAAGGAGTACGTCAAGGCTGTATACTGTCACCCTGCTTATTTAACTTATATGCAGAGTATATAATGCAAAATGTCGGGCTAGATGAAGCACACGCTGGAATCAAGATTGCTGGGAGAAACATCAGTAATCTCAGATATGCAGATGACACCACCCTTATGGCAGAAAGTGAAGAAGAACTAAAGAGCCTCTTGATGAAAGTGAAAGAGGAGTGAAAAAGTTGGCTTAAAGCTCAATATTCAGAAAACTATCATGGCATCCGGTTCCATCACTTCATGGCAAATAGATGGGGAAACAGTGGAAACAGTGGCTGACTTTATTTTTTGGGCTCCAAAATCACTGCAGATGGTGATTGCAGCCATGAAATTAAAAGATGCTTACTCCTTGGAAGGAAAGTTATGACCAACCTAGACCGTATATTAAAAAGAAGAGACATTACTTTGCCAACAAAGGTCTGTCTAGTCAAGGCTATGGTTTTTTCCCATGGTCATGTATGGATGTGAGAGTCCGACTATAAAGAAAGCTGAGCTCCAAAGAATTGATGCTTTTGAAATGTGGTGATGGAGAAGACTCTTGAGAGTCTCTTGAACTGCAAGGAGATCCAACCAGTCCATCCTAAAGAAGACCAGTCCTGGGTGTTCATTGGAAGGACTGATGTTGAAGCTGAAATTCCAGTACTTTGGCCACCTGATGGGAAGAGCTGACTCATTTGAAAAGAACCCGATGTTGGGAGGGATTGGGGCAGGAGGAGAAGGGGATGACAGAGGATGAGATGGTTGGATGGCATCACCGACTCAAAGGACATGGGTTTGGGTAGACTCTGGGAGTTGGTGATGGACAGGGAGGCCTGGCGTGCTGTGGTCCGTGGGGTCGAAAAGAGTCAGACACGACTGAGCGACTAAGCTGAACTGAACCGAACTGAATCAGTAATGCCATTCAACCAGCTCATCCTCTGCCCCCTTCTCCTTTTGCCCATCAAGGTGTTTTCTAATGAGTAACTTATTTGGAACTTACATACTTGGAATCAATTAGAAATCTTTCTGAACTCTTAAGGAAAAGCGTGTTTATTTAGTTAGGCAACAGCTTATATGCAATGGTAGTGTTTCCAGAGCTTAGAAATGGCTGGTCCTGTGCCTGAACTGTCCCTGCTGGACACAGACCCCAGGTCCTGCTGGAGATTCCCATGATGTCAGACGCCAAAAGGACAGGTTCCCACAGGGGGACATGGGTTAAATGATGAGTGAAGGAGCATCCAGAAGAGATGACATCAGTCTAAGCCAAGCCTCAGTTTTCCTCCAGTGGAAGTAAATAATGCTCGTGTTCTCAAATATCCGTCCTCTTCCCGAACTAACTGTCTATAGGAGACTTGAAGTTGGCTCCCTTGAGAGTATCAGTAGGATGTTGAAACTGATCCTGGAGGGGCTCCAAGCAACACAGCCTGAGACTCCTGCCCAACATAACCCGCCAAAAACAACGACCTCATTCTATTCTTCAGACTCTGTCACAGCCCGAATGAAATACCCAAGGAATGCTCCTGACCCTCTTTGTTCTGATCTGACCTTCAACACACACCCAACTGAATAGGTTTCCCAGGTAACCTAACACCAGAAAGCAGGTATTCTGGTTAGCAGACAGGAGCACTCTCTAAACAGAAAAAACAAAACAAAACAAAACATGAATTGGCATTCTGGATGAGTGTGGATTAATCCCCACGATCAGATCAGCCTGTCAAGCCACAACAGAGATGCTGGCCCCTCGCAGTCATGGAACAGGACAGACACCTGAGAAATCTTGGCTGAAATAACTGGCTGTTGATAATCACAATAGGTGGGACACAACTTTGTAGGACCCCCACCCCCACCTCAGGGTCAAGAATCTCTGTATCCCATAAATAGTGGGAAATTGCTGATAGCACAGGAGCTCAACCTAGTGCTCTGTGATGAGCTAGGTGGATGGGATGGGGGCATGGGAGGGAAGCTCGAGTGGGAGGACATTTATGTTACAGATATGGCTGACTCAGTTGTAGGGCAGACACCAACACAACACTATAAAGTCACCATCCTCCAATGAAAAATAAATTGAGGGGAAAAAAAAGAATCTCTGTGTTCTCCCCACTGTGAAACTCACAAATCATCTGATGAAAGCCCAGAAGTCACAGCAGAGGCCAGGAGACAGAAGCCCCCCAGACGGTAAAGGCCTGTTTCTGCTTGCAGTTCCTAAGACAGCCCTTGGGGTTCGGACCCACATCCTAAGAGTCCAGAGCATCCATATGCCCCTACTTAGCCTGGATGCCTTTACATTTCTAATAAGGAAAGAAGTTAAGTATCTACATGCTAAGTTTTATCCTCCTCAGTGACATATGGAGCAAGAAGATGACCTAGGAGGCAAAGCGTTCAATGTTGACCAATCTTCTGCACTTGGCTCACTGAGGGTGACTGTGGTGAAGCCCTAGCGAACACCTGAAAAGAAGACGTTTCAAAAAAGAAAAAAAAAAAACAGTCAAAGGCAGAAAGAAACGTAGCTTTGGGGAAAGCAGTCATCACTAACATGTACACCCATGGTGGATTCATGTCAATGTATGGCAAAACCAATACAATATGGTAAAGTAAACAATAAATAAATAAATAAAACTGGGGAAAAAAAGAATGTTTAAGCATCTTTCTCTCTTGATTCATGAAACAAGTCTCTCAACAGAAGTCTAAAAGACCATAGAGTTTCGCAAATGAAAATTATTGACAGGAGAATAATTATCCCGCTAAATAGAACTTTAGCCAACAAAGGTCCGTCTATTCAAAGCTATGGTTTTACCAGTGGTTATGTATGGATGTGAGAGTTGGACTGTGAAGAAAGCTGAGCCCTGAAGAATTGGTGCTGTTGAACTGTGGTGTTGGAGAAGACTCTTGAGAGTCCCTTGGGCTGCAAGGAGATCAAACCAATCCATCCTAAAGGAGATCAGTCCTGAGTGTTCATTGGAAGGACTGATGCTGAAGCTGAAACTCCAATACTTTGGCCCCCTGATGTGAAGAACTGACTCTTTGGAAAAGACCCTGATGCTGAGAAAGATTGCAGGTGGGAGAAGAAGGGGACGACAGAGGATGAGATGGTTGGATGGCATCACTGATGCAATGGACATGAATTTGAGAAAGCTCCAGGAGTTGCTGATGGACAGGGAGGCCTGGCGTGCTGTAGTCCATGGGGTTGCAAATAGTCGGAAACAACTGAGCGACTACTGACTGAATGGAAACTTGGTATAAAAAATCAGAACTTTAAAAATCTCAGATTCCGAGCTTGATAAAATGCACTGTATATTCTGCTGCTCATTTATAGGATGCATTCTTCCCTTTACCATGAGGCTCTTTAGATCCCCAGTACCACTCCTCAGCCCCTGCCAACACCCACATAAAACATATGTGTCACAGGAATTGTCCTTGCCTTTTTCTTCATGGATTGCTGATTCTGCTGCTGCCTTATCTGTTTCCTGTTCCCCTTTTCTCTTCTGTGTTCTGTCCGGGGTTGTCATCGACAAAGTACTAGGAAACATATAATTCCAAAATCCACATGTCTTGACCCCCTCAAACTTGAGAAGAGTTTGTTGATATGATTGGGATACATGTTTTTCCTACTAGATTTATTGAAGCTGCCAGATTTTTGTCTTCTATCTCTAGAAATTCTAAAATTTTCTGTTGACTATGAATAAAGTGCCATAGTTTAAAAGTATTAGCATTTTGTCAGAAAATCAGCATTTTCCTAAAAAACACAGTTTCAAATCACAAACACAAAAAAGATGTGGAGAAGGTAACTGAAGGAAGGGAATGGCAGGATTTGAATCAATCTACAATAGCTATTTCACTTAATTCTTCCATGCTAATGTGATCATTGTTATCATCACAGGTCAACAGAGAAAAACTGTCAAAAATAGAATCGTGTCACACTCAACAGTGTGCATGTGTAAAGTCTGAAGGCAAAGATTCCTTCATTTTAATCCTTCATTTTGCCAACAGCTTTGTTTTTTTTTTTTTTTTTTTTTTAAACAGTTGGAAACCAAGGAAAACAGGTAACATTCTGTTTTTTTAATACTTTCTTGGCTGAGCCCTACAGCATATGGGATCTTAGTTCCCCAACTAGGGGAAGTTCCACACCCTTAGAATTGGAAGCACAGTCTTAACCACTGGACCACCAGGGAAGTCTCCAAGGGAAACAATTCAATTAGAATAACAATTATTTTATAGGATTTAAGGATTATGGCCTTAAAGGATTAATTAATCCCCCAAGTATTTATTCCAAGAAAATGTGATGATATCACCATTCAGCTATTTCTTTTAAGTGATCATATTCTTTGAACATTTTGATTGAGTTTTCAGTTACTGTTAAATATGGATTCCAGTGACCAAATCACACCACTGCTCAACAATACATTCCCAAGCATTGGCAGAATGCTAAAGAGTATTTTTAAAGTTTGAAAAATAGAACATGTTTTATTACAACTAGCAATAACACACATTCGGGTTTTAAAAAAATGAGGAGGGCTATAGTGAAGGACAGGGAAGTGTGGTGTGCTGCAGTCCACTCTGTCACAAAGAGTCAGACATGACTTAGCGACTGAATGATATATTTTTTTCCCAGAATGGTGAACAATCACACCACAGAAGCTGCAGGATCAGAGCAGCGGATGACAGGATCAAAGGCTGATAACAGGGTCAGACTCCAAAAGCTGGGCTGGGACCCACCACCCACAGCAAATCCAGGTTAAAGGCAAAGCGGTGTTCACTAGAACTGTTGCTCTTTTTATTTTATTCTAAAATGTGAAGCACAGAAGAAAACCAGAATTTTTAAAAGTACAACAAATCATATGACAGCTTCTCATAAACACAGCTCATAAACTGAACGTTATGTCACAGAAGCTTTCAATCCAATTTTTTCATATATACACTTGTGTATATTTATGAAACACACACACTGAGAAAGTCACAGCTAGTCTCCTTTTCACATTATCTTTTCTTCTTTCCTCCAAAACCAAGAAGCAGATATCAGTGCATTATTCTTCTCATTCATGTTTTTTTATTCTTTTGATACTTGCAATTGTAAATATTCAATATAGAGCTATACATAAAATTAGCATCACTTTGCCACTTCCTTTTCCGCTCAGCTTCCAAGATTTCTCAGTGTTTATATATATGTAAATCTATTTATTCCTTTGAGACTTATTTGGTATTTCATTGAACAAAAACACTGTAACTGATTTACCCAGGTCCCCACCAATTGGTCTATGTGCCTCCTTGGGCACACGTGTAAGGCTGCTTCCTGAGTGCCTACAAAGGAAGGAAAGTAACAGGGGTGGGTTTTTCCTTTTACATCTCTCCATCAATGTTCTTTTATTAAAAAAAGAGTTTTTCCCCGTCATGCCTTATTTAAGAAACCTTTCCCTACACTGGTGTTACAGCGATTTTTCTTTGCATGTCTATGAAAACCTTAACAATTTACTTTCCTCATTTAGATTTCAATCCACCTAGGATTCTTATTTTCATATGGAATAAAGTAGGAATCGGATTCTTTCCATAAGAAAAATCAACTTCTTTCATTTGTTCATTTATATCAAGGATTCTTCTTATTTTTTTTTTTTTCACTAACCGAACAGTCCACCCCACCCCCGATACGTTTTAATTCCATCTCTGCCATGAAAGACAGGTCTCCTGAGTTCTCCCTTCCCTCCATCTACTCATCTGTACCTGGGTCAATGTGATAAAGTTATTTTTTATTTTATTATAATAACCCCCCATTTATTTCCCTTCTAAGAGAACTTTGGTTCACCTGTCAACCAAAAAAAGTTATTTCATTGCTTCATCATTTTTAGAGGAGTGCATCTGTGTTACACTTCGTAAAAGATCTGGTTCTTTAGTTGCCTTCTCCATCAGGAGGTACAACAGTAATAAAATACTTTTTTTTCCCCCATATCAAGGGTATTAAAGGAAATACAGATTGGTGACCTAGGAGTTTTATGCATGTACCATGTTCAATTTTAAAAATTATTTTAAAAAGAGGCTAAACAGAGACTGAATTTAATACAACTCAGCAACTGATTCCTCCATCTCATAAAAAATTAAATAGGTAAGAAATCTGTGCTTGAGGAATCATCTCCTTTTTAGACCTAATAAAAACAAAAATATTGCCATTCTCTTAGACCATCTCAGTAACTTCATCCCCCTTGAAGACCGTGTCTTTGTTTTTGACACTATAAAGGCAACAGGGGATACAGCCAGAACACTATGGGAGCTCACACGGGATTCCAGCCTTCCACCTGCTATGTGGTTTAGGGGAGTCACAAAGCCACTTCCTGTTATCTCAGGTTTGGGGGTTTCTCTTTCTTGTTTAAAATGGGAATCACACCTCCCATTTGAGGGTACTATACCAATAATACGGAATGGAGTATGAAACTTCTTTGTGTACAAAACCTCATACCCTAGTTTCACAACTTTGAAAATGAAAGTCGCTCAGTCATGTCTGACTCTTTGCAACCCCATGGATGGTAGACCACCAGGCTCCTCTGTCCATGGAATTCTCCAGGCCAGAATACTGGAGTTGGTAGCAGTTCCCTTCTCCACGGGAGAGGGTCTTTCCAACCCAGGGATCGAACCCAAGTCTTCCGCACTGCGGGCGGATTCTTTACCAGCTGAGCCACCACTGCGATGTAACTGAGCTGAAGCGTTCACTCCACATGCAGGTGTTTCTCCAGGTGAGTGTTTTGTAACTCTTTTCTCCAGTCTGTGGCTTGCATGTTCACTTTCAAAAAAGTGTCTTTGAGTAGTAAAAGTTTTTACATTTTTTGGTCAAATCCTACTGATCAGGGCTTTTCCTTAAAAGCTAACATCTTGTGTGTGTGTTCTATTTAAGAAACAGCTTCCTAACTCAAGGGTACCAAGATCTTTTCACATGTTTTCTTCTGGAAGTTTTGTATTTTTTAAGACTAACATTAAGCCTATGACCCCTTTTGAGTTAATTTTTTATTTTGTATTTATTTTTTGCCCAAGACTATCTAATTTTTTCAGCAGCTATTGTTGAAAAGCTTATACTTTCCCCCCATTAAACTGGCTTGGAACACAGTCAAGAATAAATTGACTACATAGGCATGGGCTATTTCTGGATAATCTATTGTATTCCGTTGGCCTGAATGTCTATTTTTACACCAACACTATCCTAGGTTGATTACTAGAGTTTCATAACAAATACTGAAATCCAATAGAGCATGATCTCCATGTTCTGCTTTTTTCATATTTGTTTTAGCTCTTCTAGGTATTTTGCATGTCCGTACATATTTTAGAATCTGCTTGTGACTCTCTATGAAAAACATGCTGAGACTGCATTGTCTATACAGAAGGAATTAAGGGAGAATTGCCAACTTAGCCACATTGTGTCTTCAGATCCATGAACAGAGTCTATCTCTCCAGTTACTTATTTCATTCATTTCTGTTCAACAAGGTTGTATATCTTTCTGCACAGATGAGTTATACACATTTATTCAAATATACTCCTAGGTATTTTACATATTGATGTATTAAATGTTTTTCAATGGCTGGCTGAAAGATTCTCGTATCTAGGAATACAATTTATTTTATGTCAGGCCTTATAAACCGCATGCATGCTCAGTCACTTCAGTCGTATCCCGATTCTTTGCAACCCTATGGACTGTAGCCCGCCATGCTTCTTGGTCCATGGGATTCTCCAGGCAAGAACACTGGAGTGGGCCGCCAACCTCACTAAACTCACTTCCTAGTTCTAGCATTTTTTAAGTTCCTCAGGATATCTAATACAATGGACAGGGCACACACCGGCAGATGAAGCCAGCCTAACTTCTTATGTTCTAGACTTTGTGCCTCTTGACTCCTCTCCTGACCTTATCCAGCTCCCCAGTGACAGCTTTCAGTTCTTCCCTAAGAAGTATGATGCTATATGGTGCTACACTTTTTTGACATTGCTCTTTATTGGTTTGAGGAAGTTCCTCTCTCTTTCTAGATTGCTGAGGGATGCTACCAGGAGTGGGTGTTGAATTTCATCAGATATCTTCTCCGTATCTACCAAAATGGTGGTAGGCACTGCAATTATTGAAATGACCTGTTAATGCGGTAAATCACATGAATTGGTTTTTGAATGTTAAACCAACTCGGCATTCTTAATATAAACTCCATTGCTTTGCTGGACTAAATTTACTAAAAAAATTTTAAAGAATTTTTAAGTCTCTGTTCAAGAGAGAGACTGATCTGTAGTTTCCTTTCCTTGTAATATCTTTGGCTTTGGTATCAGGGTAAAGCTGGCCTTATGACATGAGTTGGGAATTATGCTCCTTCTTTTTGCAGAGGAACTTGTATAGTTGGAATTACTTTACCCTTAAGCTTTGGTAGAACTCACCAGGGAAAGCATTTGGGTCTGAAATTTCCTTTGTGGGAAGATATTTAACAACATATTCAAATTATTTCACACATATAGAGCAATTTAATTTTCTATTTCTTCTTGAATGAGCTTCGATAGTCTGCTTTCCAAAGAATTTGTCCATTTCATCTAGATGGCCGAACTTAATGACGTAACACTGTTCATATTTCCTTATCATTTTTTTTAAGTGTGTAGGATATATAAGAACAATCTTTCTCACGTTTCCAACCTGGTGATTTTGTCTTCTATCTTTATTTCTGATTAGTCTGGATAGAGATTTATCAATTTTATGGCTCTCCCTAAAGAACTGGTTTTGACTTCACTGATTATTGTTTCTTGTTTTTCTGTCCACAACTTTTTTTTTTTTTTCAAACTCCTTTTTATTTCCTTTCTTCTAATTTGTACTCCATTTCCCAGTTTCTTACGTTGGAAGCCTCAGTTGTCGATTTGAGCCCTTTCCTCTTTCGTACTATAAACATCCGATGCTGTAAATTTCTAAGTGCCATTTTAGGTGCCCCCTATAAACTGCGATCCATCACGTGTTCATTTCATTCAATCCAACATACTTTCCAAACCCCCTTGTAATTTCTTTTTGGCCTTCAGGGTCATTTAGAAATGGGTTGTTTAGTTTCCAAATACTGATTGATATTTCAAACTCTTTTATGTCATCGATTTCTAATTTAAGTCCACTATGGCCAAAGCACAAGCTTTGTGCAAAAAGTGATCCTTTTAAACCTAACAGACTTTTATGAACCAGAATACGGCCTCTCTTGGTAAATGTTCCACGTGTGTTGAAAAGAACACATATTCTGCATGGTTGGGTGGAGAGCTCAAAAAATATCAATCAGATCAACTTGTCTGGTGATACTTTGTGAATCGTCCATATCCTTATTGATTTTCTTTCTTATTGTCTCATCTGTTGGAGATAGGGTGTTTCAGTCTCTGTATTAGACATGGGTTTTCATGTTATCTATTTTGCATCTCTCTTAGGTATACAGGTTTTTGGAACCATGGGGTTTTCTTGATGAACTGATTCCTCTTCATTACTGAAGAATCCATCCCTCCTGCTTGCTCTCCAGGCCTTTGGGTTCACTCAGCTGTGTCCAACTCTTCTCCGACCCCATGAACTGTAACCCACCAGGCTCCTCTATCTATGGGATTTCCCAGGGAGGAATACTGGAGTGGGTCTCCAGGCCGTGTACCAGGAATTTCTTTCCCAGAGGTTCTTCTCCCGTGTGTGCGCCAAGCTGGGCTCAGGCAGGACTCAGAGACCATCTACAAACGTTCAGAACTCTCTCTGCCTCTGTTGCTTTCTCCTCTCTCCTCCTAGGTTTTCCGTCCTGAGCATTTCCGCACCATCACCTTTCCAAACTCTGATTTCTGGTTTTTCAACTCTCGGAAATTGCTGGGTGAGGATGATGTTACTGGCTGCTGAGCAAAGGAAATCTGAAATACCAAATACCGAGCAAGCTAAGTAAGGTGTTGCTTAGCAACTCTTAATAGGAAATAATTTAAACTCTGGATGTATTTTTTTCCCTGAGAACTTGCTGCTCCAGCCTGGAGTCTAGAATTCACCCCCCTTCACACAGGCAGCTCCCCTGCATGCACACATGGGTATGCACACACAGTCCCCACCTGACAATTACAAGTGCTATTATTCACCAGCTCCCATAAGTATGTCTCTTTGGATATAACAACAACATCCATGATTCAAGGTCAAAGTCACTGGAAGTCTATGACAAATATAGCATTTTATAAACACATCCAGCAAATACAAGGCACACAATGCAGGAAGCCCTAAGATATCACCATCAAAGGTGTCTCCATTTAATGACTCAGTAACAGATGTGCTGGAAGCTTACAGAACATTCTTCCTCCCCTGTAAAGTTCCAGCTCTTTCAGGAAAACACTACAGACTCCAGACTACAAGCATGATTCCTTCTCCTGACCTCACACTGACCTCTCCAGAGGCCGTGAGAGCTGCACACACAGGCCCAGGATGCTTGTCACAGAGGCCACCCCCCAGGGCACGCGTACTTTCCTGGAAGAGCGGGCCACCCAGGAAAAGGACTTCTGAGCCTGAAGGGTTTTTCCAACAGGGAAGGAAGGGGCTGGTTACACAGAAGCTAAGACAGACCCACATGAAGAAACTAGTGGAAAGAAGTGAAATTACAGGGGATCTGTTAATAAGAGTTCCGTTCATTTCAGTATAAAAGCAATCAGTGATTTCCAAACAATAATACTGACTAAGATGAACACGTGGACATTTGATCCCTGGGCCAAAATGTCCCATTTCTCTTACTGACTCGTCTGATGAATGAAAAGACCTCCAAATGGGAATATCACTAACAATTCACAACAGTGATATGATTAATTTTTGGCATCTCTGAAGCAATAGCTCCCCCCATCCATGAAGTTTTTCCAGATCGCATGCAACCCCAAAGTGATTCAGAAAGAACAATCCAGAACTCCCAAATGTGCCCCTTCCTCATCACACAATAATTCACCATTTGCCGGGGCACCACAGGACTCATCTCATGGTTGCCAGCGACAAGGGGCAGGCGGAGATGACCTGTGATGATCATGATGCCAGAATGTCGGGTTCAAATTCTGGCTCTCTTCCTTGCTGTGTGACTTTGGGAAAGTTGCTTAACCTCTCTGGGTTTCAGCTTTCTCATCTGTAAATTGCAGGTATAATAGTATTATCTTCGCAGGGTCATACAGACCAGAAGTCACGCATGTAAAGTCACTGAATGCTGCCTGCCTGGAGCACAGAAGAACCAGGATCCAGGAAGCAGCATCTCTCCTCATCACCGGGGAGATGAGCAGACAGAATGTGTCCACTCATTTGGTTAGTTCTTCAAGTATCTGCAGTGTCATCTCCACGTGTCTGACACTGTTCTGCATGTTGGGAACAGAGCAGCAAACAAAAATGCCTCCAAGGCCACTTGGCCTTAAAAACGAATGTTGACGTGGGGGCGGGGCAGAGTGAGGACCACAGAGCCCAGAGGTCAGAAGCAGCATCCCTTCTATGGTCAGATAACCGCTTAAGGGCAGCTGCCAATCTTAAGGACCCCGGCTTAGGCTCCTCTGGAGAAAAGCACGGGAGGAGATAAGAGAAGAAGGGAACACACAGATTGTTCCAGAAACCCCAGTACAGCTGTCTACTCCAGTAGGGTCACCGGGTTGGGGCTGGGAAGCCCCAGGGAGGGTGGTGACACATTTCCAGTTCACTGCAAGCCTGTGTGGTGTTCCCAACGCTCGGGCTGGGGACACACGGTAGAGAGAATGCAGAAATGCCACCTCCATGCTCAACAGCCAGAAATACGCGGAAATCTCAAAATAACTACCCTTCGGGCTGCATCCAGCTGTGCTGCACTGCCTTCAGATTCACACTTCATCAGCATGTTCCTGGCCTTTGTTTGTTTGGTTTTTTTTTTCAAAAGCAGGGCGGTTAGAAAAAAACAAAACCTATATCTTTGTTGTTTAATGACATAATTTTTATATTACTTTACATTTTTCTCAGATTTGTTCTTTTTCATATTAAGTCCAAAAATGCCCCCTAAGAAATCACTGCGGTGCACAGAAGCACTCAGAGATGGTCTTCTTGGCTCCCCGGGAACAGGCTGGGTTTTCTCCTTTCTTCCTCTGCTACTAGGATCTGTAATAGCTTTCCAAGTCACTGCACTTACAAACTGACTCTGTACCAATTCAAAGCCGACGAGAGGCCTTTCTTTTATTTTCACACCTTTTTCAATAAAAAAAAATGATGTTTGAGCACTGATGTCCTATTTTTGTAGGAAAACACACATAGGTACATGCTGAATGGCTGGCATCCTTTTAGGTAACAGGACAAAGAAAGTCCCTTCTTCCCGGAGCAAAATGTTAGCTGCTCATGTTGGTAAGTTAACAAATCTATACAGTAACACAACCTGGTCTCCCTGCCAAGGCAGAAATGGGGCTGCCAGAAATGGAAGTTTTGATTTAACTCTATTCAGTGAGCTCTTAATACGAGGGAAGCAGAACTCTGGAATCAAAGGCGAGTACAGCTCACTCTCTGGTCCTCACTTGGCCAATCCAGGGACCATAGGCTAACATCAGCCATCATAGACAACTGCTTTCCTGACCCGCCACCTTCTCAACAGTCTTCTTATCTCAAAAGGAAGGTCCTAAGTCAGGGGTTTTCAGCTGAGATGCAATGGGAAAGTCATAAATTAAAACATCACCTAGGGTTTCTCTGGTGTCTCAGTGGTAAAGAAGAGTGGTAGGTAGGTAAACTCCTGCCTACCAATGCAGGAGAAACTGGCTCAGTCTCTAGTCGGGGAAGTTCCCATATGTCATGGAGCAACTAAGTCCATGAACCATAACTACCTAGTCTACATGCTGCAACTACTGAAGCCCACGTGCGTAGAGCCTGTGCTCTGTAACAAGAAAAGCCACTGGAATGAGAAGCCCATGTGCTGCAACTAGACAGCAGACCCTGCTCACCGCAACTAGAGAAAGAAAGACAGTGTGCAGCAAGAGAGACCCAGCACAGTGAAAAATAAATCAATAAATTATACATACACAGATATCACCCAAAAGTTAAGGCTTCACTAAGTGAACCAAAGATATTACAAAAAAGGAAAATGTCATGTCACACCTACAAAAACCCCAAAGAAGCATTTTCCTTATCAGACAGGCAGAGCAAACCAACCTAATGTGCCAACATTTGTTTATGATGCTCTGCGTGTCTACAAGGCAATGATCACAGGTCATTTTCTCTTTCTGTTCCTGAGTGTGGATGATTGGTTTCAGCAGGTTAGGCACACATAAGAACATTTCTACTTCTGCAGACCCTGGCTTGAAAATGGGTCAAAAACCTCCACAGCATACATTTAATCCCCAGGTGGACTTGCAGTTTAAGTGAAAGTCAACATCAAGAGCAGCTGTCAAATATCTAAGAGTGGGAAGTAAATATGAGAGCCAATAGGCCATGAGATGGGACTGGCTTCCTACAGCAGGAGACTGTCCTCCTAGGCAACAGGGCGACTTCCATGAAATGACATCTATCCTGAGTTGAATGGTGTCCTCCCCAAAGATGTGTTCAAACCCTCACCCCATACCTGTGCCAGCCAGCCAGTGAGTATTCAGTTGTGTCTGACTCTCTGTGACCCCATGGACGGGAGCTCACCAGGACAAATTCCTCTGTTCCATGGAATTCTCCAAGCAGGAATACTGGAGCAGGTTACCATTTCCTATTCCAGGGGATCTTACCGACCCAGGGATCGAACGCACGTCTCCTGCAGAACTCACATCTCCTGCACTGGCAGGCGGATTCTTTACCACTGAGTCACCTGGGAAGCCCCACCTGTGAATGTGACCTTCTTTAAAATCAGGGTCTTTGCAAACATGGTCAAGTTAAGAAGAAATCATGAGGGTTCCCTGAGTCCAATATGATGGGTGGCCTTATAAGAATCAGAGAGACCCAGGGAGAAGAGCGCTGTGCGATGATGGAGGCAGACGTTGAAGAGGCGTGTCTACCATCCACATGGTTTCCCAGCAGCCACGTGATGCTGGGAGGGGCGGGGAAGGACCTGCCCTGGAGCCTTCGCGGGAGCGTGACCCTGTCCAAATCTTAATTTTGGACTTTATGCTCCAGAGCTGGGAACGAATATTTGTCAACCGTGATGAGGCCTCTCTGGATAGGACCTGGCTATCAGGAAGGCTTCTCAGACAAGAAGAGCTGCTGTCCCATATGACGGCCCCAGGCAGGCCCAGAAGAGGGGACTGGGGGCCCCAGACATGCTGCCGCTGATGTCTTTGAAAAATAAAAATGATCCCTTCACCTACAGGAACACAGGAGACTGATACCTTGTTTCCTCCTCTCTGAGCTGAGTTAAATTGTTCACTGGTTTCCAACCATTCAGGAAAAGAAGGTCAAGCGTGTCAACAGCCCCTCCACCCTTTGATCATGGCGAGGTCATCTCGCACACGATGGGGAGGAGGTGAGGGTGGTGGTGGTATAGTCGCTAAGACGTGTCCTACTCTTGTGACCCCACGGACTGTAGCCCACCAGGTTCTTCTGTCCATGGAATTCTCTAGGCAAGAATACTGGAGTGGGTTGCCACTTCCTTCTCCAACGGGTGGTGGGCGGGGGATTTTGGCAAACCCAGTCCGAACTGAAGCAGGCGGGCAGACCCTCCCTGCAGAGGTGTGTGTGTATGCGCGCGCATGCACGCGCTCACGCGCGCACCCATGTATGTGCACTTAGCACATACACACACACCATTGTTAATAGCTGGAACCCCCAACTCTGCAATTTACCACCCAGCTTCCCTCTGATTGTTGGGAACCACCAACAAAATGTCATTTTTAAATAATTTTCACCCAGGAGGCGGCTGCGTGGAACACATGTCAGCTGGGTGGGGATGATGGCAGCTGGGAGGGGACCCAAAGCGGGGGCGACACGAGCTGAATTAAAACTACCAGCGACGCCAGGTCTCCACACGCAGTCAGGGCTGGAAGGGCAAAGCCACCAGCATCTTCTCCGCGTTTTCCTTATTTCACCAGCGGCCGCTTCCAAAGCACATTAGTGCCCAACCTCCAAACCTGCCACCCAAGCAGAATGACCGCATTTCAGGTCCCCTCCTGAATGATCAGGAGTGTTGGGAAGGAGTTCAGACTCCAGCAGAGGAATGGGGCTCAAGTGGCCTCTTCTATGTTTTTCTTTTTTTTTTCCTTGCATTTAGTATTTTAGTGGAGGTTCTAATGATGTGCCTGGAGAATCCCATGGACAAAGGAGCCTAGTGGGCTACAGTCCATGGAGTCACAAAGAGTCAAGACACGACTGAGCAACTAACACACGCTAATTACGTGCACGTCAAGAAAAAGAAATAAGACATTAACTTTGGAATGAAAGAAGTAGAGCTTCCTATTCATAGATGACATGGACACTTACACAAAAAAACCAAAGGATTAGTGCCAATCACTCAGCTCAAGTAATTTCTCAGGTATTTGGACAACCAATAGGGACCTACTGTACAATATTATGTAAGATATGTAAGATTCTGCTCAATATTATGTAAGAAGCTAAAAGGGAAAATAATTAGAAAAAGAATATATACATATTCCCTCTCCTCCACCCCCGGTGCCCAGCTCAACTCTTCTCTTTCATACCCCATCTCCTTCTGAGTGGGCGCATCCAGCCCCATAGTGTGTGTGCGAGTGCTGAGTCTCTAGTCCTGTCCGACTCTCTGCAACCACAAGGACTGCAGCCCACCAGGCTCCTCAGTCCACGGCATTTCCCAGACAACGATCCTGGAGTAGGTTGCCATTTCCTACTCCAGGGGATCTTCCTGACCCAGAGTCAAACACGCGTCTTCTGAGTCGCCTGCGTTGGCAGGCGGACTCTTTACCACTAGCGTCACCTGGGAAGCCCTTAATCAACTGTGTGTGTGTGTGTGTGTGTTAGCTGCTCAGTCATGTCCATCTCTATGTGACCCCATGGACTATAGCCCACCAGGCTCCTCCGTCCATGGGATTCTCCAGGCAAGAGTACTACAGTGGGTTGTCATGCCCTCCTCCCATACTCTAATATAAAATACAAAGTTAAAGAATAAATTAATTCCTTCAAAGTGGCCCTCTTCTGGCAAGAGGTGTGAGCAGCCCCAGAGCACGAGGCAAGTGGCCCCGAACAGCTGTGCCCCTAGAGGCGTGCCCAGGCCGTGGGGGAGGCTGGCCCCCCCATCTGCCCCATCGATGGGGCTGAGACTCCACGCAGGAGCCCACCCTGCCCAGGGTCCTGGTGGCGTGAGGCCAGCAACCCTGATGTGGGTGGGATCACGGGCAGGAGCAGAGGTGAAAAATCTCAGCACAAGTTGTAAACAATAGCATCCAAGCTAAAGCCAAGAAGCAGAGCCAGCCAACCAACAGCTGGGAAATCCATCTCGAGTAAACGGAAGTAAAGTAAAAGTGAACATGTCCCTCGCTTAGTTGTGTCTGACTCTTTTCGACCCCATGGACTGTAGCCTGCCAGGTTTCCCTGTCCATGGAATTTCCCAGGAAAGAATACTGGAGTGGGTTGCATTCCGTTCTACAGGGGATCTTCCTGACCCAGGGATTGAACTGGGGTCTCCTGCATTGCAGACAGATTCTTCACCAACTGAGCTATGAGGGAAGCCTCCAGATAGGAAGGCTTCTTTGAAAGCTACGTTGTTAAAAGGCGGTTGCGGTGCTAGAAGACAACCGGGGTCCATGCCCCAGACGGCAAAGGATGCTCTTAACCTGCTTCCTGCTTCTGTCCTCGTGCACTGGGGTGAAGGCGGAGGGACGGTGGACCACGTGTGCCACTGAGAGCAGTGGGTGAGGGCAGAACAAACGGGGAGCAGAGGCGTGGGGGGTGGGGGCGCCCAGTGCTGCAAAAGGCTTGAGTGAGGGAGTGAGGAGGAGATGCCAGAGGAGCTTCCCCAATCATGGGAGCCTCTGCGGGAGAGGGACAGCATAGTCTCCGTCTGGGCCACTGTCCAGCATCCTTTACAGCCAGAGAGATCAACCCGAGTCCACTCTGCCTAGCCTCTCCCTTCACAGGAGGAACTGAGGTGCAAAGATGAAGATGCTTTGTCTGAGATCACGGGACAGAACTCTCTAGAAACCCCATTCTTGGGCTCCCCGAGGGATCTCTCCAGCTCAGGCCCTTGCCCTGGCACTTGAATCCTTTTTTTTTCCTCTTCCCATTTTATTTTACAAATTTTGAAAGTATGATAACACATTTACAGGAGACTTGAAAAATACAGAACAAGGTTACACATAGTCCTACTAGATATTACAATTATTTCTCAAGTAGATGAATGAAGGTTTTTAGTTGGGAGTTTCAATATGAAAGTGTCAAAAATTAATAGACGGGACAGACAGGAAAGTAGAAGGATAGAGTAGACCTGAAAAGCACCGTGAACCATTTCAACATAATTAAGATTTATACAACATTCACACAACAGTAGGATACAGATTCTATTCAAGCTCCCATAGACTATAAACGAAGGACAAAAAACAAGGTGCAAAAACTGCATGGTCTAAAGGTCCTGAAATCAGACAGAGTCTGCTCTCTTTTCACTGTGGAATTATGTTAGAGATCAACATCGAAAGATATTTGAAAGTAACACACACATCGGCACTTGAATCCTTTTGTGTGTCCCACCCTGAGTCTCTCTTCTCCTGGCCTCCCCAGCAATTCTGGGGAGTCTCCTAAAGACTGTGGCTCCTGCACCTCTCCCTCCCCGGGTTCTTGGTCCCCAGCAGCTCAGCAACAGCCCTCTTGGCACTCAGCTTCCTCCCCCCTCCTCAATGGTGACAGATTCCCTTGGCATCAGTTATAGGCCTGAAGCTAGTAACTAGGATACCCGCACCCGCGCCTGGAACCATCTCATCAAGCAGCCAGCGGATGAGAGCCACGTGGCCCTAACACCAGAGGAAAAGCCCACTGGACTACGGTCTCCTAAAGACCTAGCCTCCCCCAGACATGGCCCTCTTCTAATCCAAGAGCCTCCTGGGTTCAACTCAAGCAACAGCGGGTCCCACTGCTGCTACGCCGTCATCACGTTGACACCAAATCTGGAGATCCGGTCCCTGAGCAAAGAGTTCAAGTTCAGTCTTTGCGACTTCGAGGCACAGAGAGCGGTGCCCACCCCAGCAATGGGAGACTCGAGGGGCTGGAGGAGAAGGAAATACCGAGGCATGGTGCGCATTGCAAACGCAGCCTCAGCCATTGGAAAGAGGTGACAAGGTGAGCCTGGGCGGCCCCCTGACCATCGGCAGGTCTGATGAGTGGAAACACGCACCGCGTGACTTCACCCTGCAGAGCCCCGTGGGCCAGCTATTTCCGAAGATGGTCTTCTTAGCCTCTGTTTACAGTCTGGAGCCAGATGTATAGAACCTGGTATGTCACAGATCAAAACACAGAAAAAGAAACACAGAAGGCACTGCAACATCTTACCTGGTCCCAGGGAGAGACGGTGCCCCCGAAACACATGAACAAGTAGCCCATGGCCACGAGACAGATCCATATCACCAACGAGAAGAGGCGTAGCAGCTTCTTAAACACCGACTCGATGCACACCAGGATGAAGATCGCAAAGAAAATCGCCAGGGCAGTCGGCACTGTGATTAAAAATGCCACGTGGTCTTCAACTTCCTAAGGAGAGGGAAAAAGAACATAGCAAAGGGACAATTTAGCAAGCCTGTGGCACCCCTGACGTATTATTAACATCAAAATGTGATCATCAGTCAAGGTCGAATCAGATCAGGTTTTAAAAGGGACTTCAGAAGTAGAAACATTTGAACTTTCGAAAATTTAAGTTTCTTATTAATTAAACACGTTTTTCTACATAAACAACCCAATACCAGGCTTCCCAGGTGGCTCAGTGGTAAAGAATCCTCCTGCCAATGCAGGAGAAGTGGGTTCAATGTCTGGGTTGGGAAGATCCCCTGGAGGATGAAATGGCAACCCACTCCAGTATTCTTGCCTGGGAAATCCCATGGACAGAGGAGCCTGGCGGGCTGTAGTCCATGGGATCGCAAAGAGTCGGGCACCACTGAGTCGACGAGCACACATAACCCAGTATTGGATATTTAAATTACACAAAACAGCCATGCCATCAAATTCAAATTTTCCCTGATAAGTGAAGAAATGGATTTCATTCAAAAGTGAATGCAAGAACACAGAATGGAAGGATAAAATAAGACAAACAACTTCAGACAATCAGATATGCTCTAATCATAGGAAATTAAGGTCTGCAAATGGTTTTGAAATATTTTATTAAAAAACCTAAATACTATCTTGGACTCTAAAGCTAGAGGCTTTTCTTTTAATGCAAGGCAATTAATGTTTTAACTAGATCATAGGTTAATAGAAAAGGGTCTGAAAGTACTAAAAATAGAAGATGAGAGAGCGGGAAATATTTACAAGACTGTGCCATTTTGCTAGCTTCTTTTTCCACCTTTCTTGGGCTCCAGCAGCAAAAAGGAAAACGGACATTATTAGCCTGCTACTAATGCATTTTTTAAAACTCTACATTTGCACACTAATAGTCATTTTCTATTCATCTCTATCTAGCCACATAACCCTTCAAACGCACACTATTAGAATTCCACACAATGCAACAGAACTTGCGTTTCCTCTGAGTACCCAAGCCTGGATTTAGGCTTTAGCTTCTCCAAATATTCTGCTGAAACTTGCTCTGAACAGCACACGCTATGGTATGGCACATGCTCTTACACACAGTCTAAGAGCTTTCATCTTCAGCTAATACATTTAGTTGATGAAATACTCAAAGGAGTTTCAAGCAAAACAATCCATATAGCCGGGGCCCTAAGCACATCCACTGAGGTTTTGGAATATTAAAACTGACAGTAGCGGGCTTCCCTGGTGGCGCAATGGCAAAGAATCTGCCCGGCCATGTAGGAGACATGGGTTCGACCTCTGATTTGGGAAGATCCCACATGCCACAGAGCAACGAAGCCAGAGCACCAGAACTCCTAAGCCTGTGCTCTAGAGCTGGGGAGCTGCAACTGCTGAAGCCCACGGGTCCGAGACCCCGAGCTCCACAAGGAAAGAAGTCTCCGCGATGAGAAGCCCACTGCAACTAGAGAGCGGCCCCCGCTCGCTGCAACTAGAGAAAAAGCCTATGTAGCAACCAAGACTCAGCACTGCCAAAAATAAGAAAAAAAAAAAAATTAAAAGTTACAGTACAACCTGGGACATACGGGGTAGGTCTTTCAAATACCAGAGTCTGGGGAAGCCCTCACCTTTTCTGGTGGGCACAGGGTTCAGTCCGGGCCATGAGCATCTCTAACTTCACCCTGGAGATGCCCCTCCCACCGCCTTCAGATATCAGGCCACTGACCACAGGGAGGGGGCAGGAAGGCAGATGAGGCAACCCAGGTGGCGGGGAGCAGGCTGACACCCAGGAGAGAGCAGAGGGACCCGGACCACCTTCAGGGCCTTCTCTTCCCTTTCCTCTCTCACAATTATGCGTGTCGAGTAAAAATTGTGAAAAAGGCAAGAGCAACAACAACCACGGCAAGTACTCACGTCAGTTGTTGTTGAGTTGCTAAACTGTGTCTGACTCTTTACGACCCCATGCACTGCAGCACGCCGGGCTTCCCTGTCCTTCACCATCTCCCAGAGTTTGCTAAAATTCATGTCCTTTGAGTCAGTGATGCCATCCAACCATCTCATCCTCTGTCGTCCCCTTCTCCTCCTGCCTTCAATCTTTCCCAGCATCAGGGTCTTTTCCAATGAGTCAGCTCCTCATCAAGTGGCCAAAGTACTGGAGCTTCAGCCTCAGTCCTTCCAATGAATATTCAGGGTTGACCGCCTTTAGGAGTGACTGGTTTGATCTCCTTACAGTCTAAGGGACTCTCAAGAGTCTTCTCCAGCACCACAGTTTGAAAGAATCAACTCTAACATGGATATTTTTCTGCTAAGCACTCAGGTACATTAAGGTCTGTGACTCTTAGAGCGGCCGTGTGAGTGTAGGCACGGTTGCCTGCACAGGTGAGAAAATGCAGACCTCTGAATGGAGAGGAGGCACCAGGGCTGCGGGGCTGACTGGGAGAGAATGGGGGCTTCCCCCAGGGGGTGGTCTGTGTTGCCATCACCGCAGAGCCCTGCGCCCCATGTACATAGACGATGCATGGGCCCAGGTGTGGCTAGCTCCCCAGTGGCCGGAAGAATGTTTCCAGAACAGCCAGAAGACAGAAGGGCCCGATGGGATGTTCTCACAACCTCCCTCCCCTACTATTTCTGTCCACGACTCAGTGCCTGCCTGTACTCTGACCTTCAGACACAGGCTCCAATCATTGCAAAAGGTTGTCTGGGATCCACCCGCACCCCAGTGCTCCCCAGCACCCAGGCACCAAGGATCAGGGCACACAGCAGCCTGTCCCAAGGACGTCTCATTCAAGGTCGTGGTCGCTGTGCACACAGAGCCGTGAAAACGTGATTTTACTTTAAACTTCCCCGAATGAAGTTACCTAAGCTGTGAGCAGAAAGCCAACCAGTAGAGAAGCAGGACAGCTGCCTTCCTGGCGTGGCTTTTCCATCATTGCATTAACCCCGTAGGAAAGCAACAACCGTTGGCTTTATTGGCTTCGATTATCCAGAAAGAATGAAAGTGGTGTGAAAACCTACGTGACCGGCAAGTGAAAAGTGTGAGTTGCTCAGTCGCTCAGTCACATCTGAGTCTTTGAGATCCCAGACTGTAGCCCACCAGGCTCCTGTGTCCATGGGATTCTCCAGGCAAGAATACCAGAGTGGGTTGCCATTTCCTTCTCTGGGGGATCTTCCCAACCCAGGGATGGAACTCAGGTCTCCTGCAGCGCAGGTGAATTCTTTACCATCCGAGACAGCAGGGAAGCCCATCAAGTGAAAATGAGCAGCTAAAGGAACAGAGAAGCTGTGATCCTGAGTCCTTCTGGGAAGAGGAGGACAAAAAATACACAGCCCAGAGGAGCATTTTTTTTTCTTTTTTTTTCATTTATTTTTATTAGTTGGAGGCTAATTACTCTACAATATTGTAGAGGTTTTTGCCATACATTGACATGAATCAGCCATGGATTTACATGTGTTCCCCATCCCGATCCCCCCTCCCGCCTCCCTCCCCATCCCATCCCTCTGGGTCTTCCCAGTGCACCAGGCCCGAGCACTTGTCTCATGCATCCAGCCTTGGCTGGTGATCTGTTTCACATTTGATAATATACATGTTTTGATGCTGTTCTCTCAGAACTTCCCACCCTCTCCTTCTCCCACAGAGTTCCAAAGTCTGTTCTGTACATCTGTGTCTCTTTTTCTGTTTTGCACACAGGGTTATCGTTACCATCTTTTTAAATTCCATATATATGCATTAGTATACTGTATTGGTCTTTATCTTTCTGGCTTACTTCACTCTGTATAAGGGGCTCCAGTTTCGTCCATCTCATTAGAACTGATTCAAGTGTATTCTTTTTAATGGCTGAGTAATATTCCATGGTGTATATGTACCACAGCTTCCTTATCCATTCGTCTGCTGATGGGCATCTAGGTTGGTTCCATGTCCTGGCTATTGTAAACAGTGCTGTGATGAACACTGGGGTGCACGTGTCTCTTTCAGATCTAGTTTCCTCAGTGTGTATGCCCAGGAGTGGGATTGCTGGGTCACATGGCAGTTCTATTTCCAGTTTTTTAAGGAATCTCCACACTGTTCTCCATAGTGGCTGTACTAGTTTGCATTCCCACCAACAGTGTAAGAGGGTTCCCTTTTCTCCACACCCTCTCCAGAATTTATTGCTTGTAGACTTTTGGATAGCAGCCATCCTGACTGGCGTGTAATGGTACCTCATTGTGGTTTTGATTTGCATTTCTCTGATAATGAGTGATGTTGAGCATCTTTTCATGTGTTTATTAGCCATCTGTATGTCTGCTTTCCCTGCATTTCTCTGCTCAAAGATCCAACCGTGAACAAGGGAAAGACCCAGTGCCTTGGAGAGCCAGGAACATTATATAATAAGACTTGATATGGGTTTGGGGTTTAAATATTGGCATCTTTTTTTTTTTTTTTTTTTTACCATCAGGGTCTTGATCCCAGACAGCCCACTAGTCTGGGCTGCAGGGCAACCACTCCACTAGGCAGTGGACACTGGTCCCCTAATATTTTTAGGGGACCACAGAAATGGTTTATTTCTTTCATAATCAGAACAACAACAAAAGACCCAAGCTCCTAGTCTCAAAGCTTCTAGTCCCCCATGCTCACCCAGAATCAACTAGGACGGTGAATATACGCTGAAGGAAGAAGGGCAGACAAAGGCCTCTCCATCCTGAAAGGACCCGAGGGCGTCTGGGGTGCCTGCTTACCGGATGCGTGGCATTGCCTGGTCCACCCCACTCCCCCGAGAAGGACTCCCCCCAGCTTTGAAGTCCTGTCCCCAGCCCCAGCAGGGCGGCCCGTTCCCAGATGGCACGTGGCTTCAGACAGTCAGTCGCTGCCCACAAGGCCAGTGGCCCCTGACTACTGCAAAACCCACTAAAGAATCCGGGCTCTTCCAGAGAGAACAGCCATCAATTTATTCTGCGTTTGCCTTTTGAACCTTAACTCCAAACAAGTCTTAACATGGATTTTCCCACTAAATAGAATCTTTTGTAAGGGGGGCCAAGGGAAAAAAAAAAACAAAACAGTAGCATATTCACTAAAAATGTATAAGCTTATAAACCACACTCTTTCCTAGCCCTGCATTTGGATCATGTGTTTTTCTTAAGGTGAATAACTAAATGAAACAGCGGAATGCCCTCAGACCTTGAATTACATACCCTCTCCCCCCTCCACCCCGTTATTCCAGCCCCAGTGGACAGGAAGACCAATGAAGCCACAGCAGCTCACCCGTGGCTACTCTTTTAGGAAATAGCCGAGTTTTTCAAATTCAGAGTATAAAACAAATAAGAGCAGCTGAAAATAAAGTCAACGAAAACAGTGAAAACACTGTCGATCTAAATTAAATATGTTTATGCAGCCCAACTCCTCCTCCATTCGTGGAAATAAAAAATGTACCACTCTACGCAAACTAAATAAAATGTACAGAAATGCCTTTAAGACATGGCTTTAAAAAGATTTTTTAAAGTCGCCATACAATGCAAACTAAATGTGTTAACACACTTTTAAAAGGAAGACCGCAAGCGTCCCATTACCTACTGTCATGATAATGGGCTCCCATCACTCTCCAAGAATATTTCGTCTTTCCCTGTTCAATGCATTTAATTTGGGAGGGCATCAAACTGCCAGGCCTATTAAACACCCATTGTTTCTATTTATCATATAACAACGGCTTTGTTTCTCAGAGGCTTTTCCATGGAGCAACAGATTATGTATATTTTTAATATTTTCCATGTGTACTTTTCATTTTTTTTTTTGTTCAACAGTACTGTTTTCCTTTTAGATGGCAGAGGACACTCTAATGTAAAACACTTTACCGTTATTGTTGTTGTTCAGTCGCTCAGTCATGTCTGACTCTTTGCAACCCCATGGACTGCAGCACACTGGCTTCCCTGTCTTTCACTGTCTCCGGGAGTTTGCTCAAACTCATCTCCATTAAGTCAGTGATGCCATTTCATTTCATCCGACCGTCTCATCTTCTCTTGCCCCCTTCTCCTACTGCCTTCAATCTTTCGCAGCATTAGAGTCTTTTCCAATGAGTCAGTTCTTCTCAAGTAGCCAAAGTACTGGAGCTTCAGCTTCAGCCATAAGTCCTTCCAATGAATATTCAGGACTGATTTCCTTTAGGATTGACTGGTTTGATCTCCTTGCAGTCCAAGGGACTCTCAAGAGTCTTCTCCAACACCATAATTCCAAAGTATCAATTCTCCGGCACTCAGCCTTCTTTACGGTCCAACTCTCACATCTGTACACAACTACTGGAAAAACCATAGCTTTGACTACATGGACCTTTGTCAGCAAAGTGATGTCTCTGCTTTTCAACATGCTGTGTAGGTTTGTCACAGCTTTTCTTCCAAGGAGCAAGCATCTACGAAAAGGATATTTTAGGGAAGTGCTTTGAAGTCCAACAGACGGAAGGTAGAAACCAAGTTGCTTCACTTACTGTAAGTCTGGTGAACGCTGAGCCTTCCAAAGCCCCTGCTTCTTCACATCAACAGTGATACAGACACCGTGTGGCCAGTGGGGGTGAGCCCATCACCCGAGCTCATAAATGACAGGTTATTACCGTAGTGACCATAACCACCTCTTTCCTATCCCTACTTTCCACCAAGGCTAGTCTGACTACTCATTACTGAAATGATGCCAATTTTGCCTTCTAAGTAATTATACATTTTATTACCATAAATTATTCTGAAGAGCTGCCACTGGGCAGAAAGCAATCAGCCCTTAGCTAATATACATTTGACTATATGTGGATGGATGCAGATAAATATTTTCATTCATTCACATCATATATCTGTGTGTATGTGAGATACAAAATGTATGTATGTGTGTGTGTTTGCTCAGTCATGTCTGACTGTGCAACCCCATGGACTATAGCACACTGGGCTCCTCTTTCCATGGAACTTTCCAGGCAAAAATACTGGAAAGGGTTGCCACTTCCTACTCCAGGTGCTCTTCCTGACCCAGGGATCAAACCCATGCTTCTTGAGTCTCTTGCATTGACAGGCAGATTCTTTACCATTGAGCCACCTGGGAAGCCCTGAGATACATAATAGAAAATACATTTTTTTTCATTCTTTTCCACATATAGAGTCACACTCCATTTTACCATAAGGTATGAAAGAAATAAAAATTCTAATTAAAATATTCTATAAAACTCTGATGAAATAAGTCAAAGATGACCTCAATAAATGAAGAGATAGTCCATGTATATAAATAGGAAGACAATACTGTAACAATGTCAGTTTTTTCCAAATTAATCTATAGATTCAATGCAATTCCAACTGAAATCATAGCAAGTTAATTCTGTAGATATCAACACACTAATTCTATAGTTTAAATGAACAGGCAAAAGACCCCAGTGCTGAAGGAGAAGAATAAAGTAGGAGGACCAACACTACCGAACTCCAAGACTTATTATAAAGCTACGGTACTTAAGATGAGACGGTATTACAGAATAAAGGAACAGATCAATGGACGGGAAAGACCCACATTAATGTAGTCAACAGACACGTGGCAAATTCAGACAGACAAAGGATAAAGACCATTCAATGGAGCAAGGGTGGAACAACTGAAGAGATGTCTACATGCAAAGTATGAATCTAGATACACACTTTATGCCTTTCACAAAAATCAACTCAAAATGGATCACAGTGAAGAGAAAGAGAAAGTGAAAGTTGCTCAGTCATGTCAGACTCTTTGCAACCCCATGGATTGTTGCCCCTCAGGCTCCCCCCCCACCCCCCACTCTGAATCTCTCCTCCTCTCCTCTTCTCCACACCATCTCTCTACTCTCTCTTCTGTCTACCTCCTCCACATTTAATTGTATCAACAGTATAAATGATTCAGTCGTGTCTGACCATTTGTGACCCCATGGATGCAGCCCACCAGATTCCTCTGTCCATGGGATTCTCGAGGCCAGAATGCTGGAGTGGTTTGCCATTCCCTTCTCCAGGGGATCTTCCCAACCCAGAGATCAAACCCAGGTCTCCCACATTGCAGGCGGATTCTTTTACCAACAGAGCCACTAGGGAAGCCCAAGAAGACTGGAATGGGTAGCCTGTCCCTTCTCCAGGGGATCTTCCTGACCCAGGAATCGAACCAGGGTCTCCTGCAACGCAGGCAGATTCTTTAGCAACTGAGCTACTGGAGAAGAATGGGTCATAGATCTAAAGGTAAAATGCAAAATAATCCTGAAAAACTCCAAAGTCTTCCCATGAGCAAACTTGTGCTGTGCGGTAAAAGTGGTGCTCAGAGGGAAACCGGTCATCTCACAAGTTGGGCTCAATCATCCTACCGTCAGTTTGGCATTGCTGGGAGTTGCATTTCTTAGACTCCCTTTTCCTCCACGGCTCTTGCTTACAGTTGAATAGAAGAATTTGTGGCAGAATTGGGAGGGGGATGTGGAGCAAGTCCTCACCAGAATCCCTTCCCAGAATGTTCCCGAGTGACAGCGGGCCTTCGGAGAGGCCTGCCCAAGATTTGGGAGGTGGACGCCAAGCCGCCCCAGGAAGGGCGATGTGCAGGATCAGATGCGGCTGAGACATGCGGGGAGGAGCCTGGAGGGGCCCAGCCGGCCCGGCTCTGTGCTCCACATGCAGGACTCCAACCAGATCAGCCAGACCAGGGTCCCCGCTAGAGACCGTCCTGATGGGGCTCCCCTGATGGGTGTGCAAGTTTTGCTTTTGGAGATCCCCACAAGCCCTGACTGTGCGGGGATTCTCCACTGATTCAAGGTTCCCTGCCGCTGCCAAGGTTGATGCAAAGAAAGAAAGGAGGCTGAAAACTGATGAATTAAAGATCCCACTGCAGAAATCTGGAAAAGAACAGAGGAAGCCCAAAGCAAGTGCTGAGCTGGCCCAAACACTCGTTCACGCGTTTCCACAATGGAAAAACCCGAAGAAACTTTGGGGCCAACCAAATAGAAAGAAAATGTGGCGGTCAGGGACTTTCCAAAATATTTCCTATTTCTTTCTTCTGGGTTCCTTCTGGATTCACCTTCTAACCTCTTTTGAAGTTCCAAGCAGCCATTTTGGGCAAAAAAAGAAAAAAATGTGAATAAATGTGAAGTGTTTCTCTCCCAGGCAGAGGCATGTAAAAGCCATTGTGAGGCTGCTGGCACTTTCTTTCTGTGGTGCAACGATTAAAGAAGCATTTGTCACGAGGAGGACACCTACAGCCCAGGCCAGGTGGGCAGAGCTCCCCTCCTGGCCTACGTTGGCCAGGACAAGCAGCAAGAAGTCCGCCTCCGGTGTGGGAAGCCACATGGAGCAGGGATGAGCTACCATTGCCAAATTGCTGACTCAGGAGGAAAATAAAACATGTGAATGTTTTCAATCACTAAACCACGTGGGGGGATTTATGCAGCGGCAGATAACTAGAATACTCAAGTCTGGCCAATGAAAATGAGTGAAAGCCATAGGGCACTTCCATGTCGATGATGTCGATTGCCAGAGAGTGAAGCACTCTTTTCTTTCCTAGTGTAGTATATTCATTGGAAGGACTGAGGCTGAAGTTGAAGCTCTAATACTTTGGCCACCTGATGCGAAAAGCTGACTCACTGGAAAAGACCCTGAGGCTGGGAAAGATTGAAGGCAGGGGGAGAAGGAGACGACAGAGGATGAGACGGCTGGATGGCACCGACTCATGAGACATGAGTTTGAGCATCTCCAGGAGACAGTGAAGGACGGAGAAGCCTGGCGTGCTGCACGGGGTCACAGAACCAGACACAACTTAGCAACTGAACAACACAGCAATCAAGGAAGGAAGGATGCTGTGGGATGCCGCTTCCTTCACGCTAAATCTCTGAGTAACTGATGTGAGAGAATGCCTCTGCTGACTCACACTTACTGTGCAGCTCAAACAAAACATAAACCTTCGTTGTGTTAAGCTACTAAGATTCTGGAGTTGTTTATTTCCGTAGCATATCATAATCTAATATGCTTTGATTGACACAGAGGTAATGAAGACAGAAAGCAAAAATGCAATACAGTGTATCAAAAAGAAATTTTTTTTTGTAAAAAGTTAAAACAAAAACAGACTTCTACTGAGATTAAGTTAAAAAAAAAAGAAAGCATCTAAGTATTATCAAATATTACCATCAAACTTGAGAATTGGGATGAAATGCAAAGAGTCCTAGAAAAGGCTTATTGAAACTGACTCAAGAAATAAAGTTAAAAATACTATAATCCTATTACTATCAAAGATACTGAAGCAGAAATTTTAAAATCTCTCTCCAAAAAAGCAACAAACCCATGTGGTTTTCTAAGTAAATTCTTTCAACCCTTTCTAACATAATGAAAACTTTAGAAAACTAAAAATGAAGGCATACTCCCTGACTTTTAAGACCAGAAAAACTTATAAAAAAGAAAAATGACAATCTGATAAAGAAATACTCCAAACTCATTTTACCAAAGACTATGTTGGCAAAAACCTTAAAATGTTAGCACTTCACATCCAACATTTTATAAGAGATATCATCAAAACTGTATTTGTATCAGGAATATAAAAATTGCTCAATAATATAAAATTATTAAGCATTACCCTGACTTTAAAAAACATCAAAAAAATCTTATGATTATCTCAATTTGGTAAAACTAAACAATCATATTTAAACTTTTTCTATAAATTAACCAAAAGGAATCTCAAAGGATATCTATAAAAATCTATTACCAGCATCATCCTAAATGAATAAACTATTAAGGAATTCTATTTAAAATCAGGAAAAAAGGCAAGGGCACCCACAATCACCAGTTTTGTCAGTAGCACATTAGAGTTCCAGGCCAACACAATAATACAAGTAAAAGAAATGAAAAGAAAAAAAGAAATGTATTGGACAAAAGAAAATAAAACTCTCAATATTTGCAGAAAAACTAAAAACATTCAAAAACTAAGATCATGGCCTCCAGTCCCATCACTTCATGGCAAATAGATGGGGAAACAATGGAAACAGTGACAGACTTTATTTTCTTAGGCTCCAAAATCACTCCAGATGTTGACTGCAGCCATGAAATTAAAAGATGCTTGCTCCCTGGAAGAAAAGCTATGACAAACCTAGACAGCATACATAAAAACAGAGACATCACTTTGCTGACAAAGGTCTGTCTAGTCAAAGCTGTGGTTTTTCCAGTGGTCATGTATGGATGTGAGAGTTGGACCATAAAGAAAGCTGAGCACTGAAGAATTGATGCTTTTGAACTGTGGTGTTGGAGAAGACTCTTGAGAGTCCCGTGGACTGCAAGGAGATCCAAGCAGTCCATCCTAAAGGAAATCAGTCCTGGGTGTTCATTAGAAGGACTGATGCTGAAGCTGAAACTCCAGTACTTTGGCCACCAGATGCAAAGAACTGATTCACTGGAAAAAACCCTGATGCTGGGAAAGACTGAAGGTAGAAAGAGAAGAGGGCAACAGAGGATGAGCTGGTTGGATGGCATCATCAACTCAATGGACATGAGTCTGAGCAGGCTCGAGGGGTTGGTGATGGACAGGGAAGACTGGCGTGCTGCAGTCCATGGGGTCGCAAAGAGTTGGACACGACTGAGTGACTGAACTGAATTGATTTGCAGATGGTATGACTGTCTATGTAGAGAACCTGAAAGACTCTGCATTTCAGTTCCTAGTAATAAAAAGTATATGATAAGTTGTGTAGATATAAAATAATACTCCAAATTAAATATATTCTTTTACAGCATCAACAAAAGAATAGAAATTCCCAATTTCGTAATCTTTAAAACACAATTTACAGTAAGCAAAAAAATACACAATATCCTTTGGTGTTGGGGAGTAAGAACAACCTATGGAAAACTATAAAACATTACTGAACCACATAAATGAATGGAGAGATAGCCCATGTTCATGGATAGAAAAATTTAATATCACAAAATATGAATTCTCAGAAATGAACCAGTAGATTAAATATAATACTAACAAGATCCTACTTGAGTTTTTTTATATTGAGGTTAAAATAAGTTGATTATAAAGCTTGTATGGAAGAAGAAGAAGTCAAGAATAACCAAAAAGCTTTTCAAAAAGTTGAATGTTATTTCCCTTGCACAATATAAATACTTAATATAAAGCTTTATTAATTATACTCTGTGCATGTGTATTTAAAAGAGAAAAAACTAATGGAGCAGAAAAGATAACCCATAACAAACCACTCATATATGGAATGTTGATTTATAACAGATATGGCAAAAGAAGTAACTAAAATGGATAAGTAAAAATTGATTCTCCACAAGAAAAAAACATGTAAATGGATATTGATCACTACCTTATACCGCAAAAATACCATATGATACATATAGGGCATGTATGACAAAATGGATAAAATGAACAAAAAGAAATGACAAAAAGTACAGATGAAGTCTACTTCTGAGGGTTGGTAGGGAAATGAGAAAGGTGCAGCATACAGACTGATAGACATTACTGGGGAATTCTGGTTTGGACTAGGGACATGGGTGCTTAGTTTTAGTGTAAACAAACAAATATATCAGTGAAAATTGAGCTCAATAATCAAAGTTTAATTAAATTAGTCAAATGATAAATTCCAATCTGTGCACCTAACATCCGATTCTGAAGAACATGGGTGTTATAGGTTTGAATTAACTGCAAGTCAACAACTGGGAAAGAGTAGATGTTAGCTCAACCATATGTCTGAACTATGCTAACATTTCTTCATTACCTCTTTCACTTTTATTCATCTGATCTCCTTACCCGCCTCATGTTTAACATCACACGGCTTTTGTTCTACTGATGCACCAGTCTAAAACTTCCATTCCTTCATAGCATCCACAGATACCTAGTAACTTGAAATCTTAATTATTTCCCCTTTTTTATATAGCTTATAAGATAATACAATATGTTAAAATACACAGGCAATAATTCAATCTTGCAGTAAGCCCATAGGAATGGAAGCCTGCACCTGTGATATTACACTTGTCCTGGCCATGCTATCTCAATATCATTATGTCTGAGGGATAGTAAAGGACACTGGTAGAAATGGGAGACATTCTCATTCTGAAACCCTGCAGACAGGGCTCTTATTGCCAGAGCCCTGCCTGGTCCACCACTGTCTCCAGCAGGAGCCTTCTGGAAGGTAGAAATCCTAGACACTGGATTTATTCATAAGCTCCTCTCAGACAATAGTCATCATCTTGAGAAATCTTCTCAAGAATTTCAAGTTCTAAGAAGAAGCTATGGTACTTTGTATTTGTATGTTCCCAATGCAATAAATTATTCATTCAATAGATTTTAATTGCGCTAATAACTGAAATTTTCCATTTCAAGCACCAGGTTTTTAAAAGGATTTGGTTCTACTCTGAGATACAGCTGGACTTCTGCATTCTTAACGGCAATAGGGCAATAACCCAGGTCTGTAGTCTCGTCCCCTCTGTCCTGGCACTGTCATTCCAGAGCCCTGGGCAGAATCAGAAAGCTGGCTGGCAAAGCGGCTCATGGAGATTTTTAGGCTGGGGTTCTCTACTCTGCCCATCTCCTGAAGCTGGCACCTGGGGATGGAAGAGTAAGCCCAAGTGATATGATGATTTTTTTAATGTGACCCTCCAAATTGCAAACCTCTCTGAGTTCCCATCCTCGTGGTTTTTACTGGATCCTTATACAAAGAGGGCAGTGAAGCAACATTATCAAAGTCTTAACTGGGCCAAATGGATCAAACACACGAGCTGACTCAACAACCCTTTTCTCTCCTTCCAAATGCACCAGGTGGCTGCAAACCAAAATTGCCAGATGTGTGTCAATTTCCCATCAACAGTTTGATGCCAGGGAGTGTAAGTGAAAGTTGGCCGGTCATGTCCAACTCTTTGCAACCCCATGGACTATAGTCCATGGAATTCTTTAGGCCAGAATACTGGAGTGGAGGGCCTTTCCCTTCTCAAGGGGAGCTTCCCAAACTAGTGATCAAACCCAGGTCTCCCGCATTGTAGGCAGAGTCTTTACCAGCTGAACCACAAGGGAAGCCCAAGAATACTGGAGTGTGTAGCCTACCCCTTCTCCAGCAGATCTTCCCGACCCAGGAATCAAACCAGGATCTCCTGCATTGTAGGCAGATTCTTTACCAGCTGAGCCACCAGGGAAGTCCTGGTAAACATTATCTTATCACTCTTGTTCATTTATATAACATTAGCCAAAGCTAACAAGATTAAAAAATACGAACATCAATTCAAGTGTCAATTTGACAGAATTTTAGTGCTAGAGACTGGTAATGTGTCAAAATATTACTTTAATCAAACTATCTATGACTCTTGATTATTTTTTAAAAAATAACTCAAAGCTATATTCATACTTATCATGTAAATAGAAAAACATCCCCTGTTTTTGATACCTAGATTTTAAAATTCTAGTACTCATTTAGCTGAAATAGTACTCATTCAGCCTGAAATACATCCACAGGAGACCGTAATGAGGAGAACCCTGGGTGCTGCAAATACAATAACAAAAACGACCACAGTTGTTGCAGGTAAGGCTGGTGCCCGGCTCTGTGCCGAATGTCCTCAGGATCCATCTTACTTGGTTCCCAAACGATCTCCCTGAGCCTGCTTGCGTTATTCATTTTAGTCCAGAGCAGAAAAATTAATTTTTCAGGAACACTCAGGGGCAACACTGAGACCAGATCCAGGCCTAGCGACAGTTTCACGTTCTTAACAAGAGGCCACACGATGGGATTGACAGCCGCGAAGGAAAACATGTCTGTCCCCTAAACTGTACATATTAATCACACACCTTCCAGCCGGTGAGTGCTGCATTAAATGTGGGGGTCCTAAGTTTCTTCCCTGAAAGAACTAACAATTAACTGAAGAGACAAGATGAACTCGCAAAGTATTCTGCAGGTCAGATGACAGTCATCAAGGAGGAAAATTATTTGATGTAATGAGAGAGCTCAAGGACATGGGCCCAGTCAATCTTAAAGAAAATCAACCCTGAATATTCATTGTAAGGACGAATGCTGAAGTTGAAGCCCCAATACTCTGGTCACCTGATGTGAAGAGCCAACACATTGGAAAAGACCCTGATGCTGGGAAAGACTGAAGGCAGGAGGAGATGACAGAGGATGAGATGGCATCACCAACTCAGTGAATGTGGATTTAAGCAAACTCCAAGAGATAGTGGAGGACACAGCAGAGCCTGGCATTCTGCAGTCCATGAGGTCACAAAGAGTCGGACATGACTGAGCAACTGAACCACAACAACAAGAACGGATGAGCGCTGCAGGCATCCAGTCCAGACGGGAAGGCACAGCACAGGCCAGACTGTTGAAGCCTGAGAAGGAGAGCTTGAACTTGGACAAGCGGCACAGGGAGGAGGCGGCTTCCTGGTGCGAGGACCACGCTGGATGCACTGGAGGAAACAGAGCGAAGCCAGAGAGAACCAGCTGCAGACGGAGTCCAGGCTGACCGACCACCCCAGAGCAGAGAGGTCGGGGGCGGGGGTCACAGATGAGCCGCTGCAGGACGGAATACCACCCAGGGGAGATGCCCGCCCCAGTGCTGGTCCCAGCGGACACTCCATCAACATCACTGAGGGAAGAACGAGCGGATGGCCCAGTGGACGGTGCCGATGCCAACACTGAGTCACGGGCAGAACCAGAGTACCCTGGAGCAGGAGATGGCAGCCCACTCCAGCATTCTTGCCTGGAGCATCCCAGGGACAGAGGAGCCTGGCAGGCTGCAGTCCAAGGGGTCTCAAACAGTCAGACCTGATGGATGGGCTGAGCACCCAAGCCGCACAGCACACACTTGAATATCCAAAGGATGCTTCTAAGTCTTTTCCTGCTGGGCCTGTAAACTGCAACCAACGTTTCTGCAGAAAATGAGTTTTTTGTTGTCTTTTGTTTATACCACAGTGAAGTCATAATTAAAATGACTTATTGAATTACTGGTTGTGATTACAAATACCTGCCAAGTAAGTCTCCTGCATGGATAGAGAAATTCACAGAAAGACGGATCTTTAGCTACCTCCACTCCAATTCCTGAGAGCATACACTATTCCCTCCCCAACACCCCCCGCCCCCAGCCCCAGAATGATGAGACTGGAGAAAGCATGCAGAGAATTTCCTACTCCTCAGACGAGATGTCAGACATGTTCATCTGCCTTCTCCAGCCTTCCACTCCCCAAGAAAGGGGTGAAAGACTGACTTTCTTGTCAAAAGACTGACTCCTCATTGATTCCTCCACCCACTGGGGGCGCTGAAATAGTCCCTGCAATCATAAAGCTATTTCCCTCTACAATGGCTGGTTTCATTTATTTGCTTTGGAAAAATTAAGATTCTTTCTCCATGTACAGAGAAAAGAAATACTCTGATATATCTGCCCTGATGCTGGGAAAACTGATATGTCATAAAGTACTTGTGGTCATCGTCGGAAAGAGCTGGCACACTCAGTCACAGTAAAAGCAAGAAGGGAGATCATAGTCTGAAAAATCACAGATATTACATATTTAATAAAAGCTTATTTGATTTCATTACTAAAAAATAGACCAAAAAATCAGTTTTATTGCAATATCTGACTATTTAAAATTTATAGGAATGGAATTTTTCCAGTTGAAATATTGACCACCCCTAATCATAAATTTTAGCCAAAACAAATCTGGCTGGAGCTAGCTGGTATTTGACAAACTAAAAAAATTATGTCAACCTTTCCTAACCATAACAGGCAAATTTTGAGAAAAGTTGGCTGATTTGGGACATAATAAATGAGAGAGGATTTAATTCTGAGATGAGTTTGTCATGCATTTAGTAATAAGAACCAGTCCTGGACAATGAAGTTAACTCATAACACTTATAACTTAAAAGTTTGGTCTCATTAGTTCCAGGGTCTCTGATGCCAGGGGGCAATTTAATTTTATTCAGCACACCCATAGTATCGTCAAAAACTTCCACCATAAGCAAAAAGAAAGCATTTTTCATATTATTAAATAAGATATTAAAATTCAAGACACGGTATCATATGTGCTACTGGTTTTGTATCTTGATATTTCTTAACAAATATGGGGTTAAACCTATTTAACAGCTTTTTATGTAAGAAAAAGCAGTTAAGCAAGATGGTAAAGTTTCAATTCAGAATTTACTCTTACAGGATAATAAAAATACTTTGCAGATTACTTTAACTTCATGATCAGTGATGCAAAAGCATGGATTGACCATAGATTGAAATTAAGTGAGAGAGGTTTGTGAATAATATCAATTACAGGAACACAATTAGGGAGCTGAAGCTCCAATCCTTTGGCCACCTGATACCAAGAGCTGACTCACTGAAAAGACCCTGATGCTGGGAAAGATTGAGGGCAGGAGGAGAAGGCGATGACAGAGGATGAGATGGTTGGATGGCATCACCGACTCAATGGACATGAGTTTGAGCAAACTCTGGGAGATAGTGAAGGACAGGGAAGCCAAGAGTTGGACACAACTAAGTGAATGAACTGCAACAACAAAGGGGACTACGAGGTCAAGACGAAGCTTACTTTTTTAAAGATATATTTCCCGTCAATTCACACAAAAGCAATTACATATTGCAAAAAAAATCACCATGTATTCAGATGATGTTAGGATCATTTTGTGATCCAAATGTTCCAGGAGACCACGGATGTGCATTAAGAAAGTTGCCAGACATTTGCTACTACAAGAACTGGTGGAAGTCTAATGGAAATCAAAATCAGGCAGATTCATAGGAAAGAAGGAATCTGTCCAAGATTACAGGCAGCAAAAATAGATCTGCCAAGCTCCTGAATTACATCAGAGCCTAGCAATTCTAGTAAAGGTGGAAACCTGGGCCTGCCCCAAGCAGCTATTTCTGCCCCCTGAGGTAGATCTCTGGGAAGCCACACTCTGGTCATTCTGAGAAATGAACTCACCCCACCCCATGTGCACAGGGGCCTATGTTACTACCGCATTGCCTTCCAAATCTCCTAACCTTGAATGACAGGGATAGAGAACATGTTTTTGCAAAGTGAAACTGCTATTTGCGTTATTACTAAAAGCAAAATAGAAACGAGCTGTCCCGACCTCAGAATCGATCCAGTCCTTCTGAAGGTCAAGTTTCCGAGGACAGGGCCCATTCCTCCCTGGCGTTTCCCAATGCCCACCCAGCCCAGCAGCCCCAGATCCCACTTGAAGTCACCTTTCCACCAGACCCCATTACCCTTCCTGACTCTGGAACATTTCTGCACAGCTCATCACCTAGCACAAAGAGCAGACATGACCAAGCATGGTTTAGGCAGAGCAGAGAACAGGATCCATTCCATCGTCTCTGGACCTCTCCCTGGGCTACAGCCATGCCAAGGGAAGTGCTCGCTTTCTGCTTAAAGTGATTTTGCTGAATGCCTAGACTGTGGCAATGATCAATTTACGAAGAAAAATAAAGATGCCTGGGCAACCTTTTCCGAAAGATGCCATTCCAACATTTGTTCCCCATGAAACAGAATGTAAAGCAACTGGATGCGTTAACTGCATGCTACGTCATTTCAGCTGTGTCCAACTATTTGCAACCCTGTGGACGGCAACCTGCCAGGCTCCTCCATCCATGGGATTTCCCAGGCAAGCATACGGGAGTGGGTTGCCATTTCCTCCTCCAGGGGATCTTCCCCACCCAGGGACTGAACACACGTCTCTTTTGTCTCCTACAGGGCAGGGTTCCTTACCGCTACTGCCACCTGGGAAACCCTAAAGGAACTGAGCAGAGAAACACAAAGATCAAAGGCAGATTAGAGGAGGGAGCTTTCAGCTGACTGCACTGAATCTCTGAGGACAGGGCGACGCGTTCAAGCTAGATCAAGGTTTAAGAAGTTAGAGATCCGTATCAGTGCAAAGTGGTGTGTGTCAGGGAGGCATGAACTTCACACTTGTCTTTAAATATATTAATGGTGCTAAAAATAGGCCATCACCTGCTCCTCCTCTTCCATTTAGAAGAGAACCAGCCAGAACGCTTTGAATTACAGATTCGCCAGAATCACAAGCAGCAATGTCCTAGCAGAACAGATTTGCAGAGGAAGAGGGACGTGTTTTCTCCCCTGCAGGAATGGTAATGAACAGGAGATGCCTTCAGAGACTCTGCTTGCCAAGGAGACGGAGCAGAAGTCTCTCCTCAAGTCATCCTTGGCCCTAAAAAGTGGTGAGAAGAGAAAAAAAGATGCCATTCCAGGAAGCAGTGCAGGCTGGCAAGAAGATTGTGAAGACTGCCCTGAACTCACACCCAGAATACAGAATGAAGGTGCTCTCTGCTCTGTGTTGCATAATATAAGACCCAGTTATGATCGGTGGCATCCGTGATCTTCTGCTTTCTAATTTTTTTTTCCCTTATCTTGTTGAATTCCATGAGAAGACAACACCTTTGACAATTGTGGGGAGAAGGTAAACTTCATTTTTTAAAGAACCCGTGATGATAACAAGTTTTCCCATGCATAATATCTGAGCACCATCTGGCTCAGGATATGAGGAATAAATTGCCAAAAACCAAGGACAGCGATTTTGCACGCAGTGGTGAAATAAAGGCACACACCCACGCCTTTGCTCCGAGGACAGGAATATAGGTGCATGTTTACATTCTGTGCTAAAAAGACAGCATTCCTCCCAGACGTCCCCAGATCAACCACTGACCAAAAATATCTCACTGATTAATCAATGCTTGGCACCCGAGCTGCACAGACACATCACAGGCGGTGCAAAAGTTTGAACCACACCAACACAAAGATCAGTAACAGGAAGTTTACCGCCATCTACAGATTTCCTCTCACTGCTTAAGGGAGTGAGCCAAAGGCTCCTGCTTGAAAAATACAAATTGGCAAAACCGACATCAGCTGTAGAGTTGCACTGCGGTCCCAGCGATGAAACCCAGTTGAGTAACCTGTACCCAACAGCAGGCACGATAAACGACCCCCCCTAGAAATAGGAAGGCGACAGTCCACCAATGCTTGTGACTTAGACACTCAAAGGATGCAGACTCACAACAGGTCAACACCCCCACCTCTCTGCCTAGGGGACTAAACCTGGCATTTTAAAGGCAAAGGTGGAAAATAAATACTTGTCTTTCTTTTTTTTTCCCTCGCCATTCACCACTTTCCCGAGGCAGGATTTCTACAGACTTAAATGACGTCCGATCCAAACTAAAACGCCAGCTCGGGAGCCCGGCAGCGGCCTCGCCTCGCCGAGAGAGGCGCGGTGCCGATTCGGATGGAGACCCGCTGGAGTGGATGCCGCGCGGAAAGCGCAGCGAGTTTGCCAGCGGGCGCGCAGAGATGGAGAACGCACGCCGCGGCGGTCCACCTGGTGCACACACCCCGGCCAACTTTTATTTTGGGGCAGAACCTCCCAAGGAAAACTTTTCTCCTGCCCGCAGGGCTCGCTAGAGCCGGGCCGGCCGCGGGTGGGCCGAGGAGGGGCCGGGAGCCGCGCGGGCGGAGGGGGCAGTCCCCGGGGCAGGAGGCGGCCGGGCCGGGTCCGTCCCTCGCCTCCCGGGGCCCCGGGGGCGCGCGGGTAGGACACTCACCAGGCGGAGCGCGAAGAAGACGGCGAGCAGGGCAAGGCAGGCGCCCATGACGATGAGCAGCAGGAAGACGATGAGCGGGTGCTGCTGGCTCATGCGGTAGTAGGACTCGTAGAGCCAGTCCCGGGACCTCTGCAGCCCGTCTCCGCCGCCCGCCGCCGCCTCGGCGCGGTCCCGCAGGTAGCGGCGCCGCCGCATCGCCTCCTGCCACATCGGGGCGGCTCGCGGGGCGCCCGCCGAGCGCGCCCGGCCGGCGCTGCGCCGCCCGCCCGCGTGCCACCCCCGCGCCGCCTCGGCCGGCCCGGGCTGCCCGCGCTCCGAGCTGCGCGCAGGGGCCTCCGGCGCGGGCGGAGCTCGGCGCCCGGGGCTGGGCGGCGGCCTCGGGGGCAGCTCCCGGCGGCGCCGCTGCCGCCACCGCGCGGGAGGGGGCGGGCGCGACAGGGGCGCTCGGCCCGCCTCTGCCCCCACCCCGCGCGGCGCAGCCCGGGTCTCCAACCGCCGCCGCCGCCCCCCGACGGCCGGGCCGCGCGCGCTGGGGGCGGCACGGAGCCGAGGGCTGGGCGCCGGGAAGGAGGAACCAGCCGCGCCGATACTCGGGCGCCCGCCCCTTGGACACGCCCACACTGGGCCCCGGCGCGGGCCACCTCCCTCCGCGGTCCCCGCCTGGGCTCGGGGGGGTTGGGGGGATGCTCCCACCGTCCCCTACGCTGTCCGCGAGCGGCAGGGGAGGGGGGTCCCCCGTCTGTATCCCCCCCTACTTCCCACCTCTCTCTGACGATGCGGGGGCTCCTAACTGCTCCCCACTAGCTCCAAGAGCGGTGAGAAGGGGCACTCCCACCCTCTCGCGCCCCCAGCTCTGAGTGGTCCGCGGGGGGCTGGGTGCGCCCCCACTCCTGCCCACTTTGGCGGAGCGGAGCCTGGAGGAGACCTGGCCTCCTTCGGTACCTCGGGCCCAGAGGACCGCCGGGACTGCCTCTCCGGGCACACGAAGGAGGAGTTGCGTCCTCTCCGCATCCGCTACTGGGTAGGGGGTTCCCACCCTCGTTTTCTTCGACTCTGCGCAGAGGTCTTGGGGGGCTCTCACAGTCCTCCCGCCTATCTAGAGGGCCCGGGACTTCCTTGCAGGGAGCGGGGAAGGCGCTGGGGCGCGAGGGGACCCCCGGGGCAGAGAACAGCCACCCAAGTGCGCAATGCAGGAGGGAGGCTGCACCCCTCCACGTCCTCGCCCTGCAGTTTCAGCTTAAGTCACACTTTGGAGGGAACCCCATGGGGCAAGGTTTGTCCGGCTCGGAGTTTAGGGGGAGCCCTCTGGCGGGTCCGGGGTCGCCGCCGAGTCCCTGCTGCCCGGCAGCGGCGAGGGCGCAGCCGGGGAGAGGGCGCTGGTGCGAGGCGGAGGGGGAGCGGTGTGGATCGCGCTCTGGGACCTCGAGGGGGTGGGCGCGGGGGGCGGTGCTGGAGACCCGGCTGGAGCCGCATGGGGGCGCGCGGCTGCCCGGGAAGAGGCCCCTCCTGACAAGCCGAGTCCAGAGCTCTGGCTCTCTCCCCGGGCGGTGGGGGGCGCTCACTGGCGCTCTCCGAGGGAGCCCGCCCCTCTCTGGAGGGTTCCTCCTGTTCCAGGAAGCCCACTTCTCCGCACAGTGGACCTCGACCCTCCGCTCCAGCAAACAGCCCAGGGCGTGATCCTGTGCCCTTGTCCGTGCCAGGACACGGACCGGCGCAGGGGGGGCTCTGAGCCCTGGCACTGCTCAGCACTTGGCAAACCTTCCCGAAGTGTCCCGCTGCCCGCTCGGGCACTCCTGTCCCCTTGCCCGGCAGGGGCATGTGAGCCGGGCAGCTGCGTGCCCAGTGACCACAGAACCCAGGCCACGAAGGGAGGGGAACCCGGAGCCTTCTAAGGGCTGTATTTTTAGCCTCTTTTGATGCCGGCCACCTGAGGGTGGGGGGTGTCACGAAGGGAAGGCAGAGGGTGCGTGTCCCGGACCCCGGAGCCTGGACCGAGGCCCTGACCCCCAGGCTCCGCTTTGTCCTGGGCCTGCCCTCCTGCCCTGGACCTGCAGAGGAGGAGAAAGGGGAGAAGGCAAAGCATGGGAGAAGGTCTTACCCTGCATGGCGCCTGGGGGGTCCCACGGCCCCCACCCTAGCAGGGGATGGAACTGTCTTCTTTGTCCAGCTCCTGGTTTGCTACCCCCACGCCGCCTTGCGTGCCCGCGGCTGCATGTAGACCTTTAACCAGGTGGATTCCAATCTTAGAGTTTCCCTCGGATCCGCTCACCCAACGGGGCTCAGCTCTTTGGTTTGGACAGAGGGGTTTTAAGGTTTTGGTGGTTCTGAGAGCAAGCTGTAAGACAGCCCTAATGAATCAGATTGTGTATAAACAGCTAGAGCCCGAAGCCTCCTAAGGATGCCCAGGTGAGTGGGAAGTTGCATTTTCTGGCCGGAGATTCTGCTTCCTCTGGCTCTGCCCCAGTGCCTGGGATGGGCGGAGCTGCGCACTTGCTGTCTTCCCCATTGCAGTAACTTCTCTCCGATTCGGGAGGTATTCTCACCCTTTGCCTTGATCGACTGCTGCCTATACCCACTCAAGGAGGAAGGAAAAGTAAATAATCTGTAATTTAGGTTTATGGTTAAAAGTACTGAGAGAGGTGTGAGGGAAAAGTACGTTTAATTATTTTTTCCTTCTCTCTAGGGGTGAATGGGGTGTTTTTAACAACCACTATTTGTCTGTCTATTCGCCACATGGTAAAACAGGGTTGCTGTAAGATTTCTAGATTTGTTAAATATAATTTAAAGAGACTCTGCTTGGAGGAAGCTTTGTCTTTGACCCTTATGACATTTTTTATCACTCACTCTTTCATTAATTCTTGCAATAAATATTTATTTTGTGCCTGTCAGATGTCAGGTAGTCCCTGCTGGCTCAGTGGTAAAGAATCTGCTGGTTCCATCCCTGTGTCGGGAAGATCCCCTGGAGAAGGAAATGGCAACCCATTCCAGTATTCTTGCCTAGAGAATCCCATGGACAGAAGAGCTTTGTGGGCTATAGTCCATGGGGTCGCAAAGGAGTTGGACATGACTTAGCAACTAAGCACCAACAGTACATCAAATGGTCAAGGGGGATAATGGACCAGGCCTAGGACCCTTCTAGGAATTTCCAATGTACTTTGAAAAGTAGGGCTACAAAGAACAGAACATGAGGAAAAGATCAACATTCATCCCCAACTCCCCCATACAATTTAAATCTCGCCATAGTAGACAGAGGTGATGGAAGGAACATACTATAATAATCAAGATATGTCAGGCTTCCCAAGGTTACACTGGGTTTCGGTTTGCGGGCTTATTTTTTAAAATTTTTTTTCTTTTCTTTTTTTTTTATTACTTGGAGGCTAATTACTTCACAACATTTCAGTGGGTTTTGTCATACATTGATATGAATCAGCCATAGATTTACACGTATTCCCCATCCCGATCCCCCCTCCCACCTCCCTCTCCACCCGATTCCTCTGGGTCTTCCCAGTGTACCAGGCCCGAGCGCTTGTCTCATGCATCCCACCTGGGCTGGTGATCTGTTTCACCGTAGATAGTATACATGCTGTTCTTTCGAAACATCCCACCCTCACCTTCTCCCACAGAGCTCAAAAGTCTGTTCTGTATTTCTGTGTCTCTTTTTCTGTTTTGCATATAGGGTTATCATTACCATCTTTCTAAATTCCATATATATGTGTTAGTATGCTCTAATGTTCTTTATCTTTCTGGCTTACTTCACTCTGTATAAGGGGCTCCAGTTTCATCCATCTCATTAGGACTGATTCAAATGAATTCTTTTTAACGGCTGAGTAATATTCCATGGTGTATATGTACCACAGCTTCCTTATCCATTCATCTGCTGATGGGCATCTAGGTTGCTTCCATGTCCTGGCTATTATAAACAGTGCTGCGATGAACATTGAGGTGCACGTGTCTCTTTCAGATCTGGTTTCCTCAGTGTGTATGCCCAGGAGTGGGATTGCTGGGTCATATGGCAGTTCTATTTCCAGTTTTTTAAGAAATCTCCACACTGTTCTCCATAGCGGCTGTACTAGTTTGCATTCCCACCAACAGTGTAAGAGGGTTCCCTTTTCTCCACACCAATTGGACAATAATAGCTTTACAGTGTTATGTTGGTTTCTGCCATACATCAACATGAATCAGCCACAGGGGCTTATTTTTATGAGGACCTATTTATACAAAATAAAATGTGAACCAATATGATGATCATAGTTATTCTATCAGCATTTTAGAATCAGTTGCACCAAGTATACCTTTTTAAAAGTTCACAACAGTTTCTATTTTGAAGGGAGGGAGAAAAGAAAGGAAAACCACGAAATGATAACCCACAAGCAGCATGAAGTGGGGTGAGAAATGCCCTTTAGTACAAAGCCAGGAGCATGAAATCTGTGATTTCATGACTCATGTGGTTCAAGGGACCCCAAGGAGTCCGCGAGTCCGTTCCCATACTTTTAGGTAGCAGGGAGGCTATGCCAAGGGTAAGGCACAGAGAACAAAGGCTTTTCCCATGAATTCACTTGGTATCAAAGTATTTGTGACAAATCACACAAAGAAACTGACTGGGGGAAGCTCTAACTGGACCTGAGGAGTGGGGGGAAAAAAAGGCATTGGAAAGGAGGACTCATTTTTCTCCTGCAGCGCTAGAGGGCAGCCTTCCATCCTTAGAACCCAGAAGGCAGGATTGTGGGCCTGTGGGAGTGTGGTTTGTGCTGGGGTCGCCCCACACTTGGTTTAAGGTCCTGTTGTCATTATCTTGAAATTCTTGATCATTTGTGAATGAGGGGTCACCCATTTTTATTTCGCCCCAGGCCCTTCAAATTCGAGGGCCGGTCCTACTCACAGGAGGCATTGAGCAGTCCTGGCATTTCTGCCTGCGTGCAGAGCCGGCAGGCTGCATGCAGGCTGGGGTTCAGGCAGGCAGACCCTTCAACCTCCAGCAGACAGGCCGCAGGCACCTCTGCCTGCTAGGCTGATCGTGTTTCACACAGATGATAACACACCTGAGCGATTACACATCCGCTAAATAATTATGCCACAGAACCGAATTTTTGAATCAATGGGCTTTGCTTTAAAAATAACCCATCTTCTAGTTCCTATTCGGAATCCAGTTAGATTAGCTTCATCAATAAGGGCGCCATTGTGCTCTGCCCAATGTCACAGAGCTCTGATTGATTAAAGGCAGGCAGGCAAACTGTGCCAAGGACCATTGACTCTTTCAGCTCACTAAGGAGCTCCCCTGCAGTTCAGTTTTTAGAGCATCAGAGAAAAAATAGCTGCTGAATGGACCATTAATATATTCATCTTCTTTCCCCTTCGGTGTAGGAATGCTCCCTACTTGTCTTTGAGAAATCTTGCTTCCTTGGTTCATTTGACAAATTATTTCTCAAGTGACAAAATTGGGATCAATATTTCATAAACTCATCTTTAAAATCTGATTACAGGTTACTGATTGGGATTTATGGTCCTGGATATATGAGAAGATTATTTTGAGACAGACCTTTCACAAAATCCCACTGCCGTTCCAAAGTTTGTTCCTAGGACTTGTTTCAAGATCCCCTGAGACACTGGAATTCCTTCTGTGAGAAGCTGGGAGTGAGAACCAGTTAATGACTAATCAGCGCCCGGACCAGCGCGTCTACAAGCTTGTGAGAGGAATCGATTTCTCGGCTCCTGCCCCGAGAATGAGATCTAAAAACTCATGACTCATAGAGCGAGCTGTGTTCTCCGGATGTGTTGCCTAGGGAGGTATCAGGAGAGGGGCTTTATGTACCAAGCTTGAATGATTCAGATACCTTGACTTTTACTTTTATATCCTTTTAGGTGTCCCTTAAAAGAGTCAATGAGAGAATAATTCAACTACACTCTAACACTGTTAAATAATGTACTTTGAGCAACAAGAAGTGGTCTCTAGGAAAAACAATGCTGTGACATAGTTGATGGCTATTTTTGCCCAATTCTGAATTCATTCAATTCAGATAACTTAATTCAAGATGTTAAGCCACTCTACCATGTTTGATTCGTGGTTTTATGTTTGAATTTGAAAATAAACTCACTACTTGTATTCACATAGCTGTAATGATTGTTAATATCCTTGTAATGAGTTAGAGTGCTGGATTTTTGCTTCTTCCTGACACCAACTGCGTGGAGATCTTTGAAGATGTTATAAATATCTCTGAGCTTCAGTTTACCTGTAACATTATAAGAATGAGTCCGTTATTCTAAGCATTTTCCTAACATGTTTATACTACCCTGGGCCGAGTGAAGGGATGAATTTTAGTCAACTTTTTTAGATGGGAGCAGATGGAAATAGTACACACACAAAAAAAGATTGTTGGTTTGTACATATGCATTTGATAACAGGTACTATTTCCTTTCATACAGTTCATGAGGTTCTGATATATACTGGGGTGGTTTGCCATTCCCTCCTCCAGTCGATCACATTTTGTCAGAACTCTCTGCTATGACCCGTCCATCTTGGATGACCCTGCATGGCATGGCTCATAGCTGCATCAGCATCACTGGATGCGGCATCATTGGTAAAGTCCCTGATGCTGGGGAAGATTGAGGGCAGAAGGAGAAGAGGGAGTCAGAGGATGAGATGGCTGGACGGGATCACTGATGCAATGAACATGAACTTGGGCAAACTCCAGGAGGTGGTGAAGGACAGGGAGGCCTGGCGTGCTGCAGTCCATGGGGTCGCAAAGAGTCAGACACGGCTGGGTGACTGAGCAACAGCAACGCTGTTTCCTTAGGTGGAGGCAGGTGTGAGGAGGTTTCAGTGTGTGTCACGGCAGTGAGTAGACACCAAATCTTTTTTTCATCTTAATATGGCCGTTCTTCCCTCTCTAGTGTGTGTTAGCCGCTCAATCGTGTCCAACTGTCTGACCCCATGGACTGTAGCCCACCAGGCTCCTCTGTGCATGGAATTTTTCAGGCAAGAATACTGGAGTGGATTGCCATTCCCTTCTCCAGGGATCTTCCTGACCTAGGGATCGAACCCAGGTCTTCTGCCTTGCAGGAAGATTCTTTACCATCTGAGCCACCAGGGGGAAAATACCCTCACTAGAAGGTCAATTAATTAAGGGAAGGAGATTTTGTTTCTTTTGTTCACTGTTATATCTCTATTACCTTAAATTTGCAAAACACATAGTAAATGCTTAATAAATATTTACTTGGTGAATGAATGAATTGATGAAAGAATGAAGATATGAAGTGATTTTATTCTGTAAAAGAAAAAAAAGTACAATCGGCAAATAATACTACTGGAGTCTTTAATCAGAACTTGATTTGATAGAAATTCTACCCAGGTCTTGAAAAGGTTATACGTGTATAAATGTCTGCTATTGACATTACATTGATTTTTTTTTTTTTAACTCAGGATGTTTTCAGGTCCTGAACTAGTTCTATTCACCCCAGAGAGCAAAAGCTCATTGCATATATGAGCTGAGAAACTGAAAAATAACCATAAAATAAACATGTCCAGGAAAATAAAAATGTGCAGAGAAAGTACCATTGGGGTTAGTTTTTCTTGAGAGAAAGCAGAATCTGATGCTATAGCTCCCAGTCACACACCAGAGGCAAAACAATTCCAGGCAAGGAAGACGCTCAGGGTTTACATCCATTTAAAACCTCATCCTTTCTGTAGCTTGACCAGGGCTGAGAACTCAATGGCCAGGAAGCAGAGGTAGGACGGAGTGAAGTGGGTCACCTGCATGAGTGGTCACTCTAACGACCAAGCAGCAATACCCAGACTAAGGGAAGGAAGATGAAGACACCAACTGGGAATAGCCTTGTTGGATTTTGTTACTGCTAGCATTTTTGACAAAAATGATATACTTCCGTAAATCTGGTTTCAAATAGCATGATCCTTGTGAACGGAGTTCCTTATTACAAATTCAGGACGTTTTACTCTTCGGTGGAAGGTTTCAAAAAGAATCCCAAGTGAACTGTTCAAGCAAGATGGTTGAGTGTTGCAGTGTGTGATAGACACAGATCTTCACACCTAAGTTAGGCATTTTCCTTTTAAATAGTATCCCAATCACAGGTGGCAGGTCCCACACTGGACAAGACTTCCTGCCCCTCCATGCCTGCATGCTTGCGTGCTCAGTCACTCAGCCGCGTCCAACCTCTTTGTGACCCCCTGGACTGCAGCCCCCAGGACCCTCTGTAACGTGAATGAGCTGGAACGCGGACACATCCTCCACTCCTGTGCTAAAACCTGTCCACATCCCAATGACCATGGTTTCTCCACCTTTATCGCGGTCTCTTCTCATGCCTCCTTGTCCTCCTTTGTCCCTCTCTCTTGTCTTAGTCAAGTCTTCAGGATTGCTCCCCTGCCTTGCTGCCAGCTCAGATCCATCCCCTCAGTGTTCTACCTGGGACAGAAATCTGGCAGCATCCTGCCCCATGACCTACTCAAGAAAACTACCTTCTCCTGTGAAATACCAGGTCTCTTGGAACAACCCTGCTCAGCCTCTTGATGCCTTCACATGTCCTGATTTAGGCTCTAGGTAAAGTGAGCTGTATGGAGGTCGCCACCCCCCAACCTCACATCTGAACCTATTCACTTGCTTCTTCCTGCCTGGATGGCACCCTTTCTCTGCACTATTTTTTTAAAGGGAGGCCATTGAAGAGAGGTGGCTCTAATGCCTGCATTCCCCACCTAAGCAAACCAAAACCTAAGCTAGAGTCGATGCCTTAGTTTGGAAGTGACACTTAAGAACTACCAATCAGTTCAGTTCAGTCGCTCAGTCGTGTCCGACTCTTTGTGCCCCATGAACTGCAGCATGCCAGACTTCCCTGTCCATCACCAACTCCCAAAATTTGCTCAAACTCATGTCCATCACATTGGTGATGCCATTCAACCATCTCATCCTCTGTTGTCCCCTTCTCCTCCTGCCTTCAATCTTTCCCAGCATCAGGCTCTTTTCCAATGAGTCAGTTCTTTGCATCAGGTGGCCAAAGTAGTGGAACTTCAGCCTCAGCATCAGTCCTTCCAACAAATATTCAGGACTGATTTCTTTTAGGATTGACAGGTTGAATCTCTTTGCATTCCAAGGGACTCTCAAGAGTCTTCTCCAACACCACAGTTCAAAAGCATCAATTCTTTGGTGCTCAGCTTTCTTTATAGTCCAACTCTCTCGTCCATACATAACTACTGGAAAAAACATAGCTTTGACTAGACAGACCTTTGTTGGCAAAGTAATGTCTCTGCTTTTTAATATGCTATCTAGGTTGGTCATAGCTTTTCTTTCAAGGAGCAAATGTCTTTTAATTTCATGGCTGCAGTCACCATCTGCAGTGATTTTGGAGCCCAAGAAAACAAAGTCCATCACTGTTTCCACTGTTTCCCCATCTATTTGCCATGAAGTGATGGGACCAGATGCTATGATCTTAGTTTTCTGAATGTTAAATTTAAGCCAACTTTTTCACTCTCCTCTTTCACTTTTACCAAGAGGCTCTTTAGTTCCTCTTCATTTTCTGCCATAAGGGTGGTGTCATCTGCATATCTGAGGTTATCGATATTTCTCCCAGCAATCTTGATTCCAGCTTGTGCTTCATCCAGCCTGGCATTTCATAATTCCATGAAGTACCAGTCACTACCAGGCACTCACAGCCAATCAAGCTTTCTCAAATAAGATAACCCTTGAAGCTTTAACCAGTCAAATGATTGCTTTGCTTCGCTTCTGTGTCCTCTGTGAAAACCCCACCCTACGTTGGTGGAACCTCGACTCCCCTGTTGGTGAAAACTCCCATCCACTTTGGGTTTGCCACTGTCTAATTAGAACCCCTGTCTGTTCAAAAACATCACTTAAAATTTTTTAATGTGCTTCTGTTTACTTTTTACAACACATATACACACACATCCATCCACCCACCCTCCACTTCCCTTACCTGGAAAACTGATGTTCATCTTCTCACTTGGGAATCTCCTCCATATACCTGTGCCAACCATTCTCCATAGGCTGGCTGTAAGGCTACATCAACCCTGATTACTTTCCTAAAATAGAAGGGCACTGTTATCAAACAATAATTTTGGTATTAGAAGGTTAAGTAAAAGAATTTCTGAAATGATCTTTTTTATTGTTTTAGTAATCCAGTGTGATGAATGACTAGCATTCAGGCTTATTTTGTAGTTCATTATTATAAAAGCATCCTAAACACTGGGCTTTTTCTAAAAAAAATTAGAATGCTAAATATACAAACACATTTTAAAATAAAACGAGTTAAATACTGTCAGAGTTATACATGATATTTCAAAAGGAGACTCAACTGACCTTGTGGACAGAATCTGCCTTCTCTCCCATGAGCACCTGAGATACAACTTTCTCAGCTCCCACTTCAGCACCAGGTAGCACCTGGAGCAGTGGTGTGGGAGGGTGGCTGGGTTCCTGGGGCCAGTTGCCCTAGATTAAATAACCTCCAAATGACCTGATGTGGTTAAGTGCCAACTCCATCTAGACAGGCCACATTTACATTGCTACTGGGAACTGCTGAAGATTTTTTCCAGCTCAGCAAGCCAGAGAATAAAAAAAAAAAAACCTTAAACCTAGACACTCATTATTGCATTACAGATCTAATAACTAACACACACACACACACACACACACACACACACACACATCTGTCTTCCCTACTGCGGTAGAGCTGCTCTTTACTTATAAACATATTTTTCCCAAGAGCAAAAAAGTGGAGTTTTTGTTCAGTTGCTAAGTCATGTCCAACTCTTTGCAACCCCATGGACTACAGCACACCAGGCTTCCTTGCCCTTTACCATTTCCCAGAGTTTGCTCAAACTCATGTCCATTGAGTCAGTGATGCCACCCAACCATCTCATCCTCTGTCGTCCCCTTCTCCTCCTGCCTTCAGCCTTTCCCAGCATCAGGGTCTTTTTGAATGAGTCAACTCTTCACATGAGGTGGCCAAAGTATTGCAGCTTCAGTCCTTCAAATGAATATTAAAGGAAATCAACAAGTGGAGGGCTTCTCTTAAAAAGTGCTTTAGAAAATTTTAAAGATTTTAATTACTAGTAAAATACCTAGACTAAAATATAGAGAATAAATATCATGCTTGAAATTTGCTCAAAGTTGATTCAAATTTATGCACACTTTACTTGCGTTCTAATGAGAGCATTACGCTGTATGTTTTCTCTTAAGACATAGTTTGCAGTTAGGTATCCAGTCACAGTGATGGGCTCCTAGGCGGTTCAGTGGTAAAGAATGCTCATCCTCCTGGCAATGCAGGAGACTCAAGAGACACAGGTTCAATCTCTGGGTTGGGAAGATCCCCTGGAGAACGAAATGGCAACCCACTCTATGATTCTTGGCTGGAAAAGTCTATGGATAGAAGAGTTTGACAGGCTGCAGTCCATGGGGTCAAAAAGAGTTGGACATGACCGAGTGACTGAACACACACACACACACACACACACACATCCAGTCACAGTGATACGTTTGCAAGACAAAAATACATACTTATATTTAGTCTTTTTAAATTTGCAAACATGAATGTAATGTCTGTTCAGGAAAGAATTTTACAAATCTAAGTTACAAGTCCCTTTTGCTAAGCCCATGTTAATGGCATAGAAGAATATCCAACAGCCTTTTTTACCCTCTTTTAATGGTATGTTACAGGCTTCCCTGATGGCTCAGGGCAAAAAATCTGCCTGCCAATGCAGGAGACGTGGGTTTGATCCCTGGGTCAGGAAGATCCCCTGGAGGAGGAAATGGCAACCCACTGCATTATTCCTGCCTGGAAAGTCCCATGGGCAGAGGACTCTAGAGGGCTACGGTCCATGGAGTCACAAAAGAGTAGGACATGACTTAGCAACTAAATAACAGCAATGGAATATTGTAGGAAAATTTAAGAGCTAAAAGAGTCGTGAAGCACGGTAATAGGAATCACAAGTGTGAACATGGAACAAAATCAGATTACTCCAATGATTCCCACATTGCCAGTTGGATGTCTTCTCTGACTTGGATTCTTCCAGAATGTTTTTCCTTCCTGTGAGTAAAGTATTCTTGACCTAACCAATATTCAGCTTTCTTCTTCTTTGCAGTCTGTTTAGTGTTTCAGCAAATCACCTCTAAACAAAAACACAGCATGGACTTCACATGATGAGTTTTGTATTTAGGCTGGTATATAGACTCCTTTCAGAGCCCTGGGTTTAAGAATGGGCTCTGGGTACTAAAGAGAAAATAAATGTAGGCATGAATTGCATGAAGAAAGGCTGAACCTCTGGGTGGGTGTATCATCAAACATGGATACATTCAAAAATAGGGGTGAGTACCAGCTTCACTGTCACAAAGAGTTGAGCGACTCAACAGCAACTGGCTCCTCTCAAACTGTTAACCTACTGATTGTTGGGAGAATAAACTGTAGGAATGTTTAATGATTTTTAAGCATTGAAAACATGATTATTTGTGCTCGTTTATCTTCTTTTTGATCATTGGCTCAGGAGTCATAAATAAAGTCTTACACAATCACACTTTATAAGACTTTCAGGGACAGGACCATATCTGCTTAAGCTGTTCAGACAGCTGGATGATCCACAGTCATAATCTTGTTTTATTTATTATTTTTATTTTTACCCTAATACATGTGTAATCCTGTAATCCCTTGAGTTGCCCTGTTTGTCTTAACCAGCTGGAAGCTTTTCTATTTCTTAATTGACTGATAATTAATTGAACCCTGCCCCACCTCCCCAAGATGGATTACCGGATTAGTTGCAGTCCCCTGATTGTTCTATTTTAGGTAAAGTGAGGGGACGACAGAGAATGAGATGGTTGAATGGCATCACCGACTCGAAGGACATGAGTTTGAACAAGCTCCAGGATTTGGTGATGGACAGGGAAGCCTGGTGTGCAGCAGTCCATGGGGTCGCAGACAGTTGGACATGACTGAGCAACTGAACCAAACGAAATGAAAGTTGCTCAGTCATGTCTGACTCTTTGTGACCCCATGGACTATTCAGTCCATAGAATTCTCCAGGTCATAATACTGGAATGGGTAGCTGTTCCCTTCTCCGGGGGATCTTCCCAACCCAGAAATCGATCTAGGGTCTCCCACATTGCAAGTTGATTCTTTACCAGCTGAACTACCAGGGAAGCCCCCTCCCACCCGCCTTTTTTTTTTAAAGTAAGGCTTCATTTAAAAGTTAATTCCAACTATTTTGGAAATAGGTGGAATATAGATTTCAATTAAATAATAGTGGGACACAGAAACTAGAGATAATGTAGCTAATTTTAAATTATTGATGAGCATACAAGAAATCTAGACTTGATGGAAAGTGTACACTTAATTTTTGAAACTAAATTTTAGAAAATAATGTAGAGAAACTAAGATTCTATCAAAGCTGGTACCTAGTGCAGAGCCTGGGGGTCAGAATCCCACTGCTACTGTTTCCTGTGGAGCCTTCTAGAGAGGATTTAACCTGGAGAAGAGGTGCTTCAGTGGAGCAGAGGATCATCAACAGTTGCTCCCCTGACACTCAGGCTTGCAGAGGATCTCGTTTCGTTTCCCTGTTAGCTTTCCTCTGAGCTCTTCCACTTGCTCCATCCCTGCTGGGCAGAGAAGAGAGAAAGTCATTTGAGTGCAGTGCAGTCTCTGTCTGGCTTTTTAACTGAAGGGCCCCTCTAGGTAACCCGAGCTCTGAGCTGGTGGATCCACGTAAAGGCGTCTGTTATTCCGATCCCTGTGCCAGCTCTGGGCACTCCGCTAGCCCTGGGCACTCCACTGGTATTAGCTGCTGGAGGGTGTGACTTGTGGTCAGCCTGGTCAGGATCCTGTGGTACTCCAGGCTGAGCAGAAATTTCATCAGCTCTCACCGAGTCCTGGCCATGTCCCCTGGCTAGGTGACCACGCCTGGGTCCTTGTTAGAGCCACGGACAATGGCCAGCTCTCACTTTAGCTGCCTCTGGGCACCTTGAAGTTCAGAGACATCCTAACATGGGGTGGGATGGTGGTTTAGTTGCTAAGTCATGCCCGGCTCTTGCAAACCCAGGGACTGTAGCCTACCAGGCTCCTTTGTCCATAGAATTCTCCAGGCAAGAATACTGGAGTGGGGTGGGGTGGTGTTTACAATCTGAATCTATTCTCCTTTTGTCTCTTCGCCTGTCACTGTTGACATTACTCCGATGCAGTCATCCCTAGGTGAGCACAGGGCAGTGAGCACACACTTTGAGGGGTGATACTCACGCAGCACTAAGTGGTAAAGAACCCCCCTCCCAATGCAGGGGACAGAAGAGACACGGGTTCGATCCCTGGGTGGGAAAGATCCCCTGGAGGAGGGCATGGCAACCCACTCCAGTATTCTTGCCTGGAGAATCTCACGGACAGAGGAGCCCGGCGGGCTACACGGTCCATAGAGTTGCGAAGAGTTGGGCATGACCGAAGTAACTTAGCATGCACGGACCCATGCCATACTGATTCTTTAAAAAAAAAAAAAAAAATTTAAACGTTTCATTTTGTATTGGGGTGTAGTAGATTAACTCTTTCCCTGGTGGCTCAGATGGGAAAGAATCTGCCTGCAATGCGGGAGACCTGGGACTGTACCTCACCCAGTGAGAAGTCTGGAGGCAGCGAGTGGCTCCTCGAGGTCGTCAGAGCCACCTGTCTCCTCGTGTGCCCTCCTGGGCATCCTATTTCTGCTTAGCTTGTCACCTTCTGGGTACAAGTTAGCTGCTGTCGCTAGAGGTATTATACCCTCACAGGGCACAGTGCTGAGTAGGAAGGGACCGGGCACAAGTGGATTTTCTCCTGGAATGTCTTCTCTTCCACCCAGCTGAGAAATCTGACCCCTGCTTACAGAGCAGAGCTCTCCTGACATCCATCTGCCAAAACAGGGCCATTTGCTCATCTTCAAACAAATCCCAGGAAGGGAGGTGAGAACACAGTGACACTCCCTGGAACCTACCTTCCCGGAGTAGGTACTCCCCAAACAAAATCAGTGTGGGTTACTAAGGAAGAAAGTAGTGGTTGAGTTCACAAGCTACAGTGTCCATGCAGGGGATGTGGGAAATTCACAATATTCTTTTCTCTCATGACAATGTCTTTTTACAGTTATAGCCTTGCTAAAAAGCCCAGGGTTTTAATAGTTAAAAAAAAAAAATCAATGCTCTTGTTCTTGGTGGTATCTTTCCTCATTCTTCTGGGGTTACAATAGCATGTACAATAGCATAGGGGAAAATAAAACTTCTTGGTTTCTTATTTGCAAAATTAAAGAGCTGTTCTGAAATATTTTCAGGCTTGTGGTTATATGATTTATTCATATAATGGGTATACATTAGGAACTGCCTCTGAGCTCTGGGCTAAGATATGAAAGCAATTTATTTGATAATCTGTGATGGGATACAATTTTAAAAAATAAATTGAAATTAATGTAAGATATATTTTGGCTCAGTATCAAGCAGAACTTTTCTTGTATGGAAATTAATTAAACAGTTTGTCTAGAGAATTGGTGATTGGGAAGCACAAGATCTGTGATGGATTGTTATGAAAGATGACTTCTGATTCTCTGATTCCAATGTATCAATAAACTTGGACCAAACCCTAATAAACAAGAATACCACAAATGAGCAAAAAATAATTAGCGTTCATGCTAAGTGCTTTTGTGTTAAAATTATGATTCTAATAGTATGACATTTAATGACATTTAATGCATTCTTTAGAATCTACAACAGTCAACTGGCAACAACTTTAATTTTATTACAATTTATATTTAGAAAATGGTAAAAATTTAAACCTTACTGTACATTTTAACCTACCAGCAAAACTTGACATATTTTCAAGAGATTGTTCCATTATACAGATATAATATATATAACATTATTTTTAAAGTATTTTAAGCTATTTTAAAAGTATTTTCTAAACTTTTTTCTTTAAGGGAGTTTGAAGCATCTCTTTCAACCTCAGAGTTTGTAGAATCAAGACACAAATGGTACTAAACAAAAATGCATAAATAATAGTGATCACATATATTTTATATTATGATAATTTAAAATTTTCTCTTTCACACAAAAATAATCATGATAAATCATTTGATTCAGTTATAACAAAATCAATGATATTATGAAATGCTTAATAATAGTTTGTATTTATGAGTTGGATTTTCTCTGTTGGCAGCCTTTCCAATTGACCCAAGGATTCCTTTTAAAATTCTGTAATTTTTGGGAAGAATAATTTAAACCAGTATCATTATTGACAAGAATTGTCATTACCTAGATATCAGTTTTAGTGTAAGGAGTAATTACAACAACCTTTTAAGAAATTATTGTAATTATAATTGGATCTATTTAATGAATTTTAAGTGTGCTTTAACCTTAAAATTATATTTAAATCTGCTTTTGCTATGTGCTTAGTATACACTGTACACAAATTTGGGAAATGGTAAAGGTTCTTTGACACTATTTTGAGTTGTATTTAAAAGTAATGGTCTGAAATTCCTGATTTATGCAAAGAAAAAAAGTCTATATTAGAACAAACTTCTGCAAAAAATAATGAACACCTCTAACTATATGCACACACACACACACACACACACACAAACTGAAAATTTTATATAAAGCAAAACACATATTCAAAATACTTTTAAGGTAGATAAAATTGGAAAAAATTAAATTCCAGCAGAACTGCACTGTAAATAATAATAAAGGAAGCTTTTCAAGCTGGAGAAAAATGCCATCAGATGGAAATGGAGATCTTAATTTATCTTAAAGAATATTAATATTTAAATATTTTATTTAAATTAAATAAATTTAAATAAAATATTTAAATTAATATTAAAATGTGGAGTTCATAGCACATACTTTATAAAATGTATCAGAATAATAAAAAAATAGGTGGGTAAATTAAACTATGACTGTAGCAAAATACAGGTGGATAGGTTAAATTGTACTTTGCAAGGTTTTAAATTTTATGTGAAGTAATACTCTTAGGTTTAAATAGACAGTGATAAATAAAAAATTCATAGTTTGATTCTTAGAATAGCCACTAAAAAAATTACAAGGTATAACCAAAAAGCCAATAGATGTGTTGAATGAGAATTCATATGGCAAATGATTAATTCTAACAGCCAAAGAAGGCTGGAAGAGAAGAACACAGGACTCAAAGCCTGGTGAGATAAAAAGAAAATAGATTGCAAGGTGGTAGAACTAAAGAGATTCTTGATGAGGTTGAAAGAAAAGAGTGAAAAAGCTGGCTTAAAACTCAAGGTTCAAAAAACTAAGATCATGTTATCTAGTCCCATCACTTCAAGGCAAATAGGTGGGGAAACAATGGAAACAGTGAGAGACTTTATTTTCTTGGACTCCAAAATCACTGTAGATGGTGACTGCAGCTATGAAATTAGAAGACACTTGCTGCTTGGAAGAAAATTTATGACGAACATAGACAGTGTATTAATAGGCAGAGACATCACTTTGCCAACAAAGGTCCATCTAGTCAAACCTATGGTTTTTCCAGTAGTCATGGTATAAAGAAGGTATAAAGACCATGGTATAAAGACCATGAAGAAGGCTGGGTTCTGAAGAACTGAGGCTTTCAAACTGTGATGTTGGAGAAGGCTTGAGAGTCCCTTGGACGGCAAACAGATCAAGCCAGTCAACTGCAAAAGAAATCAACCCTGAATATTCGTTGGAAGGACTGATCCTGAAGCTGAAATTCCAACATTCTGTCCACCTGATTCAAGGGTTGACTCATTAGAAAAGATCTGATGTTGGGAAAGACTGGGGGCAGGAGAAGAGGGTGACAGAGGATGAGATGGTTGGGTGACATAACTGATTCAATGGACATAAGTTTGGGCAAACTCCAGGAGACAATAAAGGACAGGGAAGCCTGGTATGATGCAATTCATAAAGAGTCAGTCACAAAGAGTCTATAATGACTTAGTAGCTAAACAACAACAACATATCAATTGTTACCTTAAAAATAGACTAAACACTTCAATTAAAAGGTGGAGATTGGAAGACAAGATAAAAAAGCAAGAGGCAAATATATGCTGAAGGAAAAATCACTTAAAGATAATCACAGATTACAGATGAAGAAACATAAAAGGGGAGAAAAATATATACCATGCAAAAATAAGAATGAGGAAGCTGATGTTTTTATATTAATATGAGGCAAAGTACAATTCAAGATTAAGAGTATTATTAGAAGTAGTAATGGACATTTTTTTAATGTTAAAGTATTCTTTTCATCAGAAACACGTAACAAATGCCACACTAAAATTCAATTAAACTGATCAAATCCCCAAATGTAAAAGTTAAAACTATAGTTTTGGTAGAAGAAAACATCAAAGCATATCTTCAGCATAGGTAGCAATATTCAGGCCACTCAGCACAAAAGAACAATATTGATCATTGGATGTTATTTTTAGAAATTCTTTTCCAAAAGTCATGATCGATAATAATAATAATAAAGCAAACTACAGGATGGGAGAAAATATATAGAATATGCATATTTGAAAAGCATCTTGGACCCAGAATTTATAAACACTTCTTATAGTTCAGTATAAAGAAGAAAGCAAAGCAAGGAAAAATGGGCAAAAGACTTGAGGGATGCTTCACAAGTAAGACACAGGAAAGATCAATAAGCACATGGAAAAATGTTCATCATTATCAGTCCTGAGGGAAACCCAAATTGCATCTGCAATAAAATAGCATTTCACATCTTTCCAGGAGTTAAGTCTAAGAGTCTAACATCAGATATTGAGTGGCCTTGGAGCCGTTGAAACTCTCATAAAATATTACTTTGGAAAACAGTTTGGAGTTTCTGGTAAGCTTACACCAACTTTGTGACCCAGTGATCCCACTCTTAACTGTTTAGCAGTGAGAAAAGTAATAACCCCCTAAAAGTCTTGTTCATAATAACTTTTCCTATAAGTTGCAAAAACTGGAAAAAATCTACCTGTTCATCATATGAAAAATTAATTTAAGTGCCAGGATACATTAATACAATGGAATAGTATTCATTGATATTTAAAAAATGATTTAAATATTTTTAAAATTCATTGATATTTTGAAAAATGAATTATTGATACAAACCACAGCATGAATCAGTCAATCCTAAAGGAAATCAGTGCTGAATATTCATTTCAAAGATTGAAGCTGAAGCTGAAACTCCAATACTTTGGTCACCTGATGTGATGAACTGATTTACTAGAAAAGACCCCGATGCTGGGAAAGATTGAAGACAGGAGGAGAAGGGAATGATAGGGGATGAGATGGTTGGATGGCATCACCGACTCAATGGACATGAGTTTGAGCAAGCTCTGGGAATTGGTGATGGACAGGGAAACCTGGCGTGCTGCGATCCATGGGGTTGCAGAGAGTTGGACACAACTGAGTGACTGAACTGAACTGACAGCATGAATGAATCTCAAGAACCTCAAGAAGAAACCACACACACACACAAATTCAGTCCATTCTGCATGGAAATTTAAGAAAAGGTAAAGTCTTGATAACACAAATCAAAACAGTGGCTGCCCAAGATGGATGGGGATCAATAGAAAGGGGTTGGAAGGGAACTTTCAGGGTGATGGAAACATCTGTCTTGATTGTTGCAGTCATTGATCAAACCTCATTGCATTGTGTGCTTAAGATCTGCATGTGACATAGAGAATAAGTATTGGAATAGGTTGGAATATTTATATAGAAATTAATTCAAGTAATATTAGTGTTAGTCATTCAGTCATGTCTGACTCTTTGTGATCCCATAGACTGTAGCCTGCCAGGAATACTTGCCATTCCCTTCTCTGACTCAGGGATCGAGCCTGGGTCTCCTGCATTGAAGGCAGATTCTTTACCATCTGAACCATCAGGGAAGTCCTATTTTTCCCTAACGGTTCATGAAACATTTCATGAAATGAAACATTCATTTCAAAAGTACACATTTGAAAATCAAACCATATGACGTTTTAACTTCAGGTTGAAAACGCTTTTCTGAAATCATATCATAACATGAGTAGGAAAATAATAGTAAAACCACTATGAAATAAAGGAACATTTAAAATGTTCCATTTAATATAAAGTATGTGAAAATAAAATTTTTTTCCTTGTACTGATAGATACCAAAATAAAAGGTGAAGATCAAAAAAGGAAATAATAATAAAAATAATTTTAAAAGTGAAATAACAATTTTAATAATAAAGTTCCAATCACACAGTTCATTCAACAAATTTTATGTGAAAGTAAATATTTAATTTGGTTGACCTAAAGTATAAGTATAATCAAATAATGAAGTCATAGGTCTCTCTAGGAAGTATACAATTCAAGTAATAAACTCCCAAGTCCTTTAGAGATAGGCTCTTCCTATGCCTGTTCTTCATGTTCACTCAGTGGTCTCCTCCCAGAATCATAGAATCCTGACTCTGAAAATTCTTTTCAGAGGTTTTCTTCATAAGGGTCTTACAAACTGATTTCACCTGGAGACGTGACTGGGAGACCTTTTCCACATCGACCTCAGGCAGCAGTTAACCATTCCACCCTGAGTGCCCAGGTGCCCCGTGATGTCCACGGATTCTCCAGGGAGAATAAACATATGGTGAGCTGGGACAGCTACGTGTGACTGTACCTCTGTGACACTTCCCTGGCCGAGTAATCACATACAGGTTTGATCATTCCTGCTCACTCCTGAGAGGAGGTACAGACTGGTCATGGCTCTTCTTGATGCTTCTGACGTTCGTGTTCAGTAGAGGCCTCTCCAGAAAGGCACGTGTGAACCTAGAGGCTTGATTCCTCTGTGGGTTTAAGCACTCATTATCCCATTTCTGGTGCTGCAGTTCTTTTTGTGTCTGTGTGCTCATGCATTTGATAATGTCAACCTAAATCAAAAGTGAAAAATGCTCCTGACCTTTGTTTGCAAAGAATCTGATTTGTTAATTTGGCAGGAGTTCAAAATCTGAAGAACCAAGCAATTGATCTTGTAAAAGGTATAGGATGAAGTTTCTTTTAACATCATATTCTAAGACACCTGATTATCTAGTCACTCAGTTCACCTCGAATGGTTTAGAGAGAACTTCAAGGTCAGTATATACTCCCCTAAGTGCTGTGTGCTGAGTCACGTCTGACTCTTTGTGACCCCATGGACGTCACCTGCCAGGCTCCTCTGTTCATGGGATTTCATGGCAAGAACACTGGAGTGGGTGGCCATTTCCTAAGCCAGCAGGTCTTCCCAAACCAGGAATCGAACTGGGGTCTCCTGCATTGCAGGTGGATTCTTTACCAACTGAGCTATCAGGGAAGCCCTGTAAAATGACCATCAAGGAACATTTGTGCAAGATATTTGAACAGTGCCCCTTCCCAATATGACTAACCCCTGGTCTTGTCGGAATATGACCAAGCCATTACATTTGTGCCTGTAGTGTATATAACCATTATTTCTTGCAAAGTACTTGCACAGAACCATTGACAACCAAGGAAAGAAGGAAAGTTTTTATGAATGCAGGGTGATGACAGTACAGTCTCCCTCTTGTATCTGCTCCTGGACCCCGCTGACATGGACAGCCCACAGCACTAGCTGATTTTATATAAGGGATTTGAATATTCTCAATTTCAGTATCCGAGGGGGAGGAGGAGCATGGTTAGAAGATGACAGAAGATGGGGAGATGATGAGAAAAAAAAATAGAAGCGTTGACAAAGAGTGCACAGGGGAAATGATGTCTACAGCCTCATTTATCTTCCCTTCTTTATTTCTCTGTCCTCAAGACGTTCTTGTTAGGCATCCTACCCGAAAGCCTGGTCTAGAGCCCTCCAGGGACATCTAGACGGGAAGTCATACATCAAACTGACCCAGGAATTATTTTTTATACAATAATGATCTCATTAACACCGTCCTTACATTTTGTCACTGTTGGGGCTGATCATGATCTTTCAGAAAATTAGTGCCCTAAAGAAAGAATAAAAAATAGAAAGGAAGGGACAGAGGAAGTGGAGCTATTCTGAGAGGGCCAGGCAAGACTGAAAGAGAAGGTGATAGAAGTAAAGATGAGGGTGATTAGAGCATGTGCATTCCCAGGAAGAAGAGACGGTCCAAGCAGCAGAGCTGGCGTGAACAACTCAGGGGGAGAAGAAGCCCGTGTGCCATCTCCTGGGGCATCTGGAGGAGGCTTTGGCCAGAGCAGGACAGGCTCGCAGAGGTTGGGAACTGTTATCTTGGAGAGGAGGGATGGGGTCATTGAAGCTCATGGGTTCCGGAGTTAAGCAAACATAGACTCAGTAGTGTCTATTGACAAACACTGACCCTTTGAGCAGCCTTGAGTAGTGTCTTAACCTCCCAGGAGTTCATTGTAAATGGATGTCCTTGGTCACACTGCCTCTTGGGGCCCTGATAATTAAATAGGTTAATGTGCATAGGTAGCATCAGCAGGAGATCGTAATCTGGCAACAGTAGGTTGTTTGTTTATTTGCCCTTCCCTCCTGGGCCTTTCTATCAGAGGAATATAGAGGATGGAGGAGGCATGCAGTCAACTTTGAAGTCATTGCTCTGATGCACCCAGCCACACACCCTGAAAAGTGAGAATGACCCAGGCCAGTCCTTCCCGGTCTTGAATGGTCATCACCATGAAGATTAAGGCCCAACTGCCACGTGGGACACTGTCTCTAAAGTTGATGTAACTTGCATCCCAAGGCCAGCAAGCAAAGGCATCATCTAGGGCCCCGGCGTGGAGAGCGCAGCCTCCCGCGCGGCTCCGCGGGGCCCTGGACCTGAGGCCGCCATTTTAACCTGATTTCGGCCTCCAAGGCTTCTGGAGTTACAGTGAATGATGAAGTCATCAAAGTTTTTAATGATATGAAAGTAAGGAAATCTTCTACACAAGAGGAGATCAAAAAAAGAAAGAAAGCAGTTCTCTTCTGTTTAAGCGATGACAAAAGACAAATAATTGTAGAGGAAGCAAAGCAGATCTTGGTGGGTGACATTGGTGATACTGTAGAGGACCCCTACACATCTTTTGTGAAGTTGCTACCTCTGAATGATTGCCGATATGCTTTGTACGATGCCACATACGAAACAAAAGAGTCTAAGAAAGAAGACCTAGTATTTATATTCTGGGCTCCTGAAAGTGCGCCTTTAAAAAGCAAGATGATATATGCTAGCTCTAAAGATGCCATTAAAAAGAAATTTACAGGTATAAAACATGAGTGGCAAGTAAATGGCTTGGATGATATAAAGGACCGTTCCACACTTGGAGAGAAATTGGGAGGCAACGTAGTAGTTTCACTTGAAGGAAAACCCTTATAAATCAGTCAAGTGCCATCTGGATCTTAAGGAGCTTCCATTTCTCCAGCTCAGTCAATTGGAATAGTATTAGGTTTTTTTTTTTTTTCTTTTCCCACTGGGTCCTTCCAACACAATGAATGAAGGAAATACCATTCATGTAAGCAGCCTATCAGTGATTGCCATTAGACTGTTTAATACTGTTATTTTTATGTAGAACCCAAGGAATGCCTTCCCATCATATTTTAGCCAAAACAACTGGGTATATGCCTCCTTTGCAGCAAACACTACAGTGAATTGTGATTGTCAATGTGAATAGCTTAGAACACTACAAAGGGTTAAGCTAATTGAATGCCTTCAAAGTATTATCCACTGGTGAGATGGTAACTTTACTCAGTATTACTGATAGTTGCACTTGATTGCAGTTCTGTGAGGCTTGAGCATTCATACACCTCACCTGCCTTGGCAAGCCTATTTTTTTTGTGACATGGCAGCACGGATATAACACTATGCATTAAAAGCACTTTTTTTGTAATAAATTTAATCCCCCACCAAAAAAGGAATGCCAATTAAGTTGTGTTAACTGTGTCATCAGCTCATCCTAGTACCTCAGTGTTCATTCCTTTTTCCTGCGTATCTTCTTAAAAGAAATAGCTGTTATTAATGCCTTTTTTTCCCCATTGAGTGTACACTACTGAATACATGTAGGAGTTTTATGTTTACTATGTAAGTCTTGCAACACTAAAGATATTTTGAGTAGCAGTCATGATGGCAATTTCTGTATAAAAGAGCCTTAAATGGAACATTGTTTTTGAGATCAAACTCCCCACCCTCACAAAAATGGCCACGTTGCAATAAAAATTGTGGCATATTACAGAACGGTTGCCTTGTTTTCCTTGGACATTTTGCAAAATACCATGTGAAGCAACTCCTAGGGTAAACAGCTATTATTAATCTCTGCACTGGTCATTTAAGAATTTTTTTGTACAACATTCTTGCATGATATTTTCCAGTTTGTTGATTTTATTTGGTTTAAAAAATAATTCTAAAGCTAATATAAAATATTGTTACAGAGGTATACTTTTATAAGCTTTATTTATTTCCTTATGTATTAATATGGTGATCAGGAATTATTTTTTGCACTTTGACATACTCTTCAGTATCTGATTAGTTCTCTGGATAAATTAGCATAGTTATTTTTTTAATTCACGTTTACATTTCTAAGTAGTTGACCAGTAGAAGAAACAGGAAGCTCTTATTGCCTATTTGGTCATAATGAAAATAATTTATAAAATGTTGTCCTTCAAAAGTTTAATAATACTTCTCCTGTTTAGGGACTTTAATTTCAGCTACTATTTCTTAATATATTTCACAAATTAAAAAAAAAAGTTTATATAGCAGTCTTAAAGATTAGTAGTGGAATTTGGCTGTGGTCCAGGCGGCTCTCCTTATAGAGAATTTGATCTGTTCAGTGTGAGCAGTTTGCTGTTAGCCAGAGCTATTTATGGCAAACACATGCTTTTGTATCTTGTCATAGTTATCCACAAATGGCAAAACTGGACTTGATTCTACTGGTATGCAAAACAGGCATGCTATTAAGCAGTGGATTGTAGCTTAGAATTTAACCCCATAGCTCTGAAGAATGCTCTTATTAGAAAAAAGGAACTGAAAAATCCCTCCTTTTTCTGATGTCTGGAAGTAATTTGAGTTTAATTAGTTTTTTTTCCATGTTTTCAAAAGGTTTTTCAGATGAAAACAAAAATAGGAGGTAAATGTCTAGGTTTCCATTTAAAATTATATGAATGGCTTGGGAACTTTTGCACTGAGCAATTTTATTTCAGGCTTCCAGCTGTCCCTGTGAATTATCCTGGACATTTTGATGGCTTTTTGGTAAGGCCAAACTCTTAAGTAAAGCATGAGAATACTGACATATACTAAAGCATATGTGTAACTGATACTTGTACCATGAAATTTTTCATTATTTTCCTCATTCTAAAAAATAAGGGACTCTAAAGTTGTGCAGTCTCTTGTGTTTTTATAGCTGATTTCTCAACTTTTCTTATGTACCTCTTTAATTATATAATTTCAGAGGTTAAATATTGCTTTAAACTGTGGTACTTTGATTTGTTAGATTGACAGAACTGATACTAATATTAAGTTCATCTTTGAAATACATCTTTGTGCATAAAGCCAAAAATAATGATAATTAATGGTTCTTATGTTTCTTGAGACTAATTTGACATTTGAAATGATCATTTCACTTTACAATCATTTACATTTGAAACAATGTTCCAGTTAGCTTTAAAAGGTATACGGTGCTAATTAGTAAAATATCGAGGACAATATTTTACTGCTAGCTTGCAAAATTATAAGTGTTTAAAAAATAAAATATATGAAACTAAAAAAAAAAAAAAAAAAAAGAAAATTCCCATGATGAGAACTGGGTACCTGTGACTGATTCATGTTGATGTATGACAGAAACCAACACCATATTGTAAAGCAATTATCCACCAAATAAAACAAATAAATTTAAAGAAATGAAAAATAAAGTACCTCCACCATAACCCCCAAAAGAACTGGGGTCTTTTATGCTAGAATACAAAGATAGGATTTAGCACGTTTGCTTAATTTCAAGTTTTCTCAGTCATATATGTATGCATGATCAGTTGCTTCAGTCATGTCCAATTCTTTTTGACCCCATGTACTGTAGCCCACCAGACCTCTCTGTCCGTGAAATTTTCCAAGCAAGAATACTGGAGTGGGTTGCCATGCCCTCCTGCAGGGGATCTTCCCACACCAGGGATTGCATCTGAGCCTCCTGCATCTCCTGATTGCAGGTTGATTCTCTAACTCAGTCACCTGGGAAGCCCATCTCAGTCATATAAAGCCACCCAAACGCTTTTAACACATTAAAGTTATATTAAAAGTATACTGTCATTTCCTGCTGAAATGTAATGGAAACATGCTACAAAATCTAATGATAAGGAAACATATTCAAACTCTGTCTATAAGGTGAGGAATGTATACATTTTGTGTAGTTCCTGATACAGAGGTAGAATTGGATGTGCTTGTCCAAATACATAAGCCACACAAATTCATGTAGTCCCCAAACTGAAAAGAACTCACCCTGAAAACCAAAATGAATGAAAAATTGGATTTAGAAAGTTTGTATATTCAAAGAAAATCTTTGGGGGATACAGAGAAAATCGCTGAGTTGAGTTAGTCTTGCAGAATATGTATTGGAAGCTTGGGGCAGGAAAGTACAAGGGGAAATGCATGATGAGGGTGGAGCCCTCACGAAAGGAGTTAGCACCCCTAGGAAAGAGACCCACAGAGATCCCTCACCCAATCCACCATGTGAGGTCATACAGCAAAAAGACAGCTGTCTGTGAACTAGAAATTGGGTCCTCAACAGACAGAGTCTGCAGGCACCTTGACCTTGGGGGTCCCAGCATCCAGACCTGTGAGAAACAGATTTCTGTTTATAAGCCACTCAGTCTGTGGTGTTTCATTATAGCAGCTAATGGTCTAAGATGGTAGACTTTAGATAGATAGTAGATAGATCGATGATAAAACAGAGAGAGAGGGCAAAATACATTTAGAGGTTACTCAACATCTGTAAGAATAACATGAGACTGAATACTCAAAAGACTCCTTTTTTTTAATTTATTTTTTTAATGAAGGACAATTGCTTTACAGACTTCTGTTGTTTTCTATCAAACTTCAACATGAATCAGCCATAGGTATACATATATCCCCTCTCTTTTGGGAATACTCAAAAGACTCTTAATGAGCGTGTTTTTAATAAAAATATGACATGTGAAATTAATTTGAATAAACAATCAGAATACTTATTACTCATTATTATTTCAATTTTTAAAGTAAAAACACAAGCACATATATTATCATTGATAAACTAAGAATGGTGGAATTACAGACTTTTTATTCTCTTAAATTTTTTTACTTTCCATATTTTCTAAAATGATTGTTTTCCTTGTATAATATATTTTCTAAACCCTAAAATAACTAAAGCATTTGAAATTAAGTCAAGGACTAGAAGCAATAATGAGAATATTCTCATTATTTCCATAATGATAGTCATTCCATTTAAACACATTAAGGTATTACTTCAAATGTTCAGTGTGAATTAATGAGACATAGGTCATTTTTTTGACATGCTCACAAAACACCTGATAAGCACTTTTGCAAGATCTAGTTCAGTAATTAACTACAAAATAGACATTGCCTTGTAAGCAGAGATTTGAGATTCTGTTGGGAAAATCTCTAGGTCTGAAAGATAAAGGATTTTACTGCTTAACTGACTGAAATCCAAATGTAATCCATACCCAGCTGTCTAGCAGAAATTAAACTCCTTCTCTATCAGTAAGGAGGGAAGCAAAGAATGAAGCATAATGCTCTTTTAGTTCTCAAAAACTTTTCTTTAAATAAAAATTCAGAGAACTCCTTTGTGATCTGAAACCTATCAAGATGAATGGCTGGATTCTCTCCTGAGGCAGGCACCTCCACTTGATATAGGAAAAAAGAACCAGCAAGAAACAAGATGCAAATAACTTCATTCTGAGCTCCCCAGTTGCAAGGGCTGAGGCTTTGAAAATTTATTTGATAGTGAAAGATTATGATCTTGCTGTGTTCACAGTCTTCCCCCTTTCTCTGTTCTTTTTATTCAGGAAGAAACATTTTGCCTATGATCACTGACAATTTCTTCCCAGTCAATTTAGTTTTGGCTGCAGTAAGGACATATTATATATATTTGCACTGTATCAGCAACCTGAATCATGATAAACACTGTTCATTTTAGGATTAGGATAACTAATTAAATGGCTTGATCTCATTCATTCTTTATTGACTCAAGAATCAAATGTGTTGACCATTCAATATATTCTGAATTGGTTACCAGAGGGACTCACAGGATTATTCTTTCCTAATTCCTTATCTGAAGAGAAGATGTGGAGATTAAGTGATATATTTTGATTGTCATGTCCATGAGTTTTCCAGTTTGGATACAGGAAGCACTATGACATCCAGGTATAGCACAAGCAGATTGCAGGTGTATCTCTAAAGCCCCGGGAGGTCGGGAGCCAAGAACCACTGCATCCCTGTTCTTTCTGGGGTTATTGATAACACAAGTGTCTGCTTCTCTCTCTGCATCTATGTGACCCCCTCTCTCTCTGCAGTGAACTTGACTTTTTCTGACACATTTGCACCTAGTTCAGGCTTAGCCACCCAGCTCTGAAATGATATCATATCATAGGTCATTGTTCAGGCTCTGAGTTTCTTAATGTGAGATCATGAGAGAAATTCAGCATACCTCAGATTGGAATGAGAGTGATTGGGTAGAGAGCAGTGCAGGAGAAGACCGTAAGGTGTGGGGAATTGCTAATTTGGGGTGGGAGTGGGGGATGGAGTATGAGTTGGTTAAGAAGACATAAGGAAGCGAGGATACTTCTGATATCCCTAGAACAGTAATAATTTCCTAGGTCTATAATAATTCAAAAGTCAGCGCTGGCTGCAATGTTACATTCAGGTAAACAATTTGCCCATTAACTAAATTCCAAGTGTATCTGTCTAAAACATTAGGCCAATTTCCTGTCTGGCCTTATTAGTCATGTCTGTGTATTACGTATATATAAGCTAAGTTTCCTAGAAGTGGGCTTCCCTGGTAGCTCAGATGGTAAAGAATCTGCCTGCAATGCGGGAGACCCAGGTTCAACCCCTGATTTGGAAAGATCCCCTGGAAAAGGGAATGGCTACCCATTCAAGTATTCTTACCTGGAGAATCCCATGGACAGAGAAGCCTGGTAGGCTACAGTCCATGGGGTCACAAAAGAGTTGGACACCACTGAGGGACCAACACTTCCTAGAAGTTGAGCCTTGGAGGAAAGTTCTTGGGAGAGTGGTCTGATGAGAGAGCTCTCAAGTGAGGGACAGCAGGAGAAGACAGGGAAAGAAGGAGCGGTACAAAGGGGTCCAGACTGGAGAGGCAGTTCACCTGGGTTAATCAGTTTCACCAGGCATTCCCTATTAGGCAAAATGGCCAGGCCTTTGAATATCTGTGGCTATTGGTCTTTGGACACTAATGCCACTAATTGCTAGAGGAGAAGGGACATGTGACCTCAGGCCAAGGCAAATCTTGCCTCGCAGATGCAATACATCAGAAAGGGGGCAGCTGTGTGCCATTGGCTGCCAAACTCAGCAGCCAAAAGGGGCTCCTACAGCATCCCCACAGCATTCAGGGCTGCAGGACCTTCCAAACTTGGCCAAGGTTGCACAAAATGAAAGACAAAGTCAGGTTAGGTTATTTCAGTTTCCTCATCCTCGCCGTCCTGCACATCATTTTCTGGTGGTTGAGTTCTGCAACTTGCCCCAGAGCATTGGTCTCTGGTTGGTTCTCTCATCCATGCATTTATGGCCACAGACTCAATTTCTTTGGAAGCTAAGGTATCAATATCCAGCAGTCACATATGGATGTGAGAGTTGGACCATAAAGAAAGCTGAGCACTGAAGAATTGATGTTTTTGAACTGTGGTGTTGGAGAAGACTCTTGAGAGTCCCGTGGACTTCAAGGAGATCCAGCCAGTCCATCCTAAAGGAGATCAGTCCTGGGTGTTCATTGGAAGGACTGATGTGGAAGCTGAAGCTCTTAATACTTTGGCCACCTGATACAAAGAACTGACTCATTTGAAAAGACCCTGATGCTGGGAAAGATTGAAGGCAGGGGAAGAAGGGGATGATAGAGGATGAGATGGCTGAATGACAGTACCGACTCAATGGACACGAGTTTGAGCAAGCTCTGGGAGTTGGTGATGGATGGGGAAGCCTGGTGTGCTGCAGTCCATGGGGTTGGAAAGAGTTAGACACGACTGAATGACTGAACTGAACTGAAATGAAGGTATCAATCTAACAACTCAATGAACAAATCCAAGTTCTTATGTTTATGGGTGAAGATTAGAAGTACATTCCCAAAAAAAAAGAAGTACATTCCCAGAGACTAGGTTTTTCTGGTTACAATGAACGAGTAACAAATTACCCCAACATAAGTGGTTTAAAACAATGATCATTTATGATGTCTTATGGTCTCTGTGGGTCAGGAGTTTAGACGATGGATAATAAGATGGCTTCTTTCTGGTCCATGATACTATCTTTTATGACCTAAACTTGAAAACTGTACAGTGTTATTTCTGCCACATTCTATTGGTTGAGACTGTCATGAATAGCCATCTGATTTCAAAAGCTGGGAATGTTCAGAGTTCCACTCTTGATGGAAGCATGTTGACATCCTATTTTAAGAAAAGCATGAAAGGGACTTTCTTGGCAGTCCTGTGATTTAAGACTTCACCTTCCAGTTCTGGGGGTGTGGGGTCTAACCCTGGTTGGGAAGCTAAGATCCCACATGCCTCATGGCCAAAGGCAAAAAAAAAACATAAAACAGAAGCAATATTGTACCAAATTCAGTAAAGACCTTAAAAACGGTCTATATCAAAAAAGTTTAAGAAAAGCCTGAAGTATTGGATCAGTTTAGGGAAAAAAACAGTCTATTACTTGTATGTATTGATTCGTGCAATAAAAAAAATTAATGGAAATTTTCATATAAGAGGTTTGGTGCTAACCATTTTGACTATGGTTTTTTAAAATCAGTATCCCAACCCATGCTTAACAATGATGATGGCCCTCTCTGCTTCCTTTGTGGTTATGGTCTCTGACAGAAGGAAGGACAGTTGAAGAGAAGGCCAAGGCAAAAGAAAATGAAAAGGTAAAACTTAAATGCACTGAGCTCCAAGGATGCGTGTTGTTAGCGTATTTGTCATGTATTATTCACGACCAGCTCTAAAAGCCAGAGTTCCTTTCTCTTCTACTTGGGTACATTTATCCAGAAAATTCCAGAAAGTTCATGGCCCTAAGTGTCTCTTTGCCAATGGGTCTCAGATGACCAAGTCAAGCCAGGGTCACTCTTTCAGGCTCCAGCCGTGTGTGTGTGTGTGTGTGTGTGTGTGTGTGTGTACAGTCTCTCAATTGTGTCTCACTCTTTGCGACCCCATGGACTATACTCCTCCAGGCTCCTCTGTCCACGGAATTCTCCAGGCAAGAATACTGGAGTGGATTCCCAGGAGATCTTCCCAAGCCAGGGATCAAACCCAGGTCTCCTGCTTTGCAGGAGGACTCTTTACCATCTGAACCACCAGGGAAGCCTGCCATCTTATATATATATTACTTGTAGGCGAGGGAACAAGGCTTTGTTGGTAAGTGCCAGAGGAATTGTCAAGAGTGCTTTTCTATCAGTAAATCTTTCAGTCTTACTGCTTCGCCGCATTACTTAAGTCTGGCTGGGTCAGCATATATGTGTCTGGCAATCTTTAAACATTACCTAAGTAAGGGGAACACAAGGCTCTGAGTAGGATCACCTTTAATCAAGAATGAAATTCAGTGACACCCAAACAGCCGCTCAATCCTCTTTAGAGGAATGCTTGTTTTGAGGCCAAACTATTGGCAGCTGGCAACATCCCAGATCTAGACATGATTAAATTGTTGATTTTCTTCCAAAGTCTCCCTCAACCAAACCAGAGAGGGACCTAAGTGAGGATAGTGTGAGCTCTTAGCGTTGTTGAAGACCAGATACTCTAATTCAGAAGGGCACATTAAATTTCTACTCTTCCAAAGACAAAAGGACTATTCTGAGTCCATTATGATTGAAAATAGGTTAATGGCTTATTTCCTGTTTTGACTGCGGCTGACCCAGGAATGATCATTCATCCTCATTAGCTGGCTTTGCTGCCAGGTCAGCTCACACGAAAGTAGACCCATGGATATGCCACTCAATTTACTTCCTTTTCAGATTAAAAAAAGACTACTGGAAGTTGTATGAAGGCAGATTTAAAGTTTTGGCTCAGATGGTAAAGAATCTGCCTGCAGTGTAGGAGACTTGGGTTCAGTCCCTGGGTTGGGAAGATCCCCTGGAGAAGGAAATGACAACCACCTCCAGTATTCCTGCCTGGAGAATCCCATGGACAGAGGAGCCTGGCGGGCTACAGTCCATGGAGTCTCAACCGGTCGGACACGACTGAGCGGCTAACACTTTCACTTTCAAAGGAAGTTGACTTAGCTGATGAAAGTTGTAACCTAAGGAAGGGCTGCCTCTCAGAATAGTGAGTGTTCATCACCAAAGGTGTCTATCAGAGGAACAGATCACTATTTCCACCTGAAAGAGCAAGGTTAGAGGTTTCCAGAGATCAGAGGCTGGGATTCTAAGCTCCGTCCCACCTGGGATCTCAGTTCTGCAGCGATTTGTTGTCCTTCTGATACAGGCCATCACCTCGTAGATGTAGGTCTTCAAAGTGGGCTTTCATGAGGGATCCTCCCTCTTCTGAGTACTGTGTCTTTAATCTGATGCATCAGATGTATCATTGCTTTTTATCTGTGCCTTGGTCCAAAGTTCTAAGCTTTCTTTATCAAGATTACTCAAGAATGTACCTGTCTATCTTAGTCCTGGTGAAGAAGATGGCTATGCATTTTGAAAACTACCAGCTTTCAAGGATCATGAAAACATGAGCTTGCAATATACTTAAATATCAGAATGGACACTACCGTTTTTATATGGGAAATAAGTATATCTTAGATCCTTCTTTCCAGAGTTAAAGTTGACATTGGATTATACAAAATGTTAAGAGCATTTTAAAAGATTTTCTGATATATGAAGAATGGGACTTTGAACATGTGAGTCTGGGAAGAAGATATAATTCAATGGAGGACGGTGATTCCAAGTGAAAAGGCAGTATTGCCATTTTATGTAGGATAAAGATTACTTCACAGAAACCCATGTGTATGCTAGCTGGTTTATTTTTTCAAGTTTTTTATGCATTAAAAAATAAATGCTTCTTTAGAGAGAATTATATAGTTACTTCACTGAATATAGCGGAGAAGACAATGGCGACCCACTCCAGTACTCTTGCCTGGAAAACCCCATGGATGGAGGAGCCTGGTAGGCTGCAGTCCATGGGGTCGCTAAGAGTCGGACACGACTGAGCGACTTCACTTTCACTTTTCACTCTCATGCATTGGAGAAGGCAATGGCAGCCCACTCCAGTGTTCTTGCCTGGAGAATCCCAGGGACGGGGGAGCCTGGTGGGCTGCCATCTATGGGGTCGCACAGAGTCGGACACGACTGAAGTGACTTAGCAGCAGCAGCATTGAATATAGATGCATTTTGTAGGCAAATTCCAACATAATCACTCAGTAAGTGTTTTTTAAATAAATGAGTTAGCAATAAGAATGTCTATGTCAGTTCTTTTTAAAATTTTGAAGAATGGGAAAGATGGATGGATGATGGGTATGAGTCCACAAATGTTCCTTAAAATATTTAAACTATTTTAGAATCTATGAATTAAATATCACTTAGTCTTTTCTTCCTAAAAAGAATTGCCAGAGAAGAGAATGAAGGAAGGGAAAATAAATGTATTTTCTTCTGAGTGCAAACATTTTAAAAAGAAGAGACATTCAGACTTGCCTGATTTTGTCTATATTACAATGTTATATTGAACTGAATTAAAATTTCTCAATTATATATCCTTTCTATGGAATAAGGCATACATTCTAGAAGACTGAACTATATACTACATAAATGAATAGAGAAATGGCTGATTCTGGCATCTAAAGAGGAACTTGAAGTGGCACCCCTCCTCAAAATAAAAGATACAGAAATTAGCTTTTGGGAAAGTTATATTCAGAATTTCCTAGAGAGTTATCAAAATTTGTGTGAGTATTGATTGATAATAATTATATCAAGTTTGCCACATAAGAAATGAAAACTGAGAGATTTTTAAATGTGTACTTACTAAACTTAGTAAGTCCATTGCATATGTATAAAATAACATATCTTCCAAAAAGTATATTCTCCTAAACCCAACAAAAATTAATGAGATAAGTGGCTTTGTTTCACATTTTAGTAGATCTATTCAATGTGTGGTTTAATGAATGACAGCTGGATTCTAGAATCTGCTTTTTACATTCAACCTGTCATGTCATTTTGGTTGAAATTATATAAAGAAAACCTGGCTTCATTCAGATGTATAACTTGAAAAGAAAGGAACATTTTAATAGCCTTCTCTGATAACTGTGAAAAGAGCCTTCTTTGTTACTGTACCAAAACTCAAAAGTTGTATCTGCTTGACAGTTAATTACAATGTGATCTGAAACCTTAACAGTGAACTTTCTGTGCAGCTTCAAGTATACAATAGGATATTGTTAATTGAAGTCACCATGCTGTATATTATAATTCTAGAACTTACTCATCTTATAACCAGAAGTTTGCAACTTTTGACCACCTTCACCCACCCCACTCTCCACCTCCTCCATCCACCCCCACCTCTTAAATCTTCCCGGCACCCCTGCTCCTGACAATCATTAACTTACTCTCTGTTGCTATGAATTTGGCTTATTTATTTTTTAAGAACTAAGATCTGTTGGCCTGAAACAAATAGACTACCTGAAACAAATAGGAATTTCTCCAGCAAAGATGGGCTTATTGGGGATCAGTTGTTCAGTCCTAAGTCGCGTCTGGCTTTTTGCGACCCCATGGACCACAGCACGCCAAGCTTCCCTGTCCTTCACTGTCTCCCTGAGTTTTCTCAAACTCATGTCCATCGAATTGGTGATGGGAATCAGTAAAGAACTGTAGTTCTGGATCTATAACCACAGTGAGCTGCAGGTAAGACCCCTGAGTTTGTTTTTCTCAGACCCCAGATATAAATGCCATACAGTATTTGTCTTTCTGGAGAAACCGCAGGTCTAGGAGGGCATTCCTAGTGCCTTGCTGAGCTGGCCTGGGGGTGGGGAGCAATGTGGTCCAAGTGCCCCTGTTCCTCTCACCCTTTCTGTGTGGTCCTCCTCATTTCTGTGGTCCAGGGGGAACTTCAGCCTCAGTGCAGCTTCTGGATTTTCCCAGTGATGTCTTATTGATGGATTAAAGCCAGTTGGCTTTCCTGTGGGGTGGAGGGGGGAGGGGGTGTGGTGCTGAAGTCCAGAACAACCTATGTTGCTATCTTGATGATGTCACCCTCCAATGTTGGCTTAAGAAAAGTTTTGACCTTGTAGATCTCTTGGAAGGCTTCTGGGGACCCTGGTTTTTCCTATACTACACTTTAGAAGCTGTTGTTTTAACCTACCATTTTGGTGTAGTTGCTTGGGAGGTATGTATAAAAAAGAAATGTTTAACATACATAGCTCAACAATTCCAGCATCCTCTTTTTGAAGATCAGAATAAGTGCAAAATTGATAGCAAAGGGTAAAGAACTCAGAATTACCAATGGTAGCCTTGAGAACGAAGGACAGAGTTTGAAAACATGCACTCCTCATTTTAAGACTCACTATAAACCTATCCTATAATTGAGATAGTGTGATTCAGGCCTAAGGACAGACAGATCTAGGAAAGCGAATAGAGCCCATAAATAGATCTGAATACACGCAGCAAAAATTAATTTAGAAAGGTGCCAATGGAATGCAATGGGGAAAGGAGAGTCTTTTTAATAAATGATACTGGAACAACTAGATATCTGTATGCAAAAATAAAAATTGAACTTGATAAATACCTGACTTGAAAACTGACAGACACTGATGGTTTCCAGGCAAAATTTAAATGCTAAAATTATAGTTTCTCCAAACAAATAGGGTGATATCTTTGTGGCCTGTGTACTCAAAGATTTCTTAGAGATATTGCAAAAGCACTTAACAGGGGAAAAAAAGGTAAATGGGACTTTATCAGAATAAAAAAAATTTCACTCTTCAAAACATTTTTAATAAATAAAAAGACCAGTCACAGTTTAGGAGAAATATTCATGATCTATCTGTTTATATATATATGACAAAGACTTGAATCTAAATTTTATAATTTCTCCATATAAAACACAAAAGACAAGCAATCAAGTAAGAATTGTCAAAAGACATGGATAGGTACTTCACAAAGGAGGATGTAAGAACTGCTAAGGTATCTTTTAACTGTGTTAGTTACCAGGGAAACGCAAATTAAATCCAGAAGCAGATTCACCTAAGCAGCCAAAAGAGTGGCTTAATTTAAGTAACTTCAACACCAAGTGCTGGAGAAGACGTACACTGCCACAGATATCTCACACTGGTAGGATGTAAAACGGTACAGCCAGGCTGTAAACTGATACCTCTCCTAAAACTAGGTGCATACCTTCCTTATGATCCAGCAACTGCACTCTAAGCAATTATTTCCAGCAGAAACAAAAAATATTTGTACAATAATGGTCAGTGCAGCTTTATTCATAATATCAAGAAATTTAAGCAATTTAAATGCTCACCAACAGGAGACTGAATAAACAAATTCTAGTATATCCATCCAATATTACCAGGCTGTCAAAAGAAATGAGCTATTGATACACACAAGTGGATGAATATCAAAAATATTTTGTGGAGTGAGGAAAGTCAGACATGACTATGTTATATGTTCCCATTTGTATGAAGTTCAAGAACTAATTTGTGGGACTATAACTCAATATGGCGGTTGCTCTGGGTGTGAGGAGGGAAATACACTATTTTTAAAATTAATTTGTATTAGAGTACAGCTGCTTTACAATGTTGTTCGTTTCTGCTGTATATAGCAAAGTGAATCAGCTAGATGTATCCATACATCTCCTCATTTTTGGATTTCCTCCCCATTTAAGTGACCACAGAGCACTGAATAGAGTTCCCTGAGCTATACAGTAGGTTCTCGTGGTCATTCATTTTAAGAGAAATGAAGCGAAAGTTGCTCAGTCATGTCCAACTCTTTGCCATGAATTGTAGAGTCATGTTCAACTCTTTGCAACCCCATGGACTGTAGCCTGTCAGGCTCTTCTGTCCATGGATTTCTCAGGCCAGAATACTGGAGTGGATAGCCATTCCCTTCTTCAATGGATCTTCCCAACCCAGGGATCAAACCCAGGCCTCCCGCATTGCAGGTGGATTCTCTGCCATCTGAGCCACTTTATACATAGTGTGAATAGCATATATATGTCAGTCCCGGTCTCCCAGTTCACTTCACCCCAGTTTTCCCCACTTGGTGTCCACACATTTGTTCTCTACATTTCTGTCTCTATCTCTGCTTTGCAGATAGATTCATCTGTATCGTTTTTCTAGATTCCACATATGTGTTAATATATGGTATTTGTTTTTCCTTTTCTGACTTACTTTACTCTGTGTGATAGTCTCTAGGTCCATCCATGTCACTTGCAAATGGCCTAATTTTGTTCCTTTTCATGACTGAATAAGATTCCATTGCGTATATGTACCTCATCTTCTTTATCCATCCCTCTATTGATAGACATTTAGGTTGCTTCTATGTCCTTGCTATTGTAAATCGTGCTGCAGTGAACACTGAGGTGCATGTGTCTTTTTGAAATAAGGTTTTCTGAGTATTTGCCCAGAAGTGGGATTGTACTACTGAGAGAAATGACAGGAATGTCTAGGGTGAAGGCAATGCTCTGTGTCTTGACTGGATGTTGACTCCAAGGGTACATACATTTGTAAAACTTGTCAGAGAGTGCACTTAAGATCTCCACATTTTACTCTATGTCATTACACCTCAATAAAAATATAGAAATGCACATGCTAATCAATCACACAACAATCATGAATATTTTCTTGGTTTATTAAATGAGGTGTTTAATCAAAGATGTATGTTGATTGAATTATGAATATGAAACATGCTGATTACCAATCCATATTCATTTGGAAACCTAGAGGCAGAAACAAAACCTCCCGTGTGTGCTGGGAAGATGGACTTGCCCACCCTTCAGTTTTTAGTTTTCAATCTCTTGTCTATTAATATGATAATTGCCTTTAATGACTTTGTTCTCCTCAGTGTAATCAGACAGGAAACTTCAGATGGAAATTGCATAATTTATTCTAACTCCTGCCAGGGAACAAATCCAAGATTTTAATCAACTTCTGCACATTTTATTCTTCCTGTTAGGAAGTTTCCTTTATATTCATACTTAACTGACAGGCCCTCTTTGGAAACAGCAGTCCTTATTAAGTGCCCCCATCAATACAACCTTGTCACCAGGGTAGACGACAGATGGCATTCTTTTTTTTTGTTTGTTTGTTTTTATTTTTATTTATTTATTTATTTTAAAAATTTTTTTTATTAGTTGGAGGCTAATTACTTCACAACATTTCAGTGGGTTTTGTCATACATTCATATGAATCAGCCATAGAGTTCCACGTATTCCCCATCCCGATCCCCCCTCCCCCCTCCCTCTCCCTATATGCAAAACAGAAAAAGAGACACAGAAGTACAGAACAGACTTTTGAACTCTGTGGGAGAAGGACAGATGGCATTCTTATTCAAAGAGAGTCAACTGTGCCAAAGAAGATTGTGCAAAGTCACCCGACTCTGATGTTTTTACATATAATCTCATAAAAATATGAACACCTTTGATGGTACTAACTTTATACATATATATATTATATATATATATTCACTTTATAAAAATTCTGCACTCAAAGTGAACATCTGGGAGGAATATAATAAGAAAGACACCATTGCCTCCATCTTACAGAGAAAAAAAATGGAAGTGTATGACATTTAAGCTCATTCATCATTACTCTAATGAACATGGGTCATGCTCTCCATCTTTTGTAGGCACAACTGAAGTCTTTCTTCTTTCCTGAAGCTTTCCTAGATTGAGCTTTACTCACTTCTTACTAGACCTCACAATCAATCTTCTCAGTATTTGAGGCAGCAAGGAGTCTCTGGGGGCAGGTGGAAAGTAGAGGTGGAATCCACGTAAGAGCCTAGGCGGATAGCGGTGCCTGATTTGGTGGATTCCGCTCCTCGTCCCGCCCATGCGCTGTGCCGGGATGAGGGGGCCAGGCCGTGTATGTATGGCTGAGCCCCTCTGAAACTATCACAGCATTGTTAATCGGCTATACTCTAATATAAAACAAAAAGTTTAAAAAAATGTAAGCAACCTAGATGTCCATTGACAGATGAATGGATAAAGAAGATGTGGTACCTATATACAATGGAGTGTTACTCAACTGTAAAAAAGAACAGACGGGATTGGAGTCAGTTGCAGTGAGATGGATGAATCTTGAACCTGTTTTACAGTGTGAAGTAAGTCAGAAAGAGAAAAACAAATATTGCATATTAATGCCTATCATGGAATCTAGGAAAAAATAGTACTGAACCTATGCTAGGTTCAAATAGTAATGAACCTATTTGCAGTGAAGGAATGGAGATGCAGACGTAGAGAATGAACTTGCGGACACAGTAGGGGAAGGAGAGAGTGCAAAGCATTGAAAAACTAGCGGTGACAATGTTTACAGTATCAACTGTAAAATATACAGCTGGGGAGCTGCTATATAACACGGCGAGCTCAGCCTGGTGCTCTGTGTCAACATAGAGGGATGGGATGGGAAGGAAGAGGCAGGTTCAAGAGGGAGGGGTTGTATATCTATATCTGTATCTATATGTAATTATGGCCAATTCACATTGTTGTCTGGCAGAAACCAATGCAACATTGCAAAGCGATTATCTTCCAATTAAAAAATAAAATACATAACTCCCAATTGGAATGGAAAATGGCAAAAAAGCAAACTGAATGCTCTTTCTTCCCATTTCAAGAAAGGCCACCTCTGCTAAAGATCTGCAGTCCAGGACTTCTTGAGTTAAGGAAACACTGAACAGAATACATTTTATTTGATTCTGAGCTGCATCATTCTAAATGTTGGCTTGAAGAGGTCTCCTCTGCAGAGTAACTTTAGTGTCCGAGTATTTCCAGAGGAACCTAGTGCCCACCTACAACACAGGAAAGAATAGTAACCATCCATATGGTACAAGATGTGGTGCTAAAACCCAGCACTGGTTTAGAAGACTAATTTGGGTTTTGGAAAGGGTTTGAGATCATGAAAGCTTGATCAGCCCCAGACCCATAGCCTGAATATGTCACAATGCCAAACATCGGCTTGGTCATCTGTAAAATGGGGATAATAATATCCTGTCCTATCTATAACCAGGGGACCTTCCAGAGATTTGGAAAATAAACATTGAAAACATTTTGATGCTGGAAGAGTTATGTCCACCTGACGATGTGGTTGCCATGACAATTTGCCACTACTTCTTTGCCTTTCTTTGAGGTTGGTCATAAGACTGAATTTCTTTTGGGCTTATCCCTTGGCTTACTTGCAGTCTCTTAAAAGCCAGAGCCTTCTCATTATACATTTGTTTAGAGATCAATCACCAATCTTTGCTCTTTTGGGCAGTTTTAGTCTATCTCATCCTTGGGTATGTCCCATTTGTGATGTATGCATGTCCACTCTGGCAGGAATGGCATATGCATGTGTGTGTTTGTAACTGAAAAGGAGAAAACATATATCATTTCCTTCTCACCCAAGACTCTTCATCACAGGTGAACCTGAAGAGGACAGGCCTTAGTCCAGGAAGCTGGGGGTCTGAGGGTCAGTGTGACAGGACCTTGGGCCAACAATGATGTCATCAGGTGTATCTCACTCTCTGCCTTTTTCGACTCTGCTTCCCTTGGCCTTGGCTTCATCCTTGGAAGAACTCAGACTGTTCCCTATTGGTCTTAGGATGGCTGCTCTCGGCTCCAGGTGGACCACCCATCAACCTTAGGCAGTCCAGGCGCTATAACAAAGTGTCACAGACGGGGAGACTCACAAGCAGCAGAAGTGTGTTTCCCACAGTTCTGGAGGCTGGAAGTCCAAGGTCAGGTGCCCTCATGGCCAAGTGAGGGGCCTTTTCCCATGTCATCACAGGGCAGAAGGACCCTCTTTCATGATAAAGGCCACTCTCCAATCATGGGGCTGCACTCTCAGGACTGAGTCACCTCCCAAACACACTGCCTCTTAATGACATCATACTGGGCTTAGGGTTTCAAGATTTGAATTTTGCTTTCTAATAATCCATCAAGTAAACTATTATATATATGTATTATATATGGATATATAAGTATATAATGGAATTGTTGTATACACCTGAAACTAACATGATATTGTAAATCAATGATACTTTGATAAAAAAATTAAACTCTAAAAAGATTTGAATTTTGGGGAGACACAAATATTCAGCCCATTGCATTATTTCACTAGCTATCCAACATGAGAAAAAAAGGTCTCTCTCCTGAGGGCACAGATAAAAGCATGGTAATTATATCTCATTGGCTGGGATGGTCTGCTGGCTTGGGTCCACCCATCATAGCCACCAAGCATGTGTAGGGCTCCACCCATCTCAAGTCCAGGTCATGTGGACAGCAAGAGGAAGCTGAGGGGGTCTCGGGAAAGCCAGGGGCTACCAACAGATGAATTCTGAGCACAGACCTCCCTGCGGCCTGAGGCTCACTGCTGTCTCCTTTCTACGTGACTGAGCAGGTTGATGCTGACCAGATGATGCTGGTCCTGTGAGCACACCATCATCGGAAACGTGGGGCTCTCCTGCCCTCATCCCAAGATGCCCTATCATTCTCCTCTCCATCTAAAATGAAGCTTGGCACTTGTGATCAAGGACAAGAGCATGTAAGGTTTTCTCAAGAAGTTCCTTTCTGTAGCTATTCAGTGAAAAGCATCCTTATTCCCAGGTGGCGCTAGTGGCAAAGATGCCGCCCGCCAATGCAGGGGGCGTAAAACGCGGGTTCGATCCCTGGGTCGGGAAGATGCCCTGGAGAAGGAAAGGGCAACCCACTCCAGTGTTCCTCCCTGGAGAATCCCATGTTTGGTGGGCAACAGTCCATAGGGTCGCAGAGTCGGACATGACTGAACACACACAGCTATTCAATGGGAAGCAGCGTTCTTCAAGGAAAGTAGTCAAGCAGCAGTTTGGTTTCCGGCCTTTGTGTGTTTTGCCTTTGATGGGTGCATTCCTTTCCTGTGGCTGCTGTGGGCGATGACCACAGACTTTGTAGGTCTGAACTGCACAGGTGTGCTAGCCCATGGCTCGGAGGTCAGGAGTCTGACGTGGGTCTCGCTGGGCTAACACTGTTTTGTGGGCAGCTGTAGTCCTCCCGGTATCTCTGAGGGAAAACCCATTCTCTGGTCTACTCATGCTCCTAGAAATCACACTTCCGGGTGCCTCGGTCCACGGCCTTGCCTCCATCTTTGTGTCTTCTTGAAATTTCTCCCTCTCACTTGACAATACTTTTTGTCTCCAGGAAGAACTCAGCTATGAATCTGCATGATTTACTAGACATAGGCTTTACCCTTGACTTTGAAATGACTAGCTGAGGGTTTTTCATGTTTATTTCCCAATAACTAATGTGTCTCGTCTATCAAACGAGGCCTCTTTTCATTTTATCTTTTTACTACTCTTGCTTGTAGAAGCTTTTCCAGGAAACTCTTTTAAGAAATTCTGTTGGATGGATGTTTAGCCTTGATTTCTTTCTTAGTACAACGCCTTTTGAACATTTACAAATAAAATGAGTGACATGTCTGTGTTATAAAATAAAATGAACTACCCCTATTGAGGTAAAAGATACACGTGACAGTTTCCTCTTTAGTTTCTGTGGAAAATCTTCAACTGTCCTTGCACGTATGCTTGTGTGCTCAGTCGTGTCCACTTTTGTGACCCCATGGACTGTAGTTTGCCAGGCTCCTCTGTCCATGGAATCTTCCCCGCAAGAAAACTGGAGTGGGTGGCCATGTCCACCTCCAGGGGATCCTCCTGACCCAGGGATCAATAGAATCCAAGTCTTTTGTGTCTCCTACATTGACAGGCAGATTATTTACCACTGTGCCTCTTGGGAAGCTCTCAAGTGCCTTAGAAAATGCTAATGCTGAAGCTTCTATGAATGCCAAAGTCAGAAGAAAAGAGAAAGAGTGTGCCTACTGTCCTCCCAGATAACAAGCTAGATCATCTTGTACTGCATGGCAACTGCCGTGAGGCAGAAGAGCAGGAGAGGCCCAGTAGTAACTTAATTAACCAATCGCTAATTTATTTGAGCTTCCAGACAATGAGAAAATACAGTAGAAATATAGAAAAACATAGGTAATGTATGATAATGTATAGAAAATACAGTCTTGCTATAGTATAGCAAGTAAAGTAATAAAAACATATTTAAAGCATGATAGGAAATTACAAGGCTTCCGATGGTGCTATCTTTCTATGTATCCATCTTTCAGTGATTTATCTTATTTAAAGTATTTTCCTTAAATGAACCATGCAGCATCTTTGCCACCAATAGGGAAAATATTAAAAGAGAAATAAATACATGTAACCCGTCCCACTTCTTTTCTTGTAAACTCCCAAGCTGCTTCGTTCATGTGATCCACCAGCACAGAAGTGGTGCATTGAAAAAATAGCCTCAGCTAAAAGCAGGTATAAGGCGAGGTAACCAGGCTTATTATGTAGGATTCTACAGACAAACTGTGTGATTTGAGGAGGAAGTGTGAAGAGTTGCTCTTTTTTTTTTTTTTTTTTTTAGAGAAAACACCCAACAGATGCTTTGAGATATTAAAACCCCTTTTTAGTTGCACAGGGAGTGGAGTTTCTGCAGAGAGGCTGGATTTATAGAGCAGTGTTCTACTGTGGGCAACTTCATGGCCAGTCACAGGTAGTTCAGCAGAGGACCCAGGTTTGCACAAGTGACGTAACATTCTGCCTCTAAGGACGAACGTATTCTAGGAGGCAATAAAATATAGGCCCATGCTGATTCTGATGAACATGGTTTAAGAAGCAATCGTTGATCTGGGGTGACTCAAATATTTATTTAATGCGATGTTGTAATGGGTCAGCTGTTGGAACAGGGGTTCTTAATCCTTCAAATACGATTGTGACTGCTGCACCCTCTGCCCACGCCCTCTCCTCTCCTGCAGTTGGGGCTGAGGGTGATGGACCTTGACCTTTCTGTGTAATTCAGCAGCTAATAATTCTGCCAGTGTTTCTCACTCTTCCCCTGACACCCAAGCCTGAGCTTTCAAAGAACTGGTTGGTTCTGCACAGAGAATCTCGGTCCCGAGAACCCTCTTGGCTTCAGTGTAGACAGCACTGGTAACGTCTTATTCTTGAGACTAGCTTCTACATCCATAAATTAATGTCATCATATCTACAGCTGATATTTCCCTATGGATATTGGGAAATTTATCAAAACTTTGGAGGATGGGCTATATGCCTGTTGCTTTTCAGTCGCTGAGTCGTGACTGACTATTTGTGACCCCATGGACTTCAGCACATCAGGCTTCCCTGTCCTTCACTCTCTCCTGGAGTTTGCTCAAATGCATGTCTATTGAATCAGTGATGCTATCTAACCACCCCATCCTCTGTCGCCCCCTTCTCCTGCCCTCAATTTTTCTCAGCATGAGGGTCTTTTCCAATGAGTCGGCTCTTTGCATCTGGTGGCCAAAGTATTGGAGTTTCAGCTTCAGCATCAATCCTTTCAGTGAATATTCAAGGTTGATTTCCTTTAGGATTGACTGGTATACTGGCAACATATTATTATACCACTAAGAATTAAGACTGAATGCCTTAATACCTATGTCCGAGTCTAAGAACATCTATCTTAAAAGTTGCACATATCTTATTTGTCATGTTAACTTATTTCCTACTTCCTATAAGGCTGAACTAATTCCAGCCTTCTATTCATAATCAAATTTATACAATAGAAAAGCCAGCATGATGAACAGCTTCTTACATGAAACTAATAATAGCACAATATGCAGCAAAATACCACACAGACTGTTGAGATATCTTTCCTAAAGCAATACCAGGGATGTTCCATCATTTCTTATTAAAACAATAACAAAATGCATGCCCTGGACAGTATCTTATCTGAGCAGTGAAATTTTGAGTAGTTTTCAATAGTTTCATGCTCATATTCTTTGACCAACCACTCAGGTTCAGAACTGAGGGGGTGAGTTCCATTAGATATCTTCAGCAATATCTTTTCACTTCCAAGTTATTTATTATCTTCTATTTTCTTTCCCTTTTTCTTTTTTCCTTTCTTTTCAAAGTTATTTTTTCCAGTTGTAATGGCAACCCGTACCTACTCTTAGCTCTAAATTAAACAGCTTGGCTATAGTGACGTAGTTGCCTACTCTTGCAAGAGAACATGTACACCTCTCAAGAGTTCTGATGGTCTTTCTCAGACTCTTCCCCAAGCTACTTTATATTTAAATCTGGTTCTTTGACAGCGATGCTTGACTCAGGCTCCGGAGCTTTAGAGTCGAAGTCTGTCGTAACCACTACCTCCATCTGAAGATCTGAGTGAGAGGTACGTGCAGAGTGTGGATTACTTGACTACCTTCAACGTGCAGCGCTCCTGCTGAAAGCGTTTCTCATTTGCTCTTCGGCTCAGAGCTAGAAACCCACAGTTCTGACTTCCAGGTTCTCACTAAAACATCTGACAACCCTCCAATTTCCCCTTTACAACTCCCCTGCATCCTCCTTTAGTTCTAATCAAACCAGTCTCTCATTCCATTAGCTGCCCTTCCAATCTCCAAAGCCCAGTCTCGGCTCATCTTCGGAATTCCATTTTGGATGGCTGTCAGCTGTGTTCCCTCTGCCAGTACAAGTCCCGCAGGTGCTTTACAAGCCAGGCTGAATATTCTGACCATATTAGCAGGCTTCTTAAATGAACCCTCTTTCAGAATCACCCCCGTCCCCACTCTGAATTCTTTCAACGCTGATACACACAATGTGTACCACACTTGTTCCCTCTTCATTGTTGTGACAACTATTTAATTTATACCTGGCTCCTCTGACACGTGTATTTGTTTCTCCAGGGAACAATAATCTCACTCATTTCTTCTGAACTTCTCACAGCATCTTGCCTGAATCTTTGACACCCTATTAGTGCATTGGACTCTCATTGAATTTATTTTCATTATATAATGAAAATACATTGTCCAGTGAATGATGCTTTTTTTAAACCTTTTGTGACTCTCCCAAACATAACTTTCTACTGAATTTTTATACTATTCTGAAAAAGCAAAATAATAAAGATGACTTTTTATAGTACAGTTTCCAGGAATTCATCTAGTATTAGAAACCAGACACATTTCCATCTCTTATACCATCTATGCTCACTCAGTAAGGAGAACCAATATGCAGAAGGTAAAGCAAAATCCTTATCTAAACACTCATCAGTACTGATGGAAAAAAGTGAATGCCTTGAGTAGAAATGTTTAACTATGTTTGGGACAAAGGGACTCTTTATCTTAAGCCTCTGTTATCTTTATTTTGATCCAAACATCTGGATATTGGTAGATAGTTCAAATCAACGGAGATTTTACTGGATAAAAAATATATCAAAAATATATTAAAATAACATTTAGTTTGCCTTTTTTGTTTTTTTTTTAGTTTTTTTTTTTTTTTTTTAGTTTGCCTTTTTAGACATTAGCATAAAGAAAATGTACAGATTTCATGTATGGATATAAGAATTGGACCATAAAGAAGGCTGAGCATTGTAGAATTGAAGCTTTTGAACTGTGGTACTGGAGAAGACTCTTGAGAGTCCTGTGGGCTGCAAGGAGATCCAACCAGTCCATCCTAAAGGAGATCAGTCCTGGGTGTTCATTGGAAGGACTGATGCTGAAGCTGAAACTCCAATACTTTGGCCATCTGATGTGAAGAGCTAACTCATTGGAAAAGACCCTGATACTGGGAAAGATCGAAGGTGGGAGGAGAAGGGGATGACAGAGGATGAGATGGTTGGATGGCACCACCAACTCAATGGACATGAATTTGAGCAAACTCTGGGAGATAGAGGCAGACAAAGGAGCCTGGCGTGGTGCAGTCCATGGAGTAGCAACGTGTTGGACATGACTTAGGGGCCTGAAAAACAACAACAAAGGAAATACAAACCTGCTTGAGAAAAGTCTCATAGTAGTTAACTTAAAGGTAGTATTTTAGGGCCACACCTTTTAACTCACTGTGAAAGTGAAGTGAAAGTGAAAGTCGCTCAGCCGCGTCTGACTCTTTGAGACTATACAATCCATGGAATTCTCCAGGCTAGAATACTGGAGTGGGTAAACTTTCCCTTCTCCTGGGTATCTTCCCAACCCAGGAATTGAACCCAGATGCCCAGCATTGCAGGTGAATTCTTTACCAGCTGAGCCACAAGGGAAGCCCAACTCACTGGGAGCAAAGGCCAAAATTTTTATTTCTCATTGATCATGGGCTGATGTCTTTATAAAATACAAACTCACGCTCACAGATGCCACAGTTAAATGGCTATGGAACTTTCCAAATACTTACTTCTACTTTCTGGATTTCTTTCGATGGTGGGTAACAAATGCTCCATGGATGCCAGCAATCTGTGGACCACCCTTTGAATTGCAGAGTCACTAGAACAGAAAAATCACACCAGAGAGAGACCTGCTATATTTTCTGACAAGAAGGAAAAAGGAACACTTTAAAAGATTAATATTATATCCATTAAAAATAAAGAAGCTGAAGGTGGATGGGTTGGGACTCTGTGGACAGTTACTTGGCAACAATCAAGGCAAAATGTTCTAGGCAGCTGATTCAATTCACTCTGAACAATGTTACCCCTGCGAAAGGAAGCAGGCCAAGAGGCCTGCCAACTTTTCTGGTGAAAAATTATCTTGCCAGAGGACAGATTCAAAGAGCAGATGTGGCTGACCATCAATGGGAAGTGGGAGTCAGGTGTCTTGAGTGTGTAACTCTAAACCTCCTTTGATGGCAGGTGGATGGCCTGGGATGTGACTTTCCACAGCACTTTCTTTTCTTCTCCCCGTCTCAGCACATCCCTTTTGGCAGCATCAGAGGGGCACAACATGATAACGAGGGGACAGTCAGGAGCTGAAGTTGGCGCAGGTCTCCCAGAGCAGCCGCTTTGCAGGGCGGTCAGAGCCTAGGGTTTGATCCTCCAGCTTTGCACGTGCAAAACCATTTTTTGTGAGTGTACTTGGGGTTGGAGGGAATCAAAAACTAGATAGCAGTCAGGAGGGGCTGATGTGTAGACCTGAAGGCCAGGTTTTTAGCTAATGTAGGAACAGAAATGGGCAATGTCCTGTGACTTCTATGTCAGCAGGTGGGTGCGTGTTCTCCCTGATGGAGATGCTGTAGGGGAAATTAACAGAAATTGGAATCATATTTCACGAGCGTGATATTAGAACATCAGGAAATAGAATGCTACTTTGGATGCCATTAATGACCAGTGTCACCAACCCGTAAAGATGTGATGCAATTAAATTTCTCTCTCAATTTTCATATTTAGTGAAAAATGCACTGGGCATCCTGCTTTGACTTGAAAGGTATTCTGTCATTTAAGGGAATTGTGAGACAATCTCTGGGAGGATAGATGTCATTAATTCAACTCTCAGAGGGGAATATTGTTCTGACTCTTTGCAGGCTTCAAAAGTGCTGTTGTCGTGCACCAGTTTTGCTGCTGAAAGAAATGTGAGCATGTGTCTGCGTGTCTGGTCCTTTATATCATATGATATTAATATTCTTATACCTTTCAGCACAACATATGGATTTTATTTCTCACTTTCTCACTTGCCATCAGGTTGTACAGTTCAACTTGCCAAAAGAAAGAAATTCCATTTCTCTGACATAGAGTATGATTAATAGGTGCTCCACTTTAGTTTCTTATATATATATATATATATATATATATACATATATATATATATAGTCATATAATTAAGAAAACATTCATATCCCAATGGCTAGCCATTACTATTAGGACAGTAAAAAAAAATAAAGGAATAATAACAGCAAACATATAACATTAATGTTGAATACAGTCAGTATAAATGACATCTAACTTAGGGCCTTCCCTTGTGGCTCAGCTGGTGAAGAATCTGCTTGCAATGCAGGAGACCTGGGTTTGATCCCTGGATTGGGAAGATCCCTAGAGAAGGGAAAGGCTACCCACTCCAGTATTCTGGCCTGGAGGATTCCATGAACTGTATAGTCCATGGAGTTGCAAAGAGTCAGACACAACTGAGCAACTTTCACCTTCACTTTAGGTTTTGTTACTCTAAGAATAATGTAGGAAAATTTATTTCTAATTATGGCAAATCACAACCCTTTAATTAATAACTTGTGGTAAGCTTTTCCTCTAATTAACCTATACTATAGAGTTTTATCTCATTATAACATGTATGCTTACAATGTTTGTCTATGTGTATATATCACATGACTGAATACACATGTTTACATGTATGTGTATGTATTCAGAGAGGTATGTATGTGTGTCTTTATTTTACAAACTGATACAGCAGTTACTATATTATGATAAACTAAAAATGCGGAATATGCTTATTGAAAGGCCCTACACAAGCAATAAAACTGAATGGATTTTTAAAATCTTAAAACAGTTTTTAAAATTCTCCTTTCATAGATCAATGGAACAGAATACAGACCCAGAGACAGACACACACAAACTTGCTCAACTGACTTTTTTTAAACTGCTGTTTATTTTTTTACTTTTATTAAAAAATTAAGTTTAACTATTGGACTATCAGGGACATCCCTCAACTGATTTTTTTTCCCCCTGAGGCAGTGGCAAGACTTTATTGTGGCATTTTTCAATGACATTTATATATTGTCTCCTTTCATAATTTGAGAAGCTATAATGATTTTTGTTATAAATTTCTTCATAAGTATTCTTACTGATGGATTATGCATTTATTTTTGATAAAGATGCAAAACCATTCATTAGAGGAGGGAATGGAGGAACGCTTTTTCAGCAATTGGTGCTAGAGAAATTAAAATTCCAAGGGCCAAAAGCAGAAACTGGACTAACCCTTATGCCTCATACAAAAATTAGCTCCAAATGAACTTAAATATGAATACTAAAACTATAAAATTTTTAAAAATCCTAGGAGGAAAAACTTGAGGATATAAGGAACGAATTTATAAACTTGCTGCCAGAACACAACCCATAAAAAAATTGCTTAATGAGACTTTATCAAAATTAAAAACTTGTTCTCTGCAAAGGACCATATGAAGAAGGTAAAAGACAAGTAACAGAGAAAATACAAACCATATGTTCAACAGAGGGCTAATATCTAGAATAAAGAATTCTCAAACTCAGCGGTAAAAAAAAAAAAGAAAGAAATCCAAATAGAAATGGAATGGGTAAGACCTTAACAGGAATGCTGGCAACTGAGAACCTGGAAAAATGTTTAACATCATTAGGCATCAGAGAAATGCAAATTAAACCGACGATGAACTATTACTATGCACCTGTCAGAATGGCTAGAGTAAAAATAGAGATGACATCAAATGTTCACAAGGATGAGGAGCAAACGGATTGCTCCCACATTGACGGTGGGGATGGCAGTGGTCCGGCCATTCTGGAAAACACTTTAGAAGCTTCTTATAAAACTAAACATGCAAATACAATACAATCTAGCAATGGTTTCTGTGGGCATTTATCCCAAAGCAATAAAAGCTTATCTTTATACCAAAATATATACAAACGTTTATCATAGCTTTATTCATTAATAGCCCCAAACAGGAAACAGACCAGACATCCTTACAAAAACAAATGTTAAACAAACTTTGGGATTTCCATACCATAGAATGCCACTCACATTAGAAAGGATAAACTATGGCTATTCATCCAACCACTTACATCAATCTCCAAGGAATAACACTAAGTGAAAAAAGCCAATAAAAAAAGTTACATACTTTATGATTTATGATTCCACTTACACAACATTTTTGAAATAATGAAAATTTAGCAGTGCAGAATATATTAGTGGTTGCCAAGGCTTAGGGAGGGCTTCCCTGGTGGCTCAGACGGTAAAGAATTCATCTGCAAGGCAGGAGACCCAGCTTCCATCCCTGGGTCAGGAAGGTTCCCTGGAGAAAGGACTGGCTACCCGCTCCAGTATTCTTGCCGGGAGAATTCCATGGACCGAGGAGCCTGGCAGGAATCAGACATGACTGAGCCACTACCATTTTCAAGGATTAGGGGCTGGGAGGAGGAAGGGGTGGGATGGGCTTGGCAAAAAAGGGGGTGCGGTTTTCAAAGAGGGAAAAAGATACAGATCTACCCTGTACCTAGAGTGTAAGGGATACACATGTGATAAAACTGTATGACCTAAGCACACACAGGACTAATGAGCTGTATCAGTGTTAATATTCTGACTGTGATATTACGCTATGGCTTTCTAAGGTGCTACCATTGTGGGAAATGGGGTGAAGTTTAAAAACACACAGGGTCTCTGTGTTGTTACTTACAAATTCCCTGAATGCATAATTATCTTAATAAACATTTCAACTAAAGGCAAAAGCCCCCTTTTTTTCATTGATTTCTTGGAGATGGGCCATTTGGGGTTTCCCTTAGTAGAAGATAGTGGGTGCGCTCGGTCAAGGCTGGTTCTAATTCTTTGGTCAGGTTTTACAGGGGCTGTGAGTCTTGTGGGGACCATAACCCGCCCGTTTAACACAGCCCAGCCTCGCTGACATCATGGTCTCAAAGCCAACCATCCATGTGAAGTATACAGACTTTTTACAGCTTTCTTCTCTGCTACACTTTCTTAAGATAGATCCCGTGAAGAACCTTCTGTCTCTCTTACCTGAGGCCATGCCCAGAGCTCTGGATGTCTCACCGAGCCCATGCTTTTGGTTTGATTGTCTAGTGCTACATTCTCAGAAACACCAGGGGTTTTTGTTTCGTTTATTTCTTTAAGTATAGGGAAGCTTGAGTGTCTTTTCAAGAGCCCACAATGAGTTCAGAATCAGAGTGTATCTTTGTACTTTCCTAGCCACAAGAAGTTGAAGTTCAGTTCAGTCGCTCAGTCCTGTCTGACTCTTTGCGACCCCATGGACTGCAGCATGCCAGGCTTCCCTGCCCATCACCAACTCCCAGAGCTTGCTCAAACTCAAGTCCATGGAGTCGGTGATGAAGAAGTTGAAGGATATTATCAATATCTTCATGATTATAATAATAAAAGAAACTTTCTCTTTGATCCTAGAAATATAGGTACTGAAATGTATACACAAAAAGTTCATGCAGTAATAATTACCATTGCAGAGTAAGCCTGCCCTGTATAAAGCGAGTACTGTGCTTAGATCCACAGACTTCTTTCACCCCACAGCCCTTAGCTTTCCCTTCTTTTCTCTTAAGCTACGGAGAAAAATTTTTTTAAAATAGTATTCTCCTGAGTGATGTTCTAGTCTTCCCCTTTGGAGCAGAAGTCCCTCCAGGGCTTCAAGAATATCAATTTATTCAGCAACGAGGCAGAGCTTTCCCCGAGACTTACTGTTACATAACATCGAGGGAACTGTCCTCAATAGCGCAGGCTGGAGATTACATTAAAGGAGATGCCAACGGCTCCTGTTGAGAATTAGGACAACCTCACTATTCACTGCTCAGGCTCAGACCTTTCTTGGCTCTGATAATCATCTGCAATCTCCTTTCTCCCGCACCTGGGCCCCCCTGTAACTCTTTTTCTGACGTTCTGATGCCTCTGTGTCCATCCTAAAACTTGGAAAAAGAAAACAAAAAATGGCAAATATCTTTAGTGCCTGGCAATTACTGCAGGGCTGCCCTGGCGCTCACTGGCTCTCTAATGAATCTTGCAGTGTGTGTTCACTGGAGCTGGCCTCTGCTGTAGCCGGGGTGAGCCGTGGAAGACTTCAGCCTAACATAACCCGAGAATGTTAGGAACCGGAACAGAAAGCTGCCTGGCCCCTGCCTCCTAACTCTGAGGGCTCTAGCCTCTTATCTTTACAGTTTCCCCAATGATGGGAGCAAAGCGGGGTGCTCTCTAGTTCATTAGACAGAATGTGCGTATACGAAGCTACCAGGAAGATATTTTATAAATGAATGCCGGTATTTCCCCTTCCAATGTAATTAGATATTCTGTTTCTATCTAAGGTCCTTATTACGCCAAAAAAGAATAATGAAGCTTTCAAACAGTATACAGCTGGGCAGATTTCAGCATCCGCACAGAAAAGCCAGCCTGCCAGCCCTCCAAGTTTCAGGAGGAGGAGGCTAGGAGGGGCGGGCAGAGGGGGAGGAAATCCGACTCCTTGTTGGGGAGAGTCAGAGTGGGTCTAAGAAACTCCTGATCCAAAAAAAAAAGGCATGTTCTGTTAGCTGCCTGTTGTCTAAAATTTTAAAAGGCAAAGCAGGGTTTAAATAGGGGGCCAGAGGAAGAGGTGAGTCAATCCCCCTGCTGCTTTAGGAAAAATCAACTCAGCTCATGTCTGGTTTTATCCCTAGTTTCCCAGCTCCACTGGCTCCACTGAGGAGACCAGCAAGCTTCCAGGGTGTGCAGAGAGTTTTGATCACACAGTAGGAGAAAGATGATGAAACTCAGCTGTAGCATCCGTGGAGATGCCCCGCATAGAGCAGATCTATTGTGGGGAGGATCTTTTTGGAATCCTGTAGGCGCTGGAGAGGCTCAGAAGCTGTTAAACGATGCAGTTTAAAAAGAGGTTCATATGCATTATATGTGGAATCTTAAGGAAAAAAAAAGAGAGATACAAATGAACTTACAAAACAGAAAGAGACTCCCAGTCTTACAGAATGAACTTACGGTGCCTGCGGGGAGGGATGGGGGAAGGGATAGCTAGGGAGTTTGGGATGAACATGTGCACACTGCTATGTTTAAAATGGATAACCAACAAGAAACTATTCTAGAGTGCATGGAACTCTGCAATTGTTATGTGGTAGCCAGGAGAGGAGGGCGGTTTGGAGGAGAATGGATACATGTATATGTATTGCGGAGTCCCTTAGTTGTTCACCTAAAACTATTACAGCACTGTTTGTTGATTAACTATGTTGTTGTTTAGTTGCTAAGTCGGGTCCTACTCTTCTGTGATGCCACGGACTGTAGCCCACCAGGCTCCTCTGCCCATGGGATTCTCCAGGCAAGAATACTAGAGTGGATTGCCATTTCCTCCTCCAGGGGATCTTCCTGACCCAGGGATCGAACCTGTGTCTCCTGCATTGGCAGGTGTATTCTTTACCACTGAGCCACTAGGGCAGTCAAAACACAAAACAAAAAGGTTTTAAAAATTTAAAAAACAAAATAAAAAGAGATCATACAGATGATGCACAAGACCCACACTAAACACCTGCTGCCCTGAGGTTGGGCATTGGCACTTTGAGGGGGTGGGATGGACTGTGGGAGCAGAGAGCCCCGGATGGGGCAAAGAACATGGGAACTGAAAACTGGACCCCCACTTTGGCTGTGTAATTGGGGCCACGAAGAGGGCGGCACGGACAAAGCTGGGGATGTACCTGGGCTCCCTGTAGAGACTTACCCAGCTCACACCTGCATTCTCTCTATTAAAGAATGTATGTAAGAAACTTGTCTTCTTTTTCTGACTTATCTCACTTCGTCTGATAACCTCTAGTTGCATCCATGTTGCTGCAAATGGCATGATTTCATTCTTTTTAATGGCTGAGTAGTATTCCATTGAGAAAACCAAATACCGTGTATCACTGTATGTGGCATCTAAAATATGAGACAAATGAACCTATCTATGAAAGGGAAACAGATTCACAGACACAGAGAACAGACTTGTGGTTGCCGAGAGGGAGGAGGTTGGGGGAGGGGTGGAGTGGGAGATAAAGTGAAAGTGAAGTCGCACAGTCGTGTCTGACTCTTTGCTACCCCAGGACTGTAGCCTACCAGACTCCTCCATCCATGGAGGCAAGAGTACTGGAGTGGGTTGTCATTTCCTCCTCCAGGGGATCTTCCCAACCCAGGGATCGAATCCAGGTCTCTCACATTGCAGGCAGATGCTTTACTGTCTGAGCCCCCAGGGAAGCCTCCAGGGAAGCCCAGGGAGTGGGAGATTGGGGTTAGCAAATGTAAGCTTTTGTATACAGGATGGAAAAACAACAAAGTCCTACTATATAGCACAGAGAACTCCACTCAGAATCCTATGATAAACTCTAATGGGAAAAAAAAAAAAAAAAAAACATAAAAAAGAAGGTGCATATGTATATAAGAGCATCCTTGGCAGCTCAGATGGTAAAGAATCCGTCTGCAATACAGGAGGCCCAGGTTCAATCCTTGGGTTGGGAGGATCCCCTGGAGAAGGGAATGGCTACCCGCTCCATATTCTTGCCTGGGAAATCCCATGGACAGAGGAGCCTCGTGGGCTACAGTCCACGGAGTCACAAAGAGTCAGACACGACTGAGTGACTAACACTGTCAGTGTCCACTTTCACTTTCCATGACCTGAGACATTTCTGTGCCCACACAACCCCTAGAGCAGTGAGTTTGAGACCAAAGGTGACATCATGCATGTAGCTGAATCACTTGGTTATACGCCGAGATTAACACAACACTGTAAATCAACTCTACTTCAACTCAAAAAAATTTTAAAAAGAGTATAAAGAAAAAATGTGTTTATAAGAATAGGTATTTGAAAGACAAAATTAGCATTTTGCAAAATACCTGCATAATAATAATAACATCAATACTTACGGACTGTGGCTGTGTGACTGGCCCTCCTCTCTCTAGGCTCATTATAACTCATTAGTAACTTACACCATCTGCCCAACAACCCCTCGAAGGAGGTACTGTTATCATCCTCATTTGAGGGATTAAGAAACTCCAACCCAAGAGAGAGTCAGTGAATTATACAAGATCCCAGAGCCAATGGCAAGGATCTGGACCCAAGGCAGACTGGATCCTAAGTCTGGGCTCTCGACTGTTCATTTGTTTCATTGGTTAATATCCCATGGATCATTTGTACAATTTTCTTGCTCAGAGAAAAGCCTTTCTCTGATCCCAATCTTAAACCTTTAGATCTATTTGTTCAGTGTGTTTGCAGGGAATTAAGTAACTGGAATAGTCTCCACTGAAAGTGGTTATGACTAAATTTGACATTCAGGTGTATGAAGCCTTGCTGATTTTATTTCCAAGTGAAATAACCTTTCAGTTGGTTTTATTGGTAATGATATTTTAGCAGTTTGTTCAATGGCAGATAAGTCCCACTGAAGTTATTCATGTTATGAAATGGAAGAAAAGTCTATTACTTTCACTAATCGTCTTTTAGGTTACAAGAACCTAACCACAGAGCATCCTGCAGATACCACCCATGGGACAGAGCCAGACAGGTGGGCTCCGGGCTAAAGCAGAGCCTTTGGGTACCCTGAGCTGTAATTTCAGGGAAACAGGGAGGGGGTAGGAAGACAAGGGGATAGGAACTGTAGTAAAAATAAAGTAACCCGAGTAGTACCAATAGCCAGTCCTCACATGAGGCTCACTGTACGGAGCTGTTGTCTGCCCTTGAAGTGTGTAACTTACTCAGCTTGGTCCTAGGAAGGAGGCCTGATTCATACCCCATGTCAGGATTATCTGATAATCTTACAGAATTCTAGGGCTTCCCTCGTGGCTCAGACAGTAAAGCATCGGCCTGCAATGCAGGAGACCCAGGTTCGATCCGTGGGTCAGGAGGATCCCCTGGAGAAGGAAATGGCAACCCACTCCAGTATTCATGCCTGGAGAATCCCATGGACAGAGGAGCCTGGGGGGCTACAGTCCATGAGGTCGCAAAGCATCAGACACAACTAAGCTAAAAACACAAATGACCTCATCTTAATTTGATTACTCTGCATAGTCCCTACTTCCAGAAGGATGACGCTCATGGGAAACAGGGAATGGGACCTGAACATACGTTTTTGTGGCACACAGTTCAGCTCATCACAGGTGCCTTGAAGCCCTGGCTATAGACCTGTCACTGATGAGAATGTAAATCCACAAACAACACCATTTCCTATTAGCTCTGTGGAATAAAAACACTGGTTTGGGGTGACAGTTTGCCACTTTTTGCTTGGATTTTTTTTTTTTTTTTTTTTTCTGATTCACACGTATTCTTTCTCAGGAGCTAAAAAATCACAACCTAACTTTTGGAAATCTCAAGGTTACTCTGAGAAAAGAAAACGCTATTCATTTCTTGTAATATTTGCCAGTGGAAACTGTTTGATTGATTCTATCAGCCTGCATGTTTTGATGCATGTGTATCCTTCGCCTATCTACAGGGCAGCACTTGATTGCGGGGTTTGGAGCACCTGGATGCAATTAGCACCAGCCTCTCTTACCATCCATGGAGGAAAGGAAGATTAAAGCCCTGAACAGTTTTGATCCTTACTGGAATTTGTATAATTAGTCCGAAATAATTACTGAAAAAATCCCATGCTGAAAGCCTTTCCCCCCTTACATTTTTATGTTGACAGTGTTGGGGAACATTGTTATCTGCATCTCAGAGGCAAAGAATGGAAGCAAGATCTGTCTATCTGACAACTGGTTAGCGCAAACTCTGGTGGTGGGCTGTTTCTGCCAAACCACTCTGTTCTGAGTGGGCATCCATCTCCCCCAGCTGTTACTTCAGAGATGCAAGAAGGGGCAAGGCCAGGGGACTCACCGCTGTCAGCAGGGAGGGACTTTTCCCCAAAAGCACAGGTGGGTCAGGGATCATCCCAAATATTCTGTTGACGGATAGAAAAACTAAAGTCCAATGAGACAGCTAGAGTGAAGATAGGTCTGAAGTCTGGGTCTCCTAATGATTGAAAACCCCAAACCTTGCCTCTATCTCACTCTCCCTCACCCCAAGGTAACCAGTCCTTTGCTTTCTGTCTTTGCAGGTTTCTCAGTTATAGATAAATCATGCATATGGTGGGCTTTCCCTGTGGCTCAGCTGGTAAAGAATCCGCCTGCAATGCGGGAGACCTGGGTTCAATCCCTGGGTTGGGAGATCCCCTGGAGGAGGGAAAGTCTACCCACTCCGGTATTCTGGCCTGGAGAATTCCATCCTAAAGGAGATCAGTCCTGGGTGTTCATTGGAAGGACTGATGCTGAAGCTGAAACTCCAATACTTTGGGCACCTGATGCGAAGAGTTGACTCATTGGAAAAGACCCTGATGCTGGGAGGGATTGAAGGCAGGAGGAGAAGGGGACGACAGAGGATGAGATGGCTGGATGGCATCACCGACTTGATGGGCATGAGTTTGAGTAAACTCCGGGAGTTGGTGATGGACAGGGAGGCCTGGCATGCTGCGATTCATGGGGTCACAAAGAGTTGGACATGACTGAGTGACTGAACTGAACTGATGAAATTATGTTTTGCTTGCTATCTTACTGAGCTTCTCCATAAGCCAAGCTTTGTATTGGTCCCAGAGACTCCCCAGTGTAGGAGATGGAGATGGACATTCCCACAAGAAGTTTAAGTTCTAGGAAGAGCGTGATGCACATAATGTTGAATCTGGTGTTACGTTAGATCTTCTTCTGGATACCACAGTGTGCCACTTTCCAGAGGAGGTTTTTCCACTTTTTTGTGGCCTTATGCTTGCTCCTTGGAAGTAAAGTTGTGACAAACCTCAACAGTGTATTAGAAAGCATAGACGTCACTTTGCCAGCAAAGGTCCATATAGTCAAAGCTATGGTTTTCCCAGTGGTCATGTATGGATGTGAGAGTTGGACCATAAAGAAGGCTGAGTGCCAAAGAATTGATGCTTTTGAACTGTGGTGTTGGAGAAGACTCTTGAGAGTCCTTTGAACTGCAAGGAGATCAAATCAGTCAATCATAAAGAAAATCAACCCTGAATATTCATTGGAAGGACTGAAGCTGAAGCTGAAGCTCCAATACATTGGCCACCTGATGTGAAGAGCCAACTCATTGGAAAAGACCCTGATGCTGGGAAAGATTGCGGGCAGGAGGAGAAGGGGACAAGAGAGGATGAGATGGTCGGATGGTATCACCGGCTCAATGGATATGAGTTTGAGCAAACTTTGGGAGTTGGCGAAGGACAGGGAAGCATGGCATGCTGCAGTCCATGGGGTCGCAAGGAGTTGGACATAAGTTAGCAACTGAACAACAATAACATTTAATTCTGCAGGCAAGATTTAATTATTTGCTAACAGTCAGGGAACACAGGGCCCTGCTTTCTATGTGAGAGACACTCGAGTTCCCAACTCAGAGTTATCACTGCCCTCCAATTCTTGTGGCCAAGGCAGAGAGTTTCACCCCTAGGCTGAGTGTCTGGTCATCTCACTAGTACCATACTTGTCACCACCCTTGCCTGCTGCCCTTGACCCTGGGCTACTCTTCCTCACTCTCTGCCAGGTTGTCCACTCTGGTCCCCTGCAAAGACTGGGTCCTGTGAGATGTACTGGTGTCTGTAGAGGTGGGGCCAGAATTGGCTTTGAGTTTCTCTAAGCATCTCTGCATCATGGAGTGAGGGCTGGGTCTGCAATGACATGAGGCCTTCCCATTCACATGAAATGCCCAAAATATGGCCACTAGACTCTCTGTCTGCATTATCACTATTGGGAGGTTTTTCATCTTGCTTTTAGATTTCTAGTATCTTTAAAAGTATTTCGGGAAAATGAATTTAGATAAGACTGCCACGCAGATCCTGCCTATTGCTTAATACACAGAAACATATTAAACTCCATCTCAACGTGTAAAGCATGTCTTAGCATGCCAGTGAGATAAGATGCAGGCCCTCTAGTACTTTAGAAAATGTATGACGTAATTTGTCTCCTCTGTCTAAGTCAAGGGGGAGGTGTTTTGATCGTGCAGCTGTCCTGTACAAAGTGGGACAGCCACCCAGGTTGAGACGGCTTTGTAATGAGTTCCTTCTCATCCTTCAAGAGCCGATCGTCTTCCACAGGATAAAAGAAAAACCTGCCAAAGCTCTTTGGGGAATAATGTTGTCATGAATCGCTAACCATCAATCATGTCTGATAAGTATGGGGTGAAGGTTTTATATCCTTGAACTCAGTCTTTCCGTGCACCAGAGTCATAGCGCTGAACAAGCCCAGATTCAGAAGTGACGCTTCTTTAAATGCAAATCGCTTCAGAGCCATTTTCCAGCTCCTGAAAAAAAAAAAAAAAAAGTGTGCCGTCAGCTCCAAGAAGCCACTCTCTCCTGACGGATAATTCCTGGACTCCTTTGCTGCCAACAGTAAGTGAGCCGTGCCCGCCTCCTTCATTCCTGCCCCAGCAGGCGAATAGAGTGGTTACGGGAGAGACGAGCGTTCCTCTCCCAGCACCGGGCGCTGTCTACTCAGCATCACGTGCGTGTGAGCTGTCGAGCCAGGCTCCGAGCCACAAGTCGTCAGCAGCGGAGAAGGGAGTGGGAAGACGCGTTATCCATTTTCCGAGCAGGCTTTGGTTTGCCGGCTTCTCCTCTATCACAGACTCTCTGTCACCTGCACCTCTCTCCCTGCTCCGGGGAGAAGATGGAGATTCTGTCTTACACACGTGTGTTTCACCAGGAACACTAGATGGAAGTGGGAAGGGTGCAGGAGCAGAATCCCAGATTCATTATTCTCACACCGAACACGTATGGGCTGGATGTTGCAGGCTGGTTCTTGGGTATAGACTCAGAGATGGAGATTTCATGCATTGGGACATTTCTTAGGGACTTTGGCAGGGCGGGGGGTGGAGGAGGGATGACACCCATGGGAGGGAAAGGAGGTGGAAGGACTGAATACATCGAGAAGCTGACAGGGTCCTTGGCAGACCCTCTAGGATGCTCTAAGGATGGGCTGATTCTTCAAGGTGTCCCACGTTGGGGAGGGGGTGCTGTGCCTTTATGCCCCCGTGTTGATAACTCGTGGGATGTGGCTGCCTTTGGAAGGAGGCGATGTTTTGGCCCAGGCAGTCACCCAAGAAGACTGAGGATGGACGGCTCTCTGCCTGGCGCTGAGCCCAGGAGCTGGGGCCTCCTCACTGCCAGAGAGAGTCTGGACAGCACTAGATAGCATCCGTTAAACCGCGTGACATTGGGAAGCTCCGGGCCCACTGACAGCCTCCGCCTCCTTATTGAGAACTGATGGTTATAAGGCCTGCTCACAGAGCAGTACAAAGGGATCCCAAACCATGGAGAGCTCGTGAAATGCTTAGCTCAGTAAGTAACAGGAGTCTTCCCTGATGTTGACTCTGGAAGATGAAAGAGCAGGTGTCCTTGTTTGGAGAAGGCTCCGATCTGGCCTAGATCCTACAAACTAAGTAAGTGTTAGTCGCTCAGTTGTGCCCAACTGTTTGTGACCCCATGGACTGCAGCCCACCAGGCTCCTCTGTCCATGGAATTTTCCAGGCAAGGATGCTGGAGTGGGTTGCCATTTCCTCCTCCAGGGGATCTTCCCAACCAAGGGATTGAACCCAGGTCTCCTGCATTGCAGGCAGATTCTTTACTGACTGAGCTACAATCCTACAAGCTCTCTGCTTAAGAGAACAGACGCTTTATATATACATACATATATATATATGCATATCTATAATTGCACTTATTTATGATTTTTGGCTGAGCTGGGTCTTTGTTGCTGTGCAGGTTCCTCTCTAGCTGTGGCGAGTGAGCGTCACTCTACCTGTGGTCATGGGCTTCTTGCACCAGCGACGTCCCTTGCTGTGGAGCATGGGCTCTAGGGCGTGTGGGCTTCAGTCGCGACACAGGGATTCAATCGCTGTGGCTCCCGGGCTCTAGAGAGCAAGCTCAATAATCGTGGTGCATGGGACTTAGCTGCTCTGGGGCACGTGGGATGACCATCCCAGACCTGGGATTGAACCCATGTCTCCTTCAGTGGCAGGTGGATTCTTTACCACCCAGCCAGCAGGGAAACCTCAGGACAGATTTTTAAATGCACTTCTCTGCCCATCACAGCCTTGTCAGGAATGGAAGTTCATTCCCTGGTGGTGCTTGCTGACCTCTCCCCACCCTGGGGACGGGGCTGACTTTTCCGTGAACTCCCTTGGATCAGCTTCCTATGGTGGTTGTAACACATCACTGTAAGGTTGGCAACTTGAAACAATACACATTTATCCCCTTAAAGTTCTGGAGGTCAGAAGTGTGCAGTGAAGCTTACAGGGCGAAAGTGAGCCTGTCAGTTGTTCGATTCCTTCCAGAGGCTCTACGGGAGAATCCATCCTTGGTGTTTTCTGTCTTACGAAGGTCACGCTCTTTCCGGGGCTTATGACCCTACATCTCTTGCATCACGTGTCTTTCTTCCCCTGCTCCGCACGTCACCACCTCACCTTCTTCTCTTCTGTAATCAGCTCTCCTTCCAGCTTCCCTTCACAAAGACATTTGTGATGGCATTTCAGGCTCACTTCATAGCCCAGGATAATCTTCTTACATCAAGATTCTTAATCGTACCTGCAGTGTCCACTTTTCCATTAAGGTAGCATGCATGGGATCCAGAAATTAGGAGCTGGATCTCTTTGGGGGGCATTATTCATCTTGCCACACACCCCCAACCCTTTCTGCCTTTTATAGACTCATGGCCATCTGCTGGCCAGTGAACTTCAGGAGGACAGGGAAGTTCACCTGGCTTTTTCCTTCAGGACAAGCAAGTATCACACACAGGATGTTCCCACAGTACTTACGTGGTTGGATCCAAAGCTACTGAAAGTGAAAGTGTTAGGGGCTCAGTCGTGTCTGACTCTTTGTGCCTACATGGACTGTAGCCCGCCTGGCTCCACTGTCCATGGGATATCCCAGGCATTGCAGGTAGAATCTTTACCATCTGAACCCCCAGGGAAGCCCCAGTATCCCTCCCCGAAAGCAGCCACTCATTGTGAGAAGTTAGCAAGCTGACAAGTGTCCCGTGGGTGAGAAGCTAAGATAAATGGTATTTTTGCTCCTCCAAGAAGCAGCAGATTTGCTCAAGGTCATTAGTAGTCCTTCTGTGTCTTCCCCTGACTCCATGGCCAAGGACAACTCCACCTTCAGCAAACTCCTCTGCATGGGGTTGGGCCGCTGTACCAGTGTGGATTTGCAGGATTTCTTTCTGCTTACCTCATACCCTACTTCCACCTATAATTTTACATACCAAGGTACTAGTGTCTTGCTTTGCTCAGCTGCAGTACCAAGAGGGTCTTCCAAGGTGGCAGTAGTGATAAAGAACCGCCTACCAATGCAGGAGACATAAGAGACCCAGGTTCCATCCCTGGGTGGGGAAGATCTCTTGGAGGAGGGCATGGCAACCCACTCCAGTATTCTTGCCTGGAGAATTCTGTGGACAGAGGAGCCTGGCAGGCTGCAGTCCATGGGGTTGCAAAGAGTCAGACATAACTGAAGTGACTCAGCAACAGCAATACAAAGTAGAACTTAAAAAAATAATAATTAAAAGCATACTTAATTATTATAGTCAAAGCTATGGTTTTTGCAGTAGTCATATATGGATGTGAGAGCTAGACATCTGCTCAACTAGAAGGTTTAGCACCAAAGAATTGATGCTTTTGAATTGTAGTGCTGGAGAAGACTCTTGAGAGTCCCTTGGACTGCAAGGAGATCAAACCAGTCCATCCTAAAGGCAATCAACCCTGAATATTTATTGGAAGGACTGATGCTGAGGCTGAAGCTCCAACCCTTTGGCTACCTGATGCTAAGGACTGACACTGGAAAAGACCCCGATGCTGGGAAAGATTGAAGGCAGGAGGAGAAGGGGACGGCAGAGGATGAGATGGTTGGATGATATCACTGATTCAATTAACATGAGTTTGAACAAACTCCAGGAGTTGGTGATGGACAGGGAGGCTTGGCGTGCTGCAGTCCATGGGGTGACAAAGAGTCGGGCACAACTGAGCGACTGAACTGAACCAAACTTACTCTTCTCAAGGTGTCTTCCCAGGGATGAGTTTTAACTAGTTCTCGGGTCCAGGTGAGAGCTGGTTGGGTACTAGCAGATCACAGCTGAGCAGGGGGACAGATGAGTAGAAGCATGCCGTGGGGGATGACGGGAGGGGTGGGGGCTCTACTGAGGATGAAGCAAGGCCAAGAGGCTGATCTGATGGGAAGAGGCAGCTCAGGTCAGGGGCTCTGAAGAAGAGCAATTTCAGACCATAGAGAGTGTGGAGCTCTGGCATGAGGATTGTGGTTGCTTCCAAGGTCTGTCTGTCCCCCAACTCTGTTTTCCTGGAGGACCTCCTTGTCTTCTAGTTGCTGGGGGTCCTGTTGAAGGATAGTTTGTTGTGCTCTGATCCCAGGGCTGCAGGGAGGTCTGTGGTGCAGCCTGGTCAGTCTTATAACCCAGCCCACTGAAAAGGATAAATCGTCCCAAGGGGCAAAGGCCCAACTGGGCCATTGAGATGCTTCCACGAGTAACTTCATCCATGTTGAGAGTGAAGAGTATCTTTTCTGGCAAGGGGCTTGCTAAGTCAGGAGCTGGAATCTGAATCTGCAGCTGATGCAACTTCATATCCAGGAAGATTTTTCTATAACGACCTGAAAGCTCCAGCCTGGGCATAGAGCTGAGTTCCTTCCATAGAACAGTGAGGGCCAGCCATGTCCCACCCCATCCAGCTGCAACCAGTTCCACACTTCCCACCCCTCACTGTCCAGTTGCGCAGTGTTCCATTAGGGGCTTCGAGTCCATGAAGCACTGGGTCCTGCTGGATTCTCATTGAGAAAAAGCACACGCCACTTCTTTGAAGAATGTCTGCAGGTAGGAAGAGAAAGGCAAGCAAACAACTCGCCCGAGAAAACAAGCTGAAACACACAAACTCAGTTTTGCCAAGAAGGGTTTTCGATGGCAGATGTCTGCATTTTATCAAGGTGAATCTGGTGGGTTATGATCACTTCAAATATGCTTGTTGCCTTCTTTTTCCAAGGATGCTGGGAGATGAACTCAGTATCTGATTTAAAATAGCTTGAATCACAAAGTAAAATACGGTTAAGAGAAAGAGATGGCAGGAGCGAAAAAAGGGAATAGACTTGAGACAATGTAGAGTTAATAAAATATAAACTGGTTCATAAAGCTTTGTGTGGACCTTGTATTTTATCAGTTTAGTCTTATGCGAACACAAATCAGTGGTGTTTTGCTTTTTTCCTCAATTGAGGGTAATTCACACCGAGTCCTACAAAATTGGAGAAAATGAAATAGTGTGTGTTAACTCGTATATACGGAATCTAGAAAAATCGTACCGATGAGCTTATTTGAAGGGAGGAAAGTGACACAAAGTCAGGGAACACACAGCAGGGGCGGGGAGGGTGGGATGAGTCGAGAGTAGCGCAGACATAAATACACAGGGCGGTGCCGTGTTGCTCAGTCATGCCCGGCTCTCTGCGACCCCATGGACTGTAGCCCGCCAGGCTCCTCTACCCATGGGCATTCTCTAGGCAGGAATACTGGAGTGGGTTGCCATGCCCTCCTCCAGGGGATCTTCCCAACCCAGAAATTGTACCAGGGTCTCCTGTGTTGCAGGCAGACTCTTTACCAGCTGAGCTACCAGGGAAGCCCATACCTGGACTGCCATGTGTAGAACAGAGAGCTGGCAGGAAGCAGCTGCATCGCAGGGGGCTCCGTGTGGGGCTCTGAGATGACCCAGGGGGTGGGATGGGGGAAGGGAGGGAGGCTCACCAGGGAGGGGACATATGCATAATTAAGGCTGATTCATGCTGCTGTGTGGCAGAAACCAACCCAACATTGCAAAGCAATTATCCACCAATTAAAAAAAAACAAACAAACAATTCTGCAGCTCCAAGTTCCAGTTTCTTGGGGCTGCTTCCCACTGGGCTGCCTTGGTTTGGTCCGTCTTTGGGGTGAAGCACAGAAGGCAGAGGACACAGAAGTCAGAGGGGACAAACTGAACCTTCATCAATTCTGAGACTCAAGCTAAATGCTAAACTGTCAGGAGTATGGAGGTTTGAAAAACATTTTCTGTATTAAAATAACAAGGATTTTTGTATGGTAAGACCTGGTGTGTGTGTGTGTGTGTGTGTGTGTGTGTGTGTGTGTGTGTGTGTGTGACCCTATGGATTTTAGCCTGCCAGGCTCCTCTTTCTACCATCCCAGGGATTGAACGTGCATGAAATAAGGAGCCACAGTACCCGTGTCGTGGCTCGGCTCTCTTTCCATCTTTGGAGGAAACATTATGATAAAGCCCCTGTGAAACCAAGCATAATAACTTCGAGGATGAGTGCACATTATGCTTCATAACGAGGCCGGCGAGACACATCGGAACAATAGTCTGAAGATGCCTTTTCTCCATCAGCAGTAACTCATTCCAGGGCAGCCCGAGTTCAAGGCAGAGGCCCACGGAGAACACTGCAAAGCTTCTTGGAACACTTCAGCCCGACAAAGAGAGAGCGTGCACATGCCACTCGGACCTTTGTGGAAATGAAGAGAAGTGGCTTCAGATACTGAATAGTTAACCAAGTGCCTCTGTTCCTTCCATCAAAGGAGAGGCAACGTTGATGCTGCTTTCTGGTTTCAGAGGGGACAAACTGAACCTTCATCAATTCTGAGACTGAAGCTAAATGCTAAACTGTCAGGAGTATGGAGGTTTGAAAAACATTTTCTGTATTAAAATAACAAGGATTTTTGTATGGTAAGACCTGGGGTGTGTGTGTGTGTGTGTGTGTGTGTGTGTGTGTGTGTGACCCTATGGATTTTAGCCTGCCAGGCTCCTCTGTTTATGGAATTTTCCAGGCAAGCATACTGGAGTAGGTTGCCATTTTCTACTTCAGGGGATCTTTCTACCATCCCAGGGATTGAACGTGCATCTCTTGTGTCTCCTGAATTGGCAGGCAGCTTCCTTACCAATTGGCCATGTAAGGATATTTTAAAATTTTTGAAAGGCCAGTTGAAGAAATAATAAAGAAAGTATTTAGGAAGAACAAGAGTAGAAAACATTTTCCACTCTGGAAAACTGGAAGAGAAACAAATCATATGGTTGTAGCTTTTATTTTTATGGGCAATATGTAAGAAAAATACACATGTAGGAAATGAGGGTGCTTTCTGCTATGAAAATATGGTAAAAGTCAATAAATTAGAGACTTCCTTCTATGAGTTCATTTTTCACTGAATTCTAAATTTCACCAATGTAGTGATTTGGAGGAATTTTTGCTATATCTGAATTTTCATGAGCAGGATGCCTTCAGGAGAGGTGACTGCCAACCAATCAGAAGTCATGTTTATGCCTTCAACCCCTTCCACCACTTTCCCTGAGAGAAAAGGAAAGGTAACATCTGTTACACCAGGGGTGTTTCAAAGGATGTGCTTCCCTGCTATGGTGGGCCCTCGGATGGGTTTTCAACTCTGATGGCAGAAAGTGAAGAGGAAATAAAAGAGCCTCTTGATGAGGGTGAAGAGGAGAGGCAAAAACTGGCTCAAAACTCAACATTCAAAAAACTAAGGTCATGGCATCTGGTCCCATCACTTCATGGCAAATAGATGAGTGGAAACACTGACAGATTTTATTTTCTTGGGCTCCAAAATTACTGCAGACAGTGATTGCAGCCATGATATTAAAAGACGCTTGCTCCTTGGGAGGAAAGCTTTGACAAACCTTGACAGAGAATTAAAAAACAGAGACATCACTTTGCTGACAAAAGTCCATATAGCCAAGGCTATGATTTTCTAGTAGTCATGTACAGATGTGAGAGCTGCACCATAAAGAAGGCTGAGTGCCAAAGAATTGATGCTTTCAGATTGCGGTGCTGGAGAAGACTCTTGAGAGTCCCTTGGACTGCAAGGAGATCCAACCAGTCCATCCTAAAGGAAATCAACCCTGAATAGTCATTGAAGAACTGAGGCTGAAGCTGAAACTCCAATCCTCTGACCACCTGATGTGAAGAGCCAACTCAGTGGAAAAGACCCTGATGCTGGGAAAGATTGAAGGAGAGAGGAGAAGGGGACGACAGAGGATGAGATGGATGGATGGCATCACTGACTCAGTGGACAACAATTTGAGTAAACTCCAGGAGATAGTGAGGACGGAGGAGCCTGGCCTGCTGCAGTCCATGGGGTCACAAAGAGATGGACACAGAGCCTAGTGACAGAACAACAGGAGTCCAGAGGGTGGAATTTCAACCAGTAACTGTTTCCTTGGCTTCTTGGTTCCTGGTTCCTAGTTCTGCCATTCAATGCCCTCTTGGGAGAATATGAATTAGACCCAAATTACATGAAGAATGGCAAGGCACTAAGCTCCCATTGGTTGGTGTCAGATGGTGACAGAAATGGTAGGCATGTAGTCTGAAAACATGGCCGCAGCTTCTGGATTCAGGAGGTGGCTTCCGACGTCTGCCTGATGCCTCAGCTGCAGTGGCAGGGCTCCTCCGATGTCGGCAGCAACCCTGCAGCTCTGTAGCCGGCAGTTCTGAGGTCAGCAGCACTGCGAACAACTCCTTGATTTACTACAGAGGAGAAGAGTCTGGCGACATGGGGGGCTTTGTTCCTAGGAGAGTCACTAGCGCCTGCTTCCCCAGCCTTCCTTGATGGTTTGTGAACATATCCTTTCCTGTATTAGGTTCCTTTTTACGGAAACCTCCTGGGGTAGATGATGTTGCCAGCAACTAAACCCTAACTAGGGCAATTAGGTAAAGAACTGGCCAGAAATGAACTTCAAAAGACAGAGATATATTATTCCAGTTGCACACACATATTTCTTTGTGCAAAGAAGACAGATCAAGAGAAGCACAGGCTTGGTTACAGGGACTCGGGCACATGGATTTATGCACCTCTGATGACACATAAGTAGCTACTGTCACAGCTAAGTGGGGATAGAAATCTCCAGGCTTTTCCATGAATAGCTTGATTGGGATGAAGCCACCTAGCTTTCTTCAGAAGGTTTGGTGCAAACCCAGCAGGACCCCATATGGGGAAATACTCCTGTCGATATCGTGACTGTAGGATCTTTGCACATTACAACAGGCTGGTTTAGCAAGGCTGGGGTCTTTGGCTAGAAGTTGTAATATGGGGCCTGTTAGTAAGATATGGTTCATAAATACGGTCATGGTCAATTCAATTCTTCTCACTCCAATGGCTGCCCAAATCAGGGATCATGAAAGCCCTCTTGATAAAATGCAGGTTCTCAGTTTAAAAAGTCAGGGTACTCATGGTAGGGGTCACTTTTCCACACCTGAGTCTCATTAATGATGGTGATTGCAGCTAGCTGAAGCAGTGCTATAGAAATTATTGTGTAATATATTTTTTTCATGGAGATCAATTGCAATGCACATGGAAAAGTTGAGTATGTAGGGCTTGCACCAATCCCCTCATGCATAGTGAAACCGAGGGAGTTGCAGAGTTGCCTTGGGGGTGAGGGCACCAGGCTTCTGGGTATGGTTCTGAATAATCCAATTAGCTGTATGGTCTTAGGAGAGTCATTCACCTCTATAAGTCCCAGCCGTTTTGTTTGCTAACTTTGTGAAGTACTAAAGCAACTAGCTTCCTAGGTGGCGCTAATGGTAAAGAACCCTCCTGCCAAGGCAGGAGATTGGAGTTCAATACCTGGGTCAGGAAGATCCCCTGGAGGAGGAAATGGCAACCCACTTCAGTATTCTTGCCTGGCAAATCCCATGTACAGAGGAGCCTCGTGGTCTATACTGTCCATGGGGTCCCAAAGAGTTGGACACAACTGAAGTAACTTGGACAAAGTAACAAGCTCCCTTCACCTGTAAAGCTCAAAGATTTGTTACATGTATCCATTTGAAAAGTCTTTGCTTTTAAAATATGCCTTTAAAACTATTCATCCTTTGGATGAAAAAAATCTACCTCCATCAAGTACTAGAAAAATTGTCTTGTAGTGAAAAGAGAATTGGCAATGGAATAAAACTAGAATGTAAAACTTAGCTCCTGAATGACCTGACTTTGTGACCCTGGGCAGCTTAATGAATTCTTCAAGGCTCTCTCTCTCTCTCTCTCTCTCTCTCTTTTTTGGAAATAACAGCTCTCTTATCTGTTCCCTGGGGTCATGTGCTGAGTAAATATAACATGAATTGACAGTGTTGAAATTCATAAAGTTTTTTTTAATGAGAAAACATGTTAAAGAAAAGGGAAATACAAATTACACACCGGGAGAGAAAATGTGTGCAATACAACTGACAAAGCAATCATGCCAAAAATATAGAAAGTGGAGAGAAACAGAGAGAGACAGAGAGACTGCAATTGCCAGAGGAAGAAACAGAGAGATGCTAAACGTCATGGGTGACCAGGAAAATGCAATTAAAGACCATGATGGGACACCATTTTCCAACCATTTGGATGGTGATAATTTACAAAATCTGAAAATACCAAGTCCTGAAGGGAATGTAGGTCTGTAGTACTTCTTACCCACTGAAAGTGTAAAGTCTACACTGGTGCAGGTATTTTGGAAAACAGCATGGCATTCTCGCTAACCTGAATCATCCGCATATTCAGTATTCCAGTGCATGCATTTCCATTGCCCAGGAGGACACCTGACGCATGGACAAAGGGGGCACATACGGAACTGTTCACGGCTGCCTTGTTCACCAAGGACTGGAGACATCAACCAAAGAATGGGCAAACCTCCCATCCAAAGTGGAACCCGTGACAGCAGACAAGATGGGTGAACTACCATCGAACACAGTTTCAAAGGATGCTAGCTGTATGATATGAAGTTAAAAAAGTAAGTACTAAATGTTTACACAAAACATGCCTTTTATACAAGGCAAGACAGTCCTTCTCCAGGGGATCTTCCAGACCCAGGGATCAAATCCAGGTCTACTGCATTGCAGGCAGATTCTTTACCATCTGAGCCACCAGGGAAGCCCGTTTTAGAAGACAAAAATATCTTTAATATTAATATAAATGTTAATGATACATAAAATTGAAGTAAAGCTACTAAAAGGTAATGAGAAGATCAAACATAGGATTCAGGGTGAGGTTGCTCTGGATGGGTGACTCTGGGGGTCTGTGGATGTTAGCTGAAAGTCATTGCTAAGGTCTTTGGGGAGGTGGAATTGTCGGTGCGCGTGGCATTGTTAAAAAAAACTAAGTGAATGAAAAATAAATCATGCATAGCTAATAATGAGAGTGTGTCATGAGGCGAAAATGATAGTTAATCCAATTATTGCACCTGGAGTCCAAAAGAAGAACATTCATCCGTAGGCTTTACAGCACCTGCTGCGTTTCAGGTGTATGATGTTATTATGATTGCCACCCACCATGGAGCTGTGGCAGTTTCAGACACATCCACAGCTCTGCCAAACAGGTGAAGTTTGATTTTGCAAACGGCTTCCTCTCTCTTTTGTTGAAGTGTATTTTTGCTCCATTCACATGACGTCAATTCAGTAGGATCAGTCCTTGGGAAGCGCTGCCTAAGTATGCAAGGTCTGAGGATCTCCTTAGAGGTTCTACACCCTCTAAGGCTCTAGACACAAATACAACCCAGACAGGGGCTCCCGCGGGTAGCTAAAATCTGACTGTGAGGGGACAGGAGGTAGATCAGAACTGAGTTCTTTCAGATCCTTGGATCACTTTGTTGTTTAGCTTTTGAGTCATGTCCCACTGTTTTGTGACCCCATGGATGGTAGGCAGCCAGGCTCCTCCATCCATGGGACTCTCCAGGCAAGAATGCTGAGGGGGTTGTCATTTCCTCCTTCAGGGGATCCTTCTGACCCAGGGATCGAACCTCTGTCTCCTACATTGGTAGGCGGATTCTTTACCACTGAACCACCAGGGAAGCCCCACTTGGATCATAACCTCCTTTTTCCTTTTTCCTTCAGATTTCTTTAGAGAAGTTTTAGGTTTACAACAAAATTGAGAGGGAGATAACAGAGATTTCCTAAACACTCCTACACGTGTATGCCCTCTGCCATTATCAATATCATTCATGAGATTGATACATGCTTTTTTAACCAAGGATGGACCTACATTAACATATCATCAGCTCCCCAAGCTCAGGGTTTACCTTAGAGTATGACTTCACTTTAATCTTTCTTAGAATCAAAAACACCCTCTCTCCAATGTGATTTGGAGATTCATGTGCTATTTGAGTCAGACTCAGTCAGCACTTATCCCAAATCAACAACTAGTTAGTTGGAGAAGACCCCATTCAGATTCAGTGAGGCCTCATCAGGTGGTCCCCCTGCCCCTGTCTGGCCCTTAGGACAATGGAGCTCATATTATCTTTTATTTTAAGAAGTATTTGAATGTAGACTCTATGCCTCCAGCTAGACATTCGTTCAAGAAATGAATGTTTCCCTTCCAGCGTGGCTTATGGTAGAGTGAAGGGGTCTCACCTGGAGAGTATTGTAAGCAGTGGTCTTGAAACTCTTGGTCAGGGGGGCAGCATGTTGTGGATGGGAGGCAAGCTTGTACACACTCACCAGCCCAAGTACCCACTGGGAACATGACAACGCATGGATGACCTTCTCTTAGACCCCATCCCACAAAAGCAAGGGGAGTGGTACTGATGTTGGTGGGCCCTAAGCAGGTCTTCCAGGCAGGGAGGTGGCAGGACCCAGGAGTACTGCCGATAACAGCTCTGAGCAGCCTCTGGCCTTGTCTGCAGTGCATAGCAATGTTTGCTTTTGTTTGTTCATTGTTTGGATTGGATTCATTGAGGTATATTTTGCATCATTATACCCAGTGTGTACATAAAGTAAAATTCACTCCTGTAAGTGTGCCATTTCATACATTTTTGATAAAACTTACAATCATGTTGCCACTGCTGTAATCAAGAGATAGAAGGGTTTTTATCACCCTCCAAAGGCTTCTGGTGCCCACTGTAGTTAGCCCTGCGGTGATTTTCTCCCTCTCTAGGTTTGCCTTTTCCAGCAGGTCATACAAATGGAATCCTACAGTCTGTAGTCTTTTGAATGTGGCTTCTTTGACCTAAGGTAATGCATTTGTGCATTCAAATGGGAATATCTTTCCTTTTCTCCTTTGCTTTTCGCTTCTCTTCTTTTCACAGCTATTTGTAAGGCCTCCTCAGACAACCATTTTGCCTTTTTGCATTTCTTTTCCATGGGATGGTCTTGATCCCTGTCTCCTGTATAATGTCATGAACCTCCATCCATAGTTCATCAGGCAGTCTGTCTATCAGATCTAGTCCCTTAAATCTATTTCTCACTTCCACTGTATAGTCATAAGGGATTTGATTTAGGTCATACCTGAATGGTTCAGTGGTTTTCCCTATTTTCTTCAATTTAAGTCTGAATTTGGCAATAAGGAGTTCATGATCTGAGCCACAGTCAGCTCCTGGTCTTGTTTTTGCTGACTGTATAGAGCTTCTCCAACTTTGGCTGCAAAGATATAATCAATCTGATTTCGGTGTTGACCATCTGGTGATGTCCATGTGTAAAGTCTTCTCTTGTGTTGTTGGAAGAGGGTGTTTGTAATGACCAGTGCATTCTCTTGGCAAAACTCTACTAGCTTTTGCCCTGCTTCATTCTGTACTCCAAGGCCAAATTTGCCTGTTACTCCAGGTGTTTCTTGACCTACTTTTGCATTCCAGTCCCCTATAATGCAAAAAACATCTTTTTTGGGTGTTAGTTCTAAAAAGTCTTGTAGGTCTTCATAGAACCATTCAACTTCAGCTTCTTCAGAGTTACTGATTGGGGTATAGGCTTGGATTACCATGATATTGAATGGTTTGCCTTGGGAAATAGCAAGGAGAGATAAGAAAGCCTTCCTCAGTGATCAATGCAAAGAAATAGAGGAAAACAACAGAATGGGAAAGACTAGAGATCTCTTCAAGAAAATTAGAGAAACCAAGGGAACATTTCACGCAAAGGTGGGTTCAATAAAGGACAGAAATGGTATGGACCTAACAGAAGCAGAAGATATTAAGAAGAGGTGGCAAGAATATACAGAAAAACTGTACAAAAAAGATCTTCATGACCCAGATAATCACGATGGTGTGATCACTCACCTAGAGCCAGACATGCTGGAATGTGAAGTCAAGTGGGCCTTAGAAAGCATCACTACAAACAAAGCTAGTGGAGGTGATGGAATTCCAGTTGAGTTATTTCAAATCCTGAAAGATGATGCTGTGAAAGTGCTGCACTCAATATACCAGCAAATTTGGAAAACTCAGCAGTGGTCACAGGACAGGAAAAGGTCAGTTTTCATTCCAATCCTAAAGAAAAGCAATGCCAAAGAATGCTCAAACTACTGCACAATTGCACTCATCTCACACACTAGTAAAGTAATGCTCCAAATTCTCCAAGCCAGGCTTCAGCAATACGTGAACCATGAACTTCCAGATGTTAAAGCTGGATTTAGAAAAGGCAGAAGAACTAGAGATCAAATTGCCAACATCTGCTGGATCATCAAAAAAGCAAGAGAGTTCCAGAAAAACATCTATTTCTGCTTTATTGACTATGCCAAAGCCTTTGACTGTGTGGATCACAATAAACTGTGGAAAATTCTGAAAGAGATGGGAATACCAGACCACCTGACCTGCCTCTTGAGAAACCTATATGCAGATCAGGAAGCAACAGTTAGAACTGGACATGGAACAACTGATTCCAAATAGAAAAAGGAGTACATCAAGGCTGTATATTGTCACCCTGCTTATTTAACTTATATGCAGAGTACATCATCAGAAATGCTGGGCTGGAGGAAGCACAAGCTGGAATCGAGATTGCCAGGAGAAATATCAATAACCTCAGATATGCAGATGACACACCCTTATGGCAGAGAGTGAAGAGGAACTAAAGAGCCTCTTGATGAAAGTGAAAGAGGAGAGTGAAAAAGTTGACTGAAAGCTCAACATTCAGAAAACTAAGACCATGGCATCTGGTCCCATCACGTCATGGGAAATAGATGGGGAAACAGTGGAAACAGTGGCTGACTTTATTTTTTGGGGCTCCTAAATCACTGCAAATGGTGATTGCAGCCATGAAATTAAAAAACGCTTACCCCTTGGAAGGAAAGTTATGACCAACCTAGATAGCATATTAAAAAGCAGAGACATTACTTTGCTAACAAAGGTCTGTCTAGTCAAGGCTATGGTTTTTCCAGCGGTCATGTGTGGATGTGAGAGTTGGACTGTGAAGAAAGCTGAGTGCCGAAGAATTGATGCTTTTGAAGAGTGTTTTTGGAGAAGACTCTTGAGAGTCCCCTGGACTGCAAGGAGATCCAACCAGTCCATCCTAAAGGAGATCAGTCCTGGGTGTTCATTGGAAGAACTGATGCTGAAGCTGAAACTCCAATACTTTGGCCACCTGATGCGAAGAGTTGACTCATTGGAAAAGACCCTGATGCTGGCAGGGATTGGGGGCAGGAGGAGAAGGGGGTGACAGGGAATGAGATGGCTGGATGGCACCACCGACTCAATGGACATGAGTTTGAGTAAACTCCGGGCATTGGTGATGGATAGGGAGGCCTGGTGTGCTGCGATTCATGGGGTTGCAAAGAGTCTGACATGACTGAGCGACTGAACTGAACTGAACTGAGTGCATTTGTGATGCATCCATGTGGTTATTGCATGTATTAGAAAGTTATTCCTTTTAATCACTGGATCATATTCCACTATATGGAAGTATCACCACCTGTTTATTCATTTGCCATTTGAGGGGCATTTGGCAATGAAGGTTTCGGCAATTGGAGATTAACCTACCGTGATGTCTTCAGCTGGGGGCTTGCGTATAATGTCAGATAATAAGTTGTTGCTTTTGTCTCTATCAGACCTTCATTCAATACACAAGTAAGAGTCAGGGGTGTGTGAGTTGGACATATTTATTGTGAGACAGGTTCCAGGCTATGCACATATATTTCCCCCTTTCTTCCACACTGTATCCTTATGATGTAGAGACTTATCATCTCCATTTCCTACAAGAAAAATTGAGACTGGAAAGTTAAGTGATTGTCTGTGCCTGCGTGCTTAGTCGCTCAGTCGTGTCTGACTCTTCATGACCCCATGGACAGTAGCCCTGTAACCCGACAGGCTCCTCCTCCTCTTGCCATGGCATTTTTTCCAACTCACTGGAGTGGGTTGTTATTTCTTCCTCCAGGGGATCTTCCTAACCGAGGTATCAAAGCAGAATTTCCTGTGTATCCTGCACTGCAGGCGGATTCTTTACCACTGAGCCATCAGGGAAGTAATTGTCCACATTCACCTAAATTTTTAGTAGATTTTGAAAGAGCATCCTACAGCATAGACAACTGATATGTTACCCAAATGAGCCCATCCATGTAGGTATGCTAACTCACCAGATAGGGAATGGATTTCCAGTCACTGCTTTATCTGAGCTTAAAGAATCCTCCATGCCATCTGGTGTCTCAGTCCTGAAAGTTGAGTGTGGTCTTAGGATCCAAACCTCCTGAGCCTTCTGGACACCAGACACAGAAGTGGTTACAGAGGAAAACATTTCTGCTGGAGTCAATTTCACATGATGCAGAATCAAAGATCTGCCTTGGAACATCTTAACTTTGGTTGGAATATGCCATTTGGGGGAATATTCAAGATTGGGGGTAGAGTTTTTTCCCTTAAGATAAAGACCATGACATTATTGATATGAAATTCCTAGGGCCCATCCATGGCCCTTTTGAGAGGCCTTTGTAAGTGGTAGCTATGTAACTAAAACTCCATTAACTTCATGATAAACTAATCTCTGGTGCTGTTTGTACTTATTGTCTCTTGACAATACCAGTAAATATTTTAAGAAAACTTCAATAGGCTAATTCAGTAGAGTCAGCTTTTAAAAATTATGGCTTTGATTTTTTTTTTAACAGTTCAGTTCAGTTCAGTTTAGTCACTCAGTCGTGTCCGACTCTTTGCGACCCCATGGACTGCAGCACACCAGGCCTCCCTGTCCATCACCAATTCCCAGAGCCTACTCAAATTCGTGTCCATCAAATCAGTGATTCCATCCAACCATCTCATCCTCTGTCGTCCCCTTCTCCTCCTGCCTTCAATCTTGCCCAGCATCAGGGTCTTTTCCAGTGAGTCAGTTCTTCACATCAGGTGGCCAAAGTATTGGAGTTTCAACTTCAGCATCAGTCCTTCCAATGAATACTCAGGACTGATTTCCTTTAGGATGAACTGGTTGGGTCTCCTTGCAGTCCAAGGGACTCTCAAGAGTCTTCTCCAACACCACAGTTCACCAATACCAAAGTTCGGAGCTCAGCTTTCTTTACAGTCCAACTCTCACAGCCACACATGGATGGAAAAACATATGGTTTTTCCACACATACTGGAAAAACCATAGCTTTGACTAGATGGATCTTTGTTGGCACTTTTAAAAAACACTTTTCTCTAAACAAGAAAATATTAATGTTATGGAATGGTCTATCAGACCTAACAGGCTGAAGCCAGTTGGAAGTTGATGAATTGATCTACAGCATGTGGAGAAGACAAAAAGTTCTAATTTTAGTTAGATCAAAATAGAAAGCAGATCTAATATGTAAAATTTTACCAGGTCACCAACTCAGATGAGCACACTACACAACACTTTTCTGTACTTTACTTTTACTGTGAAAGTGAAAGTGAAGTCGCTCAGTCGTGTCCAACTCTTTGTGACCCCGTGGACTGTAGCCTACCAGGCTCCTCCATCCATGGGATTCTCCAGGCAAGAATACTGCAGTGGGTTACCATTTCCTTCTCCAGGGGATCTTCCCGACCCAGAGATCGAACCTGGGTCTCCCGCATTGGAGGCAGACGCTTTAACCTCTGAGCCACCATGGAAGCCCTTTTACTATAGCTGGATTTATTTTTGTTTTGAGCTGCCTTTACCATAGTGACCACAACCAGTTGTGGCTGTTGTTTAGTCACTAAGTTGTGTCCGACTCTTTGCAACCCCATGGAGTAGAGCACGCCAGGCTCCCCTGTCCTTCACTATCTCCCAGCATTTGCTCAGATTCATGTCCACTGAGTTGGTGATGCTATCTAACCAACTCATCCTCTGCCACCCGCTTCTTTTGCCTTCAGTCCTCAGCATCAGCGTCTTTTCCAATGAGTCGGCTCTTCGCATCAGGTGGCCAAAATACTGGAGCTTCATCTTCAGCACCAGCATTCAGAATATTCAGGACTGATTTCCTTTAGGACTGACTGCTTTGATCTCCTTGCAGTCCAAGAGATTCTCAAGAATCTTCTCCAGCACTGCAATTGAAAAGCATCAATTCCTCAGCTCTCAGCCTTCTTTATGTTCCAACTCTTACATCCGTACATGACTACTGGAAAGACCATGGCTTTAACTAGAGGGACCACAACTTCATCTTAGCTGATTTTGGATAAGCAGGCATTGCACAGCCTCCTCTCCAGCCCTCCACAGGGTCTTGTCTAAATCTTGGTGTAGTAGGGTGGTGTTAACACACAGCCAGGGTTGGGTGGAGGTGCTAATACTTGGTCCTGGGTCATCAATTCTCTCTGGTTTCCCCTGGATGCACTTCCAGAACCGCCCTCCTTCCACACCAGCATCCCCTGCTTCCTTCCTCGCCTGTTCTCTGATTGTCAGTCCTTGACCCAATGGCAAGCTTCTGGGGGATGTGCTGTCTTTCCAGATCAATCTGTGCTCCTCTCTTGGCTGCATATTCTACTGCTCCCTGTGGTGGGTTTGAGGACTTCAGGACTGACCAAGGCAAAGACAGGACCGTGAGATGACAGTACCACGTGCTCTGCCAAGTGGCCCTTGGACAGGATGCTAGTTCTCTAGCCAGAGAACTTTCAGGGAGAGCTGCAGGGGGCCACTGGCCAGAAAAGACAGAAGACAAGGGCAGTTCTGAGGGCAGGGGGGTGAGGGGGTGTACAAGTCAAGATGACAGTACTCAGACCTGGCAGGGGGTCTCTGGGTCGGATTGCTCTGAAGGGCGGTAGAGGGTTGGGTCTTTTACATCACAGGGTTTCTCTTCTACAGTGGGCAGATGTTGGGTGCAGATTCATGGGCTATGCTAATTAAGCAGGCTCTAAAAATCTGTGGATTTGGGTTTTATTGAAAGCAATTTAGGTGTGCCAGCAGGCTTTGAGCCAATGGTCATGTCCTGCTGCGAAGAAGCAAGGCAGTGCCGCTGCCGAGGGGCCATATGGGACTGATTTATACAATCCCTACAAAGCACAGGCTCATGTAGGAAGTTCTGAGGCTTCCTCAGCACTGAAAGTGTGAAAGTGAAAGTCGCTCAGTCGTGCCCGACTCTTTGTGACCCCACGGACTATACAGTCCACGGAATTCTCCAGGCCAGAATACTGGAGTGGGTAGCCTTTCATTTCTCCAGGGGATCTTCCCAACCCAGGAATTGAACCCAGGTCTCCCGCACTGCGGGCGGATTCTTTGCCAACTGAGCCACAAGGGAAGCCCAAGATGACTGGAGTGGGTAGCCTATCCCGTTTCCTGATCCAGGAATTGAACCAGGGTCTCCTGCATTGCAGGTGGATTCTTTACCAGCTGAGCTCTCAGGGAAGCCCCCATCTCAGCACAAGCCCCCCATGATTTTTGCTTAAGTGGTGTGCTTGAGTAGCAAGGGGACTCCAAGACTCCCTCCCTCTCCCAGGCTGTGAGTGCTTCTCCAATCTGTTCCCAATTGGTCTAGGCAATCTACAGCAAGTATTTTAGAGTGAGTCACAGAGTTGGCAAGAAAGTAAGAACAATTAAAATGAGAAAAGCCAGAAAACCTGGGAGATATGGTCCAGGACAACCTCAGCTCAATGGCAGAGAAAATCTCATGATTTGGGTGCCGAGTCACTGGTTGTTCACACCTCAGATCCAGCTCCATCATTTTCTCCAATCCCAGAACTGAATGATGTCAGATTCATTTGAGTGTAGATATAGGATCTATCCTTGTGCAAATACACACTAACCCCAGTTATGCTTTGTTCATCGGGTTGCCTGCAGTAAGTGTGATAAAGAGAATCTTGAAATTAAATCTGTCCCTGAAAATTAAATGTCTGGAATGTTCATCACTATCAATATTGACATAGATGACTAACTCATTTACTTCATAAAAGTTGCCTAAATGCCTACAGTATTTTATACTTAATCCCTGAAAGAATAATGAAATTTTTCTAAGACATCTTATAAAAATTTCCAACTTCACCCAATTTTTTTTTAACAGTTTTCCTTTTGTATAGAAAAGCAACTGTGTCCTGTAGTGGGAGGTTATTTTCCTCTCAATGCTGCTAATGTTGAGTCTATCACGGACAGATCTGTACTATTTCCTCAGGATTTATTGTTCAATTATTTCTCCCAGTATTCCGATAGAGCTTCAAAGAGGAAAATAATGGCAGAGATAACACCCCTAATGTTTGTCCATTATTCACTGTTGCTAGAACATGGATTTGTTTTATGACACACAAAATAATAAGCCATGTACAAGAATATTGGTTTCTATGTAAGTTTTTAAAATGAAAGAACTTTGCCTGAAAAGAAAAGAAAGTCAATAACCAGGGTAAAATATCTGCAGGCAGAATTTAAATCTAAGAGCTTCTCCTTCTTTGCTAAATCCATCTTATTTCTGGAGAGAATCCAGAACACTGATGTGAAGATGATTTCAATTTGAATTCTGATTTTCCAGACAATTTTGTTACAGAAAACATCCAATCTTTGATCAAATAATCCAAGCTCATTGATGTTACTGCTTGGTTCCTAAACAGTGAAGATGAAAATGATTGGAGTGAGAAATTGACGTGTGGGGAACCCAGCTAAATGTAAAGTCAATGACCTGTACCAGACCCTTCGAGTAAAGCATGTGCCTGTTAGATCCAATCAGAAATACCAAAGGTGTAGGTTTAAGTGCATGCAATCAGAAAGCTTCATCTTGTAAAAGTCTTATGAAGGAAGGAGAGAGAGTGGATTTGTGTGTGGGCATGTGAGGCCGCTGATGGAGTTATCACCCTGCATTCAGCAAATAGGCCCAGTGGCTTTCAGCAGACCTCCACAACTGGCCGCACTCTGTCACGGCCCACACCTACCTCGTGGCTGACGTCAGTCACACCCAGAAATGGAACCCAGGAGTCGCCACATTTCCGTGGGCTGTCTGATGGACGATGTCTGTTTCAATGGAAAAGGGTGTGGTATTAGGAATGGCTGTGATATTACATATCAGATTTTGGGTCATCCTGGTAATAGCTAATAAGATTTTGAACTCCTTCTATGCTCAAGCGCCACACTTGTATGCTGTCTAACTTAATCTTCATTTAACCCTAATTTTACCAGCTAGATGGGTCAGAGCCAAGACTCGAACTCAGATCAGTGATTCATCAACCCAAAGATTTCAGCAACTGCACTGCGCTATCACTTTCTTTACTGTTAATCACCATGTGTGTGTGCTAAGTCACTCGGTCATGTCCGACTCTTTGTGACCCCATGGACTGTAGCCCACCAGGCTCCTCTGTCCACTGGATTCTCCAGGTAAAGATACTGGAGAGGGTTGCCATGCCCTCCTCCAGGGGATCTCGCTGACCCAGGGATGGAACCCTCGTCTCTTACATCTCCTGCCCTGCAGGCCGGTTCTTTACCGTTAACGCCACCTGTGCTGTATGCTTAGTATATGTATGAGCAACTATGCGCTTAGTTGCTCACAGTCGTGTCTGACTCTCTGCAACCCCACAGACCGCAGCCCTCCAGGCTCCTCTGTGCATGGGATTCTCCGGGCAAGAACCCTGCAGTGGGCTGCTGTGTCCTCCTCCAGGGGATCTTCCCAACCCAGGGATTGAACCCAGGTCTCTGGCATTGCTTTACTCTCTGAGCCACCAGGGAAGCCCATAAATCACCACAGTTCTTTTCAAAGTCCTCATTTAGGATGCTACAGACTGTGACATGTTGCTATTGCTTCAGAGGAAAAATTTAGAATACTTTCTAGGTAACCACACCTCAGAGAGCAATATTGTTTTTGATAACTCTACCTTAAGCTCCTTCTGGGTCTGAGATGCCTCCATGTATTCTGATAGTCCTACTACATTTACTTATTTTTCTAAGATAATCTGTTCTCTGTCTATACTATTTGTTTAGATTACTGAAAGCCTTTCTAATGGAGCGAACTCTAGACTGTGGATTTTACATGGCTCATCCCAGCAATGTTGCTCATTTGCATTTGTGACTGATCTGTTTCACCCTCGTAAATGTTGTGAAAAAAAAAAATGTGCGACTTTGTCATCTTCATTAAGCTCTGATCCTTGAGGGCAATCCGTCTTTAGGAGAGGGTGATGGGACCCACTTGCCTATAATAAATGTGTCTCATTTGCAGGCCCTCTATAAATATCTGTTCTCAATTGACTTCTTTAGAGTCACCCCCACATTTATTTTCATCAGTCCGTGTTGAGTTTTGTGAACCATGATGTTCCAAATTTAATGTCAAACAATTAGTTTTCCAAAATATCAATCTACGTGCTCCTGATAACAACAGGAACAATCAACAATTTGAAAATACCACTCTGTTACCCACTGTTTCACACATTAAAACACATGCTATTCAGTTTAATGGAAAGCAAATTGCCTTTATACAATTAAAATATTTCACTTCAATTTGGCAAAAATGTTAATAGGAAGAGGAGACATGAAAAAATTGTAGAAAATATATTTATCTCTTAAGGTTTCAGTGTGATATCTTAAAGCTTCAATTTTGTAAATATAGTTGTTTTCTGAATAGATACGTATCAGTGGTTATGTACTAAGATTTCTCAACAACTATTGACATTTTCAACTGGATAATTCTTTGGTGTGGGTGTCTGTCCTGTGCCTTGTAAGATGTTTATCAGCATCTCTGCCCTCTATCCACTAGATCTCAGAAGTGAGCTCCAAAAATGTCTTCAGATATTGCCATTGCCAAGTATTTCTTGGGGAATTAAATATCCCCCAGTTGACAATCACTAACATACAAATACGGAGCTTCCCATGAGGCTCAGTGCTAAAAGAACCTGCTTGACAAGCAGGAAACCCAGGTTCGATCCCTGAGTAGGAAAGATTCCCTGGAGAAAGAAATGCCACCCCCTCTAGTATTCTTGCCTGGGAAATCTCATGGACAGAGGAGGCTGGTGGGCTAAAGTCCATCGGGCTGAAAAAGAGTTGGAGATGAATTAGCTTCTAAACAACAGCAAATACACTTACATTGGGTTGGCCAAAACATTTACTTGAGCTTTTCCATAAGATGTTATGAAAAACCATAAGAAACATTTTTGCCAATCCAATATATGCTTTGTTTGGCTTTGTTATTTTTCAGGGACCAAAGATAATAACTGGAGGAAAAAAAAAAGCCACTGTTATCTTACTTAACATAAAAATAGCATTCCTAAATAAATGACCACGTGTATATATAGAAGTCCACCAATAAACATCAAATATTCATTGATTTAGGAATGACACTAAGTTAGCTATCTGTTGTTTCACAAATTACCCCAAAATGTAGAAATCTAAACAGTAGGCATTTATTATCCAAGTTTCTGTAAATCAGGAACTCAAGCTGAATGGGCATTTCTGGTCTATAGGTCTCTCATGAGGTTGCAGGTCAAGATATCAACCAGGGATCCGGTCAGCTCAAGACTTGACTGGGGCTCAAGAATTCTCTTCCAAGACACTCGCGTGGCTGTGGGCAAACTTCAGTTCCGCCAGGGCTGTGGACGGAGCCTTCTGCTCTTCACCACGCTGGCTTCTCCACAAGGCCACTCCCACAACATGGCGGCTGGCTTCTTCCTGCAGCGGTGATCCGAGAGCCAGAGGAAGTCAAGCGCTTCTCATAACCCGATTTCCGTCACTCCGGCCGTAGTCTCTTGCTTTGCGGTGGGTTAGTCTGATGTGCCCGTACTGGACGGGAGGGGATGACCCCAGACTGTGGTTATAGGAGGCAGGGACGCTACCACCGTCTCTCTCGTGTACACACTTAGCTTCCTTGTGAAGTGAGGATCAGGGGCCTTATTTGCTTTCTTGGTACAATTCCACAGCAGAGAACCCTTTTCTCAGCCGAATCTACACTTCTTCTGAGGGTCGGCCTCTCTCGCTCAACTCTTCCAAAGAACTCCTTCTGTCGTCCTGCCGTCAGCCTCCCAGCTTCCAGTCCAAGCTCCACCTCTTACTGTGCCTTCCTGAGCTCCTCATTCTGACCTCAAATTTCTCTTGGTAGGTCAAATTTATCTTGGGCCTGGTCCTAACCTATCTCTCAGGATTGTTGTGGAAATGAAACAAAAAAGCACATAGAAAGTTCTCAGGCGGTGAAGAGTGTTTGCAATGAAAGTTTCATATGCTCATCAGCTTCCATAAAAGGGCAGTTGTTCACAGGAGTTCACATGTAGGGCTCTGTACTTGTGTTTTAATTTATTATGACTAAGAACGGCTTATCAGTGCAGCCTGGGTTTTAGTCGCAGTGAAATTTGAGTTACTTTGGGAAAATGCTTGAGTTCCAAAATGTCTGCGTTGGAATGAGCTTTTGAATGATGGCTTATTTAAATTCAAGGGATAGTCTGTGAAAGTGAGATTTGTTTCCTTGTACTTACTAATGACTTTAACTAGGATTCCTGATAGACCCATCCTCTTAGAGTTCAGAAGAGAGTCCTACAATAGGAAACAAGAAATCTGGAACCAGGCCTCATACCAATTGTTGGGGCCATTCTGGACAGGTGGCTGGATTTCAGCTGGCCTCATTTCCCTAAGTTTACAACAAATGAGACATATGGATGAGGCAATTTCTGAGGCCACATCTGATAAAGCTCTGTGCTCTTCATCTTGTTATAATAATAATGTCAAGTGGAAAACCAGTCAGTAAAGCAAAAAGAAAAGATTTTCTAAAGTACACCCTTAACTTATAATGTCATTTAGAAAGATTGCTAGTCCATTTGCTGAGACAGGTGTATAAAAATGTATTGAGCTATGATTTTTGACACTCCTTGCAAATCCAAATGGAAAGTTGTATAAAGTCTTTCTTTAGTAGAAGCCAGTAACTGTGGAAGGATGCTAGTAATCAACATATTTTGAAAACAACCTAGACAGCATATTAAAAAGCCAAGACATTACTTTGCCAACAAAGGTCCCTCTAGTCAAGGCTATGGTTTTTCCAGGAGTTATGTATGGATGTGAGACTTGTACTATAAAGGAAGCTGAGCACGGAAGAATTGATGCTTTTGAACTGTGATGTTGGAGAAGACTCTTGAGAGTCTCTTGGCCTGCAAGGAGATCCAACCACTCCATCCTAAAGGAAATCAGTCCTGAATATTCATTGGAAGGACTGATGTTGAAGCTGAAACTCCAATACTTTGGCCACCTGATGTGAAGAACTGAGTCATTTGTAAAGACCCTGATGCTGGGAAGGATTGAAGGTGGGAGGAGAAGGGGATAACAGAGGATGAGATGGCTGGATGGCATCACTGACTCAGTGGACATGAGTTTGAGTAAACTCCAGGAATTGGTGATGGATAGGGAGGTTTGGAGTGCTGCAGTCCATGGGGTCACAAAGAGTCAGACACGACTGAGTGACTGAACTGAACTGAAGTAAAGGAGAAGAAGCAAACACTTATTTGCGTTTTCCTAAATGAATTGTACCCCTGGCTGACCAAAGAGTGGATGAAGAGAAGTTTTCATTTATAGACACATTCTAGTCAATAAATGAATACATTAGAATACAGCCATTGTATGATTCCAATGATTAGTGAATTCAGTCAATGAGCTCAACAGAAGGCAACAGAAGTCAACATCATAAGAAGAGAGACAGTCAGACCCCATGATCCTTCTCCGGGAAAACCAAACCACCATCAAGGAAGCAGTCTTGCCATGACGACTGAATCTGATTGAGCTCACTTAGATTCAATTATCTATAAAAAGGAAACACAGAGGACAACACAACATGTATATAAAAGCTTGTGGGAGCAAACAGCAAAACCCAGTTTGTGGAAGACTCTAAGGAGAAATTGATCTTGTATCTTCTCCAAATATATTCTAAGGAAAAAATGATGTAGAGAGAAAACTCTACTGATTAAAAGAGACATAAGAGATTGACCAATTGATTATAGTGTGTGGATTACATCCAAATTCAAACAAGCTGTAAAAAATGCAAAGAATACTTGTGACTTTAATAAGATAATTAGACTTTTTAATATTGACGGCAGATACTTGAAGATGTTAAGAAACTGTAATTTTTAAATATAATAATATAGTTACATCAAAGAAAGGCAGCCCATATATTTTAGATACACTGACATTTATAAGTAAAATGATACATTTTCTTCAAAGGCATGTTGAAAGTAATATAAGGGGAACATAGATGCATAAAGGATGTGATTTGGAAGGGGAGTAGTGAAATATGAATGTAGGGGATAAATTAAACTAAGATGACCAGAAGGTTAAAGAGTTGACAGTAGCTATCAGAAACAAGGAGGTTTATCACACTTTTCTTGTATAAATATTTGGACTTTTCCCACAAAATTTAGTTTAAAAATGAGTACATGCCAGTAATTGAAAAATATTATTCTATCTTCAAATCTTTTCTGTATTTATAAAAGCAACTGAAAGTTGAAGTCTTTTGCTAAGTACAATCTCTGTTGTCTAGGGTGGTCATAACTTTTCTTCCAAGGAGCAAGTGTCTTTTAACTTCATGGCTGCAGTCACCATCTGCAGTGATTTTGGAGCCCAGGAAAATAAAGTCAGCCACTGTTTCCATTGCTTTCCCATCTATTTGCCGTGAAGTGATGGGACCGGATGCTATGATCTTAGTTTTATGAATGTTGAGCTTTCAGCCAACTTTTTCACTCTCCTTTCATTTTCATCAAGAGGCTCTTTAGTTCTTCTTCTCTTTCAACCATAAGGGTGGTGTCATCTGCATATCTGAGGTTACTGATATTTCTCCCGCCAATCTTGATTCCAGCTTGTGCTTCTTCCAGCCCAGCATTTTTCATGATATACCCTGAATATAAGTTAAATAAGCAGGGTGACAATATACAGTCTTGACGTACTCCTTTTCCTATTTGGAACCAGTCTGTTGTTCCATGTCCAGTTCTAACTGTTGCTTCCTGACTTGCATGCAGATTTCTCAAGAGGCAGGTCAGGTGATCTTGTATTCTCATCTCTTTAAGAATAAACAGAGACATTACTTTGCCAGCAAGGGTCCATCTAGTCAAAGCTATGGCTTTTGCAGTAGTCATGTATGGATGTGAGAGTTGGACTATAAAAAAAGCTGAGCGCCAAAGGACTGATGCTTTTGAACTATGGTGTTGGAGAAGACTCTTGAGAGTCCCTTAGACTGCAAGGGGATCCAACCAATCCATCCTAAAGGAAATCAGTCTGAAACAATCATTGGAAGGACTGATGCTGAAGTTGTAGCTCCAATACTTTGGCCACCTGATGTGAAGCACTGACTAATTAGAAAAGACCCTGATGCTGGGAAAGATTGAAGGCAGGAGAAGGAAACAACAAAGGATGAGATGGTTGGATGGCATCACTGACTCAATGGACGTCAGTTTGAGTAAACTCTGGGAGTTGTTGATGGACAGGGAAGCCTGGAGTGCTGCAGTCCCTGGGGTCACAAAGAGTCGGACACGACTGAGCGACTGAACTGAACTGAAGTGCAATCTAAAATGGATTTACTTTATGAAAATTCAACTTTATAGCCAATAATAAAATGCTAGCTTTCCACCTAGCTTTAAGGGTTAGAATTGGGATATAAGCAGTGCTGTTTGGAGCCAGCTCAGGCAAGTTCATGAGAATTATTACATTTCTTAGTTGTTAAGCATAGCTCTTGTTAAAATCAAATTATATAGTTATTATTTTATCAATCCCACTGTATTAAAACATGATAAATATTAAAAGCTCATTAACTGTTAGTTATCTGACTGTGTTTTCCATTATCTATGCTCTTACAGGTATTTATATACACGTATTGTATGTATGGAGAAGGCAATGGCACCCCACTCCAGTACTCTTGCCTGGAAAATCCCATGGACAGAGGAGCCTGGTAGGTTGCAGTCCATGGGGTCTCAAAGAGTCAGACATGACTGAGCGACTTCACTTTCACTTTCATTGTATGTATGCTTGGAGGCAAAGCTGCATACTTGTGTGTAAGTGTGTAGTGTAGTATGCTTCTTTGCATCTCCATATTCAGTGATATCACAGTGGTTACTTGAAATTGGCCATGTTGGGAGTATTTACACCATGGAAAGTGGCCAACACTAAAATCCAGGGCTTTTTTATTTCACCTCCAAGCCAGGCTTCAGCAATACGTGAACCGTGAACTTCCAGATGTTCAAGCTGGATTTAGAAAAGGCAGAAGAACAAGAGATAAAATTGCCAACATTGGCTGGATCATTGAAAAAGCAAGAGAGTTCCAGAAAAACATCTATTTCTGATTTATTGACTATGCCAAAGCCTTTGACTGTGTGGATCACAATAAACTGTGGAAAATTCTGAAAGAGATGGGAATACCAGACCATCTGACCTGCCTCTTGAGAAACCTATATGCAGATCAGGAAGCAACAGTTAGAACTGGACATGGAACAGACTGGTTTCAAATAGAAAAAGGAGGACATCAAGGCTGTATATTGTCACCCTGCTTATTTAACTTACATGCAGAGTATATCATCAGAAATGCTGGGCTGGAAGAAGCACAAGCTGGAGTCAAGATTGGTGGGAGAAATATCAGTAACCTCAGATATGCAGATGACACCACCCTTATGGTTGAAAGAGAAGAAGAACTAAAGAGCCTCTTGATGAAAATGAAAGGAGAGTGAAAAAGTTGGCTGAAAGCTCAACATTCATAAAACTAAGATCATAGCATCCGGTCCCATCACTTCACGGCAAATAGATGGGGAAACAGTGGAAACAGTGGCTGACTTTATTTTCCTGGGCTCCAAAATCACTGCAGATGGTGATTGCGGCCATGAAGTTAAAAGATGCTTACTCCTTGGAAGGAAAGTTATGACCAACCTAGACAGCATATTAAAAAGCAGAGCTATTAGTTTATCAACAAAGGTCTGTCTAGTCAAGGCTATGGTTTTTCCAGTGGTCATGTATGGTTGTGAAGGTTGGACTATAAAGAAAATTGAACACCGAAGAATTGATGGTTTTGAACTGTGGTGTTGGAGAAGACTCTTGAGAGTCCCTTGGACTGCAAGGAGATCCAACCAGTCCATCCTGAAGGAGATAAGTCCTGGGTGTTCATTTGAAGGACTGATGGTGAAGCTGAAACTCCAATCCTTTGGCCACCTGATGCGGAGAGCTGACTCATTAGAAAAGACCCTGATGCTGGGAAAGATTGAGGGCAGGAGGAGAAGGGGATGACAGAGGATGAGATGGTTGGATGGCATCACCAACTCATTGGACATGGGTTTGGGTGGACTCTGGGAGTTGGTAACAGACAGGGAGGCCTGGCGTGCTGCGGTCATGGGGTCGCAGAGTCGGACACAACTGAACTGAACTGAAGAGCCAATTTGTCAATCATTTACCAGCACATCGCTTATACAATGAATCATTCATTTGGTTCTAATAGGAATAAAATGTGCTTGTAAGACAAACTTATGCAGAGAAATCCTGGAGAAATGATTAACTATCACTAAACCCCCTCATTCTTTCACACCTGTACATTTATGTGTCTGTCTCCATTCTGTCTGTGAGCTTCCTGCAGGTAATCATTTACTCCCCAGTCTGTCCCCAGTAGTAGCAGAGGGGCTGGTACATTGGGCAGGCCGAGTGATGAATAGATGAATCTCTATTCAGCATCTTCAGTGTGCTCATCATTGTGCCAGGTACTGTGGAGATGCAGAAGGAATAGAAACACTTTCTTTACCCTCAAAGGGTTTTTAGTATAATTGGGATACCCCACTGGTAGAATACCCCACAACACTATGTGCTAATATATTGGACTGAAACTCTAAGTTCCAAGAGAGTCTGATGGACAAGAAGATCAGAGAGTGCAGGTGTATTCAGTGAAACATGAGTTATCTTGGATGGATGCCCACTTATCTCAGTTCTCTGTGTAGGAACTTACTATACACCATGTACTATGCTAAATAATTCAGATGTATTTTATTTAAAAGTGTTAATGATACTCTGAGATAGAATTACTATTCCAGTGTTATAGGTGAGGGAACTGAGCTTGAAAAAGATGAAGTATTAATACTTTTTCAGTAAGAAGCAAGGCTTAGATTTTGTCTTATACTATCTGCTTTCAAAGCCCAGACTCTTTAAGTGTTTCACATACCGTATTAAAGAAAGAGGGAGAATAAAATTTGTTCTTGAAAGATTGGTAGAATTTGTGGGAAAAAAAACAGAGAAAGAAGGGATATTTGTGTTTTAGGGAGAGAGGCATCGCTGAGGCAAGGTTGTGGGAAGAAAGAGCTATTTGTGAACCAGTGAGGAGGCTACCCTGGCTGATGACTGAGTTGGCTTTGGGAAAAGCATGAGCGTGAGGCTGCTTGAGGGAACTGATTTTTTTGAAAGCCAGGCAGAGGATTTGGCTCTGAAATGGGGAACCAGTAAGGTCTTTGAAACTCAACTTAAAAAGGAAAAAAAAAAAAAAAAAAAACTAAGATCATGGCATCAGGCCCATCACTTTATGGCAAACAGAAGGGGGAAAAGTGGAAGCAGTAACAGACTTTATTTTCTTGGGCTCCAAAATCACTGCAGATGACTGAAGTCATGAAATTAAAAGATGCTTGCTCCTTGGAATAAAAGTTATGACAAATCTAGACAGCATATTAAAAAGCAGAGATGTTACTTTGCCAACAAAGGTCCAGATAATCAAAGCTATGGTTTTTCCAGTATCCATGTATGGATGTGAGACTTGGACTGTGAAGAAGGCTGAACACTAAAGATTGATGCTTTCAAACTGTGGTGCTGAAGACTCTTGAGAGTCACTTAGAATGCAAGGAGATCCAACCAGTCCATCCTAAAGGAAATCAACCCTGAATATTCATTGGAAGGACTGATGCTGAAGCTGAAGCTCCAATCCTTTGGCCACCTGATGCAAAGAACTGACTCACTGGGAAAGACCCTGATTCTGGGAAAGATTGAAGACAAGAGGAGAAGGGGGAAATGGAGAATGAGATGGTCTGTTAGATAGCATCACTGACTCAATGGACATGAATTTGAGCAAATTCTAGGAGATAGTGGAGGACGCAGAAGCCTGGTGTGCTGCAGTCCATGGGATCACAAAGAGTCAGACGTGACTTAGTGACTGGACAACAACAAAGATCTTCGAGCTAGAGAGTACTGTACAGATCAGAAAATTCAAAGTACATTAGAAAATATACCAGATGAATGGGGAGAGTAAGAATGAATGCAGATGTTGTAGCAGTAAAGATATAAAGTGACATCAGACTGCAGTAGAACCATAGACATTTTAGGGGGACTTCGTGACTGGACAACAAAACTAGAATTTGGGAATTTGTTCCTAAATGCTTGTAATAATGATGATGAACTCAGAAGACAAGTTTCCATAGTTGAACAAGTAATGACTTTTTCCACTTAGTAATAATAGGACAAATCCAGTCTTACCCTAGAGAAGACTGACTTCTTTAGGTAGAATCTCTAGTAGATTCTTTGGGCAGAATCCAACACTCAGAAGAAGGAAGGCACTCAGTACCTTTCAAGGGAGAGGGTTTGCTGTGTACGGTTAGCATCTTATGCTCCAGGGCACCAAAAGCCAGTGACAAAGCCACTCATCTTCTCTTCCACCGCTGCCCTAGCTTGCTTCCAAATGTCCTGCAGGGAGATGGTGTGTGTGCATGCTAAGTTGCTTCAGTTGTGTCTGACTCTTTGTGACCCTATGGACTGTAGCCCACCAACCTCTCAGTCCAATGGAACTCTCCAGGCAAAAATACTGGAGTGGGTTGCCATGCCCCTCTCCAGGGGATCTTCCTGACCCAGGGATCGAACCCACATCTCTTCTTTCTCCTGCATTGGTAGGTTCTTTACCTCGGGGAGAGATCCAGCCCCAAAGGAGAACCAGTCAGATTGTCAAACCACCACTTGCATTTAGTTTAATGTTCTTTATTTCCAGAAGTAGCTCATCCAGTGAGAAGGCATCATACCAAACAATCTGTATTTTTATTTCCAGGGAAGACTTAGAGATTTAATTATTCATCCCACTCACCTTCCAAATCTCTGACCAGATGAATTGTTTAAACTCATTTGAAATGTTTCTTAATGGCAAAAAGGAGAATAGTATACAAGGGCCATGCACACAATCTCAGAAGCATAGGGGAAAATGATGAGCAATCATCCATAATAGTGAAATCACAGCAAATTCAGGTTGAAAGAGATCAGAGGTGAGGATCACTCTATTGTACATTCAGTAGACCAGATGAAAAATAAGAATGTGAATTCCTCTGAAGGAAAAGACAGATAAATGCAGGATTGAATGAGACTAGTAGGTTTCAAAATAGCTGAGTAATTTTTAGGGCTTCCCTGGTGGCTCAGACTGTAAAGAATCTGCCTGCAAGGTGGGAGACCCTGGTTCAGTTCCTAAGTTGGGAAGATCCCCTGGAGAAAGGAAAGGCTACTCACTCCAGTATTCTTGCCTGGAGAATTCCATAGGTTTTTTAGTCCTTGAAGATGAATTATATTTCTAAAGTCACATTCAAAATTGGTGTTTGCAAAAATGAGTGGGTGGGGATGTGTGGATTTTATTGACCTCTACAAGTCCCAGCTTACTAGCTGTCTTACCTATGACAGTTTACAGCTGTCATATTCCTAAGAAATATTTCTGTTCCTACCCTCCCCTTTGCAGAAAGAGTTATGATAGTCAATACATTAGTGGGAAGCCTTCCCGCCTCTACTAAATCTCTTCACTAGATTCTCAGTGGGATTTCAGTGGAGTCCCAAGCAACTGGTTGGCAGGGAACAGGGGTTAAAGATGTGGGGGGAAATCACATCAAATCAAAAGATTTGGGGGCAGACAGACTGGGATCCCCAGGAGGAAAGGGAGAGGATGAGGTCACCAAGAGTGAGAGAAGCTATTGGAACTCACCTGTGCTGGGACTTCAGAATCAATTCAGGCATGTCAGGGAAGGCTCTGTGTCCAGGGGTGACTCTGGTTGTGTCCACACGATCCTGACGTCACTAAGTAACTCTAGTTAGTACAGTATTTCTGACAGTGTATTCTAAAGCAGAGACATCACTTAGCTGACAAAGGTCCATATAGCTAAAACTATTGCTTTGCTAGTAGTCATGTACGGGTGTGAGAGTTGGCCCATAAAGAAGACTGAGCACCGAAGAACTGATAATTTTGAATTATAGTGCTGGAGAAGACTCTTGAGAGTCCCTTGGACTGCAAGGAGAGAAAATTAGTCAATCCTAAAGGAAATCAACCCTGAATTGATTGACTGATGCTGAAGCTGAAGCTCCAAAACTTCGGCCACCTGATGGAAAGAGCCGACTCACTGGAAAAGACCCTGATGCTGGGAAAGACTGAGGGCATGAGAGAAGGAGGCAACAGAGGATGAGATGGTTGGAAGTCAAGAGATACCTGGAGTAACAGGCCAGTTTGGCCTTGGAGTAAAAACTGAAACAGGGCAAAGGCTAATAGAGTTTTGTTAAGAGAACACATGGTCAGAACAAAAACCTTCCAGAAACACAAGAGATGACTCTACATGTGCACATCACCAGATGATCAATACCAAAATCAGATTGATTAAATTCTCTGCAGCCAAAGATGGAGCTCTATACAGTCAGAAAAACATGACCTGGAGCTGACTGCGATAATGAAGGACAGGAAAACCTTGCGTGCTACAGTCCGTGGAGTCACAAAGAGTCAGACACTAGGAGTCAGGCTTAGTGACTGAACAACAACCACAGTACAATGTCAGGTTTTGCTTCATATTTGAATACATGCATTTAGAACAATATTATATAAGAATATTTAATAAACATGGTGAGTTTCACAGGGACAGGGGAATTTCCACTTGAAACTCTCCCTGTCCAGCCTTCCTTCACCCCCACCACTGTTCTGCTTTCAACACAGAGCCCTGAGGTCCTCTGAGGGAGTCAGCATCTCTCCTCCCTCAAGTCCTCTGTGGGCTTTGGGAGCCCTGGGAACCACAGCTACAGTTCTTGCACTGACCCCCTGGCCCCACATGATGGAATGCCTGTACTTCTTAGATTCCATCCCTCCTACCTCCCCTCCCTCTATATATCAGCCTCTTGATCTCCTTACTGATCTTCTCACATATCAGACACACATTCTGTCTAAGGCCCCAAAGGATTGTCTCCTTGCCCTGAATTCTCTTCCTCAGACACCCATCTGGCTCCCTCTGGCTCCTCCTTCAGGATTCTGCTCCACCTTCTCAAAACACTCTCCGTCTGACCCTTTTTGAAAGGGCAGCCAAGTTCATCCTGTGCACTCCCAAGTCTCCTAATCTGAATTTGGTATTTCCCCTCAAAGTTCTAATTATCTATATAAAGTGCTTTATCTACTGTCAAGTTTTCACCTACTAGGACAAAGGGGTCTTTTTTGATGTGCAAGATGCTAGATCATTGTCAGGCTCATTGTAGAAATGCAATACTTGTTTACTGAATTAACTCATTCACTCATTCATCTTCTGTTGGCCTCTGATGGACGTACTGATGCTGACAACAAGTGTTAAAATGTGGAGAATCATAGTGGTGGACCACCTTTGACAATAGTGAGATTTTCTGGGAGACAACCTACTTTCGTGGAGCTGAACATGAACACTGTCAGAAACCTCTCCTTTCATATTCTGAGGACCTCTCTCTTATTAGCTGCTGTCTTCCTAGCAGCATATCAATCACAGCCTCCCTTGCTCACATTATGCTGACAAAGCCTGTTCCAATTTACATCACATCTGCAGTGTCTAATTTGTTCCCCATCTGAACGCTTGAGCATGCATAGATTTCAGTATTAACCATATTCAGCATCCTGTGCACCTGCCTACCTTGGACAAGCTTCAGTAAGATGTAACTCATGCCATGGGGATTGACTTTTATCCCACAGTGCCCAGCATGTGGGTAGGGACTGGCTGTTACTTACTTAGCCACCTTGCCAGGTCTCAGCACAGCTCTCTTGACTGCAGCTAACTGAGCTCTTTTGTTGAGGAGCTTCTCCTTAACAACTTCTTAGAGGCTCTCGAGCATGTCTAGTAATGAAAACAGAAAGAATTGCATTAGAGCAACTGAATGTGCAACATAGAATCATTGCTGTCATTGTTTAGTCACTAAGTCATGTCACCTCTTTCATGACCCCATGGACTGTAGCCCACCAGGTATCTCTGTTCATAGGACTTTCCAGGCAAGAACATTGGAGTAGGTTGACATTTCCTTGTGCAGGGGATCTTCCTGATCTAGGGATCAAATCCATGTCTCCTGCCTTGGCAGACGAATTTTTTAACCACTCAGCCATCTGGGAAGCCCACAACACTGAATAGCTGATGGCGATTGAATGACTATATCTTTAAAAGTGAAAATCACTCAGTTGTGTCCGACTCTTTGTGACCCCATGGACTATACAATTCATGGAATTCTCCAGGCCAGTAGGCTGAGTAGGCTTTCCCTTCTTCAGGATATCTTCCTGACCCAGGAATTGAACCAGGGTCTCTTGCACTGCAGGTAGATTCTTTACCAACCGAGCTCTCAGGGAAGCCTTATATCCTTAAGGACATATGTAAATATCTAACCATAACGACAGAATGATTCTGGCATTTACTGGATTGTTCTATCAGAACGAAAGCCTGGTGAGGGCGGGACTGAGATGGTCTTACTCATCACCGGGTCTCTGGGTAGCAGAGAGTAGGAAAAGAGTAATTCTTGCCAAATAGCTGCATGTTGTTTCACTTGCTGGGAAAGTTGATGCTCTTAATGGTTAAGAGGATGGGCTCTGAATCCTTGCCGGCTCTTGTGTTTGGGTGTGTGTGTGTGTGTGTGTGTGTATGTAAGCTCAGGTGAGTTCTCTGTGCTGCCTCCCCATGCCTCAGTTTCCCCACCTGTCAACTAAGGGTGACACTGTTTCCTGTCTCACAAATATATTGAGAGGATGAGAAGCCTTGTATTGCACGTGGGGCCATTTAGGAACTTGTTCACTCTTCCTAATCTGGAATCATGGGTGGGGTCATAGAACATTTTCAGCATGCTTTCCAGAAGGCAACTGGTATTCTGGGATCACGAAGCAGCTGCTCAATTGGTAGAAAATTTCTAATTGGAAGCTTCTCAGATGATTGGCTTTGGAGTCCCTGTGGATGTTTCAGCTTCACAAAACTGGCCCTGGTGCTGTGAATTGGCACGGATTTCTACCTGACCAGTTGTGACTTATGAATGTCACCTATGTGCTACTGTCTAGACCTTGGACTGTATTGACCTTGGACTGTGATGACCTTGGCCTGAGATGGCTTCTTCCCACGTGATCATCTCCGTCAGCCTTTATCTTGCCTGACCTTGGTCCCGTGCCTTTGCTGAGAGGCTCTGATGACACTGAGCTTATGTCACCTGTCACAGAGCAGCCTTGCCCCACGTTCTCAGTGCTTCTCTTGTTCTGGGATCCTGGTTCTGCTGTCTCTATACCTAAGCTCACCCACAGTAGGTGTTTTATACTATAGTTTGCCAGAATGGTCATATCCATGTGGTGAGGCTGATGCTGTAAGTGAAGTCCATTCTTACCGGCTGGGTCTAAAGTGTAGGCTCTTTTCAGACTTAGAATAAGCTATCAATGCCAATAGTGCAAGCTAGTTCTGCTTCCAGCTTCACTTTGTAATTAGTACTGCCAATTTTGATCTAGCAGAGAAAAGAGTTCTGAGTCTGTGTATCTTTAACAAGAATGCCCCTCACGGTTCTGAGCTGTTTACCCAAACAGTGCTGCACCGTCAGATTTTCCCAAGTTATATACCTGGGAGTTGCATTGATATGACCTTGGAAAGCCCACATTTGGCAACTATAAGTGGAGAGCCCGGCTTACCTTGATCTTACTGTGACTAGGAAAGTACCCTTCATTTCTCCTACTTGTTGTAGTGATGTTATAGTCTGTACAGCATGATGATGTGACTCCAAAGAAGTCTTGCAGAATGATATTAATTCTGGGAGACATTTCCCCAACCAAGAGACCTGAACATGTTAGTGCATGAGCCACATGTAAATTGAAATGACAAATGTCTTCAGAAGCAACTAAAATCATATTAATGACTCTTAAAACAACTGGTGTTTATTAGCTAAAAATATTTGGGAAAATCATGTCTGGAGCTCTATGAACTTTATAAATTGAGTATTTATAAAAGGATATTTTATTCCTAAGAAAAAGAATGTCTTTGATACAGTACATTCAAAGACTAACTGCTGAGTAAAGATCTATTAAATGCTCACTCTTGCATAAATGTTATTAAAAATACTGTTATAAAGTAAAGGTGATTGAGTAACCAAGAGGAACATTAGCATTTAAGTCCACTACAATTAATAGCTCTAAAACTTCCTGCAAAATTTGAAAAATTGTCAAATAAAATGTCACAAATGTACAGCATTAATGTGAAAATCAACTAAATTATTCACTTAATTTTATCTGCTTTTATGTGTCTATAATTTCAAGAAAAAAATATTTTTGAACAATATATGCTACTATCTAAAAATAATCATTCATAGTTTTCAATCAGACTCTGTTCTCACAATGCAGAATGTTCTAAGATCTAGCTCAACAGCAAATTAGATAAACGTGTAGCTGGTTAATGATGAGTAGAACTGGAATTCTAAAAGGCTCTAACTTGGGTTCATCTTGAAATAGAATATAAATAATATTATTCCGTTGTCCATTTTGCGAGTTTTGTTGTAGGTGGGGAGTGTAAGGAGGGCTGATGATCAAGGAATAAATAATTGAGGGATAAAACAAGAGTGGAAACCTTTGGAAAGATCCCTGTCTATAAGCACAGTGACAACTGTGTTGGACTTTACATCTGCCTCTCTGGAGCCTGACTCTCTCACAAGGACGTCACAAGCACTGACTCACTTAAGCACAGAGAGAAATGATTTAGCCCAAAGACTATAGAAAAGTGTCTAGTGTGAGAAAGTGCTTTTAGAGAGAGCGGTCAGAATCGGGCAGGCCACAGACCGGGCCTCAGGTGTGAACATCCGCATCTCGTTTAACAGGAAGCTCGCCTCTTGAAAATACAGAATGGATTTCAAATGATGGTGCTTTTCTTGCATTACTATTGTCCAGTGATGCGATCAGATCTCTGTACTCAGATTTTGAGAGATGGAAGGGAATCAGGGTTCCCCAGCCTACGAACGACAAGAACTTAAAAGATTTTGATGGAGAGATCTAAAAATTAGCCACGTATCTAGGGGAAAAGGGCAGATCCCTGAAGGAGAAAATGATTTGCGTGCATGCTAAGTTGCTCAGTTGTGTCTGACTCTTTGTGACCCCAAGGACTGTAGCCCACCAGGTTCCTCTGTCCATGGGATTCTCCAGGCAAGAATACTGGAGTGGGTAGCCATGCCCTCCTCCAGGTGATCTTCCTGACCCAGAAATCGAACCCGTGTCTCTTGCCTCTCCTGCACAGGCAAGTTGGTTCTTTACCTCTTTTGACACCTGGGAAGGCCACACAGTATACATATTTATGTATTATTTTATTTATATTATTATGGATGTACATATCTATGTATCAGAGTTAAAGGCGTAAAACTTTCTATTTTGAGAATGACCAGATATTATATTAATGCATTAAAGTGGGAAAAGGTAGAGTCTTTTCCTTTCTATTTGTGTTTAAATATGGGATAAATTCCCATTTATCTGATGTGGTGATGGTTTAGTCATTAAGTCAAGTCTGAATCTTGTGACTCGAAGGACTATAGCCTGCCAGGCTTCTCTGTCCATGGGATTCTCCAGGCGGGAATACTGGAGTGGGTGACCATTTCCTTCTCCAGTGGATCTTCCCGACCTAGGGATCAAACCTGGGTCCCCTGCATTGCAGGCAGACTCTTTTTTGACTGAGCTATGAGGGACACCCTTATCTGATGCAGTCATGTCTACATCTTGAGACAATAGAATGGCTAGAATGACCTTTAACATACTCTCTCTCTCTGAACCTGTACCTCTCTGGTTATACATTCCTTTTATTAAAACAAGTCAATAAATTTGTTCCCCAACGAAAGCAAGCTTTCCTGTCTATTTTAGCTAAATTGGAAAAATATAACTGCAAACCCAACAGCTCTCTTAGTTCCTTTTTGGAAATATAAAAAAAAAAAAAAATCAAGAAAAATGGTCTTTTGACCAGTGCTAAATACCTCAACTAATTGTAGGAGAAAAAACAGCTCCTGTGATGTAAGCATTCAGAAACACCCTCGAGCCCCGATGGTTTGGCATGTGACGAGAATTGTCTCTCCTCATTATCCTCACTTCCTCAAGGTCAGAGGGAGAAGGGAAATGAACTCTCATCAGTGGAGTCGATTCTCTGGCTTTCTCAAGCACATTCAGGTCTGTTTCCTGGGCCCGGGTAAGTAGAGTGTCCTCACTGGAACGTGAAGGGTGAGGCACAGATAATGAATGCAATGCTATACAGAGACATCCCTGTTTCTGCTCCCAATGCCTAAGTCTGCCCTGCCGATTAATTACACACAAGTTCCGTAAGCATATGGCAGGCTGGTGACTAAGCTGTGATTACTTCATGCTCTGGGGAACACACCGAGGCCCTGTGACTCTGTTTTGCCATTTTTCCATATCAATCAGGACACCGTAGCCTTTGCAGTACAAATTGCAGCCTTGTTCCCCCTAGCTATTGCCAGGTAACTGTTTATCCACAGCAGATAAACCTACCTTCCTGTCTCCTCCAGAAAACTCCCTCATTTTACTGGGCATTTCTAGCAATAGTCTGACAATTAAAATGTGCTGAACCACTTATCTGTGTATTGATGGAAAGAACAATTCTACAGAGTGTGAAATTACTAATGATGCATAGATTTCAAGCTTCAATTTTCACCTCTTTGAGAACTGTCCAGCCAAGAACAAAAAAGTATATATCAACACTTGAGATAAAAGTGAAGAAGCAAGTCACTAGGGGAAAAAAATCTCTAACAATGAATTATAGGTATACTGTAGATGTAATTGTAGGAATATAAATCTAGAAATATAAATAATTCATTTTTTTCTGAGAGTTTTAAAATTGCTATATTTTGTTCTTACCAAGAGTCTATTTTATGTGGTTTCCCCTTACATTAGGTGATGAGTTATTTTAGCTCTTCACAAAGTTAATGGCAATTAGACACTCTGTTCAATTAAAAAAACTTCTTGTTTGTAATTAGGGGATTTATTCCACAATCATTAATACCAGATAAGGCAATGAAGATAATTTTTGTTTTCTATTCACTAAAGGTTAGAGTTTTAATTTTCTCCCTAGACATTTCTTCTACTCTGTTTATTGCTTTGAAAAGTTTGAGAGAAAGTAAGAACTGACTTTGTCCCAAGCTGGAGGGAATCCTCATTAGAGTATGTTAACATGCTTAAGCTTGTTGTTCACCCTTCCTCTGTGTCTCCAGGCAATGGACGGCGAGAGACAAGATAAAACATGACTTATGGCATCTGGTACCCAAGAGGGAAAGCAGTGATGCACACCTACATCCTACTTGGTGGAAGGCCAGCCTCGGGATCCTCCACATGTGGCACAAAGTGAATGACTCGGTTTCTTAGATAAAGGAAGTTAACCCAAATGAAAAATGGGTTTAAAGCATCTGACCCTGTGTCATTTGAAACTATGGTTTTCCCTGGGTACATGCCCAGGAGTGGGATTGCTGGGTCATATGGTAGCTCTATTTTTAGTTCTTTAAGGAATCTCCATACCGTTCTCCCTAGTCACGTTATCAATTTACATTCCCACCAACAAGAAGAAGGTTCTCTTTTCTCCACATTCTCTCCAGAATTCACTGTTTGTAGATTTTTTGATGATGGTATGGTATGAGACATATGCCCTTCAGTGTTCATTGCAGCACTGTTTACAACAGCCAGGACAAGGAAGCAACCAAAATGTCCATCAGCAGAGGAATGAACAAAGATGTGGTACATGTGTACAATAGAATACTACTCAGCCATAAAAAGGAACAAAACTGTGTCATATGCAAAGATATCAAGGGACCTAGAGACTGTTAAACAGAATGACAGAATGACTGTCATAAGTCAGAAAGGGAAAAAAATATATTAATGTGTATATGCGGAGTCTAGAAAAAAATGGTACTAATGAGTCTGTTTGCAAAGCAGAAAAAAAAGACACAGATGTAGAAAACAAGTCTATGGACACCAAGGGGGAAAATGTAGGGTGGAATAAATTGGGAGATTGGGATTGGCATATATATACCACTCTTAAAAAATAGATAACTAAAAAGAACCTACCAATGAGAACTTTTATAGCACAGGGAACTCAACTCAATGCTCAGAACATTAACCTAAATGGGAAGGAAATTTAAAGAAGGGAGGCTATATGTATCTGTATAGCCGATTCATTGGAAGGACTGATGTTGAAGCTGAAACTCCAATATTCTGGCCACCTGATGCGAAGAACAGACTCATTGGAAAAAACTCTGATGCTGGGAAAGATTGAAGGTGGGAGGAGAAGGGGATGGCAGAGAATGAGATGGTTGGATGGCATCACCGACTTGATGGACATGAGTCTGAGCAAGCTCCAGGAGTTGGTGATGGACAGGGAGGCCTGGCGTGCTGCAGTCCATGGGGTGGCAAAGAGTCAAATACGACGAAGCAACTAAACTGAACTGGACTGAGCTTACAGCTGACTCACTTCACTATGCAGCAGAATCTAACACAACATTGTAAAGCAGCCCCACTCCAGTGAAAATGAAAACAAAAGCAACGACAACAATAGCAAAAAAAAAGCATTTGGCCAACCTCAGGGGAGAAAGTGGAAAGTTACACTCACTACTTTTGAAAGTCCTGGTGAGATACCATATATAAAGGAGCAGTAAAAATCTCCATTATGTACAGTTAGCAGAGTCAAACCATCCTAGCTTTATTCAAAATGAGGGAGAAACCCAGGGGATAGTGCAAAAGAAAGGCTAGAGAATCAGAAGGAGAGAGTGTGTTATTAAAATAACTTAAAATCTATCCTGGCTCCGCAACTTTTCTTCCACAACAAGTAAAACCACTGACATTCACTTTGTATTTACAGTTAATCCTCACATCTGAAAGGGAGTATTATTATTCCCACTCTTCAGATGAGACATCTGAGTTGTAGCTGGGTCTATGCTTGTCTGAGGTCATGTCCTCCTGCTCCCAGGAGAAACAGAGTCAGAATTTAGACACAGACCTTTCACATGCCAACATGCGGAACTCTCCTCTCATTCACCACAGTCTTCCAGCAAGGGAAGTGTATTTTCCAGCAACAGATAAAAGTAAGGTTTGCAATCTCTAAATTCTTTAGACATAAAACTCTAGTATAATCGCCAAAATCCTTAGCAATTTATTTAACTCCAGTAGATTTTTTAAAAAATAACTTATAGCTTATTGGGAAAGGACCAAGTTAAATGGTTCAATTAATAATTGACAAAAATTTTAGTAGCATGAGGAATATCATGGATACTACAAATTGAAATTATGTAATTATCAACTATGTACACTATATATGTAATTATATATATAATTCTGAGCTATGTATAGATCAGAAAATGAAGCTAGATCTTCTTTGTGTATGTTTGAATATGTCTTGTGTGTGTCTTTGTCTCTAGATAATATTTTTTAGATGAATTTGTAAGTGAGCTCTGTTTAATTGGCTTAAAGAAAAGTAAGCGCTTACAAACCAAATAATTCTAAATTAAACAATGCATTTCAGGTTCATGTGAACTGGGAAATATTCAGTATTAAATACCTGATATTAATGTTTGTTTGTTGATCTAATTAATATAGACATGTCTTAAGAGTAATTAACATTAAGTAGAATATTTTCTGGAAAAGGAAATAGCAATCCACTCCAGTATTCTTGCCTGGGGAATCTCATGGACAGAGGAGCCTGGTGGGTGACAGTCCATGGGGTCACAAAGAGTCGGACATGACTGAAGTGACTCAGCAGCAGCAGCAGCAATTATATATACACATATTCACCTTTTGGAAATTGTACAACATTCTTATATTAGTCATTAATCATATTAATAGCATTTTGAAAAAAAATTATTTTCTCTTATTTAAAAAGATCTATCATACCATCATCTCTATACACTAGCATTTGAGGGTCATGTCATACATTTCTTCACTCAGATTGTCCATTTCATCTGTAGTTCATCTCACTGAGATTCTTAATGTTATATGTACTGCATACCAATACTTCAAAGAACACTTTTTTTTCTGATTAAAAGTAGCTCATGTTAACTACAGATATTATGGGGAAAAAAATACAGAGAAGAACCAGTCATACAAAATAAATAATTACCTATAAATGCATAATCAAGAAAATCCATAATATATTTGGTGAATATAATCCTAATATTAAGTCTTTTTCTTTTCTGTTCCTAAATAACGACTTTCCCAGCAGCTTCAGTGGGTGAGAAATCCACCTGCCAATGCCTGAGACACAGGCTCGATCCCTGGGTAGGGAAGATCCCTTGAAGGAGTAAATGGCAACACACTCCAGTATTCTTGCCTGGAGAATCCCATGGACAGAGGAGCCTTGTGGATTGCAGTCAAAAGCATCGCAAAGAATTGGATGCAACTAAACACACAAATATGTCATATTTCTATGACTATTGAATTGAGGTATGTTAAGTTGCCATAATAAGTAGGCCCTTTAGAGTCTTAAAAAGAAAAAGCTTTATTTCAGACTCACAGACCATCTGAAGGTTGCAGGGACTCCACAGGTTGTCAGGGGGCTGACTCCGTAGAGTCTCTCAGGGATCCACACTGAGGAGGGCCTTGTTGTTCAACATTAAGTTTTCCAAGGCTGCTCTAACTTTGGAACAGTAACCCTCCGTCTGGTGAGCCTGAGAGTCCCTTGGACTACAAGGAGATCCAACCAGTCCATCCTAAAGGAAATCAGTCCTGGGTGCTCATTGAAAGGACTGATGCTGAAGCTGAACTCCAATCCTTTGGCCACCTGATGTGAAGAGCTGACTCATTTGAAAAGACCCTGATCCTGGGAAAGATTGAGGGCAGGAGGAGAAGGGGATGGCAGAGGATGAGATGGTTGGTTGGTATCACTGATTCGATGGACATGGGTTTGAGTAAACTCTGGGAGTTGGTGATGAACAGGGAGGCCTGGCGTGCTGCGGTCCATGGGGTCACAAACAGTCAGACACGTCTGAGCGACTGAGCTGAACTGAACTGATCTGGTGAGCCAGGCATGCTGCAGTCCATGGGGTGGCAAAGAGACAGACATAACTTAGTGGCTGAACAACAACAACAAAACCAATCTGGTGAGAAGGTGAAAAAACCGAACGGAGGCGGCATGGCCTGACTCTCATGGCTGTCCCAGGAAGCACAGGCCTGTCTCATGCTCACCTTCACTCAAGTGAGCTCATGCTGTCATCATGTCTTCCTACAGGGAAAATTCAGGAATGCGGGCAGCATGGTGCAGCTATAACTCTGCTTACTGTTGAAAAGGGGTGGAGGGACTCTGATGGATATGAAGACAGTTCCACCACTGGAAATTCTGATCCTGTTTTCACTGGTGTGTAATGCTCCATAAACTATAAAATCAGTTCATGGAATGAAGTGGAATCAGTGCAGTGTTTACAGAAAACATTTTATTTCACTAGCACTTTCCTTACCTCTCTGTAAGTGCATCTCATTTGCCATTCTAACCCTGGCAGGTCCCTTTCCATCTGACAGAGCTTTTAAATCACAGTCACACATTTCAAGCACTAGCAAATGGTCTCTTAGATAATGGTGTTTAAAAGACAAAGCCAATCTAATATTAAAGCTGTAATATCGGCTAGAACGGCCATCATCAGATATCTACAAACAACAAATGCTGGAGAGGATGTCAAGAAAAGGGAAACCTCTTGCACTGTTGGTGGAAATGTAAATTGGTACAGCCACTATGGAGAACAGAATGGAGATTTCTTTAAAAACTAAAGACTCTGCCAGCCAATGCAGGAGATGAAAGAGACTAGGGCTCTATCCCTGGATCAGAAACATTCCCCTGGAGGAGGAAATGGCAATCCACTTCAGTATTCTTGCTTAGAAAATTCCACAGACAGAGGAACCTGACAGGCTGGGACCATGGGGTCCCAGAGTCAGACACGACTGAGTATGCATACACAGGAGTAAAATCACCACGTGAAAGTGTTAGTTGCTCAGTAGTGTCCGGCACTGCTGGAGTGTGCAGATTCCTCAGTCCATGTAATTCTCTGGGCAAGAACACTGGAGTGGGTTACCATTTCTTACTTCATGGGATCTTTCTGGCCCAGGGATCCAATTTAGGCCCCCTGCACTGCAGGTGGATTCCTGACCCTCTGAGTCACCAAGAAAGTCCATAAAACTACCACGTGCTTGTGCTAAGCTGCTTCAGTCACGCCAGCTCTGTGCGGTCCCACGGACTGTAGCCCACCAAACTCCTCTGTCCATGGGCTTCTCCAGGCAAGAATACTGGAGTGGGCTGTTGTGCCCTCCTCCAGGGGATCTTCCTGACCCAAGGACTGAACCTGTGTCTCTGATGTCTGCTTCATTGGCAGGCAGGTTCTTTACCACTAGTGCCACCAAAACTACCATATGACCCAGCAATTGCACTACTGGGCATATACTGAGAAAACCATAATGGAAAAAGACACATGAGCCACCAATGTTCATTGCAGTACTGTTTACAACAGTCAGGACATGGAAGCAACCTAGAGGCCTATAGACAGATGAATGGATAAAAGAAGTTGTACAATGGAATATTAGCCATAGAAGGAACTCATCTGAGTCAGTTCTAGTAAGGTGGATGAACCTAGAGTTTATTATACAGAGTGAAGTAAATCAGAAAGAGGAAAACAAATATTGTTTATCAATGCATATATGTTGGAGAAGGAAATGGCAACCCACTCCAGTATTCTTGCCTGGAGAATCCCATGGACAGAGGAGCCTGGCAGTCTACAGTCCATGGGGTCACAAGAGTTGGACATGACTTATTGACTAAACCACCATGCATATATATGCAATCTAAAAATGATACTGATGAACAAATTTGCAGGGAGAGCTGGCTTAAAACTCAACATTCAGAAAACAAAGATCATGGCATTGGTCTCATCATTTCATGGCAAATAGATGGGAAATGAAGCAAACAGTATCAGATTTCATTTTCTTGGGCTCCAAAATCACTGCAGATGGTGACTGCACACAAGAAATTAAAAGGTGCTTACTCCTTCTTAGAAGAAAAGCTATGACGAACATAGACAGCATATTAAAAAGCAGAGACATCACTCTGCCAATGAAGGTCCGTCTAGTCAAAGCTGTGGTTTTTCCAGTAGTCATGTATGGATGTGAGAGTAGGGCCATAAAGAAAGCTGAGTGCCAAAGAATTGATGTTTTTGAACTGTGGTGTTGGAGAAGACTCTTGAGAGTCCCTTGGACTGCAAGGAGATCCAACCAGTCAATCATAAAAGGAGTCAGTCCTGAATATTCATTGGAAGAACTGAGGCTGAAGCTGAAACTCCAGTACTTTGGCCATCTGATTCGAGGAGCTGACACATTAGAAAAGACCCTGAGGCTGGGAAAGATTGAAGGCAGGAGGAGAAGGGGATGACAGAGGATGAGATGGTTGGATGGCATCACTGACTCACTGACTTGATGGACATGAATTTGAGCAAACTCCGGGGGTTGGTGATGGATAGGGGGGCCTGGTGTGCTGCAGTCCATGGGGGTCGCAAAGAGTCAGACACGACTGAGTGACTGAACTGAACTGAATAGAGCCTCCGACAGAGAAAAGACTTATGGACACAGTGGAGGCAGGAGAGAGTGAGATGAATTGAAGGAGTAGTGCTGAAATCACCATATGTAAAATAGACAGCTAGTGGGAAGTTGCTGGATAACACATGGAGCTCAGCCTGGTGCTCTGTGACTACCTAGAGGGGCGGGATGGGGTAGGAGGTGGGAGGGAGTTCAAGAGGGAGAGAACATGTGATTCTGATTCATGTTGATGTATGGCAGGAACCAACAAAACATTGTAAAGCAATTATCCTCCAATTAAAAATGAATAAATTAAAAAGCTGTTAACTCTAAGACTCTCTTACTTCTCTGTCTTTCCCTTGATCATACATAACAGAATTTTGTCTAAATTATTAGTCTCAAATAGAAGCTTTCCTTTATTGATGAAATGTACTGTTATTTTAATTGTTTTTAATTTCACTAACTTCTGCTTTTGTCTTCATTATTTCCTTCAGTTAGCTTTTGATGTGATTGTTGCTGTATTTCAGTTGCTCAGTCATGTCTGAATCTTTGAGACCTCATGGTCTGCAGCAGGCCAGACTCCTGGGTCCTCCATTATCTCCTAGAGTTTGCTCAAATTCATGTCCTTTGAGTTGGTTATGCCATCCTGCCATTTTATTCTGTATCATCCCCTTCTCCTCCTGCCATTAGTCTTTCCCACTATTAGGATCTTTCCAATGTTGGTTGTTTGCCTAGGGTGGACAAAGTATTGGAGCTTCAGCTTCAGCATCAGTCCTTCAGTGAATATTCAGAGTTGATTTCCTTTAGGATTGACTGGCTTGATCTCCTTGCTTAGAGACTATCATGCATCTTCTCCAACATCACAGTTTGAAAGCATCAATTCTCTGGAGCTCAACTTTTACATCTATATATGACTGCTGGAAAAGCCATAGCTTTGACTACATGGACCTTTGTTTGCAAAGTGATGTCTCTACTTTTTAATTAGCTGTCTAGGTTTGCCATAGCTTTCTTTCAAGGAGTGAAGTGATGTGAAAGTCGCTCAGTCACGTCTGACTTTTTTCAACCCCATGGACTATACAGTCCATGAAATTCTCCAGGCCAGAATACTGGAGTGTGTAGTCTTTCTCTTCTTCAGGGGATCTTCCCAACCCAGGGATAGAACTCAGATCTCCTGCATTGCAGACAGATTCTTTACCAGCTGAGCCACAGGGGAAGCCCAGGAATACTGGAGTGAGTAGCCTATCCCTTCTCCAGCGGATCTTCCTGACCCAGGAATTGAACCAGGGTTTCCTGCATTGCAGGCGGATTCTTTACCAACTGAACTATGAGGGAAGCCCAAGGAGTAAGCCTCCTTTAATTTCATGGCTGCAGTCACCATCCACAGTGATTCTGGAGCCCAAGAAAATAAAATCTGTCACTGTTTCCTTGTCTTCCCCATCTATTTGTCATGAAGTGATGGGACCGGATGTCATGATCTCAGTTTTTTGAATGTTGAGTTTTAAGCCAGCTTTTTCACTCAGTCCTCTTTCATCCTCAGGCTTCCCTGGTGGCTCAGATGTGCCTGCAATAGGGAGACCTGGGTTGGATCCCTGGGTGGGGAAGATCCCCTGGAGAAGGGAAGAGCACCCTGCTCCAGTAACTTGTCTGGAGAATCCCAGGACAGAGGAGCCTGGTGGACTCTAGTCCATGGGGTTGAAGAGTCAGACATGTAGACACGCCTGAGTAACACTTTCACTTTCTTTCATCCAAGAGGCTTTTTCGTTCCTCTTCGCTTTCTGCCATCAGAGTGGCATCATCTGCGTTATCTGAGGATATTAATATTTCTCCTGGCAATTTTGATTCCAGCTTATGCTTCATCCAGCCTGGCATTTCGCATGATGTACTCTGCATATAAGTTAAATAAGCAGGTGACAATATACAGCCTTGTCATACTCCTTTCCTAATTTTGAACCAGTCTTGCTCCATGGACGGTTCTAACTTTTGCTTCTTGAACTGCATATAGATTTCTCAGGAGGCAGATAAGACAGTTTGGTATTCCCATCTCTTTAAGAATTTCCCACAGTTTGTTGTGATCCACACAGTCAAAGGTTTTAGCTTTTAGCATAGTTGAAGCAGAAGTAGATGTTTTTCTGGAATTCCCTTGCTTTTTGTATGATTCAGGGGATGTTGGTAATTTGATCTCTGGTTCCTTTGCCTTTTTGAAATTCAGCTTGTACCTCTGGAAACTTTCAGTTCATGTATTGTTGAAGCCTAACTTAAAGGATTTTGAGTATTGCATTGCTATTATGTGAAATGAGTGCAATTGTGAGGTAGTTTGAACATTTTTTGGCATTGCCTTTCTTTGGAATTTGGAATGAAACCGTACCTCTTCCAGTCCTGTGGCTACTGCTGTATTTTCCAAATTTGCTGGCATATTAAGTGTGGCACTTTAACAGCATCATATTTTAGGATTTGAAATAGCTCAGCTGGAATTTCATCACTTCTGCTAACTTTGTTCTCAGTAATGCTTCATGATTATTTTATTACTATTCTTCATTTTCTTGGTTTGAGAACACATCATGCATTCTCATATTTCATTTTTTTTCATAAGTAAATTCACAACTATAAATTTTCTTTGGAATACCACTTTAATTTCATCTCATTGTTTGAGTAGGTTACTGTCATTCGGTTCTAACTAGTTCCCAGTTTTCATTTTTATTTCTCTGTATGTGATGTTTTAAGCATATTTGTGCTTCTTCAAGAAAGTGCAATGAAAGATGAGCCCAGTATGCATTTTTTTCATTTTCTTTTTTGGTTGTGCCAGGTAGCATGTGGGATCTTACCCCAGTCAGGAATCAAACCCCAACCTCCCGCATTGTGAGAGCAGAGTCTTGACGACTGGACCACCAGGGCAGTCATCCAGTGTGCATTTTGAAGTGTTCTTTAAAGTCTTGGAAAACATCTTGAAAATGTCTTTGGCAACAGTTTGAAACAATAACTGTCCTCTGATTTATGGAGCGTTAGATAATTTCGTGATACAAACATTAGGAAAGGATCCTAGGGGAGAGGGAATGGTGATTAATAAAGCAAAGAAGTCCTGACTTATCTGAGTTGGGGCACTTCTGTATTCCTTTTTCTAAAGTAGGATATAATTGACATATAGCATTATATTAGTTTTAGGTGTGAATAGCATAATGATTTAACACATGTATACATTCTGAAGTCGTCACATTTCATCTGTCAACTCACGCAGGTAAGTTTCTTTTTCTTGTGATGAGAACTTTTAAGATACATTCTCTTAGCAACTTTCAAACGTACAATACAATGCTAATAACTGTAGACACCGTGCCATGTCTTATAGCACTATGACATTTATTTTATAACTAGAAATTTGTACCTTTTGATCACTTTCATCCATCTTGCCCATTTTGTTTTTACCCAAAACTTATTTAGAAGTCTATTTTCCCCAGGGAACTAATTCCTGATTTCATTGTACTTTGAACACTTAAGATAGCATCTACCATATCAATACTCTGGAATTTATTATGATCAGTAAACATGCCTATATCTTATCAGTGACTACAAACTTTGAGAGGGTACATATCTGAAAAATTCTATATTCTATATTCTGTAATATAGAATTTTAAATATAGAATTATAGAATGTTATATAATGTAATATATAGAATGTAATATAGAATATTCTATATTCTGAAAAATTCTATATTCTGCTCTACATTCTGCTCTGACATTACTTTTGGGGCATAGAATTCTAACCCTAGCTATTCCTCTCAGAGATTTCTGGATAATTTTCATTGTCTTCTGATATTTGTTAATCATAGGATAATTCTTATCCTATCAGAATTCTAATGCTGATTTATCTCTTTTATATTATTGTGTTTTATAATTTTTGTTTAGACGTTGAAAGGATTCAGATTCTGAACTTGGTTTTCTGAAATCTCATTGCATGTGTCTAGACATTAATTTTTTCTCAAGGTAGTTCTCAGTAAACTCCGGGAGTGCTTTGAGAATTCTGTCTCATCTTCACTGCTGAGCGACCCTTCCCTGCTGAGAGTCCTGATTCTGCTGCTTCTCTACTCCTCACATCCTGTCCTCTGAAAGTCCTCACGGACTGGAATCTTGAGTCCATTCACTACATTCCTTATTTTCTCTTTCTTTCTCTAATTTTCTTTATCCTGTTGCATTACCATCTGGAAGAACTCCTCACCCTTGTCTTCTGGTTGATTAATTTGTGTTCTTTGACTGTGTGTATCACATTATTCAGAGGAACTGCTGAAATTTTTATTTGCAGGAACCAGTTTTTTGTTTTCATGCTCTTTTCATTCTTGCAAGATCCTCTTTTATCTCTAAAGGTTCAGCATGCTGCTTCCTTACAAGGTGCAATCTGATTGTTCCATTAACTGCTTTTCGTTGGGTAAACATCTTTCCCTTAGCTGGGGTTGCTAGCTCTCCATTTGCCAGGCAGTTTAGAATTTTGCTCTCACCTCTGTATATGAAAAACCCTGCTGTTCCCAGTTGTAGACTCCTCAGGGATGGGAGGGGCCCTGGTGGGTCCTGTGGGCCCAGCTTCTCTGAAAGGGTGCCGAGGGCTCTGATGCTCTGGCTGCACCATCTTGGCTGCCTGCCCTTCACCCCACCATCCTGGGTCCCCCTAAACATGCAGGACACTGTCCAGTGCTTGGACCCAAGCTTCAGCGCCATCCAGATGGTCCCTTTGGCTGCCTGGCCAAGACATGTGCCTGGTGTCTGAGCAGGGGAGAGGCCACCTGGACGTCCCTCCCCACAGTGTTCAGTCACCTCCCTGTGTTCCTGGATCCCTCCTGCCTTCACACACACCTCCTCTAATCACAGCACATATCTGCCACTTTTTTCACAGTTTTATGAGTCTGGCATTGAGGTTTTCTATTTCAAACTGATTCATGCCTGCTTTACACATTTCAAAACATGTTTTCAAAGCATTTAGAGACAATGGATGCTTTCTTGTTTGCCATCGTTTCAGATTTTTAAAAATATTTTCAACCATGTTTAGAACTTTGGAGTCTGAGAAGCTCCACCTTGGTGTGGAGAATCCCCTGTCTTTGCGTCTTTTAGAGGAAAGGGACTTTAACAAGTAAAAGAGCAAAGGGGCAAAGAAAATTTGAGGAGCGCATGTTTCCTAGATGGCTCAGTAGTAAAGAACCAGTCTGCCAAGGCAGGGGACTTGGGAGACGTGGATTGGATCCCTGGGTGGGAAGATCCCCTGGAGGAGGGCATGGCTACCCACACCAGTATCCCTGCCTGGAGAATCCCATGGACAGAGGAGCCTGGAGGGCTACAGTCCATGGGGTCACAAAGAGTTAGACATGACTGAACATGCACGTACGTACATGTGGTTAGATATTTTGACTCTGGGCATACAAATATCACTTACATGAAAAGAAAGGTCTAGGACTGGACAAAGAAGATTAAAACTTTGATATCTCAAATAATTAGAACACGTATGACAAGAATATTCGGGAACAATGCAATTTCAGCTGCAAGTACAGAACCAGTGACGGTGTGAGGAAGAACCCAGCCTCATCTCCCACATCTGAGCTGACAACACGTCAGCGCACATTTGCCAAATGTCCAAATGTGCATAGCATGCAGACTCAGCTGGACAAACAGGGAGTGAGCTGTGTGATGGTTTACACTTGTGGGGAGGCTTTATTCCCCTCTCTCTTTTCACGTATAATAACCCAATGCTGTCGTTTCTGGGCTACGGACATCACCTATATAAATGCCGTTCATCAAGAACATAGGCTGACAGATGCTGCTGGTTTCAACTCCTGGCCTCCAAGCTGTGGTGGTCATTTCCTTCTAGACCAGAGGTGGGAAAGAGCATGCGGGAGCTTAAAGGAGAGGTCCTAACGGTCTGGGACAAATGGGGTGCCTAGCACCTCTCCTGTTCCATCATACAGAACTCGATCACACGGCCTTGATAAATGCCAGGGAGACGGAGAGATGGGAACTAGCTGCGTGATCAGATCAAGAGGTGGATCAGTGATGAGCCGCTGGCTCTCGGTGCGAGTTGACTCTGATGGCTCTCAAACATCACTCCGTACCTCCTTCTCATGGGAACTCAATTATCTCCCCCGTGGGGCACACCCCAGATTTCATTTAGTCACTGAATTCATATCAGACTGCAGGAACTCTGGTTTATGTTCATTCCTTTCTGACAGGCTGGGATATGACTTTCTTTTATACTACACTCTGACCTGGGCATGGGAAGATGCTAGCAGACACTAGCTTACATAGGCAGATGAAAGTGTTCATAGGCTGCTTCCTGCTGGTACAAATTTGGAGCCCTCCACACTGTCTTAGAGTCACTGGCTTTTTTTTTTTTTTTTTTTTTTTTGAGCCATACTAGAGATTTCCTGGGCTTTCCATGTGGTGCTGGTGGTATAGAACAGTCCTGCCAAGGCAGAAAACATAAGAGACGTGGATTCGATCCCTGGGTCAGGAGGATACCCTGGAGGAGGGCCTGGCATCCCACTCCAGGACTCTTGTCTGGAGAATCCCGTGAACAGAGGAACCTTGTAGGCTACAGTCCATGGGTTTGCAGAGAGTTGGAAATAACTGGAGTGACTTGGTTCACAAACACACAGATGTTTCTTAGACAACATAATTCTCCAAATAACAATAAAATTTTGATCTATTTACTTAAGGTTCATGTCATGTGTCAATAAACACACACCACCCCAATTCTCCAAAGACATATTTTTTTTTTATCTACATTGAAAAAATTCTCTCCTGCTCTCAGTGTCTTCTCCTTTCATAACATCTGAAACAAGTAAGCTCGGGGGGGGGGAAGATTACACTTAATTTCTTGTTTGTATCTCTGTCTTTCAAAACCTTTTGCAGACTTCTTCCTAGCCATTGAGGTTGAGAAGTTTCTATAAAGTTTCAAATTTCTAGACTCCAAGATGTGGTGTTTCTTCCTCCAAACCAACCCATTTTTTGCCGATTGCTTCTTTGTCCTTTTTGAAATAACTTGTGAACACAGCAAGTAACGATCTGCACACACTGACATTCCTGGTTTTTTCCCCACCTCTTGTTCCCAAGCTATTGGCCCAGCGAGTACTCTATCTATCAGGCTGTCATCTCCCACTGTTTAGAAATCTTCTGCAGTGTGGTGGGCTCTTTAGCCCCACCCCCACCTCTGCCTCCCTATTTTTATTTCCTCATCATCAGCCACGTTGTTGAACCAAGGCTGTGCATTAAAAGTTTGCATTGCTGAGGCGCCCCGCTTCAAGACAGCAACTGTTGCTTTGCTGGCATGCTGCCAGATGCTCTAACACATGGTTTTCAATGTGCATAATGCTCAATCCTGATCAGTCTACTGGTCGCTGCATGAGATCTAGAGCAGGTGCTGCTGGTCAGCAAGGCTGGCTCTTCCCTGGAGGTACATCAGGATCTCGGGTGACCAAGTGCTGCCGTATTTCACACATAGCTTCTAAGCACGGTGTCAATGTCTCTGTCCCAATCAGCTAGAAGGGTAACAAGAGTGACCAGCCTGTGTGGGAGGCCGCGGTGGCCAGGCTGGAAATAGCAGGCGTCACTTGTGTTCCAACGTGGTTGCCTACAGCTGTGTTGTCAGCCCAAACACAACTGTGAGGAAGACTGGGAGATGTAACTCCAGAGCAGAGAACAGCACCGGTTCTTTGAAGCACGTAATGAGCTTGTCCTCAAGGATGAGCTGAGGCTTGTTCGTGTCATGCAGAAGACAATGAATGGACCTAGGAGGAAGCACAAGTTGGCTCTCGCCTTTAATCTATCTCAAGTTCTCCAAAGAAATTCTCTCCGTGAAGTCCCTGGAACCTCAAGCAAGTTAAGATGATGAGGGTTGAACATGGGGGTCTGTATTAGTTTCCCATTGGTGCCATTGGGCTTTACAGGTGGCTCAGTGGTCAAGAATCCGCCTACCAATGCAGAAGACACCAGAGAGGCAGGTTCAATCCCTGGGGAAGATCCCCTGGAGAAGTAAACGGGAACCCACTCCAGTATTCTCGCCTGGAGAATCCCATGGACAGAGGAGCCTGGCGGGCTACAGTCCACGGGGTTACAAAAGGTCGTTTATGATTGAAGAGACATAGCATGCACCCACACCATAAGAATGTACCACACACTGAGTGGCTTAAACCTTCTAAACAAACCTAACCTATGACAATCTCATAGATAACCAATGAAAGCCTACTGCATAGCACAGAGAAGTCTGCTCAGTACTCTGTGATGACCTACATGGGGAAGGAAAGCCAAGAAAGAGGGGATATAAGAAAACGGCCATCCACTGTAGTATTCCTGCCTGGGAAATTCCTCGGACAGAGGAACCTGGTGGCCTACAGCCTGTGGAGTCTCAAAAGAGTTGGACACGACTGAGCGACTAAGCCACAGTAGCTGATCCACTTGGCTATCCAGCAGATACTCACACAACATTGAAAAGCAGCTACGGTCCAATGAAAGTGTTTCAAAAATCGATTCTACTGCTCAGCAAGGACCTACTGTATAGCACAGGGAACTCTACTCAATATTCTCCAACAACCTAAAAGAGAAAAGAATTTGAAAAATAATAGATACCTGTATAGCTGAATCACTTTGCAGTACACAAGAAACTATAACACACAAACATTGTAAATCAAGTGTACACAAACATGCAACTTAAAAAAATTATTCTAAAAAAGTATTCTCCCACAGTTCTGGAGGCATAAAATCCCCAAATCAAGGTGTAGCAAGGGGTGGTTCCCTCTGGAGTCTCCTGGGAGGATCCTGCCTCCCTTGTTTCAGTTCTGGAAGCCCAGGCATTCCTTGGCCTGGGACAGCGTCATCACAGCGCCTCCAGCAGCTCCGGCCATCTTCCCATGGCTACCATCTCTCAGCGTCTGTGTGCTTGCATGGTGTTCTCCTGGGAGTGCGTGTCTCTCTGTGTGTGTGTTCAACTTTCTTCCTTCTCATAAGACGGTTGGACGTACCAGTTTCGAGTCCACTCTGATGGCCTTATCTTAACTTGATTATATCTGCAAAGATCCTATGTCTAAATCAGGTCATCTCCATAGGTACTGGAGATTGGAACTTCAACAGATCTTTTGGGGGCAAACAGGGCTTCCCAAGTGGTGTTAGTGGTAAAGAACCCATCTGCCAATGCAGGAGATTTAAGAGACTGCGGTTCCATCCCTGAGTCGGAAAGATCCCCTGGAGGAAGGCATGCCAGCCTACTCAGTATTCTTGCCTGGAGAATCATATGGACAGAGAAGCCTGGTGGGCAACCATCCATGGGGTCGCATCGTCAGACATGACTGAAGTGACTGAGCCGGCAGCTCAACCCCTGCAGAGGGCCAACAAAGGGACTTTTGTTTGCACCGAGCAGCACTGCAGGGAATGTACCTGAAGCCTTCCACCTTTCCTAGGCACCAACCCGAGACCTAGAATTTATGACCTGAGCAGAAACTGAAGCTGCCTCAGAGAAACGCCTCCATTGGCCGGCCGGGACTTGCTGTCTTAGTTCTATCTTCAAGTTTGCCATCAGATGGACCTAATATTCTTTTAAGGTCCCACTAACTTACTATTCTATGTTATCAATAAATGTGATTTTACAGGGAGAATATGCAAAGGACAATCTCCTTCTCCCCCAGGAACTTTCTTCTTCCCTCACTCCCCTTCCTGCGTCACTAGGAGACAGACAAGGTCTTCAGCTTCTGATTGAGCCGTGACCGGTCAGTTCTCTTCTCTGCTACCCCAGCAACAGCAGCCTCCGTCTCAAACTCTGCCAAATCAAACACCAACTGCAGGGATGAACCGCCCTGGGTCCAGAGTTTATAGGCGGCCGCACTATCAGGAACCTGAGCCGAGGCCAAAAGAGGAGTTATCATGGCTCCAGGGTTAATCCGCGGAGTATTTAGCTTTTCCAGTGGCTGTCAGTCTGTTTACCTTCTCAGCAGAGTGACACCTAATTTGTCAGGGAAGTGCTGCTTCTGATTTTGTTTTCTTTTTTTTCTTGTGGTTGAGAAGGTAGTAGCCACACGAGCTATGCAGATTCTGGCCTGCGGGCCCCAGCGATGGGCTGGAAAGGATTGTCCAGGAACCACGTTCATCCAGATGCTTCTGTGCTGTGATGGAGAGACTGGTACTTGGCTGTATCTCTCACAGGCTGGGGCATTCAAGAGAATTCAGTCGTTCTTTTACTTCTGTTTCCCTGAATTTTACATTTACTGTCTTGATATAACAAATGATATTGGCTTCCTGCTTTTGGTACTGATAAAATTTCTTTGGAATATATATTTATTAAAGCAAGAGAGGTAATTTAGAAAAAGCTGTGTGCGTTAGTCCCTCGGTCATGTCCAATTCTTTCCGACCCCATGGACTGTGGCCCACCAGGCTCCTCTGTCCATGGGATTCTCCAGGCAAGAACACTAGAGTGGGTTGCCATTCCCTTCTCCAGGGGATCTTCCCAACTCAGGGATTGAACTCACCCACGTCTCTTATGTCTCCTGCATTGGCAGGTGGGTTCTTATCCCTAGCATCACCTAGGAAGCCCTTAAAAAAAAAAAAAGAGGACATAAATAAGAGACAGAGCCTGAGTTGACTAACTTTGGAAAATACTGTCCAAGACAATTATTAATTCAATGTTTGTATAGTGTATTCACATTCAGAGATCTTTCTGCAGTCAGTTTCAGGTGCTTGTGTCTTTCTAATAATTTATCCATTTCATCTTGTTAATCTGTTAGCCTTCAGTTTAGCATAGTTTTTTTTTTTTTGGTCAATCGAACTAAAAGCTTTTCAATTTGCTGGTGCTTTTCAAATAACTAGATTTTTCTTTCACTAAGTTTGTTTTTACACTCTGTATTTCACTAATTTCCACTGTAATCTTTAATATTTCCTTCCTCTCCCTGGCTGTAGGAATAGTTTCTGCTCTTTTTCTAGTGTTAAAGCATAGAATATTTGTTATTGATTTGACATTGTTTTTTTAGATATAGGGATTTCTAGTTATAAATTTTTCCCTAAGCACCACTTCCATGGCACTTGATGTATTTTGGTATATTGTATATTCATTTTTATTCATGTTGAAGTATTTTCTAATTCATCTTGTGGTTTCTTTTTTGCCTCACTGGTTGTTTGTGTGTTGTTTAAATTTTCACATAACTGAATTTTCGAAATATTTTTGTTAATGATTTCTAACTTCATTTAATTGTGGTTGGATATTATATGCTGCTTGACTTTGATCTTATACCTTCATTTAACTTGTTTTATGGCTTAAAAATGGTCTAGCTTAGAGAATTGTCCATATGATCTTTAAAGACTCTATATTTTGCAGTGTTTAGGTGGAATGTTCCATACAAGTGGGTTGGATCCATTTGGTTTACAGTGTTCTATATCTTTGTGATCTTTTGCTTACTTTTTTCCTACCCATCATTGAGAGTGAGATAGTAAAGTTTCCAACCATTATTGTTGAATTGCCTTATTTCTCTCCTCAATTTTGTCAGTCTTTGCTGAATGTGTTTTGCCAACTTTCCTGTATGTACACATATGTTTATCATGACTATAGCATCCTCATGGATTTGACTCTTTTTATTACAAAATGTCTTTTATCCCTAGCAACATGTTTTGTTTTAATGTCTACTTTCTCTGATTCTTTAGCTTTCTTATGGTTGCTGTTTGCACAGTTATTTCTTTTTTCTATCTTTTTGCTTCCAACCTACTTATATCTTTGAATTAAAGTATGTCTCCTGTAGATGGCATATAGTTGGATATTACTTTTTAACTGAGTATTATATTAGGATCTCTTTTTTATTTTATTGTTTCATTCATTTACACTTAATGTTATTATTGATATTGGTCAAATTATGTTTGTAAATTTACTTTTTGTTTTCTATGTATCAAGTGCTCTCTTTGTTCTTCTGTCCCTCACTGTTTTCTTTGGAATTAAGTGAATGTTTTTAAGGCAGTAATTTAATTCTTTTAGTGATTTTTAAAATTATATCCTTTGAGCTATCTTATTAATTGCCCAAGGGTTTGCTTATCAGAGTATACTTCAGATTTATACAAACTTAATTGCATGTAGATATTTCTGAAATTAAGTTTGGGAAAATCTGAAGTCTGTTCTGATAAGTAAACCCTTGAGCCATCACTAAAATAACTCAAAGAATATAGTAAAAAGCCATTAAAAAATTAAATATACATGAGTACACATAAATGTTCTTTCCTCATTTTATGGCTTATTCAGTTCTGTTCAGTCCCTCAGTCATGTCTGATTCTTTGTGACCCCATGGATTGCCACACACCAGGCCTCCCTGTCCATCACCAACTCCTGGAGCTGACTCAAACTCATATCCATCGAGTCAGTGATGCCATCTAATCGTTTCATCCTCTGTTGTCCCGTTATCCTCCTGCCCTCAATATTTCCCAGTATCAGGGTCTTTTTTAATGAGTCAGCTCTTTGCATCAGGTGGCCAAAGTTTTGGAGCTTCAGCTTCAGCATCAGTCCTTCCAGTGAATATTCAGGACTGATTTCCTTTAGGATGAACTGTTTGGATCTCCTTGCAGTAAGGGACTCTCAAGAGTCTTCTCCAACACCACAGTTTAAAAGCATCAGTTCTTTAGTGCTTAGCTTTCTTTATGGTCCAACTCTCACATCCATACATCACTACCGGAAAAACCATAGCTTTGACTAGACAGACCTTTGTTGGCAAAGTCATGTCTCTGCTTTGTAATATGGGCTATTACTATTCTGTATATTACTTCTACAGGTATTAAAAACTTGACAATACATTTCTATGATTACTAATATATAATTTTCTGTCTTTTAAAGAAGTAGAGGTAAAAAAGAAAAATGACATATCAATGGAGCTTGCTTTTAAATAAATGAACTAAAGAAGCCTCTATATTTTGGCCCTAAGTGGTTTAGGTCTTCATGGCAGACTGGGATAGTTAGCCCAAGAACACTTTGATGCTAAACTCAAAAAGTCACAGGGCAATACTAAAGTATTACTCATTAAATGTTGTTATTGGAATGTCCCTGGTGGTGCAGTGGTTAAGACTCTGCCTTCCAGTGCAGGGGCCATGAGTTAGATCCTGGGTTGGAGAACTAAGGTCCCACATACTGTGGGGTACAGCCAAAAAACATTTGTGCTAAGATGGTATTTTGATGAATTTCAGGTATATTACTTTCTGATTCTCTAAACCAATGTAGAATAAAGACTAACATTCAAAGGTACAGATATTTCAGAATTCTCCTAGATATCTGCTAACTGCTTAGTTATACTTTTCTGAGAAGTATTAAAATAAAAAAAAAGCTACAAAGTGCCCATTCAAAACTAAACACGTTAGCACACCAAGAATGCGGATAAATTTTTGGTGGACACTCCTGGATTTTGCAGCATGAAGAGATAATTTTCTCTAGAAACTTCATGGTCAACTGTTACCAGTCACAGCCATTAGCTTCATAAATTATGGAAGTGCTTCTCATCATTCCAGTAAGTGCAAATCAGCTACGGGATGTGCAGAAGTGAAGTCTGTTGTATAAGTGCACATAACAGAGAATCATAACCTCGTGGAACAGCCTGTCAGGCATGGTTTGTCTGAAGAATGAAATATAGGAGTTAAGTGAGCAACAAACCAAGCACATGGGGACCTAAAATGTGTCTGACCGTCTGGAGGCAGAAACAAGTGACACGTTTTGTTAGGAACTGAACAAAGACCTAGGTGGCAGAAACCCAGAGGGGAAGAAAGAGGATCTGATGCTGTGATACTGTAGACACATGCAGACAACAGACAACCAGGGCCTTGCAGGTCACACTGAGATTTATTTTTGTTATTAAAGCCTAGCTGATTTACAATATTGCATTAATTTCTGCTGTAACTGGTTCAGTGCATATATATGTATATGCATTCTTTTAAATATTCTTTTCCAATATGGTTTACCATAGGATATTGAATATAGCTCCCTGTGCTATATGGTAGGACCTTGTTGTTTATCCATCCTATATATATAATAGCTTGCTTGTGCTAATCCCAAACTCCCAATCCTTCCCTTGCCACCCGCTTCCCCTCTGCATCCACAGGAAGTCTATTATCTATGTCTGTGAGTTTGTCTGAAATAAAACCATGTGAAGCAACATGGGTGAAACTCGAGATGATCTTACTTAGTGAATTTAAGTCAGAAAGACAAATACCATATGATATCACTTATATGTGGAATCTAAAATATGACATTTTTGGTTATCCGATGGGAACAGCGGATAAAATATCTGTTTGATTCAAACAGAGAGATAACATCTTCTTATTTGCATTTGAAAATGGTTATTCTGGTTTTTGTGTGGAGAATTAAATTGGAAGGGAAGCAATAATAGTAAGTTATTAACTGCTCTAAAAGACAAGGAAAGAATAGCTTAAACCGGGTTTGTGTGATTATAGGATACAAACGCCATGCAGATGGAGAAAATGTTTTGGACGCTGAGAATGAAATGAGAAATGTGGCACAGATAAAAATCCAGAAAAACAAGCAGTAACCTAAAGTAAAATTTAAATCGTTAGAGGTCTTGATTAGAATACCCCCACTTCTGGGAGCCAGACTACTTTAAGATAATCCAGTGATGGTGATATCCAATGGAGACTGTAAATATTTAAACATTAAGTTCAAAGCCACAGAAATAAAATTTTATTGAGTTTAAATCAGTGTTACATTGGAAGAATTTTAACTTTGGTTTTCTATCTCATTTTCCCTCCCAGTGTTGAGCTGACTGGGGCAGAACACTGTCAAGCATACTCATTGGAGAGTTCTTCAAGAAGTGATTCTCTGTACCATTTCTTTAGATTCCAAATACATGTGTTAATATATGATATTTGTTTTTCTCTTTCTGACTTACTTCTTTCTGTTTGACAATGTCTAGGTCCATTCATGTCTCTACAAATGACCCTATTTTGTTCCATTTTATGGCTGAGTAATAATCCATTGCTTATAGAGTATTTTCTTTATCCTTTCCTCTGTTGATGGACATTTGTGTTGCTTCTGTGTCCTGGCTATTGTAAATAGTAACACAATATACACTATTCATACTGTGTGTAAAACAGATAACTAATGAGAACCTACTGGATGACCCAGGGAGCTCAATGCTCTGTGGTGACCTAAATGGAAAGGAAATCCAGAGAAGATGGGATGTATGTAAACATGTAGCTCATTTACCTTGCTGAACAGCAGAAACTTCACACACGTTGTAAAGCAACTATACTCACGTGTCACTAGTGGTAAAGAACCCGCCTGCCAACACAAGAGATGTAAGAGATGTGGGTTTCATCCCTGGGTGGGGAAGATTCCCCTGGAGGAGGGAATGGTAGACCACTCCAGGATCCTTGCCTGGAGAATCCCATGGACACAGAAGCCTGGTGGGCTACAGTCCATAGGGTCTCAAAGAGTCGGATACCACTAAAACAGCTTAAGACACACAGACCACCCACCCACCACCCCCCCCCCCACACACACACCCCACACTCCAATAAAACTTAACATTAAACAAAGGAAGGGATTCTCTATCAGCTCCAATTTGGTAAGCAGCTTCTATGGGCTTATCTTTCTTTATTCCTGTAGGATTTATTTCTGTACGGATTTCTGTAGATATCCACCCCTTTGCACCACCACTGTTAACTACCCCAACTCCCACTGGTATGCATCAAGGTGGATTAAACTGGAGGGGGATTTCTGGTCACTGTAACTGCCTAAGGGCAGCGTGTGCCCTGTTCCATGCCACTGCAAGGAGATGAACAACTCTCTCTAGATGTGGACAAGGGTATGAACGACTCTCTCTAGAAGTAAACAAGGTTTAATTCCACAGCCTGTTAACATTCTGCAGAAAATCATTCTTCCTCGTACACCTGTCCTATGTATGGTTGACGGTTAGCAGCTTCCCTGTTTCCTGCTCTTTAAAGCACTTCCCCTCCAGTTATGACCATCGAAAATGTCTCCAGTCATTGCCAAATGTCCTCTGGAAATCAGAATTGACTCTGGTGATGATTCACTGGTTTAGAGTTTTTATTTTTTATTCACTAAGTTTATTTATTTTTAAGGCAAATAATCCAATTTTATTTATTTTTTTATTTTTGGCCATATTGAGTGGTATGTGAGATCTTAGTTCCCTGGCCAGGGATCAAACCTATACCTTCTGCATTGGAAGTGTGGAGTCTTAACCACTGGACCACCAGAGAAGTCCCCTGGTTGAAATTTTTTAGTTAGTTTTTTTTATTGTTTTTTCTTAGCCTTTGTTATGGTTATTGTTGATCATTTTGACAAAGGAGACTGTTACTTCTATGCTCCATTATTTAAAAATATACTAGTAACTTTCTCTGATCAACAATCTTAGTTTGGGTACTTAAATAGAGAAATGTTTGATTCCATCACAGTCAACATGTCATGTTCTGAAATAAGAAACTGGTGAAACAAACATGTTATGCAAATCTGATGAGTTTCAAAACAGTCACGATAAATTTAAGGAAAAAACTTGTTGTCATGGGAAAATACTTTTGATAAATTGCAAAGTGAGAAAAAGCAGCTATAAAGTGATAAGTAGAATATGACATTGAAAAAATATACATATGTATATATATTTATACACTCTGAAAATATATACACTATAATATCTGGGGATGGTGGCATTACATATGATTTCTGACATTTATATTTTCTTTGTGCCCCTCTATTTTCCAACTTTCTTCCATTAGCAATGCATTGCATTGGCAAAGAGAATAAACAAACCACAAATGTTGTTCTTTACAATTGTTACATTTACAGAACTTCTTATATCTTGTATTCAATAGCTGGTTACTTCAGAAATCACCATCTAAAGACATGCATAAACCTAATCACACCAATAATTCAAAAATAATAATTCAAAGTAAAGAGAACTTTTGAACTCTTAGCTTTCATATCATGGGACTGTCTTTTTTATATGTGATTAGGGAGAAGGAAATGGCAACCCACTCCAGTGTTTTTGCCTGGAGAATCCTAGGGACGGGGGAGCCTGGTGGGCTGCCGTCTATGGGGTCACATAGAGTCGGACACGACTAAAGTGATTTAGCAGCAGCGGCAGTAGCAGGGGGAGAAGCACAGATACTAAATTAAGTAGGAGAAAACCCTGCTATTGCTCCCTGTCTGTAAAAGCAACAGATAATTACAAGGAAAGACACATTAAAATATGAAGAGAATTGGCCAAGTTTTAGCAGTACTATTTCCCGAAGATGATATTTTACAATGTATGTTATTTTTCTGCTTTGATAGTGTTGCTTAAATGTTCTGTTTACAAAAGAGGTTTGTCTAAGGAAGCTCAGTAACAATGACATAATGGACTGTTTGCTTAGTAATGGAAAATACAGATGCAGTAATATCTCCAAGAACAATATACTATGAGCTTATTTGAAATATTTTCAGGCAGTTCTCACTTTATAGCATCCGAGTTGCATCAAAAAGATATACGACTTTTAATGACTCTATGCTGTTATAACACACTACTAACATGCCAACCATGAAATTAATAATGAGCAGTATTTTGTTTCCTTCTCAGGGTTTTGAAGTATATTTTAGAATGATGTGAACAGTGCTAAACTTAATATTATGTTCAAAGAAGTTTATTTTTGGTTTCATTCAGCACATTCTGGAATAGATAGAGAGGCACTTGGTATCATTCTGCTGACCTTAGAAAGTTTCTTAACATATCAGTAAAAATCCCGAAAGACTGCCATTTGAGAAGGATTATCCAGTCTGGTATTGGGGTATTAGGGAAGAAAATAAGAGCCTACTTAAGTTTTATAGAAAAGATTAGGAAGTAGAACATTGTGGCTGACTGCTTCACTATGACTAAGTGAAAACACAAATATTGAAAATATCATATAGATATCTCTTAAAGACACTGATACAATTGGAATCTCAGAAAAAGAGAACAGGGAGAGCCGGGCAGAGGCAATATTTAAAGAGAGAAGGATGGGGATTATGCAAAACTGGTAAAGACATTTATCCATGTGTTCAGAGATCACAGAAAAAAGCCGGGAAAGTTGAATACAAGGAAAACCTCCCCATGGCACATCACAGGCACAGAGATACAAAAAAAAAAAGAAAGAAAGAAAACCAAAGGGAAAACCTTTCTGCTGCTGTTCAGTCGCTCAGTTGGGTCCAACTCTTTGTGACCCCATGGATTGTAGCCACCATCCTTCCCTTTCCTTTCCCATCTCCCAGAGTTTACTCAAACTCATGTCTGTTGAGTCGGTGATGCCATCCAACCATCTCATCTTGGGTCGTCCTCTTCTCCCCCTGCCTTCTGTCTTGTCCAGCATCAAGGACAACCTTAAAGGAGCCAAAGAAAAAGCCATGTCATTCTCAGAGAAACAAGAATCAGAATGGTAGATGTATTCCAGCAGAAAGCATCTTTACAGGTTAAGAAAAAGGCATCTACACTCCTGTGCCTTGATCAAGTATCCTTAGACAAGAGGGCCAAAGAAAGACATTATCAGATAAATCAAAGCTGAGAGCCATTGTCGCCAGCAGGCTGACACTCTAAGAAATAAGGAAGGAGCTCCTACTTATCAGTTGAAAGGGGTGCCTTCTATAGAAGCACAGGCTCTCAGGAAGGAAGGAAGAGCCCTGGGAAATGTACAGATGTGTCTGCACGAAAGAAAAGGAGAGTTATTACAGGTACACCAATAACAGTATTTATTTGAGATTTAAAACATACATAGAAGTAAAGCATACGACAGCGTTTGTGAATAAATGCAGAAGAGGTGAATTGACTTACACTGCTCTAGGGTTTTTACATTCTCATCAAGAGGTAAAACTGATTCAAGAAAGAAAGGACAAGTTAGGGGTGACTATTGTCACCATAAATTATTCACTAAAATAACAACACAAAAGGCAAAAGGAAACAGTGCAGGTACTTTATTAACTGGAAAGAGAAAATCAGAATAAAGAAGAGTTGAGACAATTAGAAAACAAAGAGCAGGATAGAGGACTGAAACTTAACCATACTAGGAATCGAGTTTAGTACAAGTGGAGTAAACAGTCCATTTATAAGACACTTCTTAGACTGGATTAAAAAAATGTAGATCAAGCTATGTGGTCTTCACAGGAGATATGCTTTATATGTAAGAACACAGGCTGAAAGTCACAGAAATGAAAGTACATGTTAGTAGCATTAGATAGCTACTGAGTCTTTATTAATATCAGGCACACTTCAGGACAAGGAGTATAAAAGACCATTCCATAGTGAGAAAATAGTCAATTCAACTGGAAGACATAATAGTCCGAAACAAGCAGGTACCCAGTGCATAGCGTCAAGCGCATGAGCTAATAGGAGAAGAAAGAAAGGACAGGAAAGTAAGCAGTCAAAGGTGACGAGTTTAACACACCACTACTTTTGTATATTTTTACTTTTGGGTGTGTATGCATGCTAAGTCGCTTCAGTCATGTCCACCTCTTTGTGACCCCATGGACTGTAGCCCAGCAGGCTCCTCTGTCCATGGGATTCTCCAGGCAAGTATACTGGAGTGGGGTGCCATTTCCTTCTCCAGCGGATCTTCCTGACCCAGGGATTGACCAAGGTCTCTTATGTCTCTTGCATTGACAGGCAGGTTCTTTACCACTAGCACCACTTGAGAAGCCTGGGTGTGTATAGCCTAGCCAAACAAAAATCAATAAAAACATAAGATTTTGAAAAACAACTTCAATGAAGCACAACTGACATGCAAATAAATGAGTATTTAAAGTGTCTCTTTTCAATAAAACCTTTGAAACTATCACTGCAGTCAGTATAATGAACATATCCATGGCTCCAGGCTTCCTGGTCATTATATTCCTGGCCCCTTTGTATTATAATTTTCTTCCCCCTCTTCTTCCTCTCCAGCCTCCAACTGTGGACAAACAGAAAATTTGGGCCATGATAACAAAATACCAGAGTCTGGGGAGCTTATACAACAGAAACTTACTCCTCACAGTTCTGGAAGCTGAAGGTCTGAAGTCAGGAACCCAGCATCTCTCTGGGGGCTCTGTTATCAGAGCACTAATTGCATTCATGATCCAATCAATCCCTAAGGAACCTTGCTCCTTGGAAGAAAAGTTATGACCAACCAAGACATCATATTAAAAAGCAGTGACATTACTTTGCCAACAAAGGTCTGTCTAGTCAAGGCTATGGTTTTCCCAGTAGTCATGTATGGGTGTGAGAGTTGGGCTATAAAGAAAGCTGAGCGCCGAAGAATTGATGCTTCTGAACTGTGGTGTTGGAGAAGACTCTTGAGAGTCCCTTGGACTGCAAGGAGATCCAACCAGTCCATCCTAAGGGACCATCAGTCTTGAATATTCATTGGAAGAACTGATGCTGAAGCTGAAACTCCAATACTCTGACCACCTGATGTGAAGAGCTGACTCATTGGGAAAGACCCTGATACTGGGAAAGACTGTGGGAAAGAGGAGAAGGGAGTGACAGAGGATGAGATGGTTGGATGGCATCACCGACTCAGTGGACATGAGTTTGAGCAAATCCCAGGAGATAGTGGAAGATAGAGGAGCCTTGCATGCTTCATTTCATAGGGTCACAAAGGGTCGGACATGACTTAGCAATTGAACAACAGCAAAATGTATCTATCACGCATAGATGTGGATCTTTTTCTATACTTTGTTCTGTTTCATTGACCTATTCCTCAATACTTACACAAACACCTTCACCCCATGTCCGCCCTCATCAAGATGTGTTACTTCTTACTTGTATTTTCTCTGTTCTGTTCTCTCCTTGATGGAAAAGATGGAACAGTAGAATCAGTTGCCAAGTAGTTATATTTCCTTCCCTGTCATCTGTTCAAATTAAATCATCTATGGCAAACTATGCTTTCATCTCCATTTTCCTCTTATTTTACCCCAAATACAGAGAGAAACGAGGCTTATTACTTTAATATGCTTCATAAAGCCTTTTATCATGTTGAGAATTAAGTCTCTTGTGGATGGGTTGTGATCGTTTACCCATGTTCTTGGATCTATACAGCTTCTTTAATCTTCGCCATTTAGTCTATGAAAATTGGAGCTGAGTGAAATAATGGGTGCTTCTCAGAGGCAGTGACACGAAAATTAAGTACTGACAAGTCTGCTCAATAACATGGCAGATTCCAAAGAATGTTTTGTTTTGTTTTTTTTACTCATCAAGCAGCTAACATTTTTAGAGGCAGAATATCACTGGCTTCATAGTCCTGTCTTTAACTTTATTATTACTGTTTAAAGTTCTGTGCTCACTAGGTCATGCATTGTGATATAGTTCTAACCTATGCTAGAAGTCTGTCCTCAGTCTTGAAAAAAGATGACTCATATCTGTTTGGTGAGAAGAACCTTGGACAGGCAAGGGCAGGTCTGTTGGTGCAGCTGCAGAAAGAGATCAAATTCTAAGCAGCAAAGTCATTTCAGGAGACTTTATTTTAAAAACTGAAGTCGGGAAAAAAAATTGCAAGAGCACAATCCTTTTCTGTGTTTAATAACCACAGAAATCCTGTTTTGCGTATAATTACTTCATGGAGTTCCTTGTCAAAGTCCAGTTTGGATATCTGGATTTGAGAACGTTTCAATGTAGCTCTCATAGAATTAGAGCATTTAATCTCTTAAAGCTTTTTATTGGAATTGATCACCATGGATTTGCTGTTATTGTTTAATCCCTAAGTAGTGTTTGACGCTTTTGCGACCCCATGGACCATAGCCTGCAAGGCTCCGATCTATGGGGTTTCCCGGGTAAGAATACAGGAGTGGGTTGCCATTTCCTTCTCCAGGGGATCTTCCCAAGCAGGGATCCAACCTGTGTCTCCTGCATTGCGGCGGATTCGATACCATGAACAATATTCAAATGGATATCTTTAATTCTGAAAGTGGATCAAGAATCTACTTTTTGTTGTTGTTGTTAGACCTAAGGATATGAGACAATCATGTTTGTTCTCTCTTACCCTTTGAAGTAGCTAATCCAATGCCTCTGGTAGATCCCATCCTTTAAAACAATACGCACACAGAATTCATTCTGTCCATTTTAGGCTTCCCTTAGAGGGCCAGAGCCCAGTGACAGAGGGGAGAGAGGGCTGATACTGTCACCCTAGGTCTGCTCACACAGAGCTCACTCACACAGCCAGAGGCTCCACCAGGAGCCTGTTTCTGGAAAGTCTCTGAAAGTGAAAATAAAGTGAAGTCACTCAGTCGTGTCCAACTCTTTGTGACCCTATGGACTGTAGCCTACCAGGCTCCTCCATCCATGGGATTTTCCAGACAAGAATACTGGAGTGGGTCGCCATTTCCTTCTCCAGGAGATCTTCCTGACCCAGGGATTGAACCCAGGTCTCCTGCATTGTAGGCAGACGCTTTACCGTCTGAGCCACCAGGGAAGTCTGGAAAGTCTCTAGCCAGGGACAGAACTGGCCAGGTGTAGAAATAATGTGGGGATCTGTGGAGCTGGAGTAAGGGAGTTAAGAAAAATGTAAGCATCCATATTAATATTTTCTCTAAGTGTGGGATTCATCAGATTAAAAGCATTCTCAGTGGATTTTTTCCCTGTTCTTTCTGGTGCAAATAATTTCTCCTGGGTTTGAAAATCAAAGAGACATAAGTCCCTTTTTACTTGTGCAACCTGCAGAATAAACTGCCCAGCTTTGGGGGGTTGGGGGTGGGGAATGGTTTCTGGGTCACTGAGAAGCCTAAGAGGAGACTAAGGTTTTTAGGAGAAAAGCCTTCACAATCTCAATTTCTATCCTTCTTCTTCTGACAACAGTTCCATCTCTTTCCATCTCCAGGGTCCTGCTGATAGGAGCACTTTGGCCCACTGGGAAATTCAATCCATTGATTCTACTCCCAGGCTTGTCGTCTTTTACCACTGACTGATAAGTGCTGCAAAGAGAAAAAAATGACCTAGATGTGTGAAGAAGGTAAGGACCCCACAATTCCCCTCTTTTGATTTATTTTTGGTTTTCTTAATTCTGACAAATAAAAATATCGAATATCATAGGACTAAAGAATCATATCAAACAAAACACCAATTTAACCAGCCAGAGTTTTCTCTTAGTATATGGAGTCTCGTCATTTCCTTTGATCCCTTCACATGAACTGTTCTTTCTTTCCCATCTAAGAGATTTCACAAGACAACATCATTTTGGAAGATACCATTTTTCTTTAACATGGCTTGCTCGCATTTATTTCCAAATAATATCATTCCTTTAATAGCCAAAAAATTCATGTGTCTTTTTTTGAAATATAGTTGATTTACAAAGTTATATTAGTTTCAAGTGTACAACATAGTCATTCAATATTTTTATAACTTATGCTCCATTTAAATTTATTATAAATTATTAATTATAATCCCTGGGCTATACAATTTATCCTGTGTCTCATTTATTTTATGTCTAATAGTTTGTATCTCTTAATCCCCTGTCCCTATCTTGACCCTCCTGTCTTCCTTTTCCTCTCTGGTAAAGTTATGGTTTTTCCAGTAGTCATGTATGGATGTGAGAGTTGGACTATAAGGAAGGCTGAGTGCCAAAGAATTGATGCTTTTGAAATGTGGTGTTGAAGAAGACTCTTGAGAGTCCCTAGACTGCAAGGAGATCCAACCAGTTCATCCTAAAGGAAATCAGTTCTGAATATTCTTGGAAGGACTGATGCTGAAGCTGAAACTCCAATACTTTGGCCACTTGATGTGAAGAACCAACTCATTGGAAAAGACCCTGATGATGGGAAAGATTGAAGGAGGGAGGAGAAGGGGATGACAGAGGATGAGATGGTTGGATGGCATCACTGACTCAATGGACACGAGTTTGAGTAAGCTCCGGGAGTTGGTGATGGACAGCAGGGGCCTGGCGTGCTGCGGTCCACGGGGTCACAAGGAGTCGGACACGACTGAGTGGCTGATCTTCTCTGTATCTATGAGCTTGTTCCTGTTTTGTTATAGTCACTCATTTGTATTCTTTTTTAGATCCCACATGTAAGTGATAACATGCGGTGTTTGTCTGTCTCTGTCTGACTTACTTCACTGAGCATCGCGTCTTCCAGCTTCATCCAGGTTATTGTAATTGACAAAACTGTGGAAACCACTGGAGCACTGAAGAAGTGGTAGCATTGGGCTCTGCTCACTTTATTTTTTAATTAAAAATACAAAATCTTGTAACCTATATTGTAACCTATAGGGAGCCATCATTAATAATGCCATACACTCATTTTTATATTTGATAAATACAAATTTAGAAAAATTCCCAAGATTTTTATAAAGAAAAATCACAAAATATTAAAAAAAAAAACTTTTAATTTTGGATCTTAAAAATGAAATTGGCTGCTGATTTTCCTCCTTCTTGTCTCCTTGGGCTCTTCTGCGAGTGAATCCCCAACAGTTGTGGTGTAAGATGGTTTCATTTCATTTAATTAACAGAGCTGGGTCTTCAGGGAATCTTCCCATTAAGTCTGAGCGGTTCTGTAAATGGAGAGGAGGCCAAAACAACCACCACTGACACGTTCACGGAAATAATGCCGTGTTGAAGCCAGAGCCCCAGGGTGATGTTAGCGCAGTTTTAATCATAACTTCTAATTACGAACAATAAGTCACTCCAACAATTTCTGTGTCTTAGATATAATAAAAGGAATGGTTAATAGTCAGCAATGATCCTCAAGCTGGTAAAGTTACATGGCCAAGGAGTCTGAATTGTGAACCTCAATAAAGTAAAATAGTTTATAGAGTGTCCCTCTACCCGGCTTATTATTAAGGGTCATTGACCAAAGAGCATGTCCTTCTAGAAGCACTCAGACGGTGACCACAGGGACTGCTGGGAGGTTATTAAGATGCGTGGAACATGTGGTAAGAAAACACACTCTTAGAAACAGACAGGAGCTGTTGGTGTAGGATTGCAACCCGAGTTATTGCGAACCACCCTGGGACCCCCACCCCCACCCTCCATGCTTATGTATGTTTGAAGCAAGCTGTGCTCCTATCAATGACCTTAATTTTCTTCTCCTTCCCTTTGTTATTTTCCAGATTCTGTACCATGGGTTCGTATTCCTTATATAATCAGAAAACAGTGTTCCCTCTGAAGAATGCTGCGAGGCCCTCCCCGCTCCCGTATCCTTCGAGCTGCAGTTCCTGACGACTTCCTCTCCTCCGGGATTTTTGGACCCGCCTGTTCTCTGGTCCCCAGGCTCCCGGCAGTCAGCCTTACGCCTGTCTCCCTACGTCCTGACTTGACCTCCTTCACTCTTGCCTTCAACACTGGCAGACAAGTCTACGAAAAATGCAGTATTTTACCGCTGCTGTAAAACCTCCTGTGACTTCATTTTGTTTCCAAAAAACAAATAACTGAGCTCCCGGCCCATCAGCTTATTGATCGGGGCCTTGTTTCCTTCACAGCTGCACCTTCTCCCCCAGAAGAACGCGACAATCCAGCAGCATCAGACAGCAGATGGTTCCTCACACATCCCAGGCCTGTGTCCGCTGAGTGTGTCTATCTATATCCCCTTTTTCTGAGCCCCCATTCACCTGGTTAACCTGCTCATCCTTTAAGACTCTCGGCTCGGAAGATACAGCCTCCAGGAAACCTGCTCTCACTCTCCCAGCTTCTACCCCTGTGGCCACTTCTCAGCACTCCTCTGAATTATTTATACTTGTCACTGCTACGTCATCTCACTGTATTGATAACTGATGTGCTGTCACCCTGACCAGATACACAGGCTCCTTTAGGGCAGGAAATGTGCCTACCGTTTGCTTACTTTCACCAGGAGTCTTGATACACGTACGATTAAATGTCAGTAAGTGTTTGTTTAACGAATGAAATTGGATTAATGATGAGCCTGCAAGTGGTATTATAGATTTCTCCCTTGCAACAGTTTTTGGTGGTAAAAGTTACTCAAAGGAACTTCGTTTCTTTTTTTAAATCATATATAAAGAAGCAAAGCAAAGCTATTGAAGATGGCTGTGAAATCTTACAAGATGACAAATAATTTGGATGTGGTACATCCCATAAAATAACATTGTCATATGATAACTCAGTGTGAGACTAAGAACTAATACCACATTGAAATATAGCAATATCTTGAATACTGCAGTGTAAGAGCAGAAGGTAAAATCTGCAGGGTCAAGGTACAGTGTAAAGAAGACTGAGCACCAAAGAATTGATGTTTTCGAGCTGTGGTCCTGGAGAAGACTCTTGAGAGGCCCTTGGACTGCAAGGAGATCAAACCAGTCAATTCCAAAGGAAATCAACCCTGAATATTCACTAGAAGGACTGATGCTGAAGCTGAAGCTCCAATACTTTGGCCACTTGATGAGAAGAGCCAACTCATTGGAAGAGACCCCAATGCTGGGAAAGATTGAGGGCAAAAGGAGAAGACAGTAACAGAGGATGAGGTGGTTGGATAGCATCACTGACTTAAGGGACATGAGTTTGAGCAAACACGGAGAGATAGTGGAGGACAGAGGAGCCTGGTGTGCTGCAGCCCATGAGATTGCAAAGAGCCGGACACGACCGAGCAACTGAGCAACAAGCGTTCCTTATGATAAGACAGGCGATGCTGCAGTGACGACATCAGAGCCCTCCCTGAGCACTCTGCCTCTGCTGTGGTCTGGCACAGGTCAGGCAGCCTCATCGCACAGTAACTCGGCCATCCGGATTGTTCTGCATCCAGCTTTGTCATCGCAGACTTCTTGACTTGCAGCTGTGCAAGTGGTGGACGAGAAAGAGGATTTCTGAGGCACAGATCTATGGTCACACCTAAAACTGGCTTACAACTGGTCCCATCCAGACTCTGCTGTCCTGAAGACAATCACGTGCCGCTCCAACAGAGCAGCAGGGAAGCTGGGGCTCCATGTGTCGGCCCCGGGTGGATGGGGAGGGAACAGGAGTAGAGATGGGAACGCACCAGACTCTGCTCTGCTGGACCAGAGCACCCATGAGTGTGGGTGGGTGCTACAGAGCAAGACCCTAGTAGAACTGCACAAGGCATGCCCCAGGGCCCGAGCTGATGCCGGATGCATTCCCAGCAGACTACATTGGGGAGGCCATCATTCCTCCTGGAAACTCAATACCAGGAGTACTGAATAGGCAGCCCAACTTCATTCTTACTTCAGAACACAAGGGCATCTATGTGGAGCCCTGGAAGTAACTTTACAAGCTAACACCCATAAGTTGCATTAGATATTTTTTATTCCCATTATTTGAAATAGCATCCCTTCTCCGCCACTCTGCGGTAACTCAGTTTATCAGGAATTCATTTTTTTCTTCTTCTATGGAGTAAAGATATGACAGTAGGTTAGTATTTGGGTCTTGACCCAGTAGAAATATTTGTCATGAATAATTTTAGCTTTTAAAAACAATTGTCAAGAGAATAAACTTGAAATGGAACCTCAAATTGAATTTGAATGCTATTAAGTCTGTGTGTGTGTGTGTGTGTGTGTGTGTGTGTGTGTGTGTGTGTTAGTCACTCAGCTGCATCTGACTCTTTGCAACCCCATGGACTGTAGCCCACCAGGCTCCTCTGTCCATGGGATTCTCCAGACAAGAATACTGGAGTGGGTTGCCATTCCCTTCTCCAGAGGATCTTCCCGGCCCAAGGATTGAACCTGCGCCTCTTATGTCTCCTGAATTGGCAGGTGGGTTCTTTACTACTGGTGCCACCTGGAAAGCCCCAAGTCTGATGGCATAAAACGTTAAATGTTTGTGTAACTATTTCCAATACATAGGTTCACAATGCATTATAAACTTGAATAGTCTGCAGGGTGAGGTGAGAAGTGGCAGACACAGCACAGTACCCGGGACTGCTGAGAGAGAAGCAGCCGAGAGAGGACCGCATGGGGAGCAGGGCATCTCCTGCCCAGCCTGAGTCTCGCTCAGACAGCTATTTGTAAGTTTCGCTGGGTCACATCTCCAAGAGGGTGTGTTCCCCCACCTCGGCACTTACCACTCATTGGATGGTTGCTCACATCTGTTGCCTCTGGCAGACTGGACACCTGTGTAAGGCAGAGAGCACCCGAGGGGCTGGTGTGTGTGTTAGCCCTCTGCCCATGGGATTCTCCAGGCAAGAATACTGGAGTGGGTTGCCATGCCCTCCTCCAGGGGATCTTCCTGACCCAGGGATCGAACCCGGGTCTCCCGCCTTGCAGATAGATTCTTTACCGAGGAGCTGGTAGATGATCAATAGATGCTTGTTGACATCTAGGGCTCCAGGGTTTGCTCAGCTGGCAGCTGCCGTGGTTTATTCCTGCCAGGGATGCAGCTTTGAGCTCATTCCATGAGGCCAGGGTGAAGCCAAGCTTACTCCTAGATCTGAAAAGGACTTCCTGAATGGCACTAGTGGGAAAGAACCCTTCTGCCGATGCAGAAGACATAGGAGACAAAGGTTCAGTCCCTGGGTCGGGAAGATCCCCTGGGGGAGGACTTCATTTCGTAAAAAATAACAGATGATACATGTATACATGTAGCTGACTCACTTCATGGTACAGCAGAAACTAACACAGTATATATCAAATGTCATGACATTTGATATACTTTATTATTTTCTCAACTATTGTATTTAAAGGGATAGCCAAAACTTAGTTTCATTAAAATATATTGAAGTCCAGCATTGGTCAACTTCTCATGTTTCTTCAGTGGTTTGGAAGGTGAATAACTCTGCTCTTTTAAAATTGAGCCTCTATAAAATAGATTCCTCTTGACTATGTTTCTAAGTGCATCTTCTCACTGACACTTTCAACTCCTCCACCTCCGCATCCCACCGCCGCACTCACAGCCCCCTAGAGAGCCTCAGCGGAGCCCTCTTTCTTAGGATTTCTGTCCCCGTGTACTGAGCCCTACCGGGCGCTGGACCTTGCTGCTGTTTCTTTTCTTCATCAGGTACCCAGTTATTCTGGCATCGTTTGTTCAAAAGGCATTGCTTTTCTCTTTAAGTCACTTTGAAACCTTTATGAGAAATCAATTAATCATACAAATGAAAGTCTATCCCTGGACTTTTTATTCATTTCGTTGATCCTTCTTTTTTATGCTGACACAATACTCTCTTGGTAATTACAGCATTTGGCCGTTGTTGTTCAGTTGCTAAGTTGTGTCCAATTCCTTACCACCCCGTGGATTGCAGCTGGCAAGGCCCGCCTGTCCCTCACCATCTCCCAGATCGCCCTGGTTCACGTCCATTGAATCGGTGCTGCCATCCAACCATCTCATCATTTTAGTAACTTTTAAGTCAGCAATTATACATCTTCCACCTTTGTTCTCCTTTGAGGTTATTTCAGCTGTTTTAAGTTGTGTTTCCACGTCTTGTCACTTTCCAAAGAAAATCCTCTGGCCACTGCAATGATGATTGCCTAGAATCTTTAATTAATTTGGGGAGAGTTGCCATCTTTGCCATACTGAATTTTCTGATCCACTAACAAGGTTTATCTCTTTTATTGCATCTTTGTTCTGTCACCCATCATTACCAGACTCTCAGCTTCCTCCCCGTCCTGTTTGGGGACTTTTTTGTTCCATCACTGTGTAACCAAATATCTATATTATGGCATGTTTGAAAGAACTGTTTCCTAGCTTTAATCTGAACGGCTACCCTGGAAACTTCTCTTTCCATCTCTTTCTACAAATTTGTAGCCAGACACTTCCAAATAGGAGCGTCCAGTCTACCTCTCGGCTTAAATACCTGTCAGGCAATGGTGAATCAGAGTGGGCTTGCCAAGTGGCTCAGTGGTAAAGAACAGACCTGTCAATGCAGGAGACGAGGGTTCGATCCCTAGGTCGGGAAGATCCCCTGAAGAAGGAAGTGGCAACCCAGCACCATATTCTTGCTTGAGAAATCCCATGGACAGAAAGAACCTGGGGAGCTCCAGTCCATGGGGTCACAAAGGAGTCGGACACGACGGAGCCACTGAAAACAGCAATGCTGGCTCCGTACCAAGGGGCTGACTTTGCCCTGGCCCAATCCTCCTTTGGAATGAAAATGTGAGGAGAAAGTGGAGAAATGAGGAAAACATGGGTGATGTTAAAAACAGGCACAACAGAAGCACTCACAGGAAACCTTGCCATGGTCTTGTAAGAAAGAAGATGCTAGACGCAGGCCATGGCTGCGACTTTTTCAGCGCAGCTGCAGAGCCTCCTGCTGCCTGGCAGGTCAGCGGGACCTCGTTAGTCCTGGGCCTGCAGGGCAGCACTTAGGGTTTGATTTCCAGTTTGATTTCCACACTCACGAGTCGTTTTTAAAGGAAATTTCCATTTTTTTTTAATGTTGTTCTTTGGGGAAACTATCTTGATATTGAAAATGTAGGGTTGTTAAGAGTTTGACAAGATGACAGTTTGCCAGAGTCCTCCTGCCTCTGAGAGCAGCAGACGAAGGCTTCCGTGTCCCGCACCGATCAGAAGTGATTAAGGAGCGTGCGCTGTCACCGTGTACATTTGACAGCCAGTGAATAAAGCCTGTACCGCGGTGACTTTTAAGAATGTAGGGGGGTTGTAAAACCTTAATTAAAATAAAACCCAGTATTATGGAACACTCAAGACATCTAATTTGTAAGTTTCTTTTTTTTTTTCCTGATTATAAAAGTGAATCCTACTTCATTTGAAGAGTTTAGAATGATACAGCAAATAGGAGGGTAAATTAAAAGTCTATGTCATCCCATTGCCCAGAAGAAATTATTACTAACATTTTGGTGTTTTTCTAGCCAATCATTTCTAAAAATTCTTTTAAAAAGTGGATGCATCTCATATTCTTTCTGATTGGAGTATCGTTGCTTTACGATGTTGTGCTAGCTTCTGCTGTAGGGCAGAGAGAATCGGCTATAAGTACACATATATCTCCTCTTTTTAGGATTTCCTTCCCATTTAAGTCACCACAGATCACGGAGTAGAGATCCCTGTGCTATAGAGTAGCTTCTCATTAGTTATGCCGTTCACACTTTGAATCTTCTTTTTACCTTTGAACAGTATAGCAAGTCAGTTGCCTAGATTCTAGGTATTTACAAGTGTCATGTGAGTTTTCACACGCTTTAATTTTATATTCCTCTAGGTGGACCCTGACTAGGTCATTTGTAATATTGAACTTTATATGCTACATTACTAAGACCACTTGTACCAAGAGACTGAGACATTTTCTCAGCTGTAATTTTATATATTATATCTTCAGGAACTATAATTACTGGTTCAAAGAAAAAGCATTTTAGAGTTGAGAGTCTCCTGCCACATAGTTCCAAATAATTTTACAAAAACTAAGTAGCAATTTCTACTGCCACAATGGGAGCATCTCACTATAACTCTGTTGTTCTGAGCATCAGTAGTATTAGTCTATGTTAGATGCTATCTAATCCTTAATTTTCTTACTTTTAAAGAACATTTGCAAGTGTTTATGTTTTAATTTAAAACCAAAGCTTTACTGAGGTAGAGTTGACAAATAAAACTGTAAAATATTTAAAATGTCCATGGTGATAGCCGACTCACTGGAAAAGACCCTGATGCTGGGAAAGATTGAAGGCAGAAGGAGGAAGAGGACATCAGAGGATGAGATGGTTGGATGGCATCACTGATGCAATGGACACGAACTCGGGCAAATTTTGGGAGATGGTGAGGGACAGAGAGGCCTGGTGTGCTGCCGTCCATGGGGTTGCAAAAGAATTGGACACTACTGGGAGACTGAACAACGACATTGTTTACACATCTGAACGGAAGCTGGAGGGGGCCGTTTCTGAGGCTGTGACGTGTGTCTCATGGGTCCGGGCGATGCTCAGGTGTCAGAGTGCCGTGGTGGAGGGGCTGGGAAGATGATGGGGCAGAGGAAGGGCTAGTGACAGGGAGAAAGCCCGCTAGATGGCATCTCTCAGTGAGTGACCTAGCACCACCCCCACTGAGCTGAAATATTTTGAAGGTGTTCATTTTTTTTTTTTAAGTTTTATCGAAGTAATGTACATATTTCTGCTTTCTAAATAAGGCTTAATTTTCAAGAAGGAAATGTGGATACTCAGACCCCCTGGGCAGTATGGTGTGGCTGTGTGGCAGAGGAGCCGTCCCGAGCTGGCTCAGCCGTGGTCCTGGGTTGGTGTCTGGGTCAGGAAGGAGCAAGCATCCATGTCCCAAACAGTGACTGTCCAGGGGCTGCAAACCCAGATGAAGAGAGGCCGAGACATCCTGACCAGCAGGAGCAGGGAACAACTCAGGTCAGCCTTGCCTCGGGGAAAATATCTTCCAGGAGAAATTAAAACTCAGAATTTTGCCTGAGTCAGGAGTTCAAATTATTCTATGTATGAGGTGTGGGAAAATCTAATTAGAAGGATTAATATAAAATTGGTCCTAGGCCAGTAATATTGCTGAGCCATCTGGAATAATTAAGTGGGCAGCCAAAATTAAATGGAGGAATACTTCACCCGTTGAGGACTGACATGCAAAACGAGAGCCATTTCACAGTTTAAAGACAGAAGATCTCTATGAAAATCCTAAGGAAAACACAGCAAGTAGTGTATAGACTCGCATCAGAGGAACCTGAAATTATAAAATACCAAATTGAAAAGTTGTAGAGTGAACAGACTTCAAATCAATAAGGATTAAAGGTAAGTTATATAAACTATTTTTTAAAAAGGGAAAGAATTAAGCTAAGAAAAACGTTTAGTCCTAGGGAGCAAAAAATAAAATTAGATCTCATACAATAACAACAGTAACATTCTAGAGCCATAAAAGATGTAAGCGTGAGTATAAAACTTTACAGATTTGAGAGTCCTGGGTCTAGCTGGGGATGTAGACACCCGGAAAAAGTGTGGCTTACACGAATACAACAATAAAGTTCCCGATTCAGTTGTATCCAGCAGAGAGCTGAGGTCACAGAGTAGCCAAATAGCTCCAGATCTGGGAGAGGGAGCCAGTGACTACAGGAAGATGAGACCCTGGTACTTACTGACCTGGGTCCCATGCAGCTGTAGCCCCCGGTAAGCTGAATTCTGCTTCAACGGTCAGTAAGTTGGTGAAGGCAAAGTGGAAGCTGGAGGGAGGATATGCAGCCCTGGGAGAAGCAAATGATGGTCGTGGGTAGTGGTTGCACATTCAAGAAAGCCACTGTGGAAGGGGCACAAAATTCCACCTAGATCCTGCTTATCCATCTTCTCCGCATAATAAAAGTCTAATCCATTAGGGAAATGAAAGCAAAAAAAAAAACTGTCTCATATCTGCAGGAAAGGAACATAAAAAATGCCTTTAGTCCTGGGTTTGGGAAGTGGGAGCAGGAGTCCAAAGGGCCCAGAACCACAGCTGCAAGACAGACAGGAGCATTTGTGAAGTCCTCCCCTTGAAGCCCAGTATGTGAGCCCATCCGTCTAAGACTCGGGGTTCATCTGAGCACCAGAGAAGTCCATCCACCCCATACCATATGACAAGCATTGAGTAAAAGTACTTGTGAATCCTGCTGGGAAATACACCAGAGACAGATTCTCCCCGAAGACCAGGGGAAGGGAAGTTGAGGTGGAGAAGTTCTAAGGTTTCTCATTTTTAGAGGAGAAACTAGAAAACCAGCTTCCATACAACAACTTGATGTTGCTAGAAGAATCTGAAGCCTGTAGGACTTGAAGATAATCAAAACAACAGCCTCACAAGCAGCTCAACTCCTAAGTAGATCAAGAGTCAACAAACCATGACCCACAACCAGATCTGGCCCATTGCCTGCTTAGTGAATATAGTTTTATTGGAACACACCCACACCCACCTGTGTACATATTGCTGGAGATTACTTTGGCAGAGGGCTTATGACTCACAAGTCCTAAAATACTTCTTACTTGATCCTTTCCAAAAATATCTGCTGATCTTTTGACTAGATTAACATAAACTTCCCAGGAAGGGATGAATAAAAGAAAATATATGTCAAACATAAAACATTTTATTCAGTTTCTGCAGTACTAAGGACATTTTTCAATTAAAAAAAAAACTTCAAAGCATAAAAAAAGCAACCAACTCCAAAGAAAGAGAACACTAAATAAAACCAAACTCAGGTATGAAACAGACGCTGTAACTTTCTGAAGAGGAATTTAAAACAGCTATTAGTAATACATTTATGTTGAAGAGTCTGGTAGAAAAGGTGTATAACATGAAAGATCAGATGAAAAATTAGCAGGGAGATGGAAACTGTAGGAAAAAATGTTAGAAATGAAAAACAGTATAACAGAGAGGCAGAATGGAGCTCATCATACACTCAGGAAAAGAGCTGATGTACTTGACAACAGGGCAATGAAAGGTACTGAACTGCAACACGGAAGGAAAAGACTGAAAAATAAAAGAGCATCCAATACTATGAAAGGGTATCGGGCTTTTGGACATGTGCATAATAAACATCCTATAAAGAGAAAACTCATAGCAACCTTATGAAATACGACAGAATTCTCCAAAATGACTTGCAGCCACCAAGCCACAGATCGATAAAGTTCAGAAATGTAAAAGACAAAGAGAAAAACATGAGGTTAGCCAGAAAATCATACATTCAATAAAGAGGAACAAAGATAAGAATTTCAGCAGAATTCTTATTGGAAACCATGCAAGTAAGAACATAATGCATTGTCAACTTTAAAGTCCTGGAAGAAAATAAAATCTGCCAATTTAGCACTTAATACTCTGTGAAAATATCCTTTGAAAATGCAAGATAATTAAATCTTTCTCAGACAAGCAAGGAAATTCATTGCTGACAGATCTACTCTATAAGAAATGTTAAAGTATGCTCTTCAAGGAGAAGGAATATAATACCAAACAGAAACATTACCCTATGAAATAAAAAAGAGGGTGCAAAATGTAATAAATGAAGGTAATAGAAAGCAGAGACATTACTTTGCCAACAAAGGTCTGTCTAGTCAAAGCTATGGTTTTTCCAGTAGTCATGTATGGATGTGAGAGTTGGACTATAAAGAAAGCTGAGCTCCGAAGAACTGATGCTTTTGAACTGTGGTGTTGGAGAAGACTCTTGAGAGTCCCTTGGACTGCAAGGAGATCCAACCAGTCCATCCTAAAGGAAACCAGTCCTGAATATTCATTAGAAGGACTGATGCTGAAGCTGAAGCCCCAATACTTAGGCCACCTGATGTGAAGAGCTGGCTCATTGAAACAGATGCTGATGCTGGGAGAGATTGAAGGTGGGAAGAGAAGGGGATGACAGAGGATGAGATGTTTGGATGGCATCACCGACTCAATGGACATGAGTTTGAGTAAGCTCCAGGAGTTGGTGATGGATAGGGAAGCCTAGTATGCTGCAATCCATGGGGTCGCAAAGAGTCAGACACAACTGGGAGACTGAACTGAACCGAATAGAAAGTTCATTTTTCTTTTAATTGCTCTAAAGATAGTTGTGTAAAGCAAAAATTATAACATTGTATGGTGTGTTTATGGTGTATATAAGAGTCAGCTGGCAATAACATCACAAATAAGAGAGAAGAATTTATGTGTAAGTTCACTTATATATGTTATAAGAATATATAGTTGTAAGGTTCTTATACCACATATGAAGAAGTATAATATTAACTGAATACAGATTATGATTAAGTAAAGATCTACATTTCAAACCCTAGGGCAATCATCAAAAAAAATTTTAAGAGGTATAAATAATAACTCAATAATAAAAATAAAAATAGAATCATGTAAATTGCTCAAATAACCCAAGAGAAGATAAAAAATGATGAAAAATAAATAAGGAAAAATTTAAATGAGTAGAAAACTGCTAACCATGTGGTAATACATATCAATAATTACATTTGATGTAAGTGATCTGAATACACAATACAAAAATACCTTTAGATTCGGTAAAAACAAGACCCACCACTATGCCATATATGAGAAATTCACAGTGAATATAAAGGCATAGATAAGTGAAAACTAATAGGATGGGAAATGATATATGCAAATACTAAACAAGAGAAACTATAGTTCTGATATTTCATACAGTGTGTTTGAAGTCGATGTCAAAATAAGAAAAATTATCAGAGTTAAAGAAGGACATTACAAAATGATTAAAAAAAAGATCAGTTCTCTAAGAAAACTTAATAATAAACACGTGCATACCTGACAATAGACTTCAAACCATATGAAGGGGAACTGATAGAACTGAAAGAAAGAACAGACAAATCTATAATTAGAATTGGAGTTTTTAACACTCCTCTCTCTGTACTGAAAAGTCAAATAGGCAGAAAGTCACTAAAGATATTGGAGACTTGAATGAACAACTTTACTAAATTGATGCTTTATTGGGCAACGACAACAACAAAAACTTGTTAAAAGTAAGCTTGGACCATTCATTGAACAGCTCACACTCTGGGCCGTACACAAACTTTAACAAATTTAAAGGAAAAAAAGGATAGTTAAGTGTTTTCTCAAGTCTTAAGATTAGAAATAGCAACAGAAAGATGTCTGGTAAATCTTTGCCAAATATTTGGAAATTAAACAGCACACTTTGTAATAACCCATGGGCCAAAGACTAAGCACACAGTAAAATTAAAAATATTTAAGCTGAATGATAATTATGAAAATACTACATTTCAAAATTTGTGGGATGAAGTTAAAGTAGTGCTTAGAGGGAAATCTACAGCAAAGTAGTTTACTCATATTAGGAAAGAAGCTCTCAAATCTGTAATCTGAGTGTCCACCTTAAGAAACTAGGGCGGAAAGAGAAAATGAAATACATCACTCCAGTTGGCAATTTGGTTTCTCACAAGGCTCATTGGTCAGCAATTCTGAAACAAACAAACAAAAATCAAATTAAAGGAAGTCTCTAAAAATAAAGTGGAAAAATTCTCTTCAAGTTCATCAAAGATAAGGAAAGAGTGAGAACCTGTCAATGACTGAAGCATAGTAAAGACATGTGACAACTAACTGCAATGTGTTTCTTGTCACTGCATCCTGAAATAGAAAAGAGATATAGATTTTAAAACAAAATTTTAAAAAAATTGAAATCCAGATGAAGTCCTTAGAGTCATTTCTGTTGACAAATATTGCTGCAGTTTCTTTTTTTCTATCTTTCTTTATTCTATTTGATATTCTATTATATGCATGTTACCAAGTGGCACAGATAAAAAGTTTAAAAAATATTGACTAGCTCAATGATATAATGCATGTATCTTTATATAGAATATAAGTGTGTATATGTAATCAGAGACTTCCCAGGTGAGTCAGTGGTAAAGAATCCACTGGCCAATGCAGGTGACAGAGGTTTGATCCCTAGGTTGGAAAAATCTCCTGGAGAAGAAAATGGCATCCCACTCCAGTATTCTTACCTGGGAAATCCCAGGGTCAGAGGAGCCTGGTGGGCTACAGTCCATGGAGTTGCAAAAGAGTTGGATACAACTTAGCAGCTAAATAACAATATATAATCACACATATATATTACAGATAAAATCACATTTATGTATAGTATCTAAACTATAAAAATTCACATGGAAATGAAATATCTCAGCCTCAGGAGATTAATTATGTGTGTGAAGAAATAAGAATTTTAATGAATCTTTAAAGTTTTATTCCTTTTAAGAAAACTCATAGAAATCTAATACTAATTTTCCAAATTAGTGGGGAAAGAAAGACTTTGTTTTGGTCTTCTCTTTACATCATTAGAACTTGAAAGGTTTACCACTGTACTATCATTACGTCCTGTTGTGGAGACTATTTGAAGATAGAATATTTAAGTCTCTTAAATGCAGAGGGATTTCTTGCTAAAGAGCTTCAGATAAACTCTCATTTATGAATAAAAGCAAATTAAAAGAAGTAAGCTAATGTATTTTACAGATACACGCAAATGCTAGTTAGTTTTTTTTTGCTGTTGTTGTTTTTTTTTAAAGAATACCACAATGCCATAGCTTGTCTTTGAGAAGACTGATGCTGAAGCTGAAACTCCAATAATTTGGCCTCCTGATGCGAAAAGCTGACTCATTGGAAAGACCCTGATGCTGGGAAAGATTGAGGGCAGGAGGAGAAGGGGGCGACAGAGGATGAGATAATTGGATGACATCACTGACAGAATGGACATGAGCTTGAGCAAGCTCTGGGAGATAGTGAAGGACAGGGAAGCCTCGCATGCTGCAGTGCGTGGGGTCACAAAGAGTCAGACATGACTTAGTGACTCAACAACACGACATCATAGCTTATCTAATCAGAAGGATGGAACACAGATAAGCTTAAGAATGAAAGCGGATGCATCGTCTTTGGGGCTGAGGAGGGGTTCAATGTTGAGATCATTGTCAGCATCTGCTTCATGTCTTGTCTGTGACCACCCACCCCTCCAGATGGTTGTTGATGATTGACCTAAACCAGTCCCATCTTATGCAATTAAAATAAATAGAAGGAAGTTCTGAATATTTTCCCATGAGTTAGTAGAAGGGGGGAACATGAGGCTTGAAACCATGTTTCAATGGGTACACTTCCTGGTACCCTGTGGTTACTCTCTGAGTGGAGATTTCTGTAGAGACAATCCATATGCCCACAGCGAGGCTCTCAGTGCTGTGTGAGGCTCTCAGACTTAATTGTGTGCTCCCCACCCCGGCTTCCTGTGTTGACATCCTAACTCCCAGGGTGACTGTATTTGGAGAGAGCCCACCAGGCTCCTCTGTCCACGGAGTTGTCCAGGCAAGAATACTGGAGTGGGTTGCCATTCCCTTCTCCAGGGGATCTTCCCAACACAGGGATTGAACCCGGGTCTCCTGCAGGCAGATTCTTTACCCTCTGAGCCAGCAGGGAAGCTCTTTTAAAGAACTACTTAAGGTTAAATTAGGTTATAAATGTGGACTCCAAATCCAGTAGGTCTTCTGTCCTTACAAGAAGAGGGAGAAACACCAGGGGTTCCAGTGAGAAAGAGGCCAGCTGTAAGCCAATGAGAGAGGCCTCGGGAGAAACCAACTCTGTTGGCACCGTGGTCTTGAGACCTCCAGCCTGCAGACTGTAAGATATAAATTTCTACTGGTGAAACCACCCACTCTGTGGTGTTTTGTTTATGGCAGACTGAGCAGCCAATGGGTGCTCTACTTCAAATACCTTAAACTTGGAACAAAACTATGCTACTTGGGACACTGCCTTCTCCTTTCCCAGCTGAGACTAAGAAGCAGAATGGAGAAGAGGGAATGCAGAGAGGGAAGCCGTGTTCTCCTCTGTGGGTTCCTTGCATCTCTATTTAACCCAGGTTGACGCTGAGGCCACCTGCATGCCAGCATCTGCTTTTTTGCTCCTATATGATTTTTTTCCAGTTTACAAGCCGTCCTGCTGCACATTCCCTGCAACAGGAGATGTATTTGATTCGCCTTCTTCCAGCAACCCTTTTCTGGCCCCCTGGTCTCCTACCAGAGGTCCTCTTGGTGGAGTCCTGGAAAGACAGTCCAAGCCAGTCCAAGTCCCACTGGGGCTGCTTGATCCAAGGGAAGCTCAGTCAGCTCTGTGTCATGAAAGAGTGGAAGGGTAGCTTACTCCACTGCTCTCACCTCCCTGCCCTGCTATCTCCCTCCAATCCTGTGCCTGCCCCTGGGAAAAAAGTGGCAGGTCTAACTGCAGATGGGGAGGGAAAGAGCCATCAACCTCCTTTCCTGGATTCACCCTCAGTATTTATAAGCTAAGTCTGCTGATAAGCTCTTCGCTAAGTTTGAACAGGTCTTGCCAAGGGATACGAAAGAAAGCCCTCTCCAGCAGTCCCATGAGATTTGACTTGGTAGTCCTCACTGTCCACTCACCATCATGTTACCTCCTCACCTGGGCTGAGATGGTGGTCCTGGGTGGCAGAGGTTGCTCAGTATCTTTCTAATAAGGGTTCACAGAAGTCTCTGGTTCTTTCCACTGGGGCCACTTATATTACGCTTTACATCTCTCATCAAAAAGAGATCAATGAATCCAGGTTGAAAAATTTAGTTCAGAGGGAAAAATACTGAAATCAATTTTGCAATATGTTTTTCTACATGCAGGATATCCAGAGTGAGTATCCTATTGGCAAGTGAAAATGTGAAGAGGCTGGAAACATACACGTGGAATTCTTAAGATCAATGCAATTGCAGAGGGAAAGACTAAAAAGAAAGAGGATAATCAAAGTCCAAAATGACCTTGGTAAATGATCACCATGCAGATAATGCTAGAGGTGCTGGTGGAGGAGCTTAAAATAAGCAGTCAGAAAGGCAGGAATTGTATTGTAGAGTAGAAGAAAGAAGGGTGAGATTCCTTGAACAAAATACCACCTTTTGAATTAGGAAGTTTGACAAAGGCTAGGTGTGAAAAGATGATAATGGTGGTGGTGATGGTGACAGTAATGATGATGGTGGTGGTGATGATGGTCTTGGTGGTATCTCCCTGCACACATGTACTTCCCACGGATTGCTTAGTCTGCTAATGGTAGAGTTGGACAATTAGGTCTTTGAAACCAATCCACGTCTAAATCTTGGGGGTAAATGATCCACTTCATTGGATGGCAGATGTGATGTTCTGCTGCTTTATGATTTGGCATTACTGGTACCTGGGCCAGAGCAAGATCCAATCAATGCCTCTGAATGAATGAATTAAATGACCTACAGACAGGCTAGGTTTCTGACAGTACGGAATTGATTCACGGCTACACAATAATGATCATTAAATAATCCAAATGATTTTTAGAAATCTTTTCTATCCAAGTATATCTTGGAAACTGGGGCTGCTAACTGACATTTAAGAGAGCAAGAAACTTCACCAAAATGCCTAAAGGGTAAAAAGAGTTCTGAGACAATGACACCAATTAGAAGGAGTCTCCAAAAACCCCACCTACAGATTAGGTATTGGTATGGAGGAAGGAAGTTGGATACTAACGTGGTTCTGCAACTAATTAGCTCTGTAACCTTGTGAAAGTCACCACTTAATCCTCTAGGACATCAGGTTTTTCAGTGGTAAACTGAGAGGATTGAAGTCAATGTCCTTAAGATATGTTTGCTCTTAATATGATCAGACTAAGTGAAGTCAGTCAGACAGAGAAAGACAAATACCATAGATATTGCTTATGTGTAGAATTAAAAAATGATACAAATAAACTTAATTATAAAACAGAAACAGACTCACTGTTTTAGAGAATGAACTTACGGTTACCAGTGGCAGAAGGGTAGGGGGGAAGGATAGATTGGGAGTTTGGGATTGACATGTACACACTGTTCTATTTAAAAGAAAATGCCTTTCCCTGAAAAAAAAAAAAAAAAAAAAAAAAGATTCTATGATTCTCATATTAAAAGTGTTTTATCAAGAATTTAAAAAGTTTTATAAAGACACTGATGAGTCCAAAATCTTGCTTAGTTATTGAAACAGTGGCTTAGCAGCTAAATTTTTTTAGAAGTCTGATTCTTGAGGAGTACCATCCAATATAGTAGAACAGGAAAGACAAATTCTGATTTTTTATTCCTAGCACAGTTTGAACACAAGGTATCTTTTAAGAGTGGTGGTAGCGTATCACAGATCATAGGATTTGAATTGTCTCAAAACCTCCCTTCAGATTTGTAACCTGATAATAACATCCACACTTGATAGAAGCCAGTCCAGCAAGGCAGATGGACTGCAGAGAGGTGAGAAAACAGCCTCTGTACCATTAAAAAGTCACAGTAGGTCATCACACTTTAATAATGATGAAAATGTCAAATTGTGTTATTCTTAAGTTAGAAAAAAAATCAATAAGGGTTTTAGTGTGTGTGTGCTCAGTTGTGTCCAATTCTTTGCAACCCCATGGACTGTAGCCCGCTCAGCTCCTCTGTCCATGGAATTTTCCAGGCAAGAATACTGAAGTGGGTTGTCATTCCTTCTCCAGGGGATCTTCCTGACCCAGGGATCGAACCCAGGTCTCCTGTGTCTCCTGCAGTGGTAGACAGATTCTTTACCAATGTGCCACTTGAGAAGCCAACCCCTAAGCATTTCAGTAGATATTTGTAAAATATACATATGTTGGGAATGATGGAGTGATTTTAAGGAAGGTTAAAGTCTGAGCTGTCCAGAAAAAAAAAAATCCACAGAAATGTACAGTGCTGAAGTGTTTGTACAGTGTTGCTCCAAAATTCATGCCCAGCTGAAACCTCAGGTTGTACCTTATTTGGAGCTGGGGTCTTTGCAGACATAAGTAATGAATTCAGATGAGGTTGTACTGCATTACGTTGGGCCCCAAATCCAATGACTCATGTTCCTTTAAGAAGAGGAGGGGACACATAAATCCACACAAGGAAGGGGGCCAAGTGAAGACGAGGCAGAGACTGAAGTGATGCGGCTACAAGCCAAGTCCTGCTGGCAACACCAGAAGCTGGAAGAGGCAAGGAGTGGTTCTACTCTGGAGTCTGCAAAGAGAGCATGGCTCTGCCAACTCCTTGATTCTGTATTTTCAGCCTCCAGCACTGTGAGAGAATAAATGTCTGCTGTTTCAGGCCACCAGATTAGTGGCAGTTTGTTCTGGCAGCCATAGGAACTAATGCAGGTGTTCAGTTGGATTATGGAATAAAAAATAAGGAAGGGGGATGACATACGCTTAAGTCCTGCCATGACTGTGCACCTTATCCAACTCATTTTATCCCGTTTAATTCTTACAATTACACTAGGAGGTAGCTATTATGATGTCCATTTCACAAAACGAGTAACTGAGTTTCAGGGACATTGAGAGGCTTGTTCACCATCATACATATGGTTAACTGGTGGAAAAGGTTGGACACAAGATGAAAAAAGAAAAAAAAAAGTTCTTGTGCTTTTCCTAAGGCGGCCACTAAGGGGAACTGAGGGGTCCACCAAACATCTTAGGATGCGGCTACAGGAGGAGGCAACTCAGCTTCCATTGTCAAGAGGGACAAAGAGGGGGAAGGGGGCAGTCATTGAAGGGAGAGGGTAGTAGATAGGAGTCCCCTTCTTTCCAGGCAGGAGATGGGGACTCAGCAGAGGAGTCCCACCAGCCTCACCAGAACCTGAAGCTTGTTTCTGCAGATGAGCTGGAGCTGCAGGGGATGATCTGAAGGCAGCCAGAGCCCTACTGTTCTCTGGGGAAGTTCCAGACATTTTCTCTGCAGGGACCGGCCCACCTGTGTGAGGTGGGCACTTGTGGAAAAGGAAACTGCAGTGATACGTTAACAGAGGCTGACGAGTTAGTCCTAGAATATGCCTATTTTGAACTGAACTATTTTTAACTTTTTATTCTATATTGGAGTAGAGTTGATTAACGATGTTGTGCTAGCTTCAGGTGTATAGCAAGGTGATTCAGTTACACATATGCTGTTGTGTTAGTCGCTCAGTCGTGTCTTGATTCTTTGCGACCCTGTGGACTGTAGCCCACCAGGCCCTTCTGTTTATGGAATTCCCCAGAAAAGAATACTGGAATGGATTGCCATTTCCTTCGCCAGGGGATCTTCCCAACCCAGGTCTCCTGCATTGCAGGCAGATTCTCTACCATCTGAGCCACCAGGGAAGCCCCATTAAGCATATCCATGTATCTATTCTTTTTCAATTTTTTTCACACTTAGGCTGTTACATAATATCGAGCAGAGTTCCCTACAGTAGCTTTTATTATGTCCTTCCTCTAGTGGCCTGGCACTGCAGGGACCACAAAGATGACCACAGTCTTCCTTTCAACTTTGTAATGTAACGTGGGGGAGAAGTCACATGTAGTCACCGACAACTCAGTTATTACCACCCTTCCCACGGCACAGAAAAATTTTAGGGTTGTCACCTCATCCACTGATTTCAAATGGACAAGCTTCCTTGGTGGCTCAGTGCTAGAGAACCCACCTGCCAATGCAGGAGATGTGAGTTTGATCCCTGGGTCAAGAAGATTCCCTGGAGAAAGAAATGGAAGCCTGTTGGCAGGCGGATTCTTTACCCTTGGGCCATCGGGGGAGCCCCAAGTGGCCCACAATAGACTTTATCCTATTACACTGGGCTCCCAAAGCAGGGGAAAAAGAGGAAGCACTGCTTGGTTCCAGCCTACTGGTCAAAGCCAATTTGAAGTGATTTACTTTGTCTAAGAAATGGCAGTTCCTTGAGACAAGTGGAGATCAAATAACTCTGTGGCTGTCAAGGAAAGGACACTTAGTCCCAGAAATCCTGTCTGGACCAGGAAGCCAACAGGCCCCTCAGAGACTTGTCAGCGATTGTCAGACCCAGGCGCAGTCCACGGAGCAGGGAGTGGGTGCCAGCAAGGGGGCAAGGGGCACCCGGATGTGGGCTCCTTAATCAGTAACTGAAGTCTAAAATTAGGACGGAGCTAGGAACCTAGCCACCGCTGTTTTGGTTTTTGTTCTCCTTCCCCGCCCCCTCCTGCCATTCAGGCATTTACTCCTGTAAATCTCTCTGTTTTCCTCTAAAAAGCGTGCTTCCTCTGCTCCTTGATGAGTAGCACTCTTCATAGATGGGCTGGGACTCTGAGAATGTCCTGTGGGACCCCCCTCTTCTCAGGGTTGAAGATGTGTGGTGTGGTGAGGTTGCACAGGGACCCGGGGGGCGGGGCACAGGCAAGGACCCCACCCCAGAGGTGTGGCAGGAGGACGAGTAAGCCTGACTGCCTGTCCTGGGCTGGCCCCCTCCCTGCATCTGCATCTGTGGGATGAGTGACACAGGTTGCCTGGAATGAGCGAGTCAGCCTGGCCTTGGATGCCGCAACGTGAGCTGAATCTCACCGAGGCTAGAGAGTGTGGCCAGGAAGGCATGTGAGTTGCTGTGAGTGTATAAACAAATATTCATGCTCTATCTGGGGCCAGAGTGACCTGAGCTAAAATACCTGCCCTTAAGGAGAAATAGAAGCTTCCCAGGTGGTGCTAGTCGTAAAGAATCCACCTGCCATAAGAGACGCAGATTTGATTCCTGGGTCAGGAAGATCCCCCGGAGAAGGGAATGGCAACCCACTCCAGTATTCTCACCTGGAGAATCCCATGGACAGAGGAGCCTGGCGGGCCATAGTCCATGGGGTCGCAAAGAGTCAGACACACCTGAAGTGACTGGGCACAAATAAATTGGTTGGATGAAAGCCAAACATCCAGAAGTGGGTATGAAGATGTGAGTTTCTCCTGAGCATAACTACCTAATAGTATTGCACACAAAAAGGAAGGTGTCATCCACATAGAACATAAACCCTGACAATTGTCTGATGACGATATGCAATTGAAGAGTAGGAAAAAAGCAAAAGAAAAAAAATTTATGGCAAACATATATTACAAAAATCTGACTATTTATTGCCCCTGTAGTTTTAGAGGATAAATAATTCTTTCTTGACTCATATATCTCACTGTCTTCTCCTCCACTAAATTCTAAGTTGGAATTTGATAGGCACTAAGGTGAGGGTTTAAATGTGGCCTCCATGGAGTCACAGAATTTGAAGTGTTCCTTATTCTTGACTTTGATGCAGCACACAGTAGGCGGGGCTACCCGGAGCACTCCAGGCTCTTGGCGATCCTCTCCCTTATAGCACACCCCACCCCGTTTCCAGAAAGGATGCCGCCGCTCCCGGGTTGTCACTCCCTGCCCACCAGCGCAAACCATCTAAGACGGGAGTCCCTAAGAGGACTGATTGCCTGTCATTGACTATCAGACCGTTCACTGGGAGTCGTTGCTCAACCATACACCATCTTCCCCACCTCAGTGGAGACTTCAGTCATCCGTCAGCACCACCCCAGCTGTCATCCTCATACGACTTTGGACAGAATTTCAGAAAAACATCCACTTCTGCTTCATTGACTATGCCAAAGCCTTTGACTGTGTCAATCACAACAAACTGTGGAAAATTCTTCAAAAGATGGGAATACCAGACCACCTGACCTGCCTCCAGAGAAATCTATAAGTAGGTCAGGAATCAACAGTTAGAACTGGACATGGAACAATGGACTGTTTCCAAATTGGGAAAGGAGTACGTTAAGGATGTTTATTGTCACCCTGCTTATTTAACTTGTAAGCAGAGTACATCATGCAAAATGCCAGGCTGGATGAAGCACAAGCTGGAATCAAGATTGCAAGGAGAAATATCAATAACCTCAGATATGCAGATGACACAACCCTTATGGCAGAAAATGAAAAGGAATTAAACAGCCTCTTGATGAAGGTGAAAGAGGAGAGTGAAAAAACTGGCTTAAAACTCAATACCCATGGCCTCTGGTCCCATCACTTCATGGCCAATAGATGGGGAAACAATGGAAACAGTGACAGACTTTATTTTCTTGGGCTCTGAAATCACTGTGGACAGTGACTGCAGTCATGAAATTAAAAGACACTTGCTCCTTGGAAGAAAAGCAATGACAAACCTAGACAGCATATTAAAAACCAGAGATATTACTTTACCTACAAAGGTCTGTCTTGTCAAAGCTATGGTTTTTCCAGTAGTCATGTATGGATGTGAGAACCAGACAATAAAAAAGGCTGAGAGCTGAAGAACTAACGCCTTGGAACAGTGGTGTTGGAGAAGACTCTTGAGAGTCCTTCGGACAGCAAGGAGATCAAACCAATCAATCCTAAAGGAAATCAACCCTGAATATTTACTGGAAGAACTGATGCTAAAGCTGAAGCTTCAATACTTTGGCCACCTGATGTGAAGAGTCAACTCATTGGAAAAAGACCCTGAAGCTGGGAAAGATTGAAGGCAGGAGGAGAAGGGGGCAACAGAGGATGAGATGGTTGGATGGCCTCACCGACTCAACGGACATGAGTTTGAGCAAACTCTGGGAGGTGGTGAAGGACAGGGCAGCCTGGTGTGCTGCAGTCCACGGGGTCACAAAGAGTGGGACACTACTGAGCGACTGAACAACAACAAGAGTTTCCCACTCTTCCTGGTTCACCACCCCACCCCCAACTCTACTGTGCACCGTCATGAATGTCAACTGCAAAGTTTCTGTATCTTTAAAGACTTCTCACAAGTCCAACTTCATGGTTAACTGAACCCCCCCTCTTCCCTAAGGACCCCATTTCCCCTGCAACCCTCTCAAACAGTGCCCTCATTTCTGGTCCTCTAACCCCAGGTATGTCTGGATGGCGGGTAGGTATGCCCTTTGTTCCTCACTGCATCTGGCCAACATGTCTTCCTGTCTCAAAAACACTGGTTCCACTGAATATAGACCATCAGACTACAGTATCGGCCACCCCTCTTTGGAGGCTATTCCTCCTTGTTGCTGTTGTTCAGAAGGTGCCCAGGCTCTCCCTGTCATTTGCCAGAGATTTCAGCACCTGACTCACTGGTTCTCCATCACTATTTCTGTTTTCTTTCTTCACAGATTTCACATCCATTAAGATGATCTACTTGCAGACTTGAGCTTTGAGTTCCTTGGCCTCTCGTCACCGTCCTCATGAGCCTCTGTTCCCGTGACTATTGTCATTCCCTGCACTTTTCCTATCACCAGCGACTAGATCGCCGTGAAGCCTTCAGTTCTCAGACGATGACATCCACTTCCCAGTCACTTTCTCTTGAGCTGGGGTCTCCAGATCAAATTACAGGCTGCCCAGTTAAATGTGAATTTCAGATAAACAGTTTCATGTATTTCTGAATGATGATGGCCACATGATATTTGTGCAGGGACACTTTTAACTAAAATACTACTTGTTTTTATTCCGAAATTCAAATCAAGTGGATATCTTGGGTTATCATTTGCCAGATCTGGCAACCTCACCCTGGACCCTGATTCTAAGTGTCTCTGACTGTCCTGGACTCTTTGGGCCTTTTGGCCTGGTCGTTTCATGGGGCCTACATGTCCGTGTCCTCTCCTTAGGACTTTGATTCCTTAGTGCCTCTGTGACATCACTTCCGTATTTCCCTGGCAGAACCCCAACAGCATTTAAATCCAATCCACTCTGTATTTTGTGCCTGCCTCTGAAGAACTTAATGCAGATTGAGAAAAATAAGTCATTATGCTGGCAGGCCTTTTTTTTTTTTTTCTTTTGGTCACTTAGGACCATAAATATTAAGCAGATCCTTAGCACTGCCCAACAATTCTACTACATCTCTTGTTTTAAACAAATTTTTATTGGAGTATACTTTAGCACTATGTTAGTCCCTACCACACAGCAGAGGGAATCAGTTATGTGTGTACACGTATCCCGTCCCTTCCGGACTTCCTTTCCATTCAGGGAACCACAGTGCATTAAATGAAGTTCTCTGTGCTGTACATCAGGTCCTCATTAGTTATCTATTTCATGCTTAGTATCAATAGCTTATACGTGTCAATCTCCCAGTTCCTCCCACCTTCCCTTTCCCCCTTGGTGCCCGGATGTCTGTTCTCTACATCCGTGTCTCTACTTCTGCTTTGCAAATAGGTTCATCTATACCAGTTTTCTAGATTCCACATATATGCATTAATATACGATACTTATTTTACTCTTTCTGACTTCCTTCATGCTGTATGGCAGTCTCTGTGTCCATCCACTGTATTTCTTTTGCAAACTGTTTTCCTTTCATTTTCTCCTGGAGAAAATGGTTCACTCCTTCTGATTTTTTTTCTTAACCCTTAACACCAACTTTCTTGTTTACTCCCAGCTGGTAGACATGCTTTTTATTTCTCTGGGAAAACAGAGAAAACAGAGCAGCTTCGCTCCCATCACTAAATGAGCCAAACTTCCTGCAACGAGTCCCTCTGCGCTAGCTTCCTTCCTGCTTCTATGTGAGGCCACACCTCACCTGTACACTGGATCCCCCCCGCCTTTTTTTTTTTTTTTTGGCCTACGTTACTTCACTGCTTTTGCAATTATTAATACTTCTTCATCCTTAAATGTTAGATCACTGCAAGCAACACGTTAGGCCATATCTTTGCTAAAAAAAAAAAAAAAAAAATGTTTATTCCCATATCACTTCTCCTTTGCTATAGTGGAGCGTAATTCTGTTCCTTGACTCACCTATGCGGCCAAATACCTCAACAGAGTTGCTGAACCAATGCTTCTCAAACTTGCATGGGGATGAGCTTGTCATAATACAGTTCCAACTCAGTAAGTCTGGGGTACATCCAAGAGATTCTGAATATTTAACAAGCTCAAGGGTGATGCTAATGATTCAAGTCCAGAGACCATGCTTTGAGGAGCAAGAATCTGTGTAGACACTTTCTATTATATTTGTGAACCTCTCCAACCAAGCTTCAGGGTCCATCATTGCCCTCTCAGGGTAGCTGCGGACTGCGATCAGCCAAGTTTAAAGTCACTCCTGGGTACCCCCCTCCCTCCTGCCCCACCCACCCCCAAATCCCTCCACCCCACTCCACCCCACCGCCCTCTAGAACAGTTCCCCACTCCCCCTCAGCCTGGCTTCCTCCTTCTCACTGATTTTTCCTTTTTGCCTTCTTTGATGGCTCCTCCTCGCTTTTCCAAAGTCTCCACGATGGAAGCTCCAGATTGAAGATCTTCTCTTCTCTATGTCATCTACGCTCTCCAGCTCTCTGATTATATCCAGCCTGTGGCTTTGAATCTCTCTAAAGGCTGACAACTCCCACATGGTATCTCCATCTCTGAAATCTCCCCTGAGATACAATGCAGATTTGTGGCCTTGATGTTTCTACCTGGATATCTTAGGAGTCTCAAGTGTATTGTGTACGAAACCAAAGTTTGAATTCTACCACCACCACCGACTTTCCCCATCTCAGAAAATGATGCCATAATTCATCTAATTTCCCAGGGTTATCTTTGCCTCCTCTCTGTTCACATCCTCTTCATTCAGCCCATCGGCAAAGTCTATCAATTCAACTCAGAATATTCCACATTCTGAAACCACTGTCTGAGATGACACAGCTCAGTTCAGTTCAGTTCAGTCGCTCAGTCGTGTCCGACTCTTTGTGACCCCATGAATCACGGCACGCCAGGCCTACAAGCCTTGGCCAAATCCTTATCCTGTGTCCCTAGAATAACCACACTAACCTCCTAACAAAGGTTTCCTGCTTTCACTCTGATGAGAATTGTGTTCCCCATATAAAATGACCTTCAAGTAGATCTTAGACATATAGGGGCTGAAATGACTTGAATTCTCCTTAACAAATTTTTTTAATAATATTGGTAAATATTCAGTATGCCCACCATCAAGCTATTTATATGTTCATTGTATCTACTTGTTTCAGATGTAGAATTATGCATAATATTCCAAAAATGAGCTTCAGGGACATATTTATGAGAAGAAAAATCATGATACTTTTCTTCTTTCCCCTAATTCAAAATACTGTGCTTCATTTCCTTTTTCTCCTCTTTTTTTAAAATTTATTTTTAACTGGAGGATAGTTGTTTTACATATGCCTTCATTTCTAAAATGTTTTTAAGAACAAGGTAATTATTTTTATTTGTTTTTGGAGACTAGGGTCTCATAAACTGTGAAGCACAGGAGATTATGAAAGCAGGACTGGACTTGGGAACCCAACATTCTCAGTATTTCTCAGTCCACTTTACAAATATTACTGGAAACCACAAAGTTAGGGAAAACCAAATTTTGCCCTGAAACCCTTGAGGCTGACTGACCTATTATACATCCCAGGCTTTATAAGCTCTTGAGTTGTGAAGAATAAGAGTCAGATTCTAAGTACTTTATTAATTTTAAGTGTATATATTTGCAATATTAAATTCACTCATAGCTAAGTGGCTTTCTTGTTCTTTTTGTTTCTTTCTCTTAAGAGAAGATACATTTCCCGTAACACACCAAAGATTTTAACACAGGGGTCAACAAATTGTAGCCCATGGGGCAAGACTGGTCCACTGTTTGCTTTTGTACAGACCACAAACCAAGACTGGCTTTCACATTTTTAAAAGGTACTGTTTTAAGTGGTAATGCATCTATGTCACATCCTTGATTTTACCTCTTGGTCCACAAAGCCTAAAATTTTACTATCTGGTCCTTTGAGAAAAAGTTTGCTGAATCATGTATGTAAAGCTCCCCTGAGGTTATTTCTGGAGCTCAAATTTCAATAATCAGAAGAGGAATGGAAAATCTAGTAAGCTTTATGTGTATTTCAGCTCTCTCTTCTCCCAAAAGATTGCTTTTGTTTTTTGGTTTAGTTTTTGGTTTTCTTCACTGATTTATTTCCCAGGAGAAATTGAAATCAGTTGCTTATCTCTCCCAATGCTTTGTCTACAGATTCCAGTCTGGCTTCGGCCATAGCTGCCCATCTCCTCCTTAGCATTTCAAGTGTCCTCTCCCTGTGATCTCCCAGGAAGGGAGGGCATTGACTGTGTGAAGTTAAGGGACATTTACTGGATTATGGCACCCAGAGGTGGGGACTACGCCATGGGCGTTGGAGAGGGAGTCGCCCTGGTCTCCTGTAGCAGAGGTAATTAGGAAAGTGTGTTTTTGTTCTCTGTTTATCATTTCTTTGGGGAACATCCAGAGGTATGTGGAGTGTTGAGATAAAGGAAACTTCAGAGATGGAGATATGGGTTCTCAGCAAAATGGTCTCAAAGTCACAAGTCACAAAACCTCACTGCCTAGTTGTGAGTCTGTCTAAGCTGCTCTGCCATATCCTTCCCTTTGGGGTGTGTGGTAGTTAATTCTTCCCTTCTGGAGGTGATGGTTAGCGCTTTTTGCCTTCTAAGGCTGACTGATGCTATGGCCCAATCAGACTGATTTTTTCACTACCAAAGATGTCAGGTGATAATTTCCAGTCTTTGTTCTCAAATGCTCTATTGATGCCTACTGTCTGCATATAAATATTTTGCAGGGACTAAAGATATACCCTTGGGGTAGAGGTCATTTGCTGCTCACTTCAGGTTGCTAAACATTAGATGATACCAAGAGCAAAAGACCCTGATACTGGGAAAGATTGAGGGCAGGAGGAGAAAGGGGCAACAGAAGATGAGATGGTTGGATGGCATCACTGACTCAACAGACATAAACTTGAGCAAACTCTAGAAGATATTGAAGAACAGGGAAGCCTGGCATGCTGCAGTCCTCAGAGTCACAAAGCGCTGGGCACAACTTAGTGACTGAGCGACAACTGAGAGCTCTGAAGGCAAACATCTTTGGTGAGGCTTCAAATGGCAGGTGACATACCCAATAGAAAGCCTAGTTCTTATGGTAATGGGCAATGGCTGAAATTCAGAGACAATCACAAAACATTATAATTTAAAAAGTGTAATTTTATTTCCTTATAAGTTCTATGCTTTTTCATCAGTGTGCATCCTTTTGAAATAAATATGCTATGTTCCTAGTCCTATGGGTCAAGAACCATGGCATCAGCAGGGACTTCTACTGTAGACAAATATACCAAAAAGAGGTTCTCAAACGGGCAGCAGTAACTCTCTCAAATCTGTTTAGCCTAACTGATTAATGATGCAGTATTGAGTAAAGACCTATTGTTGGCAACTCAGCACTTTTTTAAATAAAGTGCTTTCATTTAAGAGGGCCAAGGGAAAAAAGGGAGTAGCGATGGTGATTCTTTATTTTTTATTTCAAAATGCCCAAACTTCCAAGGGGAAAAAAAAAAAAAAAAAACCTCTGCTCTTTCACAGTCTTTCCCAGTCCAAAAGTTTATCAAAGTCTATCAAAGTCATGAAGTCAGTGGCTTAAGTTTTATGAAAAATAGCAATGATACTATTGTTGGATTTAGAGTGATATGGGATAAAACTGTGATCAAAACTAGGAGTAGAGGGAATCTTGAGAATCTGGGTACACTGGCATCCACAGATATTTTGGAGAGAGGCATGAACTACTCAGGCCATGGAAGTGAGGGTAATCAACTAAGTTTTACTTGTTTGTTGACATATCTCACACTTGTCTGTTACATCATCCCAGCATCCATGAGGGGGGCTTTTCTGCAGGATAAGGTATTATGAATGATGTAGGGTAGATTAAAATTTTTAAAAAACAAAAGAGTAAGTCTATATTCTTGAGAAAATAAGCCCAGATTCAGCCTTAAACCCAGAATTGTAAAACCTTAAGCACAACTTTTTCTCTTCCTCTTAATAAGGATAATAGTTGACAAAATAAATAAATAAATCTTAAAAAAGAACACCAGGGTTGGTTGTAGAGTCACTAAGGAAGCAATCTGGAACTCCAACTATCATCCAGAAAGTATAGATGGATGTGGTGTTTAACATAATATTATAGGAAGATCAGGGTGGTACTTCGTGCGAAGGTACCAGAGCTTGGTACTTCTTGGCAGTGGATAAAAAGAAGCCATTTTGAAATTTATGGAGTGACTGTGGCACTGAATCTCTCTTCTGAATCTCAAGAGAGCAAACTTTTTTCTTGTGTTGACACCAGAGTTTTAACGCGCCCGAGCATTAAACAAAGAGCATCTTGTTTTGTGAAGTTTATTACAAACAATTGCTCTGGCTGTTAAAATTTGCTTGATGTTTCCGAGAATGCTTAGCCCCATGATGGAAACATGGATATTTAGAGACTAGATATATCACAGCTCATGCTTCAAAGTGTGCAAAACAGCTTTCAGAGTTGAGTGGGTGGGGGTTGCCTTTACTCAATCAACCCAGATTCAAAGCCCATCAATTCAGTGTTTTGATGGTGGTAAGAATTACAACCACTTGTATTTTGTATAAGACTACGCAGCCAACTTCATAATATTTGTCAAACCTAGTGGAATGCAGACACCCGCCAACATTTTATCCTACGCAAGCAGGAAATGGCAAATACGATTTTCTGTATAACAAGCAGATGTGGGTAGGATTGCAGTCTCAGACATGAAGGATTTTGATTCTTCAAAGCCTTGGGCTGACCTGCCAGGCATCTGATCATCTTACATCAGACTTTAAAATGGGTCAGAGAAGAGACACTCAGCTTATCATGAAACACTAAAAGAAGTTTTGTTTTTCTTTCATGAAAACTGAAGATGGCAAAATGTCAAAACTTTGTTTACAGAGAGTTCTCCAGGGAATGGGATGGGACACGTGCGTTCTGTATGAGGCAGATCCGTTAGAGCTTTGACTAGAAACGGACCTGAGGGAAACTCTGGGGCCACTTTCATCTAACTCTCTGGCTCCTTTAACTCAGAACAGGGGTGGAGTATTTATCTCTGAGCTCTGAGATTTCCCAAGGAGCATCCCTTTACCCTCAGCTTGTTCCCTTGGATCAGGGAAGCAAGGAATGTTGCTGTGAAAGAAAAGCAGCTCTCAGTTTCTCCTGTTCCTGGCTGTGTGATCTTGGATGTGTCATGTCTCATAACCTCCATATTCTCATCTTAAAAGGTAATAATATTGGGACTTCCCAGATAGTCCAGGGGTTAAGACTTTACTTTTCAATGCAGAGGGTGTGGATTCAGTTCCTGGTTGGGAAGCTAAAATCACACATGCCACATGGCCAAAAAACAAAAACAGAAAACAGAAACAATATCGTTACAAATTCAATAAAGACTTTAAAAATGGTCCACATTAAAAAAAATCTAAAATGGGAATAATGACAGTGACATGATTTTCATGAGGATTAAACAAAACCATGCTTAGAAAGTACCCAGGCCAAGTACACATTCTGCAATTGGTTACCTTATCTTCATTATATATTATTATTGTTATCATTATTGTCATTTCAGTTGTCTCTTTGCCCTTTAAGCTCAATTCAACAAACATTTATTGAAAGCCAGCTTTCTATCATTTAGCAGGGTAGCCAAGTTTCATTTTCATATGTGACACCTGTCCACTTAATTCTTTCCTTGAGTTTTAGTCATTAATCCATGGAGTTCTACAAACTCTCAGGATAAGGATATCAACTTTATTACCACATTCTCTTAACATTTATATCAGCTCTATCTTCACCAGCACTCACCTTTGGAGATTTTGAATCCAAAATGCAATTGCTGGTGCTTAGAAATTATGAGCTGCCTAAGATTGGGAAATGCTGAGCATTAGAAGAGTTCTCTCACTCAGTAATTACCCATTAAAGTTCAATAGCATTAAATACAGGCTATAAAAAAAAAAGGAGATGGAAATAAAAGGTCTTAAAAGCCCAGGTGTATTTTTGAATTGATAACAGCTATGAGATATTAACTTATGTTTATTTCTGTTCATGTGCCATTGCCCTAATTTATTTGAAAGGAAATGGTTCGGGACAGCTGAAGTTTGCTCAGGCTTTATCTGAAATATGTCACTACTGATCCAAACCGCAAGAGTCCCTAGGACATCTTTGTCTCTCTTTCATGTGCTGTGTGGGTCCCTCAAAGAGTTCGTGTAACCTCCAAAGGTGATCTTAGCATAAGCTTTGGGGAAAATCAGAGTGGTTTGTCTCACTGTTCAGTTCAGTCCTTATGTTTCATTGATGAAAGTGCTATGTGGAAAACATTGACAAAATACACAGATGTAGAGGACACACGTACAGACAGACACCAAGGGGAAAAAGGGGTGAGAGCAACTGGGAGATGGAGATGGACGTATATATACTACTATGTGGCTCAGATGGTAAAGAATCCGCCTGTAATGCAGGAGACCGGATTCAATCCCCAGGTCGGGAAGATCCCCTGGAGAAGGGAATAGGAACCTACTCCAGTATTCTTGCCTGGAGAATCCCGTGGACAGAGGAGCCTGGTGGGCTATGGTCCGCGGGGCCGCAGGGAGTCAGATAGAACTGAGTGACCAACACTGCTACTATTACTATGAATAAAATAGATAACTAATGAGAAGCTGCCATACAGCTCAGAGAACTCTACTTAATGCCCTGTGCTGACCTGAATGGAAAGGAAACCCAAAAGGGAGAGGATGTATGTGAACGTATAGCTGGTTCACTTTGTGTAGAGTGGAAACTGACACGTTATAAAGCACCTATATTGTTGTTTAGTCACTGAGTCATGTCCTATTCTTTTGTGACCCTATGGGCTGTGTCCCACCAGGCTCCTCTGTCCATGGGATTCTCCTGGCAAGCATACTGGAGTGGGTTGCCATTTCCTTCTCCAGGGGGTCTTCTTGACCCAGGGATGGAACCTGCATCTCCAAGATTGGCAGGTGGGTTCTTTACCACTGAGCCACCAAGGAAACCCAAAGCAACTATACTCCAACAAAAAGAAATTATAAGAGATCTAAAAAAAGAAAACATCAGGCAAATTACAAATTGAGGAGCATTTTATAAAATACTTAATGAGTACTATTAAGGTCATAAAATTATGGAAAATCTGAGAAATTGCCATGACCAAGAGGAGGCTGAGGAGCCATGATGACTAAGTGTAATATACTGTGCTGGATGAGATACTAGGACATAAAAAGAACATCAGATAAACACGAAGAAAATCTGAATCATGTGGACTTGTTAACAGCAATGTATCCGTGCTGGTTCTTTAATTGTGACACATGTGTCTCACAAAGGTAAGAAGTTAACAGTAGGGGGAACCGAGCAGAGTGTAGAGGAGAATTGTCTGTACTAGCTCTATTAAATTTCCTATAAATATAAAATTCTTCTGAAATAAAAGCTTATTTTAAAAAAAAGGCACATGATTAAATTTAAACAAGTCATTAGCTGATGGAATTAAAGAAAAACAGATTCATGAAAGCTCATGTTTTCATGCCAGGGGTTCTCATGGGCTTTAACGACAGACTGTGGTCTGGGCTGCTGGAAAGAGTGTGGAAAGGGAACTATTGTCGTAGTTCAGACTACCCTTTTCTCTATCTTACCATGTTCGGCTGTCCAACTGTGCCAATCATTTCTACTTTATAGGCTGTCTGTGAGGATTTAATTTCACCTTGTGAACCTCCACACAGTATCTGACACAGTAGATGCTCAGTATGAATTTCCTTCTTATTCCCTTTAACCTTCTTCCCCAAGCAGGATTAGTCATGCTCTATTTTTTCTTCAGATGATAAGTACTTGACCAACCACTACAAACAGTTTTGGCCATGCCAAGCATGATTGCCTCATGAGAGATAAATTTTCTAGTGTTTAGTATCCACTGACTTTTAATCATCTGTGAATTGTCTGCACACAAAGACAGAAGCTCTAAAAACAAAATAAAGATGTAAAATAACCTGGTTGAATTGTTGCTTTGGTTCCAAATTTTTGAGAAAACTAAATCAGGTAGAATTTGAAGCAACTTAAAAAAAAAAAAATAAACTATTCCATAAAAATGAGTTAATCTACCTGAATTATCCTTTTTTCCCTGCAGAATGAAAAATAGGTATAGAACAGAAAGAAACAAGACTAGTCCAAAAATCTATGGCTCTTTGTTAAGGGGCCCAGATGATTCAAATGGAGGCTTACACACTCACTCGAGCAGTTGACTTTCAAGAACCCACTAGGTGTGAATTTCTGGGCTTCCCAGGTGGCGCTAGTAATAAAGAATCTGCCTGCCAATGCAGGAGACATAAGAGATGTGGGTTCAATCCCTGGGTTGGGAAGATTCCCTGCAGGAGGGCATGGCAGCCCACTCCAGTGTTCTTGCCTGAAAGAATCCCATAGACAGAGGAGCCTGGCAGGCTATGGTCCATAGAGTCACAAAGAGTCAGACACGACTAAAGAGACTTAGCACACAGCATGCAGACATCAATTTCTCTACTTGGTGCTGGAGATGGAGGCAAAGGATAGCCTTCACTCTTAGGCTGTTTATAATCTTGTCGAACTGATTCCATAGGGTAAGACTTGACCCATAGCCACGTCAAGTGAGTGTGCCAGAGCATGTATTCTGCTGAGCTTTAAAGACTTACTGGAGGAAAATGAGACAATGGAGGTGAATGCAGGGCTAATCTCAAAGCCCTTGCCTCACACTGCCATAAACTGCAGACTCTGCAAAGACAAAAGGGTGGGATTAAAAGGCAGACTAGTAGATGAGGCCAAAAGTCCAGGTAGTTGCCAGCTCCTCTGGTCAGACCTGTCCAGCTCAGGAGCTTAGTTTTCTAGGCTTCCACTGTACTCAGAACTCTGTGGTTGCAGGGCAGAGGGTAAACTGAAGTGGAATGAGATGGGAAGCAGAGTTTGAAGACTCTGGATAACATTCGTGCAAGAAGTGATGAGAAATTAAATAAAGTAGTGGCCAAAAGAACGAAAGACAAGCCGTATTGTGACTGGCATTAATGAGCTGGTGACCAAGTAACTATGGGACAACAAGTCCTGGGTGGCTCCCAGGTTGCGGACTCAGCTCCCTGAGACAGTCACAGTGTCCCCGTTAACATGTGCCGCAGAGGAGAGGGAACAGGGGTGAAGACAGTCTAAAGAGGTTAGCTTCAAATAGGAAAATACTGGACTTGGAAAACCGATGGGATGCCCAAGATACAATTGAACATAAGATCCAGAAGAAATCAGTACTTCTTTTTTCTCTTTTTTTGTAAATTTTATTTTATTGAAGTATAGTTGCTTTGTGGGCTTCCCTAGTGGCTCAGATGGGAAATAATCTGCCTGTCAATGCTGGAGACGCGGGTTCGATCCCTGGGTCAAGAAGAACTCCTGGGCTAACGATGAGAAAACAGAAAGAGAAATTAAGGAAACAATACCATTCACCACTGCAACAAAAAGAATAAAATACTTAGGAGTATATCTACCTAAAGAAACGAAAGGCCTATATATAGAAAACTATAAAACACTGCTGAAAGAAACCAAAGAGGACACAAATAGATGGAGAAATATACCGTGTTCATGGATTGGAAGACTCAATATTGTGAAAATGGCTATACTACCCAAAGCAATCTATAGATTCAATGCAATCCCTATCAAGCTACCAACAGTATTTTTCACAGAACTAGAACAAATAATTTCACAATTTGTATGGAAATACAAAAAACCTCGAATAGCCAAAGCAATCTTGAGAAAGAAGAATGGAACTGGAGGAATCAAGCTGCCTGACTTCAGACTCTACTACAAAGCCACAGTCATCAAGACAGTATGGTACTGGCACAAAGACAGAAATATAGATCAATGGAACAGAATAGAAAGCCCGGAGATGAATCCACATACCTATGGACACCTTATCTTTGACAAAGGAGGCAAGGATATACAATGGAAAAAAGACAACCTCTTTAACAAGTGGTGCTGGGAAAACTGCTCAACCACTTGTAAAAGAAAGAAACTAGAACACCTTCTAACACCATACACAAAAATAAACTCAAAATGGATTAAAGATCTAAATGTAAGACCAGAAACTATAAAACTCCTAGAGGAGAACACAGGCAAAACACTCTCTGACACAAATCACAGCAGGATCCTCTATGACCCACCTCCCTTATATTGGAAATAAAAGCAAAAATAAACAAATGGGACCTAATTAACTTAAAAGCTTTTGCACAACAAAGGAAACTATAAGCAAGGTGAAAAGACAGCCCTCAGATTGGGAGAAAATAATAGCAAATGAAGCAACAGACAAAGGATTAATCTCAAAAATATACAAGCAACTCCTGCAGCTCAATTCCAGAAAAATAAATGACCCAATCAAAAAATGGGCCAAAGAACTAAACAGACATTTCTCCAAAGAAGACATACAGATGGCTAACAAACACATGAAAAGATGCTCAACATCACTCATTATCAGAGAAATGCAAATCAAAACCACAATGAGGTACCACTACACGTCAGTCAGAGTGGCTGCTATCCCAAAGTCTACAAACAATAAATGCTGGAGAGGGTGTGGAGAAAAGGGAACCCTCTTAAACTGTTGGTGGGAATGCAAACTAGTACAGCCACTATGGAGAACAGTGTGGAGATTCCTTAAAAAACTGGAAATAGAACTGCCATATGACCCAGCAATCCCACTCCTGGGCATACACACCAAGGAAACCAGATCTGAAAGAGACACGTGTACCCCAATGTTCATCACAGCACTGTTTATAATAGCTAGGACATGGAAGCAACCTAGATGCCCATCAGCAGATGAATGAATAAGAAAGCTGTGGTACATATACACTATGGAATATTACTCAGCCATTAAAAAGAATTCATTTGAATTAGTTCTAATAAGATGGATGAAACTGGAGCCCATTATACAGAGTGAAGTAAGCCAGAAAGATAAAGACCAATACACTATACTAATGCATATATATGGAATTTAGAAAGATGGTAACGATAACCCTATATGCAAAATAGAAAAAGAGACACAGATGGACAGAACAGACTTTGGGACTCTGTGGGAGAAGGCGAGGGTGGGATGTTCTGAGAGAATAGCATTGAAACAAGTATACTATCAAGGGTGAAATAGATCACCAGCCCAGGTTGGATGCATGAGACAAGTGCTCGGGGCTGGTGCACTGGGAAGACCCAGAGGGATCGGATGGGGAGGGAGGCGGGAGGAGGGATCAGGATGGGGAACACATGTAAATCCGTGGCTGATTCATGTCAATGTATGGCAAAAACCACTACAATATTGTAAAGTAGCCTCCAACTAATAAAAATAAATAAAAAAATTAAAAAAAAAGAACTCCTGGAGAGTGGCCACCCACTCCAGTATTCTTGCCTGGAAAATTCCATGGATAGAGGAACCTGGTGGGCTGCAGTTAATGGGGTCACAGAAGAGTAGGACATGACTTACTGTATAAGCAATAACAAATAGTTGCTTTACAGTGTAGGGTTAATTTCTGCTTACAGCAAAATGATTCAGTTATACATCTATATGTGTGTGGGTGCATATGTTTAGATTCTTTTCCATTGTGGTTTATCACAGGATATTGAATATAGTTCCCTGTGGTCTATAGCAGAACCTTCTTGCTTATCCATCTACATATAATAGTTTGCATCTGTTTATCTCAAACCTCCACTCCATACCTCTCCCACTCCACTCCCCCTGGGCAACCACAAGCCTGTTCTCTACGCCTGTGAATCTGTTTTCTGTCTTGCAGATAAGTTCATTTGTGTCATACTTTAGATTCCACTTATAAGGGATATCATATGGTATTCTTCAGAGAGCACTAATTCTTAACGAAAGAGACAGTGATGGCAAGAAATCCCATTGGAACTGGTGAAAAAAATTATTGTGAAAGGTGCTGATAGGTAAAAGCTTATTTATTAAGGACATTTTTTCTCTAATAAAAAAGAAATGCAATAAATTTTGTTAAAATATTGACTTAAATAATTAACACAAAGTGGATCAAGAAAGCATTGTTTAAGAAAAGATCAAAGAGCAAAAGACTGTGAGATCCCCAGGTTAGAGTTTATATTTGAAAACGTCGGTAGGAATTAATCTGCTCACAGAAAGTACACCAGGTTAATGGAAAAGCAAGTACTCCGGGTTTGGCCTAATGCTTTGCCACACCTCTGAAACTATACAGGTCTTCTTTTATTTAATTTTTTTTTTTTTTTTTTTTTTTTTTTTTGAGAATTTGCTTCAAACCAGAGAATAAAGCTATGATGCAGAAACCTGATTGAAAAGATGCTGAGACAGCAAGACTCTTCTTTTATCTTCATTAATCCCCTCCCTACAAGCTCCACATACTGACCATTGATGACAGATAGCAAGAAACGTGGTGTGCAGCTGCTTCTTCCGGAACTCTCTACCAGGACACACAGTTGAGCAACTGGGTTTCTTAAAATACATCAACGTTGATTACAAGCCAGAGCAACACATCATACCGTCCATTTTCAGGAAACACAAAACTAAGACTCTCTCAATAAAATAACATGTTGTGTTAAGCCAATGGTTAGGTAACTTTATACATGTCTGCTGGAAAGATATATTTATTTCTTTATCACTAATAACTGTGTATGACAGTTCATCTCTATCCCTCTGGATTAGTTTTGACTGTGAGTGACAGAAAACCCCAAATAGCAGTGGCTTATTGGGGCTTCCCTGATGATTCAGAGATAAAGAATCTACCTATCAATGCAAGAGATAGAAGAGAGCCAGGTTTGACCCCTGATCTGAGAAGATCCCCTGGAGGAGGGCATGGCAACCCACTCTGGTATCCTTGCCTGGAGAATCCCAAGGACAGAGGAGCCTGGCAGGCTCAATTCCATGGGGTTGCAAAGAGTTGGACACAGCTGAGTGACTGAACAACACGAACAACGTGTGAGATTGAGGTTTATTTACCTCTAGTGTAAAAGTCGTCTGGTACTAGCTCTGTGGTTGTCAGGGTTCCCAACCACACCCATGGAGTTGCTTCTCCATCCTCAACAGATGACTCCTGCATCATGGTCTCTGGCATCCCAGTCATCACACACGCAGCCCAGCCAGCAGAAATGAGGTGAGTACACTTGAACTTGGACAAGAATTTCTCTTACTCATCAGAACCCAGCCGCATGGCCGCGTCTACCTGCCAGGGAGGGGGAGGAATTCAGTCTCTGTTCTAAACAGCCACTTGCCCAGATAGAAATGAAGCGTCTTCTACAGGGGAATGGGGGCAATGACAAGTCTCTTCTATGCCAGGCCCCTTAAGATTAGGGTGGTCTTATTTGAGAAAGAGTTTATTTTTAAATATATAGGGTTACTCCATCCAAATACTACCTATTCAGCCCTTATGATGTATCAGGCACATTAAAAAATACTGTAGTACAAAGTGTTACTCGCATGGTCATATCTGACTCTGTGACCCCATGGACTGTAGCCCTCCAGGATCCTCCGTCCATGGATGATCATGGACTGGAGTAGGTGGCCATTCCCTTCTCCAGGAGATCTTCCTGACCCAAGGATAGAATCCAGGTCTTCTGCATTGTGTGCAGATTCTTTACCATCTGAGCCAGCAGGAAGTACAGTTGATTTACAGTGCTGTGTTTAATTTCTGCTGTATAGCAAAGTGACTCAGATATGTACATATTTGGTTTTTCATATTCTTTTGCTTTATAATTTATCATAGGATATTGACTATAGTTGCCTGTGCTATGCAGTAGGACCTTGTTGTTCATCCATACTGTCTGTAATAGTTTACATCTGCTGATCCTCACCTCCTGAAACTCAGGCTCATTCATAAGCAACAAGGAAACAGCAGTGAACAAAGCAGGAAAAAAAAAAATTCCCTGTCCTCATAGAGCTTAAATTCTCATAAGAGATTGCCATGTCTTTACCCTGTGTCAGAAAACTATCTTTACAAAGAGCACACCAGCTGTGTCCTTTTGTAACTGAACTAGGGAATGGATGCACTGTGCTTTGGCTTAATAACCCCAGGGCCAATTAGAATATCTTGCCCTTTGACACATGCAGCTTCAAGGGCAGGAGAAAAATATTCCAAAAAAAAAAAAAAAAAATTAAAGATGATCCTCTCTGATCCCAGCATTAAATGTCCTCCAAATTCTGTATCTGTTCAACATTCAGCAACAAAATGAGGAGATGGTGAGGTTAACGGTCTCCCGTGTCCTCCTCTACAATGACATGGGAGATTGCATGTTCTTCTGTGACATTCCTGGGTCTTTCGTGCCATGACACTGTCCAGAGCAGGGATAGCACCCTTGGGCTCTCCGTGTCGCTTGGGGCTCATGGTTTGGTGCCACTAATCAGCTCCGGATGAAGGGATACTGTTACCAACCAGGGTTCTTGGCCTGCTTATCAATAGAAATTGATCAGAGGCCAGACAAGGAATTTAGGCAGGGCTGTATGGGGGCCTGGCTGCTGCAGGGGTAAGTGAAAACTAGTAATGGGTTCCCTTGTTCCCTCGCTTCCTGTGGGGGATGAGCTGGGTCCTTACGCGGGGTGAGGGCAGGGGGTTGTCCAGGGTTGGGCCGGAGGGGTGGCCTGAGTGCTTTGCCCACTCCTTCGGTGCTGTTGAGCACAGGGGGCATGCACAGTGCCCTGCTTTTGCTCAGGGCTCTTCAGAAGTGGCAGGTGAATTTTTGGTCTTTCTTCTACCTTCTTCTCTATAATTTGCCCCAACTGTAAATATATGTGGTTATTTCTAGCCCTTTATCGTTTCTTTGTATGCTGTTGCTGGGGGAGACATCTGTCCAGGTGCAAGCACTGCAGCCAAGGGTCCCAGGTCTTGGTCTGTCTCCATGCTCTGGAAAAGAAAGGGAGGGATCGGGATTCAGGCACAGTATCAGGAGCCCGTATGTTCCTCTCGTGTTCATCACTAATTACCAGTCCATGAACTACCAGAATTCAGAGGAGGTGACGAGGTGATGGGAGGTGATGAGGTTTAATGGAAACTTTGGTTACTACTTTGGTTCTATGTTTGTGAGTCCAAGTATGTACATTCTTTGAACTACAATTTTCTCATCTACAATAAAACAAGAAAAAGAATATTACCTATTTCCAAATACTGTTTTAAAGGTGAGTAAAAGAATCATAATATATGTATGACCTTTTTGTTAACATTTATAGATTAGGCGGTCATGAGTGTATTAATATTATTGAAATGGTGAATTTCTTGGGCAAGATTATTGAGCAGGCCAGTGGTAAAGGCTCTGCCTGCCAGTGCAGGAGGTACAAGAGACATGGGTTCAATCCCAGGGTCAGGAAGATCCCCTGGAGGAGGAAGTATCAACCACTCCAGTATTATTGCCTGGAAAATTCCATGGAGAGAGAAGCCTGGCAGGCTACAGTCCTCGTGGTTGCAAAGAGTTGGACACAATTGAGTGACTGAGCAAGCTATTTTATAATGAGTATGCACTTTGATTAATGTTATCTTTGAGAAATATAGACATTCAAAAATTTCTGATTAGTCATAGGTGTTTAGATAAGCTTAGGTGACCTTTTCCCAAACCTTGACAATTAGTGGCTGAAACAGGATATGCCCTGTGAGAAGAACACACGGTGTCCTTTGTGGCTTTGATTAGACAGTTAGGAAACCCAATACCAAAGAGAACGCTGCAAAGGCAATTAAACTGGGAGACGGTGTCAGCCCAACATGCAACCAGCAGACATAAAAATCTCGGTAACAAGTGGTGCTTCAATGGGCTGTGAATCCCTTGTTTTTACCAGGGAAAGTGCTGAACTTGTTTTCAGCAGACACAATTCATATTTCTCCAGAAGGAAGTTTCCTTTTGAACCGAGTTTTCCAAAATCATCAGGCTGAGAAGTCTTTTCACACTCTGGACTGTTCTAGCAGCTGTCATGGCTAAGCTACAAAAGATTTTTTTTTTTAATTTATTTTTTTTAATTGAAGGATAATTGCTTTACAGAAGTTTGTTGTTTTCTGTCAAACCTCAACATGAGTCAGCCATAGGTATACATATATACATATATTTGTCTGAGAAACACATGTCATGTTTTTAATGGATGTGGTTGGGCCCTGCCACCAAATGAAGGGTGGGATTCAGAAAGGGAATGGAAAGTCTGTGGATGGAGAGCAAAGAGAAGCTGAGAGGAGACTCACCAAGAGATGAAAGACAGTCCCTAACAATACAAGAGACTGTCCTGTATCTCCAGGTAATTCTCCTCATGGATCTTCTCTCTGCTGCCTGCCCTCCCATACTTCCAGGGCTTCTCAGGTGGCTCCGTGGTAAAGAATCCACCCACCAAAGCAGGAGGCTCAAGAAACATGGGTTCTATCCCCAGGTTAGGAAGATCCCCTAGAGGAGGAAATGGCAACTTGCTCTGGTATTCTTGCCTGGGAAATCCCATGGACAGAGGAGCCTGGTGGGCCACAGTCCGTGGGGTTGCAGAGTCAGACACGACTTAGTGAGCGCGAGCCTCCTTTCACGGTAATGACACAAAATTGTTCCGGCCTAGAGAGACATTCTTCCCTGGTGGCTCAGAGGTTAAATCGTCTGCCTGGAATGCGGGAGACCCAGGTTCGATCCCTGAGTTGGGAAGATCCCCTGGAGAAGGCAATGGCAACCCACTCCAGTGCTCTTGCCTGGAGAATCCCATGGACAGAGGAGCCTGGTGGGCTACAGTCCATGGGGTTGCAAAGAGTCGGACATGACTGAGTGAATAGATAAGATAGAGAGACGATGGTTCTTGCTTTTGTTGGTTGTTTCTTTGATGTTTCCTTTTGAAAGGGTGATGCCATTTCCTCACAAGACCAGAATGAAACTTCTGCTTATCTAATCACATCATACCAATTTCTTTTCTAAGAAAATTACACGTTGAGTGAGATGACTTTACAGAGTGTGTTTCATTTGTTGTGGTGTCATCAAGAGATTAAATTAGTGTTGGTTGCTCAGTCATGTCTGACTCTTTGTGACCCCATGGACTGTAGTCCTCCACGCTCCTCTGTCCATGGGATTCTCCAGACAAGGATACTGGAGTGGGTCGCCATTCCCTTCTCCAAGAGATCTTCCCAACCCAGGGACTGAACGCGGGTCTCCTGCATTGAAGGCAGATTTTTTACCATTTGAGCCACCAGGGAAGCCCAGATTGGAGACCTGGAAACCTCAGGTGTAAACCCCTAGATGATGGGGGAGTTGTACGTCAAGAGAGAAAGGGTTTAGAAACATTGGCTTTAAAAAGCTACTGGGTGCACTTGAGAAAAAGGTGATGTTGATTGTTTTGGGGTGAAATGTCCTATAGATATCAATTAGGTCTAGCTGGTCCATTGTGTCATTTAAAATTTGTGTTTCCTTGTTAATTTTCTGTTTAGTTGATCTATCCATAGTTGTGAGTGGGGTATTAAAGTCTCCCACTATTATTGTGTTACTATTAATTTCCTCTTTCATACTCATTAGCATTTGCCTTACATATTGTGGTGCTCCTATGTTGGGTGCGTATATAGTTATAATTGTTATATCTTCTTCTTGGATTGATCCTTTGATCATTATGTAGTGTCCTTCTTTGTCTCTTTTCACAGACTTTATTTGAAAGTCTATTTTATCTGATATGAGTATTGCGACTCCTGCTTTCTTTTGGTCTTTGTTTGCGTGAAATTTTTTTTTCCAGCCCTTCACTTTTAGTCTGTATGTGTCCCTTGTTTTGAGGTGGGTCTCTTGTAGACAGCATATATAGGGATCTTGTTTTTGTATCCATTCAGCCAGTCTTTGTCTTTTGGTTGGAGCATTCAACACATTTATATTTAAGGTAATTATTGATAGGTATGGTCCCGTTGCCATTTACTTTGTTGTTTTGGGTTTGCATTTATACAACCTTTCTGCGTTTCTTGTCTAGAGAAGATCCTTTAGCATTTGTTGAAGAGCTGGTTTGGTGGTGCTGAATTCTCTCAGCTTTTGCTTGTCTGTAAAGCTTTTGAATTCTCCTTCGTATCTGAATGAGATCCTTACTGGGTACAGTAATCTGGGTTGTAGGTTATTCTCTTTCATTACTTTAAGTATGTCCTGCCATTCCCTTCTGGCCTGAAGGGTTTCTATTGATCAGCTGTTATCCTTATGGGAATCCCTTTGTGTGTTATTTGTTGTTTTTCCCTTGCTGCTTTTAATATTTGTTCTTTGTGTTTGATCTTTGTTAATTTGATTAATATGTGTCTTGGGGTGTTTCGCCTTGGGTTTATCCTGTTTGGGACTCTCTGGGTTTCTTGGACTTGGGTGGCTATTTCCTTCCCCATTTTAGGGAAGTTTTCAGCTATTATCTTCTCGAGTATTTTCTCATGGCCTTTCTTTTTGTCTTCTTCTGGGACTCCTATGATTCGAATGTTGGGGCATTTCACATTGTCCCAGAGGTCCCTAAGGTTGTCCTCATTTCTTTTGATTCTTTTTTCTTTTTTCCTCTCTGCTTCATTTATTTCCACCATTTTATCTTCTACCTCACTTATCCTATCTTCTGTCTCTGTTATTCTACTCTTGGTTCCCTCCAGAGTGTTTTTGATCTCATTTATTGCATTATTCATTTTTAATTGACTCTTTTTTATTTCTTCTAGGTCCTTATTAAACATTTCTTGCATCTTCTCAATCTTTGTCTCCAGGCTATTTATCTGTAACTCCATTTTGTTTTCAAGATTTTGAATCATTTTTATTATCATTATTCTAAATTCTTTTTCAGGTAGATTCCCTATCTCCTCCTCTTTTGTTTGACTTGGTGGGCATTTTTCATGTTCCTTTACCTGTTGGGTATTTCTCTGCCTTTTCATCTTGTTTAGATTGCTGTGTCTGGAGTGGGCTTTCTGTATTCTGGTGGTCTGTGATTCCTTTTTAATGTGGAGGTTTCACCCAGTGGGTGGGGTTGGACGATTGGCTTGTCAAGGTTTCCTGGTTAGGGAAGCTTGCGTCGGTGTTCTGCTGCATGGAACTGGATTTCTTCTCTTTGGACTGCAATGGAGTGTCCAGTAATGAGTTTTGAGATGGGTCTATGTGTTAGGTGTTTCTAATGAGATGGATGAAACTGGAGCCCATTATACAGAGTGAAGTAAGCCAGAAAGATAAAGACCAATACAGTATACTAACGCATATATATGGAATTTAGAAAGATGGTAACGATAACCCTATATGCAAAACAGAAAAAGAGACACGGATGTACAGAACAGACTTTGGACTCTGTGGGAGAAGGCGAGGGTGGGATGTTTCGAGAGAACAGCATCAAAACATGCATATTATCTAGGGTGAAACAGATCACCAGCCCAGGCTAGATGCATGAGACAAGTGCTCGGGCCTGGTGCACTGGGAAGACCCAGAGGAATTGGGTGGAGAGGGAGGCGGGAGGGAGGATCGAGATGGGGAATACATGAAATCCATGGCTGATTCATGTCAATGTATGACAAAAACCACTACAATACTGTAAAGTAAGTAGCCTCCAACTAATAAAAATAAATGGGAAAAAAAAAAAAAAAAAGAGAATGAGAAGCAAAAAAAAAAGCTACTGTGCAGACTAGCATGATTTACTGGATGTCCTTGATTTAGGATTCTAGAGCCTCAGAGAAACTGTCTCAGGGTGAGCTTCCTCTCAGGTTGTTGCTCTGTGTTCACTGACCCCCTGGCTACTCTGGAGAGCATCCTGGTGACTTTGGGATCAATGTGTCCTCTGGTGCCAGGTGGTCCTCCCAGGGAAGGTCTACTGGAGCAGCCCCTCCAGTAGAGGGGCTTCCCCCGACTGAACCCCACCTCTGAGGCTCCAGAACTACCCTCCCTGGACGTGGGCAGACAGTCCAAATCGGTGAGTCTGGCCCTGAAGCAAACTCAAGGGCACCAAGTGTTTCCCCACTACCTTATCAGATTTCTGCATTTGGCGGAGACGATTCTGCCTGTTGTTAGATTACAGCAGCCTGAAGTCTAAAGTGCTCGCTGAGCAGGACACACTGTTAGCAAGGAAGGAAATACTGCCCAGAAATAATTTAAAAGGAATTATCCTTATTATTGGATCTGCCAAAAGAAAGCAGTGGGAGGCGGGCAGATGGGAGATTAGAGGGACTTGAACTTAACTTGAGCTCACAGGCTTAGTACTTTTTAAATGTTTTAAGTGCTGATTACCAAAGGAAACACAAAACCACCCCAGGCTTCAAGATCTGGTCCTTAGTATCCCAGGTCTCTGATATTGCTCATAAGACTCCTGCAACCTGCCACAGAAGCACAACTATTGTCGTCACCCAGGGCATTTGCCAAGCTTTGTTTTTCATACCAAACATTGTCTTTGATACTGTGACCCTAGATTCTTTGTCTCCTGTGCTTGGGAAGAGATAACTGATAGAGTTCTCCTCTCCCAAGAACTATTCCTGGTTTGTCACCTCACACCATGAACTAAGAATTTTCTCTGAATTTGTGATGAGGTTAATTAGATAAAAAGAACTGGGATTCAAGTAGTCTTTAAGATGCACTCAAGGTGACTTTTATTCAGTTAAAATGTAGTAGCTCTTAAAATTCAAGATTATGGGTAGACGTAAGGTATCCCCACTAAATACTAACCATGAATTTTTAAAACAAGTCTCTGTACTTTAATGATTACTGTTTCACAAAAAAGGGCATGTTTAAATGTGCAGAGTAAGGTGGAGGGTGGGCTGGTATAAAATAACAGCGGAGTTGCGGTCCCTGGGTACTTTGAGTTTTTGTTTTCTCATATGATTGTTTATTGTTTCATCAACTGAAATACGCTCAGAAGGACATTTAGTGATGCTGACTCTGGTTATTAGGGTGTCAAAGACTATGGAGACCCAGTGACTTAGGAGAAATGGCAGAAGCCTGGGGGACCTTGATTCAGAGGAAAGGTGTGTTTTTCCTTGTCTTGTCCCAAACTTGATGTCTTAATGAACTGTGACCAGTATTGGCCCCAAGTATTGATTTTCCCTTCTCCTGCTTTTATCAGCCACCCTTTGGAAAATTGTTGCTGCAGGCACCTGCTACAGAAGCAGCCCATGTGACTCATCATCAGTGGGCTGTTTTTTTCTCTTTCCCATTCATCTTAAGGAGAGGGTTTCTAGCTTACTTCCGTCATTTCAGAGCCGAACAGTCTACTCCTGTCTGAGTGAGCAGCAAGTGAGTATTACATACAAAGCATATGGAATACACATTTTACTGTTAATTTCAGAATCTTAAGACTGATTGTTACAGCTTTCTCTCTTTGTTTCTCCCCAGTGGCTATTACTAACAGCCAGCGGGAGAAACTCAGGCAGACAAAAATGTGTTAGTTGCTTAGTCATGTCTGACTCTTTGTGACCCTATGGACCATAGCCCACCACACTCTTCTGTCCATGGAATTCTCCAGGCAAGAATACTGGAGTGGGTTGCCATTGCCTTCTTTCAGGGTACATTCCTTACCCAGGGATTGAACCCATCTCCTGCATTGGCAGGCAGATTCTTTACCATCTGAGCCACCAGGGAAGTCCAGACAAAAGTAGATGACCAAATATCTTCTTTCGTGAGGCAGAATACAATCTTCCTAAGCAAGCATGCTTCCTCTTCATGCATATTGACAGTGACCAAGTGTGCGGTGATGCATAATTACCCTGTGTTCTGTTTTCTGTTGATCTGATTCTCTGGACCTATGGGACAGAAGACATTTCACTTCCTGTCTGCTTTAGAGTCACAGGATCTTAGTGCAATAACAAGAAAATGTCTAACAAGATAAATATCATTTTTGATCTGTTAATAGGATAATATAAGTTATATAATACCATAAGAAACATAAAAACTGAGACAATCTGAGGAAATGCTTCTTGATAATAGGAAATATCTGATTAATAGAAAAGCACTCAGGAGGATGGAGAGAAGTTCTAACATTCTGAACATTTCAAATTAGGGAAAAACCGGAAAAATGAAGGCTGGGCTTTGGTTTATATCTGTGTATCTCTTGGGTTTATCTTATGCAGACCACTCACTACAGAAGTGATAATATTCTACTTTAACTTTGGACCACATCATATAATAAACAAGTTATTGATGGCAGTGTTCTTCCAATATTAATGGTACTTTGCAATTTCTGGATCAAAGTCATCTTTGCAACACAGTTCAAAAGGGATGACTGTACTCGAGTTGGGAAAATACGAAACTGACTAGTATACTCTGTAGTATATGGTTTCTTCATATATATTTTACATCTCTTCTTCATGACTTTAAAGTTGACCCATGAAGCAATACTTCTTCTATTCAGCTCCTGAAGGTGTACAGGTAATTACATAAAGAATTTAAAAAGCCATCGCCTTCTGAATGCATTGCATGTGTTTCTTCTGCTGCCCATGATCTGCTCTTCTCTACACGCAAAGGCTCATGGGTTCACAGCAGCCGGCTCTACCAGGTAAATAAGATGGTCTGTTTGTTCCACTTTCCACTTTAATCACATGCAAGTTTTGGACTATATTTTTGTGTTTAAATATTTAAGCAGCACAGAAATGCAAAATGAAAAGTTAATGTCCTCTCTCTCTCTTTCATTAATCACCCATACTCCAGATTGTTATATATTCAGTTCAGGACCTCTGTTTTACTAATTTATGCACTCATGGAAACACTCAATGTGGTCTTAACTTAAATAGAATCATCCTATTTTTATTTTTCTGAAATTTGCTGCTTTCAATTCACAGTGTATCTTGGAGGTTTTTCTAGGCAAAAACGTATCTAGGCAAAAACGTAAGATCAGTATCATTCTTTCAAAAATATCTGCAGTTTTCATTGTGCTGACATTACTCATATAATCATTTTTAAAGGTATGAATGTTAGTTATTTTTAATTATTAACTTCTACCAAGAATGTTATAATAAACGTTCATGTTTCTGTATCTTGTGCACCAGTATTAAGACTTAACACCATTGTAAACATCTCCTATATCCCAGACATCACTTCTCACACTTTACAAATATGACTTCTTAATCCACACAGCTCTTTTATGAGCTGGTTACTACCATCCCATGTTCAGGGGACAAAACTGAGGCAGGGAGCATTTACTCACCTTGAAATCAGGACTTTCATCCCATTAACTATTCTAATTGGTTATTACTGATTTACTTATTTTTTAAAAGAGCCTATTGATTTTTGCATAGAAATCATTTAACTAGTCTTTACACTGAATTTACTTATCAGACTGAATAGTTTCAATGCATTGCACTGACATTTTAAAACAGCTCTATGGACGTATAAGAAGGGAATGGCTACCACTCCAGTATTCCTGCCTGGAGAATCCCACAGACAGAGGAGCCTGGCAGGCTACGGTCCATGGGGTCACAAAGACTCAGACAGGACTGAGCGAATAACACTTTCACTTACATGCCATAGATTTCACCTGTTTTAAATGTACAACTCATGATTTTTAGTAGACTTACTGAGGTACACAAACCAGGCTTAGAAAATTCCTAGGCCTCGAATGAGAGCCTCACATCAGCTTGTAGTTAAAGCCCATCCTCACCCCCAGCTCCAGGCAACCACCAAAGTACTTTCTGTCTCTACAGAGGTGCCTTTTCTGGACATTTCATTTAAATGTAGTCATACAATATGCAGCCCTTCGTGTCTGGCAACTTTCATTTGGTATAATATTTTTGAAGTTCATTCATGTCATAGCTTGTTTGAGGTTTTTGTTCCCTTTTATCACTGAGTATAATTTCATTATGTGGGTAAACTCTATTTATCCATCCACCAGTTGATGGGCTTTTGAATTTTTCCAGGTTTTGCTTATTGTGAATGATGTTGCTATGAACATTGCATGTAGGTCTTTCACAGTGACTGTAGTCATGAAATTAAAAGATGCTTGCTCCTTGGGAAAAAAATCTATGGCAATCCGAGATAGTGTTTAAAAAGAAGAGACATAACCTTGCCAACAATGGTCCATATAGTCAAAGCTATGATTTTTCCAGTAGTCATGTACGGATGAGAGAGTTGGACCATAAAGAAGGCTGAACACTGAAGAACTGATGCTTTCAAATCGTGGTGTTGAAGAAAACTCTCGAGAGTCTCTTGGACTTCAAGGAGATCAAACCAGTTAATTCTAAAGAAAATCAGTCCTGAATATTCATTGGAAGGACTGAGGCTGGGCTGAAGCTCCAATACTTTGCCCACCTGATGTGAAGAGCTGACTCATTGGAAAAGACCCTGATGCTGGGAAAGACTGAAGGCAAAAGGAGCAGGGGATGGCAGAGGATGAGATGGTTAAATAGTATCACTGAATCAATGGAAATGAAATTGAGCAAACTCTGGGAATAGTGGAGGACAGACAAGGCAGTTGAAGGTATATGTTGCATTTCTCTACCAGTTTCCAAACTCCGCTGTTGACACAATATGTAGCTTTTGGAAACTTCTGGAAGGCAGCTGTTGTGATTTCTGCTGTTTCAGGTTTTGTTTCAGTAATGTTCTCTTTGGCTCTTACCTGAAATTTGCTGGTGAAATTTTAGGGACTGTCTTCTTTTTAGTCACCTATATTTTATCCATATTTTGTATACCAAATATGTTTAGGTTAACATCTCTCATTTTGATCTCAAAAAGGAGCTTCTTTTTCCTTATTAAAAAGTTGGCAATGAAAGCACACCATTGTTTTAAAGATGAAAAATCAAGGTTTAAAGAAGTTGAGGGAGGGAGAGGTTGGCCAAAGTGTTTGAACTTTTAGCTGTGAGATCAATAATCTGAGGATCTAAGTATAACCTGGTGCCTGTAGTTGATAACACTGTATCCTATAAGTGAGATTTGCTAAGAGATAGAGCTTAAATGTTCTCAACAAGAGGAGGAGGAGGAGAGAGAGCGAGGAAATTGGAGGAGAAGGGGAAGGGCAAGAGGGGAAAAGTCGAGCAACCTTTCTACAATCCTAGTCTATAAATGAGGAAGTTAGACATCACACTGAGCTCTCTCCAAACCCTAACCTCTTAACTGTGCTAGAATCAGCCTCTTCAAGATAGTTATCAACTCTTCTGTTGGTGGCAAAATCAATCATAGGGTTTTGTAAAGAAATTATTAAGTTATTTAAGGATAAAGTTACTAGCATTCCTTTTTGTTTGTTTGCTGGTTGTTGAGTTAGTACGAGGAAGACAGGACATTAGAAGGAAAGAGAAAAGGAGGAAAGACCTGGATGTGGAAAGAGCCTGTGCAGTGAAGGCAGGTCAGACACCCCCTCTCTCGGGTCCCCGCTGATGCCAGTGTCTGAATCATCACACCCTCCATGTGCCTCCTTTCATTTGGGCTAATTGTGCTTTTCTCTTCAGACTTAAATCATGAACAAGAAGATGGTGGACTAATCCATTACTCATCTATTGTGGATGTGAGATTTTGAAGTCTCTGGATGGTGTCAGATAACACAAAATCCAATGAGAAACTCCTGTATTTTCTACCTTGGAAGGTCCCTCCCATCACAGCTGCCATTCACGGGCTCTCCCAAGTAACACAACACAGTAATGTGGTCACGGGGACACCAGAGAGTCCAGAGCCCTCTCTGGATGCTGTTACCACTGCAGCTGTGTCTACCCCAGGGGTCTTCACACGGGCTGGATCTGTTTGGGGACCACAGCATAGATGCTCCTTTACTGTAGACAGTGATGTGCAAGGTCAACAGAATGAATAAGGGCGGTATTTACCCTGTGTCTGCCAGGGACCTTCCCCGGTGGCTAAGGTTAACTGTGCTCTCGGACCGAACACAGAGACCCCCTCTCCTCATCTCATTAAATAGACCCAACTTCATCCCAGAATTCCCTTTGCTCTCCTACCTTCTCCTTCCTCAGAAGCTAGATCGATTTAGAAATGAATTGATATGAATTCACACTGAAGCATTACTTTATATATTAAGTCAAGCCATAAGAAATTATTTCCATAAATACATAAGGGCTTCCTTGATGGCTCAGTGATAAAGAATCCGACTGCCAATGCAGGAGATGTGGGTTTGATCCCTGGGTCAGGAGAATCCCCTGAAGAAGGAAATGGCAACCCATTCCAGTATTCTTGCCTGGAACATTCAGGGGACAGAGGAGCCTGGCAGGCTACCGTCCATGGGGTCACAAAAGAGTCAGACAGGCCTGAGGGACTGAACAACAACAACAAAGGCAAAAACTGGCAAATGGCAGGAATTTTATATGGTTTAAGCTAATAATTGAACTCATGACTATAATCCACATGTAATTCTAGGTCTATGATATATTCTGTTTGGATCCAATATTGCTATAGAATTATCTTTGTCAATTCCACAGTACCCAACGTAATTAATATACTTAATTTTCCAAATCTGCAAAACAATTTCAAAATGTCAAATCCTATCAAATAAGGGTTCAGATTTTGGAAACTTCTCATAGCATAATGCTATCTCAAGTCTGTGACATGCAATCCAGACATAGCCTGAATAAATTACTAAATTGGGAGTCACAGTTAGTCTCTTTCTAAACTGTCAAAGCATTTGAATATTCTAGATATTGATTTTAACATCTCTGAGCTAAACACCAACTTCACAAAAGGGTTCCAGAGACTTGCTTTATTTTAAGCAGGTTTAGAAGAATCCATATGTGTAAATACACAGAGAGAATAAACTGAATTTTCTAACAGTAACATAGACCATTTCCTTAAACTCTGTCTCTTAGCTGAACAAATAATTTTATACACACACACACACACACACACACACACACATTCCTCTGAATCCCTTGGAATTTTAGCAAAAATGCTAAAGATACCCTCAAGGAAAATATGTGTGTACAAAGGAGTTGAAAGGAGACAGAACGGCTTTGAAAACAGAATGACTGAACATCTCTGTCCCTTAGAAGTTTAAAAAAGAAAGTAAATGATGTTAAATAAACCAAATGAACAGCCAGGAAGAAGCCAGAGAAGGCAGTTGGAGATGCACGTTGCATTTCTCTGCCAGTTTGCAAGCTCCACTGTGAAACAATATGTAGCTTTTGGAAGGCAGCTACCGTGATTCCTGCTGTTTCAGGTTTTGTTTCCACAATGTTCTCTTTGGCTCTTATCTGAAATTCCTTAATGAAATTTTAGGGCCCATCTTCTTTTCAGTCACCTCTATTTTATTCATATTTTGCATACCAAAAATGTTTGGGTTAAAATCTCTCAATTTGATCTCAAAAAAATAGCTTGCTTTCCCTTACTAAGAAGTTGGCAATGTAAAGATCTTCTTTAACCAAAGATTCTGATGTGATTCTGGAACTAGGCCATAGTTCATTCTTTTAATGACTTTGAAGTTGATGACAATAGTTATATTAATGGAAATATTGATTTGGGTGGGAAACTCTTTTGAACATCATAATTGATATTAATTTTTAAAATCCCTTTGAATTCCATTAACTTTAGTGTAAAATATTGAACTTATGTTAGCAAACAGAGTAAGAGATACTAAAACATGTAGCTTTACAGAAAACCACACTGAAGCAGTGTTTGTCACTCTCTCACCCCCAGTCAAAGTTTTATGAATAACTTTTCAATTTCAAAAGAAGCTCTATGAACATCTTTTGAAAAATCCAAGTGCTTTTTCTTTCCAAAGGGCCCATTCATAAATGATAATTCACTGACATAGCAATAGAGCCAAATGCACCATTTGGGAGAGAATAATATGTAAAGGGGTTAGAGCTACAAGCTTAAAAAGCTTACAGAGGAAAAGCAGGAGTTGAATGGGGCAGGATTTGAAAGATGACAATGTAAATCTCACTCCAGACTTGTATCAGCTTCCCTTCTAAGGCTGTGCTGTTACTCTCGAAAGCTTTGATGATGCTGAGAACTAGCCGTGTACATATCTCTGAGTGACTGAACTGAACTGAGAAAGTGAACTGCTCTCAGAAACAGACATAAGGATCAGTGGAACAGAATGGACAGCCCAGAAATAAACGCACACAGCTGTGGTCAATTAATACATAGCAAAGGAGGCAAGGACATACCGCAGGGGAAAAGACAGTCTCTTTAACAAGTGGTGTTGGAAAAGATGGACAGCTGCATATAAATCAGTGCAATTAGAACATTCCTTCATACCACATGCGAAAATAAACTTGAGTTGGTTTGAAGTCCTAAATATAAAACATGACACTGTAAAACTCCTTGAGGAGAATACGGGGAAAACATTCTTGGGCATAAATCATAGCAGGATTTTCTTCAATCAGTCTCCCAAGGCAAGGAAAGCAAAAATAAACAAATGGGGTATAATCAAACTTAAAAGCTTTTGTAGCACAAAGAAAATGATTGACAAAATGAAAAGATAACCCAGGGCATGGGGGTGTCTGGAGAAAGACAAATACCATATGGCATTACTTATATGTGGAGTCTGAAAAACAATGTAAATGAATCGATACACATATCAGAAACAGACTCACAAACATAGGAAACAAGCTTACAGTCACCAAAGGTGAAAAAAAGAAAGTTTTAGTTGCTCAGCTGTATCCTACTATTTGCAACCCAGGCTTCCCTGGGGTTGGACTGTAGCCCACCAGGCTTCCCTGTCCACGGGTTTTCCTAGGGAAGAATACTGGAGTGGGTTGCCATTTCCTTCTCTGGGGGATTCTCCTGATCCAGGGATTGAACCTGGATTTCCCACATTACAGGCAAATTCTTTACCATCTGAGCCACCAGGGAAGCCCTACCAAAGGTGGAGAGAGACCAGTTAGGAGTCTGGAATTAACAAATTGCTAAACATAAAAGAGATAAGCAACAAGGATTTATTGTATAGCACAGGGTATTATATTTAATATCTTATAATAACTGTAATAGAATGTAATTTGAAAATAACTGAATCACCATGGTATACACCTGAAATTAACACAATGCTGACAGTTAATTATACTTCAATTAAAAAAAATTAGACTTGGGATATCACTATCTGTATTTTGGCAAATATTTTGCTTACTTCTCATCTTCGTTAAACTTTTTCTCATCTTCATTATACTTTGCCATGAATCCTTGTTTTACTGTTTAACCTATATAAGAAAGAATGTAAAAAAAAAAACAAAACAAAACAGTGAAGGGCCCAGTGGCGACATGGGTTGGATCCCTGGTCCAGGAAGATTCCACATGCCACAGGGCAACTAAGCCTGTGTGCCACAACTACTGGGCCCAATCTCCAGAGCCTTTGAGCCACAACTACCGAAGCCTGGGTGCCCTAGAGCCCATGCTCCACAACAAGAGAAGTCAGCACAGTGAGAAACTTGAGCACTGCAACTAGAGAGGAGCCCCCACTCGCCACAACTAGAGAAAGCTGCATGCAACAGTGAAGACCAAGCACAGCCAAAAATAAATAAATATGTGTTTTTTTAAAAAGTGACATGCTCTGATTGAAGTGTGCGTATATATTAGTGATGGTGGTTGGGGAACAGAAGAGCAGTGACCACCTACATTTTTTTTTCCACCTACATTTTTATGAGCCATTTTCATAGATCTTGGGCTGCTTGAAAAAAGATCTTAGAATTTCAATCTGAGTGAATGGCCCAAGAAGGCAGATGCTGTTGGTTGGCAACTCAGAGGGAGATGGCACATCGTAATATGACAGTTTGTCTTTGAGATGATCTAACCACCTAGTTGCATCAATTTCTGACTCACTAAACATAACTTGCTTGATTCTTTTAAAGACATGGATGTTTGGGAGAGAATGCACTGATCCCTTGATGAGAATAATTTGGTCAAGATTTCTTAAGGTAGGTTAACAGGCATTTTATTTATCAGTAGGCTCTTTATACAGATATCTTGTGCTTGACTCAGCATCATATAAATTTGATTCAACTTTTTGAACTTTTGGAGCTGATGTCCAACTCCTAACCACAGGGGTACAAACATACATTCTTACAGGAGAAGGCAGCGAAGTGAATGAACAAGACCACCTGGGGTCAGATCCAGACTTTCAATAGGAGATAAATATCCAGATTTTTGTGACAATATTTGTTTTTGTTCAACTGATAAGTCATGTTCATCTTCTTGTGACCCCATGGATAGCAGCATGCCAAGATTCTTTGTTCTTCACTATCTCCCAGAGTTTTCTCAAATTCATGATCCATTGAGCCAGTGATGCTACCTAATCATCTCATCCTCAGGTGTCCCCTTCTCCTTTTGCTTTCAGTCTTTCGCAGCATCAGAGTCTTTCCCAATGAGTTGGCTATTTACATCAGGAGGATCAAAGTATTGGAGATTCAGCTTCAGCATCAGTCCTTCCAATGAATATTCAGGACTGATTTCCTTTAGGATGGACTGGTTTGATCTCCTTGCAGTCCAAGGGACTCTCAAGAGTCTTCTCCAACACCACAGTTCAAAAGCATCCATTCTTCAGGGCTCAACTTTCATTATGGTCCAGTTTTCACATCTATACATGACTACTGGAAAAACTACAACTGACTATACACACCTTTGTGAGCAAAGTGATGTCTCTGCTTCTTAATACACTATCTAGGTTTGTCATAGCTTCCCTTCCAAGGAGCAAGAGTCTTTTAATTTCATGGCTGTAGTCGCTGTCTAAAGTGATTTTTGAGCCCAAGAAAATAAATTTTGTCACTGATTCCAGTTTTTGACCTCCTATTTGCCATTAAGTGATGGGACCATATGCCATGATCTTAGTTCTTTGTGGAGTTTTAAGCCAGTTTTTTCACTCTCCTCTTTCAGCTTCATCAAGAGGCTCTTTAGTTCCTATTCACTTTCTGCCATTAGAGTGGTATCATCTGCATATCTGAGGTTATTGATATTTCTCCAGGCAATTTTGGTTCCCACTTGTGTTTCATCTGAGTTAAATTCACCCATTCCAGTCCATTTTAGTTAGCTGATTCCTAGAATGTTGACGTTCACTCTTGCCTTCTCCTGTTTGACCACTTTCAATTTGCCTTGATTCATGGACCTAACATTCCAGGTTCCTATGAAATATTGCTCTTTACAGCATCAGACCTTGCTTCTATCACCAGTCACATCCACAACTGGGTATTGTTTTTGCTTTGGCTCCATCCCTTCATTCTTTCTGGAGTTATTTCTCCACTGATCTCCAGTGGCATATTGGGCACCTACCGACCTGGGGAGCTCCTCTTTCAGTGTCCTATCATTTTGCCTTCTCATACTGTTCATGGGGTTCTCAAGGCAAAAATACTGAAGTGGTTTGCCATTCCCTTCTCCAGTGGACCACATTCTGTCAGACCTGTCCACCATGACCTGGCCGTCTTGGGTGGCCCCACATGGCATGGCTTAGTTTCATTGAGTTAGACAAGACTGTGGTCCTGTGATCAGACTGGCTAGTTTTCTGTGATTATAGTTTTAGTGTGTCTGCCCTCTGATGCCCTCTCACAACACCTACTGTCTTACTTGGGTCTCTCTTACCTCGGACGTGGGGTATCTCGTCACAGCTGCTCCAGCAAAGTGCAGCCGCTGCGCCTTATCTTGGATGAGGGATATCTCCTCACCGCAGCCCCTCCTGACCTTGAACATGGAGTAGCTCCTCTCGGCCCTCCAGCACCCACGCAGCCGCTACTCCTTTGACGTGGGGCAGCTCCTCTCGGCTGCCGCCCCGGCCTCCAACATGGGGTAGTTCCTCTCGGCTGCCACCCCTGACCTCGGATGTGGGATAGCTCCTCTTGGGTTTGATGAAGGACAGAAATGGTATGGACCTAACAGAAGCAGAAGATATTAAGAAGAGGTGGCAAGAATACAGAGAAGAATTGTACAAAAAAGATCTTCACAACCCAGATAATCACGATGGTGTGATCACTCACCTAGAGCCAGACATCCTGGAATGTGAAGTCAGGTGGGCCTTAGAAAGCATCACTATGAACAAAGTTAGTGGAGGCGATGGAATTCCAGTTGAGCTATTTCAAATCCTGAAAGATGATGCTGTGAAAGTGCTGCACTCAATATGCCAGCAAATTTGGAAAACTCAGCAGAGGCCACAGGACTGGAAAAGGTCAGTTTTCATTTCAGTCCCAAAGAAAGGCAATCCCAAAGAATGCTCGAACTACCACACAATTGCATTCATCTCACACTCTAGTAAAGTAATGCTCAAAATTCTCCAGGCCAGGCTTCAGCAATACATGAAACATGAACTTCCAGATGTTTAAGCTGGATTTAGAAAAGGCAGAGGAACCAGAGATCAAATTGCCAACATCTGTTGGATCATCGAAAAAGCAAGAGAGTTCCAGAGAAACAGCTATTTCTGCTTTATTGACTATACCAAAGCCTTTGACTGTGTGGATCACAATAAACTTTGGAAAATTCTGAAAGAGATGGGCATACCAGACCACCTGATGTGCCTCCTGAGAAACCTACATGCAGGTCAGGAAGCAACAGTTAGAACTGGACATGGAACAACAGACTGGTTCCAAATAGGAAAAGGAGTATGTTAAGGCTATATATTGTCACCCTGCTTATTTAACTTCTATGCAGAGTACATCCTGAGAAATGCTGGGCTGGAAGAAGCACAAGCTGGAATCAAGATTGCTGGGAGAAATATCAATAACCTCAGATATGCAGATGACACCACCCTTATGGCAGAAAGCAAAGAGGAACTAAAAAGCCTCTTGATGAAAGTGAAAGAGGAGAGTGAAAAAGTTGGCTTAAAGTTCAACATTCAGAAAACTAAGATCATGGCATCTGGTCCCATCACTTCATGGCAAATAGATGGGGAAACAGTGGAAACAGTGTCGACTTTATTTTTTGGGGCTCCAAAATCACTGCAGATGGTGATTGCAATTAAAAGATGGTGATGAAATTAAAAGACGCTTACTCCTTGGAAGGAAAGTTATGACCAACCTAGATAGCATATTAAAAAGCAGAGACATTACTTTGCCAACAAAGGTCAGTCTAGTCAAGGCTATGGTTTTTCCAGTGGGCCTTAGAAAGTCATGTATGGATGTGAGAGTTGGACTGTGAAGAAAGCTGAGCACCAAAAAATTGATGCTTTTGAACTGTGGTATTGGAGAAGACTCTTGAGAGTCCCTTGGACTGCAAGGAGATCCAGCCAGTCCATCCTAAAGATCAGTCCTGGGTGTTCATAGGAAGAACTCATGCTGAAGCTGAAACTCCAATATTGTAGCCACCTGATGTGAAGAGCTGACTCATTGGAAAAGACCCTGATGCTGGGAGGGATTGGGGGCAGGAGGAGAAGGGAACGACAGAGGATGAGATGGCTGGATGGCATCACTGACTCGATGGACATGGGTTTGAGTAAACTCCAGGAGTTGGTGATGGATAGGGAGGCCTGGCGTGCTGCGATTCATGGGGTCGCAGAGTCGGACACGACTGAGCGACTGAACTGAACTGTGTTTCATCTAGCCCAGCATTTCACATGATGTACTCTGCATATAAGTTAAACAAGCAGGGTGACAATATCCAGCCTTGACGTACTCCTTTCCCAATTTTGAACCAGTCAGTTGCTCCATGTAAGATTCTAACTGTTACTTCTTGACCCACATACAGGTTTTTCAGGAGACAGGGAGAGTGGTCTGGTATCTCTGTAAGGATTTTCCACAGTTTGTTGTGATCCACACAGCCAAAGGCTTTAGTGTACTCAATGAAGCAGAATTAGATGTTTTTCTGGAATTCCCTTGTTTTCTCTATGATCCAACAGATGCTGGTAATTTGATATCCGGTTCCTCTAACTTTTATAAACCCAGCTTATACATATGGAAGTTTTTGGTTCATGTACTGTTGAAGCCTATCTTGAAGGATTTTGAACATAATCTTACTAGCAACTTGAGTGCAATTGTGCAGTAGTTTAAACATTCCTTGGCATTGCCCTTCTTTGGGTTTGGAATGAAAACTGAACTTTTCCAGTCCTGTGGCCACTGCTGAGTTTTCCAAAGTTGCTGACATACTGAGTGCAGCACAACTGGAATAAACAAAGAAGCCGGGTCTGGTCTGTCGTGCCCAGAAGATGGCTTCTCCCCTTGTTCTAAAACCAAGCCATACAACGCAGCGTTCTGGAAGTGTCTGTACTTGCCACCATGATATGTCTAATCTGAAAATGATGAACAATCTCATGATTTCAGGGAAAATTCTTCAATTCAGTTAATTCCACATCTTTTATCTTAGACCACTTAACAGAAGGTATTGAAATAATTATGTTCAATGACAAATAATGCTCTTTATGCACACACATATAATGTTGTAATTATACACTCACACACAGACACCTGTAGAGTCTGCATACTTAGTTGCTTCAGTCATGTCCAACTCTTTCAGACCCTATGGACTGTAGTCTACCAGGCTCCTCTGCCCATGGGATTCTCCAGGCAAGAATGCTGGAGGGGTTGCCATTTCTTCCTCCAGGGGATTTTCCCCACCCAGGGATCAAACCCACAACTCTACTGTCTCCAGCACTGCAGGTGGAGTCTTTATTCATTGAGCCACTAATGTTGGGTAGACTCTGTTTAGCCCAAGATGAATATATCATTCATCCTGTTTTGCCATTTTAAAGTAGAAACCCTAATATACAGAGATCTGTAGTGAGTTTTCCATGGAAAAGACTCTCCCCAGCACATGTAATTAGACCTAAGATTTACTGACTTCCCTCAAGGTCATCTTTCTCCATCACAACACGTAGAAAGGCAGACGAATTAGTCCTTCAGTATATTGGATGGATATTTTCAAAAGAAAAGTTTATAGCAACACCTTTGTAATGCTCTCAGTAACTCACTGTTTCTTGCATCCTGCAGAGCTTTCCACTGATCGTCTTGATTAACCTCTCTGTGACTGTGTGTTCTGGCTAATCCGTTTGGTCTGGAAAAATAGTTATGCTTTTAACTATTGCTAAGATCAATGATTTCTGCATCTGTGTTTTCTGCCTCATCTGATGTCCAAACGTTGTTTCTTTTTTAATTTATATGCAATAAGAATACAAAGGAAAAATCAACAAAAGCAGCCTCTTAAGTAAACTTTTATAGAATGGAGCAGGAAGGGAGAATTCCACTGAGCTCTTCAAGATTTACTTGTTTGTGGCTATGCTAAGTTTTGATGGCCGTGGGGGCCTTCTCCAGTTGCTGCATGTGGGGGCTTATCTTTGTTGTGGTGCGAGGGTTTCTCATTGCGGCAGCTTCTCTTGTGGTAGAGCGTGGGTTCTAGGGTGTACGTGCTTCATTAATTGTGGTGTGAGGGTCTCTCATTGTCCTGGCTTCCTTATTGTGGAGTGTGGGTTCTAGGGTGTATGGGCTTCAGTAATTGTGGTGCATGGGCTCAGTAGTTGCAGCACACGGGCTTAGTTGTCCCCTGGCATGTGGGAGCTTCCCAGACCAAGGGTTGAACCCATGACCCCTGCATTGGCTGGTGGATTCATGACCACTGAGCCACCAGGGGAAGTTCCCTACTTAACTCTTAATTCAGGGATGAGTCTTAAAGGTGTTACCTCCATCCATCTTGCCAACGATGAAAGTTAGCTCACACGGTGGTGTTTATTGCGCTGTGCGGACAAGTTGGGAGAAACAGGTCAAACAAGGGCTTGCCTTTCACTCCCGTGGTCCTACAGTGGGCAGCGGAGGAGGGCGATGAAGCAGAGGTGGGCTCAGGGCCTCTCACAGTCCTGGTTTCTTTCTCTGCCACAGTTGAGATGCAAACGAACCCTGACTTTGGGGCTATATTTCTTTCTCTATTCCCTCCTGTCCATGTCCCTGTTTGTTCTAAGCAGCTAAGGTGTTCAGGCTCTGACAATGGCTGCCATAAATTGAACAGTGTAGAACAGAACTCATGCTGAAATATTAGTAATTCAGTGGGCTAATCAACCCAGAGCTTGTATTTTAAGAGCATGGAATGGGAAATTACATAATTTAGTAAAATTAGCGCCTGATGGTCATGTCTCTGCCACTCTGAATCTTAGATGAGGAAATAAGAGAGACAGAGAGAGAGAAAAGCACTTGGGAGTAGCTTTTATTATCATTTAGAGAGCACATGCTGTATAGATCCCAGAAATTACTTATACTACATCACTGAAACGCTGTACTCCTTGATCACCCGCTTTATAGCACAGTCTTATAGACCTCAGTACTGTGCGTGCACGCTCAGTCACTTCAGTCTCGTCTGACTCTTTGAGACTTTGTGGACCATCGTCCGCCAGGCTCCTCTGTCTGTGGCATTCTCCAGGCAAGAATACTGGAGTGGGTTGCCAGGCCCTCCTCTAGGGAATCTTCCAAATGCAAGGACTGAACCCACGTGTCTTACGTCTCCTGCATTGGCAGGGGGGTTGTATTGGATACTTAAAACTTGCTAAAGATTTTATGTAGATTTTATGTTTCTTACCACACATATGCACAATATTATAATAAAATGGGTGGAACAAAGCTTTGGGATATGATGGATCTCTTTTTGGCCTTGATAGTGCTGGTGGTTTCACGAGTTTGTATGTACCACCAAATTCATCAAGTTGTATACATTAGATACGAACAGCTTTTTACACATCAATTACACTTCGAGTGGTCTGAAAAACCATCACACCATGAAGGTAACTGCTTTCCACATAATGCACTGCAAAAGAACAAATAATAAGAAAACTCTTGACCAAGCTTAATCTACCCAGTCTTTCCAAATCAGTCAAGTCTTTCCAAAGTGATATGCCAGTAAACAAGCAGGATGGCATCAAAGACCCCACATTAACCACTGTTATCCAGTATTGACATCAACTTGAGGTTGCTCAGCCCAGGGTGACCTGAGACTTGAGTTATCCAGTTCACCCATACACTCCAAGACCCAGACAGTGCACCCCAAGATACATTTACCAAATTAGTGAATTCAAGAATGAATGTAGCCCATGGAAGGTGAGAATTGCATACATCCCACAGAAAGCTATGAGAATGATTATGCAGATGAATAACGAAAGCTTCTGCAGGGACACTTTTCTTTATATAAATCTGTATTTCAAAACATCTGTACATTGGGGAAATGGTCTACATGACGTGCAACACCCTTGATGTGATGGAAACTAGGGCAGGGCCAAACTTAAATTCCCTGTTGAGTCAGCTGCATCATAGCTGGAGAATCTATTTTGGGAGAATACACTTTAGGAGAATCTGCTTTGGGTGAATCCACTTTGGGCAGGAGAATCAACCTCTTTGAAACTGTGTGTTCATCTGTACAACACCAGTGACTCTTACTTCAAGGGAAGCTGAGAGTACTAACTGAGAGTAAGTGAGAGATGAAACATGACCAAACTCTGAACTCAACTATTATTTCCCTTTCATCTCATTTTCTTATATTTTTCTTGCAACATTTCCTTCCCTGCATCCCAATACATGGATCATGAAACATTTTCATTGTTATTGAAAATATCACTGTGTTCCATTGCCTCTAGGGTCACTCATCCATCACGTGAGCTTAAACAAGTTACTTAGTTCCTTTAGGCTATTTCTTCATTTTTAAAGTGGGAGAAGTGATACTACTTGTATCACAGAGTTTTGGGGATGAGATGAGGTAATTAACAAAGGTGCTTAGAAGAGTTTTGAGCATTTAGTAAACACTCTATAAACCTCAGCATCATTGTTGTTAACATCAAGTATACTTGTAAAGAAGGTGAATAATTTTGGTAAAAGTAATTTTGGGAAGCACCAGATTGCAGATAAACAAAGACTAGGAATCACCATGGGCATCCCTGGTTCAGATGGTAAAGAATCTGCCTGTAATGCAGGAGACCTGGTTTTGATCCCAGGGTCAGGAAGATGCCCTGGAGAAGGAAATGGTACCCTACTCCAGTATTCTTGCCTGGGAAATCCCATGGACAGAGGGGCTTGGTGGGCTACAGTCCATGTGGTCACAAAGAGTTGGACTGAACTTAGCGACTGAACATGAGCATGAGGGATCAACATATTTTGTATAAATCTATATCTCAGGTCTAGGAGGAAGCTCAAAAAAGCATCTTTCTAAACATTCACCACCATAGACTCTTCTTGGGAAAAGACCAATATATGTCTAGTTATCTAACTAATATGATCTATTTCTAACCTATAACAAGCATCCTTATTTTGATGTAATTCACGATGTTATTTCTTAGGTGTGTGAGCTTGGAGACTTCTCTGAACCTTTTCATAAAAATGAGCTGTGAACGTGTGACATCACAGATAGACTGTGATGTGAAGTGGTTCAGTAAATAGAAACCACATATCAACTTCTGGTGGTATAACTGCTGATTTCCTTACTATGCCAGCCTGACCCAGACTCCCAGTTTTGAAGAAGTCAATTGTAAGACTGCCCACTAAGTTAGTGAGATATTGAGGGGTTGTGGGAACCCCTCACATAAAAGCATATTCATTAGGGTCCATTACCAACGTCTCTCATCTTTATTTCCCTTTGAAAATTATGGTCACTGTATTAGTCACAGCCCCACCCAGGAAAACAGACACCACTCCACGTATGTACAACAGGAGGAATTCAATTCAGGAGGCTGGTAACTTACTCGGTAGGCAATGCCAAAGAATGGTCAAACTACCGCACAACTGCACTCATCTCACATGCTAGTAAAGTAATGCACAAAATTCTCCAAGCCAAGCTTCAGCAATACATGAACCATGAACTTCCAGATGTTCAAGCTGGTTTTAGAAAAGGCAGAGGGACCAGAGATCAAATTGCCAACATTTGCTGGATCATCAAAAAAGCAAGAGAATTCCAGAAAAACATCTATTTCTGTTTTATTGACTATGCCAAAGCCTTTGACTGTGTGGATCACAATAAACTGTGGAAAATTCTGAAAGAGATGGGAATACCAGACCACCTGACCTGCCTCCCGAGAAATCTGTATGTAGGTCAGGAAGCAACAGTTAGAACTGGACATGGAACAACAGACTGGTTCCAAAGAGGAAAACGAGTACATCAAAGCTGTATATTGTCACCCTTCTTATTTAACTTATATGCAGAGTACATCATGAGAAATGATGGGCTGGATGAAGCACAAGCTAAAATCAAGATTGCCGGGAGAAATATCAATAACCTCAGATATGCAGATGACACCACTCTTAAGGCAGAAAGTGAAGAAGAACTAAAGAGCCTCTTGATGAAAGTGAAAGAGGAAGTGAAAAAGTTGGCTTAAAGGTCAACATTCAGAAAACTAAGATCATGGCATCCGGTCCAATCACTTCATGGCAAATAGATGGGGAAACAGTGGGAATAGTGTCAGACTTTATTTTTTGGGGCTCCAAAATCACTGCAGATGGTGACTGCAGCCATGAAATTAAAAGACGCTTACTCCTTGGAAGGAAAGTTATGACCAACCTAGACAGCATATTAAAAAACAGAGACATCACTTTGCCAACAAAGGTCCGTCTAGTCAAGGCTACGGTTTTTCTAGTAGTCATGTATGGATGTGAGAGTTGGACTATAAAGAAAGCTGAGCACAAAAAATTGATGCTTTTGAACTGTGGTGTTGGAGAAGACTCTTGAGAGTCCCTTGGACTGCAAGGAGATCCAACCAGTCCATCCTAAAGGAGATCAGTCCTGGGTGTTCATTGGAAGGACTGATGTTGAAGCTGAAACTCCAGTACTTTGGCCACCTGATGCGAAGAACCAACACATTAGAAAAGACTGTGATGCTGGGAAAGATTGAAGGTGGGAGGAGAAGGGGACGACAGAGGATGAGATGGCTGGATGGCATCACCAACTCGATGGGCATGAATCTGCGCAAGCTCCAGGAGCTGGTGATGGACAGGGAGGCCTGGCATGCTGCAGTCCATGGGGTCACAAAGAGTCGAACATGACTGATTGACTGAACTGAACTGAACTGGAAGTTGGAAAACCAGCAGATGACTGTGGGGAAATGCAGAGACTGACAACAGCAGGAGGCAGGCAGATCAGAGACAGAGGTGAGGTGCCAGCAGGCCAAGGATAAGTGGCAGGAGCTGGTGAGACAACGAGGGAGAAACACCCCAGCTGTGTCCTTCTCACCCTCTTGTCTCCTGCCATGGACGGAAAGAGGTCAGGAACCAGCTGAGCTAGGAGGACGTGCAGTCCAGGGTGGAAGCCGAGGATGCAGACAGGGAGCAGGGGCTGGGTGTGAGAGCAGCTGCCAAAGGAACATGGTTGCAGGGCAGCCCGGATTGCCTGCTGACGGCATTCAGATCCAGCGCACGTGGCTGGTCCTCACAAAAGCCACAGCAGGAAGCGAAAGCACTCCATTTAGTAGAGATGCATAGGATACATTTAACGTGGGGTAAAAACTATGTCATTACATATGGCAGCAAAGGGGCTTCACCAGTGACACTAGTGGTAAAGAACCTGCCTGCCAATGCAGCAGACACAAGAGACGTGGGTTTGATCCCTGGGTGGGGAAGATCCCCTGCAGGAGGGCCTGGCAACCCACTCCAGTATTCTTGCCTGGAGAATCCCATGGACAGAGGAGCCTGGTGGGCTACAGTCCACGGAGTGGCAAAGAGTCGGACATGGCTGAGGTGACCTAGCACACGTGGCAGGAAAAGACTACTGGGATCTTGAATCTAATTTCTCAGCTCAAATGTGGATTTTGCCGAACGCTTACATTAAGTGTAACTTAAAAAAAAAACAAAAAACAAAAAAACTCCATAACATTCTTTCCTAACTCCTAAAATAGCATCAACTCACTCACTCAGTCTTTATATCACTCACACAGTCTTTATATCAGAAGGGCAGTTAGTGTGAAGAGAAAAGCATATAAAAAAATGATTTCCACCGTCTTACACTGTTGGTGGGAATGCAAACTAGTACAGCCGCTATGGAAAACAGTGTGGAGATTTCTTAAAAAACTGGAAATAGAACTGCCATATGACCCAGTAATCCCACTTCTGGGCATACACACTGAGGAAACCAGATCTGAAAGAGACACGTGCACCCCAATGTTCATCGCAGCACTGTTTATAATAGCCAGGACATGGAAGCAACCTAGATGCCCATCAGCAGATGAATGGATAAGGAAGCTGTGGTACATATACACCATGGAATATTACTCAGCCATTAAAAAGAATTCATTTGAACCAGTCCTAATGAGATGGATGAAGCTGGAGCCCCTTATACAGAGTGAAGTAAGCCAGAAAGATAAAGAACATTACAGCATACTGACACATGTATATGGAATTTAGAAAGGTGATAACGATAACCCTATATGCAGAACAGAAAAAGAGACAGAAATACAGAACAGACTTTTGAACTTTGTGGGAGAATGTGAGGGTGGGATATTTCAAAAGAACAGCATGTATACTATCTATGGTGAAACAGATCACCAGCCCAGGTGGGATGCACGAGACAAGTGCTCCGGCCTGGTGCACTGGGAAGACCCAGAGGAATCGGGTGGAGAGGGAGGTGGGAGGGGGGATCGGGATTGGGAATACATGTAAATCCATGGCTGATTCATATCAATGTATGACAAAACCCACTGGAAAAAAAAAATAATAATAATAATAATAATAATAATAAATGATTTCCAGTGGTTTATGTGTTTCTCCAGTAGCTTCCAGGGTATTTTCAAGTAGTTTCAGTTATTCCATAAAAAGTCATAGGTAGGTTTAGATTTGTGCAAAGTCAACTCTTTCCAAAAGCAAGTTCCCTGCTACTTATAAAGTCTGATAATCCACTTTTCCTTTGCTGTTCACCATGTCTTTATCAATTCAGTATTTACTGTCTTTAGCTTTGTGTAATGAGCAAATATGAATAAGATGCTTGCTTCTTTACAGATCATATGCTTTACTTGGAAAAGAATGCAGGCAAAGAGAACATAAGTCACAACATAGATTATAGCAAGAGAGAAATTATGTGTTACAGGGGAGGGCTGCACTCTGCAGTCTGGAACTTGAGTTGGGTTTTGGCTTTTGCTGTTATTTTAACCTTTTGAGCTGATGCCACTGGAAAGTGGCTGTCATTGGTGGGGGTTATCAGGCAAGAGTTTGGTTTGATATGCTAAGCACTGGATGAAAATATCTCTTAACAAAGTTTTCACTGCCTTTCTGAAATTCCAAATTACAGATTTCTTTCCAGCAATCATTGCCCCCACTCCCCCACCCCACACACAGCACCTGCCTGGTACCACTCCACTCTGGTGCCAGAGTAATTGGTCCTGGTGGTAACAGCATCCTTACAGAGGATACTAAATTGATAAGCATATGATCTGTAAGGCATGGTTAACTGTGGAGGAACAGCAGATTATAGGAATTTACAAAACCAGCAAGGAACAGCTTTTGGAAAGAGTTGACTTTGCACAAATCTAAAACCACCTTAAGAAGTGCTGGGCTATTTACAATAGCTAGGATATGGAAGAAACCTAGATGTCCATCGGCAGATGGATGGATAAGGAGGCTATGATACATATATACAATGGAATATTACTCAGCTGTACAAAGGAATGCATTTGAGTCCGTTCTAATGAGGTGGATGAACCTAGAGCCTATTATACAGAGTAAAGTAAGTCAGAAAGAGAAAGATAAATATCATATATTAACGCATATATATGGATTGCAGAAAGACGGTACTAACAATATTATGTGCAGGGCAGCAAAGGAGACACAGACATCAAGAACAGACTTTTGGACTCAGTGGGAGAAGGCGAGGGTGGGATGATTTTCGAGAACAACACTGAAACATATACACTATCATATGTAAAACAGGTAGCCAGTGGGACTTTGATGTATGACGCAGGACACCCAAGGCCGGTGCTCTGTGATGACCTGAGGAATGGGGAGAGGAGGGAAATGAGAAGGGGGATTTCCATAAAGATGCGAATTTTTATGTGGTTTATTTTTTTGTATGGGAGAAAAGAAAACTAAGAAAATGTGGGGTTTTCTAAGTGTATTATAAAATAATGGGCCTCCCTGGTGCCTCAGCAGTAAAGAATCCGCCTGTCAATGCAGGAGATGCAGGAGACATAAGAGGTCTGGGTTCCATCTCTGAGTCGGAAAGATCCTCTGGAGGAGGAAATGGTGACCCATTTCAGTATTCTTGCCTGGAGAATCCCATGACAGAGGGGCCTTGTGGGCTGCAGTCCATGGCGTCTCAAGAGAGTCAGACACAGCTTAGCGGCTAAACTACTATTACCACCATTATAAAATAATAATGGATGCATGATTAACCAAAAATATTCAAGTGTGATCACAGGAATTTCCTGGTAATTTCTTTCCTAGGCCTGGATGGGACACATGAAGTAGGGTTGCCACCACTTCTCTTGGCATGAAATGGGAACATTTCTCTTGGAGTCAGGACAAGAAAGTTCCATCCTGAGAAACTGGGTCATTAGTACCCGGTGGACCTGACAAATGTAAGCCACTCTTTCATGGAACTCTGCAGGCTGCAGTCCTGGAAACAAATACATTTTTTCTGACTGTGTTTCCAGATTGGCCGGGTTGACTCACTTGTGCTCTCCTGAAGATAACGTGGGTGCCCTCCAAAGACTTCTGATGTCCCCCAGGTGTTAGAACAGTCTTGTTAGACATTACAACGTTGATAAGCAAAATCTGAGTTTCTCATGCACCATTTTAGCTTGAGGGTGGAGTGAGTGGGGTATTCTCTAGCCCAGGAGAAGGACAAGTATTTAGTCTTTCTAGAATTTTCCTTGCTCTGTCTTCTTCCCCACTTATTCCCACCTGTGAAGTCTGGGATAAGGGGAGAAAGAACTAGAGAGAAGATCATTTTGATTCAGCTGGCGCTATTTAAAAAGTGTTCTCTTGGCTCCAAAAGAGACTCTTCCTCTCTGGGAACCAGTTTGGTTCTATGGAGACAGCCCTGGGGATCACAGCCCCATACAGGCTCATGACTCAGGCGATCTCTCCCCCACAGCACCTGCCTGCTGAGGGTACCCCCCACCCTGGACCCTGGGCTGGGTCCGTGCCTGCTACCTTCCCAAGGCGTAGACAAAGGCGAATCCTGATGCAGCCACTCACCTGGTCATCACAGCTGTGCCAGCCAGCTTCCCACCTTCAGACTCATCCAGATGAGGGTCAGGCAGCGCTCTCTGCCCCCAAACATGGGGCGTGGACACAAGTTCCACTCTTGTTTCCTCAACGTTGTGTTTGAAAAGGGCAGGTTCTGAGAACCTATGGCTTGGTCAGCATCCAGCCAGGCTGCGAAAACGCCCTCCCTTTTAGCAAGCACCCTCCCCTCAGCCCTCTCTTGACTGGAGGGGCCGCATGGGCAGTGGGGGAAAAGGAGGCTGCTTGGCTCTAGCTTCGAGAGAGTTTCTTCCTCTCAGCCTTGGACTTCTAAGGATGGCTGTTAAGGAGGTAGGTCCTGAGAACAGGCTGGCCATCTCTGGACCACTCTTTGGAGGCTGTTCCTGTACCTGTCTTTAGCGTATGGGGCAGCATTATTCATTATTCTCAGCTACAAAACGTTGAAGAACAGTCAGGACAGTGAGGAAACTCCCACTTTACGTCCAATTACGAGTGTACAATTTTTCCATCGTGGTTTCCAGACAGCTCGGAGGTTCAGCAGCTCTGTGTCAAGCCCTGGAGGCACCTCCTGCTGAAGGCAGAAACTTACTCTCTCTCCTTGTTTTTCCTGCAGCCCAATGTCCCCATTTGATGGTTTTAATCTGCTGTATCATGATCTTGTGTTGAAGCGAAGTAGGATTTAAATAAATCCATACATAAGACCACTCGATGTCAGTTGCTGACGTCATAAAGTATGAAAAAGAAGGCACGTATTACCATCTCCACTTTACAGGAAGAGAACTGTAGATAAAATTAGTTTAGATGAGTTCTTCAAGGTCACTGAGCTAGCGACTGGCCTTCCGAAACACAAACTCTTTCTGACTGTTGAGCATGCTCCCTGAATATTGTGTTATAATGGAATAACAGACCTGACACCTCCTTGACGACATACCAGACTCAGCTTGGGCAGGCACTGCTGTGGAATTTGTCATTCGGGCTTATTTCAGAAGAACTCAGTTGCTCAGTCATGTCTGACTCTTTGCGACCCCATGGACTGTATAGCCTGGAAGGCTCCTCTGTCCATGGAATTCTTCAGGCAAGAATACTGGAGTGGGTAGTCATTCCCTTCTCCAGGAGATCTTCTGGACCCAGGGATTGAACCTGCATCTCTTGCACTGCAGGTGGATTCTTGACCATGTGGGCCACCAGGGAGGTCCTTCAGAGTAGCTTAGATCTCCTTTAAAGCAGGATGTAGCTTTCCTGTTGGAAACTTCACCAAAGATGTACCTGAATCAATGATCAGTCTCTCTGGAAACCCATGGCCCTTTGACCCTCCTAAAAGAGGGGAGGAGCTTTGGGCAGAGTTTCTCAAATGAAATGCTCCAAGCCTCAGAGTGCACGTGGGCTCACTGCTGGGCACACTCTCCAGATGTTGCATGGCGAACACGAGCAGTTGTTTTTATTGTCGCAGGCTCTGTGATGCAGAGAGGCAACTTGAAGCAATTCTCTACTCGTGAAAAGCCTGCCTGCTTTTGCATATATTTGATAGAAGTTGAAAACTGGGGTAACATAGAATGTGCTTCTTGTCTCCTAGTTATTTCAGCAAGAAGGTAAGAACAGGTTTTACCTGATTCTCTGAAAAGAGAACAAAGTTCTACTTGATTTTAAAAAAAAAAAGGAGTTAAAAATCGGCACCAGCTGCTGACAATGTGACCTTGGTTGCATAGACTAAGCTTAAAAAGTAAATATAAGTGAGTTTTCAGACTGTCTGGGAAGGTGGGAAGGACGTTTCTGTGGGAGTCAGGAAAACCCAGGTTTTAATACAGCTTCTCCCACTAACAGATGATGCTTTTAACTAAATTGCTCTGAGACAGAAATTCTCATCTATAAAGCGGGGGAGAAGAACCAGGTCAGAGATGCTCCACTTTCTTTAAAATGTTTTTATTTGGGAGATTCCCCAGCAGTCCAAAAGTTAAGAGTCTTTGCTTCTACTGCAGATCCGGTCCCTGGTGGGGTAACCACGATCCCACATGCAGTGCGGTCAAAAACAAACAAACAATCAAGCAAGCAAAAAACTCCAATTTGAAAAAATTCCAGAAAAGTTGCAATAGCAGTACATACTCTGAGCTACAGAGTCTAATTCTTCTAGATTCACTGACTGCTTGTTTCTCTCTTTTATGTACTAATGAAGATGATGGTTATAATGATACATAATTATTAACATTTGAAAACCCTTGGAGAGTCAGTTGGAGACATTGCACCCTTTTAGGCCTAAGGAAATACTTCTCTTGTCAACCACTTCCAAAACCAACATGTGGTTAACTAAGTCAGAATATCTACAATGACCCCACAGCGCTGGACAATTCACAATCCATACGTAAATATCCCGACGATATAGATTGCAGCAGTGTTTCCTTTAGTTTAGCTGATCACACTTGCTTGGTCTCCTTTGGTCTGGGACATTTTCTCCTACTTCTTCGTCTTCTGTGACTCTGACCTTTTTGAGTCGTAGCTCTGAGGCTTGGGGTTCACCTGAGACTCCCTCACGTTCAGATCTGAGCTGTGCCTTTCAGGCCGGCAGACCCGGGCCATGAGGTCGTGTCTCTCTTGGCACCCCGCTCTGGAGGCTGAGGCCAAAAGACCAACGTGTCTTGGTGGTGGTGATATCCACTTGGATGGGTTGGTTGAAGAGTGTCCCCTGGGTTCCTCCCCTGCAGCGACCACTTTTTCTTTACTGTAAGTCACATGTAACCTCTGTGGAGACACTTCAAGGCTGAGTATACATCCTCTTTCCTCATCAAACTTTCATCAATGACTCCAGCTCCCTTTGACAATCTTGCCTGAAGCAATCAGCAAGGAAGTGGCTGTAAAATGCTGTTTTTCTCTCCCTGTTCCTATGTTTGCATGTTGCTTGCGGCTTTAGGTAGAGGTTCATCCTGACCCACTTAGCTGTTTTCTGTCTATTTTGTGTCTCTGTGGACTTGTGATTGAAACATTTTTTGGACGCAGACTCTGAGATAATGACCTCAATGGTCCATCTCCCTAGAAAAACATGCACATACAAACCACCACCAAAGTACCTGTATTTTTCAGATGTTAACAGAACCTTCAAGTCTGTTCGTGGCCCAAAACTAAGATAACTTATGGAAACTTATATAATGACATTTCTGGATCTAAAATGACACTGAATCTGGGTCTCCTGCTTTGCTGACAGATTCTTTACCATCTGAGCTACTAGGGAAGCTCCAAGAATACTGGAGCGGGTAGCCATTCCCTTCTCCAAGGGATCTTACCAACCCAGGGATCAAACCCGGGTCTCCCACATTTCAGGCAGATTCCTTACTGTCTGGGCCACCAGAGAAGCCCCAATACTTCTGCATCTGTTAAAATTATCTGTGAGGAAGCGGGTGGTAAGCCTATTAAAATGATTGTGACAGATGCTTTCATATCTCCTCAATTAGCCAACAGTTTCTGGGAAAACAGGTTATTGCAGTTTCTTTTAGGAATACCACTATACAAGTGCTTCTGAGCACAGTCTTAAAACCATGTAGTGTCCCTTTAACACTCAGGAAGTGAGATAAACCCTCCCCCGGCTCCTCTTTCTTCAACCTGTGGGTCCTTGGTGCTTGGAGGCTGACACTGGCTCTGTTGATTTCATGAGGCTCATCACGAGTTCAGCGTAGCTGCAAGATGCATCTCAGCTCAGCCTGTTTCCTGGAGAGGATGGCAGGAAGAGATGCCCCACCAGTGGTTCTGCAAGGCATCAGTGAAAGTGAAGTGAAAGTGAAAGTTGCTCAGTTGTGTCCAGCTCTTTGTGACCCCATGGGCCATATAGTCCATGGAATTCTCCAGGCCAGAGTACTGGAGTGGGTAGCCTTTCCCTTCTCCAGGGGATCTTCCCAACCCAGGGATCAAACCCAGGTCTCCCACATTGCGGGCAGATTCTTTACCAGCTGAGCGGCTACAAGGGAAGCCCAAGAATACCGGAATGGGTAGCCTATCCCTTCTCCAGGGGGTCTTCCCGACCCAGGAATTGAACCAGGGTCTCCTGCATTGCAGGTGGATTCTTTACCAGCTGAGCTATCAGGGAAGCCTCGCAAAGCATCAGACCTTACCCTAAAGGAGGGGAAACACTGTCAGTGCTGGAACTGATCCGTTTGTGTTTCCGGCTCTGAAACACACAGACCAGCGTTCCAGACCCAGATCTGTCACACAGGCTTGAGCCAGCTATTAGTCAATCTTAAATCTCAGAGGCTCAGTCTGGACGGTAATCAGCTCACTGCCCTGGGCGGTGACCCTGAGCCTCTCTTGATGGATGGTGTCCCTAGGACCGCAGTTGCTCTGTATCTGGGGCCTCGTGCTCGGGCTGGAACTGGACGTACTATCTCGGCCACTCAGCCAGACCCCGGTCACGTGGGAAGATGGGCTTGGCCTCTGTTCCTGGTTTGTCCTCTTGTCCCTGCCCAGGTCATCCTGGACTCACAATGAACAAGCCAAAGTCAGGGCCTCAGCCTTTGGAATTCAGCGCCTCTCAGCTCTGCAGAGCGATAAACAGTGACCTGAAGGAAGAGTCTAAATCTGTGCTAAACTGGGGGGTTAGAGGTCACCTCTACCCAGTTTTCCTCATTCAGTCCCGAGGAGCAGAGGTGGCTGCTCTGGACCAAGGGTCAGAGAGAGCAGCCTCGGGGCTGGGGAAGGGAGAGGTGGGCTGAGAGGAGGGCTGCCAGGGCCTTGGAGCCTCAACCAACCTGTGGCAAGCTCACTTCATTCATTCACTGACTCATTCCTGCCTTCCCGTCTTCCCTCCACAAACATTCACTCAGTGACAGAATGCACAGTTAAGATAAGAAGCACCAGCTCAGCTTCTTATACCAGGAAAAAAAGTGACTGCGTCAATGCTGTGATCCTAAATATCTTTCTGATATCTTTGAGGAAAGCTCCTTGAAACTCTGGGCTTTTCAGGTGACTCAGTGGTAAAGAATCTGCCTGCCAATTCAGGAGACACCAGAGATACGGTTTCAACCCCTGGGTCAGGAAGATCCTCTAGAGGAAGGAACAGCAACCCACTCCAGTATTCTTGTCTGAAAAATCCCATGGACGAAGGAGCCTTCAGGGCTGCAGTTCATAGGGTCGTTAAAGAGTCAGACATGACTGAGCGTGAGCGCGCGCGTGCGCGCGCACACACACACACACACACACACACACACACTCTTAAGCTTTACCAATGTCAACATATCACGGGACAGGGTTTCGAGAAATGCCTATCTACTGTTGAGATCATTTATTTCTACTTTTCCCACCTTATGTTTTCCAACAGAGATGATTTTGAATGATCATCTCATTATTCTCCTGATTATAATATCCTTATTATTTTAAGATAAAGGAGCAGTTATTTCTGCTTCCCATACTTCCTTGGCAGAAACTCCCTGCTTCTTTGATAAAGTAAAATGGAGGAAAAAAAAAAAAAGGAAAGACTGCAGAGAGACAAAACCAAGTGAGGACAATGTGCCTTTAGAGATAAATGATTTATTCAAGAATCTATCCTTAGGTAGCAAACAGAACATTGGGAGTCTAATTGACGTGGCCGAAGCATGAGTAAAAGACTGTTGCTGCAGGCTGTATGATCTTGGAAGCTCGGAAGAAGAACTCAAAATTTACCCTCCCCTCAGCAATAATTTTGTTCCCAGTTCCTTCCAACCCTTGAAATGTTAAAAACAAATTAATATCATGTCTGAAGAAATTCAGAATCAGATAAAGCTCATGATAAATTCTCCAAGAATTAATGCATTTGTAGCAGGTGGAAAAAAAGGAGCTTCTGTTTAAAGAAGTGGTGGAGGGTGTGGAATGCAGCCTTGGGGTAGACAGTGGGGATGGGGGGGTGGTGTGCTCACTCAGTCATGTCCGATTCTTTGTGACCCTATGGACTGTAGTCCACCAGGCTCCTCTATCCATGGCATTTTCTAGGCAGGAATACTGGAGTGGGTTGCCATTTCCTCCTCCAGGGGATCTTCCTGACTCAGGGATCGAACCCGTGTCTCCAGCATCTCCTGCACTGCAGGCAGATTATGGCTGAGCCACCAAGGAAGCCTGGGGGATGGGGTAGCAGTGGGAAAATGAAAGAACTCTGAACTTGGCGTCAGCACCTGGCTTTGTGATTTGCTGATAGTTGGCGCTTCACTGGGGATTAAAAGGCCTTTTACTATGTAGGCTAGTTGTAAAAATCAAATGAAGTGATGCAGAAGGTTATATAAACTGTAATGTGATGGGTGAACGTGGCCTATTTTAGGAAGCATTTCTAAGCTGAGGAGAGGCTCCCTGTGATCGCCACGTGGCCTGAAGCCCTGCTCTACAGGAGCCCAAGGTAACGAATCACAGTTTCTCCATAGACACTGACCTAGTGTGAATCGGCTACTGGTCCCGGAAAACTGGGCATGTTAAAATGTTTTTTGAGACAATCAACAGTAAAGAATCTGCCCGCAATGCAGAAGACTGGGTTTCAATCCCTGAGTTGGGGAAGATCCCCTAGAGAAGGGAATAGCAACCACCTCCAGTACTCTTGCCTGGAAAATCCCATGGACGGAGAAGCCTGGTAGGCTGCAGTCCATGGGGTCGCTAAGAGTTGGACACGACTGAGCGTTTTCACTTTCATGCACTGGAGAAGGAAATGGCAACCCATCTTGCCTGGAGAATTCCATGCACAGAGGAGCCTGGCTACAGTCCACGGGGTCCCAAAGAGCCAGAGAGAACTGAGTGACTAACACTTACCAGTAAGCACCGACTGAATTCCCACGAGGTGTCCAAGTACCGGGCCTGGCCTTGGGGATTCAGAAGCCAAAGGCCTTCCTTGAACTGCAGTCTTCCAGTGTCTGGGGGAAGAACAGACCCGAAGGGGCGGTTGTAAGGGGCCTGAGCAGCGGAGCACAGCCTGGGGTGAGGGGCGGGACGCGGAAGCTCTCCTGAGGAAGAGAAGCTGAAACCCGGGCAGCCTTTGCTAGAAGAGGAAGCTGGTGTGTGTCGGGGGGTGAGGGTAGCCTGGGCGATGGGGAGAGGAGGGGACCGGGGGTCGGGGTGGGCTCTGGGTTCGGGGGCTGGGCTGCGGGTCCGGGGAAACCACATGCGCACTGACTAAGATGGCGGAGACAGTCCCTCCGCCTGACTGAACTTCCGGTCGCCAGACCCCGGCTTCCCTCTCCTGAGAGCATTTCCCTGAGGAGACTCGCCACTTTTCTTTCCTGCACCTTTGACACGGAGAACTTCCGTCCGCCTCTTCCCCGTTTCCCAGCCCAGGAACTGTCTCCCTCAAGGACCGGAGAGCCCCCCTGCAAGGTGACGGCGGGTCAGGGAGGCTGGGATGGACCTTGTCTCCCAGCCTCTGTGGGAGGACGGGTCCCTCCCTTAACGAGCAGCACTTGGCCAGCTCAGGCCGCAGCCACACTGGCCGCCCTCCCCGTGATGTCCGGCAGTACTTTCCCACCAGCTCAACCCAGGGCTTAGAGGCTCATCTTTCGTTGCAGTGGAATTGCGTTCAAGCTCTCTCCCCTATATCAACATACTCTCTCACCTACGGCAATAGCCTTTAAAAAAAAAATAATTTTATTTATGTGTTTCTGGCGGTGCTGGGTCTTCCTTGCAATGTGGGCTCTCCCTTGCTTGTTGCAGGCAGGGGTTACTCTTTGTCACCGTGCTGGGCTTCCCCTTGCGGTGGAAGGAAGGTTGCAGAGCACAGGCTCCAGGGCACACAGGCTTCCGTAGGTTCTGCACGTGGGCTCAGTAGTTGGGGCCCATGGACTTGGTTGCTCCACGTCATGCAGGATCTTTCCAGATCAGGGATCTAACCGTGTCTCCCGTATTGGCAGGTGGATTCTTTGCCACTGTCCCACCAGGGAAGCCCTACTGCAACAGTCTCGAATAAAGCCTTCCCTGGCAGGTATAACTGATCCACTGCAATTTTTCTTTCCCAAGACTAACCCAGAGGAATGAGAACAGGGGATTAGAGTGAAAGGGCATGAGCCGCAGTTCTGTCACCACTGGAATGGCTTGGATTCTGAACTGTGCTGTAGCTCAGCGTCCCTGGGTCCGTGTTTCCTGAGCTGTGGTGGACACCAGGTTGTTCTGCTGTACCTGCCTGGCTGAGAGACAGCTTTTGTGAATGAAATACCCACCGCATAATGCGCAATAAACAACCACAACCTCCTAAAGCATAATTCAGAGAGCTAGGGAAGACGGCTTTTCCAATGAAGCCAGTTGGCATTGGCTTTGAGGGGATAAATGCCTACCTTTTTAAACATTGATGGATTGGAACTTTATGGAAGCTGACTGCAGGAGTGAGAACTGGGGAGAATAGGAGAGGGCTTGTCTGTCACAAGGAAAGATTGATGGGTGGGCGTCATCACTCATGTCTGCATTCACCTGGCGTCCCTTGGTGTAGCCGCTGATTTCCATTCCCACGTTCCTGCTTCTCAGGTACAGTTAACTTAGTTGACCTGCTGATGGCTGGCAGACCATCCTCAACTCTCCAGTCATGTTAGATTCCAAATCACTGGTGCCTTCTAATGGAATTTTACCTGATTACGAATAAGAGGGATGCCAACTGGCATAGATGTTCCTGGGTGATGTTGGTGGGTGGCTGTGGGGTTGGAATTGAGTTGTTTTGACAGGCTTCCTATGGCAACTCACTGTCCTTATGACCCCGACAGCTATTGGCCTTCTTTGATGATATCTGCTCATTGGCATGCACCAGTGGTTTTAAAGCCGAGTCATCTCCATCAGTGTGTTGGTAGTTGAACGTTCAATCCATGTACCCAAAGGCTTATCATAAAAGAAGACTCAGTTGGGACAGCAGGCAGCTTTTTCTTTCCTGTGCTGGTTGTATTTTTGCTCTTCTAGATGAAAAATTGAAGAAATAATATCTCCCAATAATTTCCACTGAAAATTTATTTTCTCAGCTGTAGCTTCTAATGCAGTGGATCATTTAAATCTTTTTCTTTCCTTTCCGGCTACTTCCAAAATTGTATTCTATGGTCATGGGCTATAAATCAAGACTTCTCCCCCATCATTACTTAAAAGTATGCAGGCACTTGGGAGGGCTGAAAGGTTTTCTACTACTGGAAGAACGTCTTTTCAGCCTGCAGCAGAGCAATAAGATACTGACTGAGTCCTTAACGGTTTCTTTGGACCCCACATCCACCAAAGAAACCAATAGGCCTATGTTAAAAAAAGACCTCTACTTAAATATGCATCGGGGCTTCCCTGGTGGTTCAGTGGTAAAGAATCCAGCTGCCAATGCAGGAGACACGGGTTCCATCCTTGGTCCGGGAGGATCCCATCTGTGTGGAGCAGCGAAGCTCAGGTGCCGCTTCTAAGCCAGTGCTCTAGAGCTGGGGAACCTCGACTACTGAGTCCACGTCCTATAACTGCTGAAGCCCGAGTGCCTTTGAGCCCGCACTTGCTACAAGAGAAGCCACTGCAATGAGAAGTCTGCTCGCTGCAACTAGAGAAAGCCTGCATGAAGCATCGAAGACCCCGTGCAGGAAAAATAATAAAGAAATACATAAAATTATTTTTTTAATGCATCAATGCATCCTCAAATTGTCCCTTTTAGAATATCAATCTTACTGCATGAAGGAAGGCCTGCTGCTTGTGAACCAGGCTTACAGATTTTATGAGTCGAATATCAACCTTTGAATTGCTATAGAGTCAAAGATGAACAACGTAGCTTGTAGGGACATATGTAGATTTTGACATGAGGTCTAACCTGATTTCTCAACACTCAAGCTATGTGGGTAGAAATCAGCTCTCCTTACAAGTGTCCAGTTCAGTTCAGTTCAGTTGCTCAGTCATGTCCGATTCTTTGAGACCCCATGAACCACAGCACACCAGGCCTCCCTGTCCCATCACCAACTCCCGGAGTCCACCCAAACCCACGTCCATTGCCCGTCTCTTCACAAAAATTCAATCTTAATTTCTTTCATTTAATGGGTTTGAACACATTGAAGAAGAGTCCACTTGGCCAAACTAGATTATCATGTCCATAAAAGTTTTTCTTAAATGTTAAATCTTGGAGAAGAGACTGATGGTAGACCAGTGGGTCAGTGGCTGCACATAGACACATTAAATGAAAGTATTAAAATCAACATCACCTAATATTAAAGTAGTGAGTCAAAAATAAACTTGAGGAATCAAATAGCCATGACCCTTGCCTGCAAATAGGTACATTTTCCACTTTCCAGGAGTGAAAGGATTTGATTGGTTTGTCTTCTCCCTTCTCTCCCCTGACAATATGATGATTTTTTAGGAATCCTTGGTCAGTCTTATTGTCAGAAAGTTCCTCCTTATGTGTAATCCCTCAATTCAGCCCCTCAGTCACATACGACTCTTTGCGACCCCATGGACTGCAGCACACCAGGCTTCCCAGTCCATCACCGACTCCTGGAGCCTGCTCAGAGCAAGCCCTACTTATTCAAATTTATCCATTATTTGAACTTATTTTGTGTGTGTGCTCGTGCTCAGCTGTGTTCAACTTTTAGCAGCCCCACAGACAGACTGTAGCCCACCAGGCTCCCCTATCCATGGAATTTTCCAGGCAAGAATACTGGAATGGGCTGTCATCTCCTACTCCAGGGGATCTTCTCAATCCAGAGATCAAACCCACATCTCTTGCATCTCCTGCACTGGCAGGGGGAGTCTTTACAAACTGCGCCACCTGGTAAGCACTTTACTTACTTTAGCTGGAGAATAAATAAGATATCTGTCTTAGTCTGCTCAGGGTGCCATAACAAAGCCATAGACTAAGAGGCTTAAATAACGCATATTCATCGTCCCACAGTTCTGCAGTCAGCAAGGTCAGCTTCTGGTGGGACCTCTCTTCCTGGCTGGCAGAGTGTAGTCCTCTTGCTATGTACAGGAGGATGAATGCGGGGAGAGAAATCAAACTCTCTGTGACTCTTCTTAGAGTCTCTTCTTACAAAAGCACTAACCTCATTAATCCAGGCGTCTGTTCTCATGACCTTGTCTAACCCCAATTACCTCTCAAAGGCCCCAAATCCACACTGGGGGCTGGGGCTTCAACAAATAAGAGTTTGGAAGGACACAAACATTCAGTCCTTAACAATATCCCATCTCTTGCTTCTTTGGGGTTTTATAATTCTGAAATTCTAAATATTTCAGAAGATTTACTTTATATTATTTTTCATGCATGCGTGCTTCAGTCTCTCAGTTGTGTCTGACTGTTTGAGACCCTATAGACTTGTGAAATGAAAACATCTCCTGTCATATCAATAAACAGGAAATAGCAAGGCTATCAGTGATTTCTGGCCTCCAGATGTACACGAGGGCCCCCCAAAACTATGATCCAGCAGATGCTGGCACCCCTGAAGGTGATTGCTGAGGAGCTGGGGGAATATAAGCAGCAAGGTGAACAAGGAAACAGGATTTGGCCCCAGATAGCTGAGATGCATATGAAAGGAATGAATTCAGTGAGCCCAGAGGCTTGCATCTCCCCATGCATAGAATGCTAAATTCCTTAACTTGATACTTGATCTTTGATGTTCAGACTGCCTGCCCCCTTTTGGTGCAAACTTATATCCTAATTCCCCCTCCTGCCTCATTGGAGCAGTTTTCTCGGAGCTACTGAGATGCTGTCTCTTGGGCTTGGGGTCTTAAACATTCCCACCAAATAAAGTAAGTCTTTACTTTCAGGTTGAGATTATATTTTTTTTGTCAACAGACTGCAGTCTGCCAGACTGTAAGCTCCTCTGTCCATGGGATTTCCCAGGAAAGAATACTGGTGTGGATTGCCAGACTTTGCAACGGGCAAGCTAAGTTATAGAGGCAGAAGGAGAAGGAGGTTATGTAAAATTTTAACTTTTCCTCTCCAGTATCACAGTTGATAAGCTAATATTTTCAAGACAAAAGCAATGCTCATGAATCAGTAAAAAACCAAGGGGTGGGGGACATGGTGTGTGTGCCTAGCGGCTCAGTCGTGTCTGACACTCTGCGACCCTTTGGACTGTAGCCCGTCAGGCTCCTCTGTCCTTGGGTTTCTCCAGGCAAGAATACTGGAGTGTGTTGCCATTTCCTTCTCCAGAGGATCTTCCCGAGCCAGGGATCAAACCTGGGTGTGCTGCATTGCAGGCAGATTCTTTCCATCTAAGCCACCAGGGAATATGTACCCAACCTCTAACCTTAACTAGCACTTGTCTATTTTGCACTGTCTACCTGATGATACCGTATTGTTGAATATACTGTAAATATGTTCATTATTTGTTAAGGGTTTACTTTGTATCTTTTATTCTATGTTTTACATAAAACTCCACATTTTCTGTATACCCACTATGTATATACCAGACATTTGGTAACATTAAAATTTTAAAAAGGGGGGAGGGGAATCTCTTAAAATTCAGTTGACTGTGCTGCCACCATCTGAACACAAAATCCTCTAATAATTAAGCAATAAATAGAGTTTCTTTAGAAAAATACTTTTGCACATCTCCATTTCCGAAGTTTGAAGTGACAATTGTAATAACTAAACTAACAATGATGATGACTCAAAAGGGTTGAAAGTTGTGAAATGACAAAATAGGGAACTGAACTTTGCTTAGGGACATCATTATTTGCTTAAATTCTTTTTTGAAGCTTTATACAGGTTTTTCGATTTTACTTCTTTTTTCTTTTTGTTCTTTTTCTGAAAAGTGCAGCTAAGCACAACTAGGTCAAGATGGTTAAAAAGAAAATTATTTTTAGCCACTTATCTCAGCTAGGAAATCTATTCAAAGTGAATTCACTGCTGTCAAAAACGTTGTGTAATACTGGTGTTTAAAAGTACATGGCATTTTGAATTTGATTTCTTGGCATGAAATCCAGGTGGGGGAGAAGTCCCCACTGCCTTCTGTTTAAAACTGTTCTATTTTGACTCATCTGTTTTTGAACACTGTCACTTTATTAACGTAGTACGTCTATGTGTGAATTATATTAACGGGAATCCTTGTTCATTTAGAGTCACTTTCACTCAGAATATTCAACAAGAAGTAATTCCTTCAAATGATTTAATCAACATCTATTATAAGCTGCCATATCCTACTATTATTTTCATAAAAAGAGCTAAACTTGAGCGAACTGTATTTGGGGGAAAAAAATGACAAAATTCTCAGCCTGGAAGAGTCCAGATCATGTGGCTCTTTGCAGCTCTGCTTTTGAAGATGCAGACATCTAGATACATTTTTCAATAAAACACATAATTAGGAAACCTCACAAAATCATTATGTATTTGAGCTGACTGGGAGCAAATCTTTGCTCATTTTCCCTCTTGCACTGTGGGGTATTAACCTTCAGAATATTTCCCAGCAGACCAGAGTCATTACTTTTATAGAAAAGGCCAATTCAGCTAAGGCGGGCAGCACTGTGCTATGTTTATCACCCAGTAGATGCAGGTTCTGGGTGGAGCTGGGAGGTGTAGAGGTGAATCTATCACCGTCAAATCTGGTTAGGGGGAGCTGGGTCTCTAGTACCGTGAAGTTGTCAAGGAGCTGCTCCCCAGACTCGTGGCCAGGCCTGCACTGGGTGATCTAGAACACCAGCCAGGAGAGGCAAGAACTACAGAGGAGAAGAGCACGCAAGCTTCCCAGAGGACAGAAGGAACCGGTGCTTTCAGGAAACGCCAGGCTCCCGGAAAAGCAGTGCAAGTGGACGAGGAGCTTGAAGTGTGGACGAGAGATCAGACAAAAGTCCACTGAGACCTGTGGATTCTGGGAGAGCCTGGTGCTGTCAGCCTCAGATTTTAAAAGTACCCTTGAAGGCTCAAAAAGATGCCTAAGAATAGTGAACCCGATGATGACAATTACAACAAATCCCGCTAAGCTGGACAATTGCCTCCTCGTCATCAGCCGTATCCACACTTATCCTGATTCACCTCGAATCCGTATTTCATCAGTAGTGTCATCAGTAAACAGATCCAGTGACGCCCCCGAGAGTGTTTCGTTATGTCCCCAGGACGGCTCCCAAGTCCTGAGAAGTCCATGACGTCACCCGCTGCAGCCCGTGGTGGATTCCGTTCAAGACTGCACGTGGCGCACCTGTTTTCAGAGGTGTCCTTCCGTGCAGGCAGCGGCCCTCCCCTGCCTCTGAAGTTTGTCTTCCTCGAGTGCGTGTGCTTGGGTGTGTTCCCAGGACCGCACCTGGCTGCTGGGTGCCCACTGGGTGCACACTTCCATCCCAGAGTTCTGGCGCCAGGCCAAAACCATCTCACGCCTGGTGATGAGACCTGGCACAACCCTGCTGATGGAATGTAGAGAAAGAAATATTAGGAGGCCAGGCCTGACCTCGCTTCATCACCTCTATAGCAACTGCTGTAAGTCTACACAGGGCCCTTTGAATTTAGCGAAGATAAAGGTTATAGAAAGAGAATTATAACATGGGAGAACAATTTATAAATTATGGACTCCACATGAGTTTTCCCTTTACCGGCTGAGCCACCAGGGAAGCCCAGTTTTCCCTTAATTCAATGAAAAAAAGCCCAGTAGAAGGTAGATTTTGCCCTGGGGACGCTCTTGCTATGCTGCTGTGTCTGCCTCCAGGAGAGGACACTTCCCACCAGACCTGCCCAGAGATGCACGACCTTGCCCATCAGGTGGTCTGAGGATGACGAAAGCTCAGCAGAAACTTTTCCCATGCAGTGGGTTGAATTGGGTCTCCCCGAAAGACATGTCCAAGACCTAAAACATGGGCAGGGGTTGCAGTGATGCTACCGTATGCCAGAAATGCCGAGAGTCACCTGAAGTTGGAAGAGGCAAGGCAGAATTTTTCCCTTAGAGCCTTCAGAGGGAGGACAGTCCTAATGACGTATTGATTTCAGACTTCTGGACTCCGAAACTCTAAGAGGATAAATTTCTGTGTTTTAAGCCATCAATTTTGTGCTCACCTGTTTCAGGCTCAAGAAACTAAAATACCCCAAATCTGTGTTATTTAGTCTCGGCCAGGCTAACACCGAGGGGAGGAAACAGAGGCCTTGATGTTTAAGGGGTCAGCAAGGAACAGCCCGCAGAAGGACAAGCCTGATCTCGAAATAAGTGCTCTCACATCAAGCACGGACCACCCCTCTCTGTAGACCTTGACCTGGATGGAGTGGACTGAGTCACCAGTCAGTCAAATATCCTCCACACGTCCCAGAGAAGCATAAATTCTAAAGACGGTCCATCTTGTCCCATATTAGCAAATAAAATGTGCCCTCAGTCCCTTTGGGACCCTGTGGGCTGTAGCCCACCAGATCCTGCATCCATGGGATTCTCCAGGCAAAAATACTGGAATGGGTCACCATTTTCTACTAGGGGACTTTCCTGACCCAGGCAGGGAACCTACATCTCTTGCACTGGCAGGTAAATTTTTTACCACTGCACCACCTGGGAATCCCAGGGAATATAAATGTTTCCCTTAACGCACTGGGGTTTTCACATACCCCTAACTGGAATAGAAACTGCAGAGCATAATAAGGTGAAAAGTGGAGTCTGCTCCAATCTCCTTCCAGCCATTCCATCCTCTAGGCTCAGGTTTGCCCTGGTACCTGCCTGCACAGGAAAGACAATGATGATGTTGATGATAAAGGTGTAAATAAAAATAATAGCAAACACTGATGTAGCACTTACTTTGTTCTAAGAACTATTCTAAGTAGCTTAGTGAAGTGAGGTCACTCAGTCGTGTCCGACTCTTTGCGACCCCATAGACTGTAGCCTACCAGGCTCCTCCATCCATGGAATTTTCCAGGCAAGAGTACTGGAGTGGGTTGCCATTTCCTTCTCCAGGGGATCTTCCCGACCCAGGGATTGAACCCAGGTCTCCTGCATTGCAGCCAGATGCTGTACCGTGGCTTAGATACTTATAAATATTACGTCTTCAAAAAAACCATCTGAGAACAGCATCTGAGATGGTATCCCCATTTTATAGAAAAAGATGATGAACCCTGAAAGGAATTTGCTCAAAGACACACTTTGCTAGCAAGCATCAGGGACTCAGTCTCAGAAAGTGAAAGTGTTAGTCACTCAGTCATGTCCGACTCTATGATCCCATGGACTGTAGCCCACCAGGCTCCTCTTTCCATGGAATTCTGCAGGTAAGAAAACTGGAGAGGGTAGCCATTCCCCTTTCCAGGCAATCTTCCTGACCCAAGGATCAAATCCAGGGCTCCCGCATTGTGGGCAGATTCTTTACCATCCTAGCCACCAAAAAGTACAGTTGATTTACAGTGCTGTGTTTGGGTCCTTTCATTGCAGGTGAATTCTTTACCATCTGAGCCACCAGGAAGCCCCCTCATTAAAGAACCTACATGTATACCTGGAGACTATTATGGGTTGAATTGAATTCTATCACAAAAGTAGGATGAATTCCTAGCCCCCAGTACCGTGAATGTGACCTTATTTGGTCTTTACAGGCTGCGTGCTAAGTTGCTTCAGTCATCTCCGACTCTTTGAAACACTATAGACTGTATCCCATAAGGCTGCTCCATCCAGGACTCTTCAGGGAAGAATACTGGAGTGAGTTGCTATGCCCACCTCCAGGGGATCTTCCCGACACAGGGATCCAACCCTTGTCTCTTGTATCTCCTATATTGGCAGGTATGTTCTTAACCACTAGCACAACCTGGGAAGCCCCACTGGGTCTGAGAGATCAGTTCAGTCACTCAGTCATGTCCAACTCTTTGTGACCCCATGGACTGCAGCATGCTAAGCCTCCCTGTCCATCACCAATGCCTGGGGCTTGCTCAAACTCATGTCCATTGAGTCGGTGATGCCATCCAACCATCTCATCCTCTGTCATCCCCTTTTCCTTCCACCTTCAATCTTTCCCAGCATCAGGGTCTTTTCCAAGAGTGAGTTTTTGCATCAGGTGGCCAAATTATTGGAGTTTCAGCTTCAGCATCAGTCCTTCCAATGAATGTTCAAGACTGATTTCCTTTAGGATGGACTTGTTGGATCTCCTCGCAGTCCAAGGGACTCTCAAGAGTCTTCTGCAGTACCATAGTCCAAAAGCATCAATTCTTAGGTGCTCAGCTTTCTTTATAGTCCAACTCTCACATCCATACATGATAACTGGAAAAACTGTAGCTTTAACTAGATGAACTTTCGTTGGCAAAGTAATGTCTCTGCTTTTTAGTGTGCTGTCTAGGTTGGTCATAACTTTTCTTCCAAGGAGCAAGTGTCTTTTAATTTTATGGCTGCAGTCACCATCTGCAATGATTTTGGAGCCCAAAAAAATAGTCTCTCACTATTTCCATGGTTTCCCCTTCTGTTTGTCATGAAGTGATGGGACCAGGTGCCATGATCTTAGTTTTCTGAATATTGAGCTTTAAGCCAACTTTTTCACTCTCCTCTTTCACTTTCATCAAGAGGCTCTTTAGTTCTTCTTAACTTTCTGCCATAAGGGTGGTGTCATCTGCATATTTGAGGTTATTGATATTTCTTCCTGCAATCTTGATTCCAGCTTGTGCTTCATCCAGCCCAGCATTTAGAATTTATGTACTCTACATATAAGTTAAATAAGCAGGATGACAATATACAGCCTTGACGTACTCCTTTCCCAATTTGGAACCAGTCTGTTGTTCCATGTCCAGTTCTAACTGTTGCTTCTTGACCTGCATACAGATTTCTCAGGAGGCAGGTCAGGTGGTCTGGTATTCCCATCTCTTGAAGAATTTTCCATAGTTTGTTGTGACCTACACAGTCAAAGGCTTTGGTGTGGTCAATAAAGCGGAAGTAATGTTTTTCTGGAACTCTCTTGCTTTCAGTGGTCCAACGGATATTGGCAATTTAATCTCTGGTACTGTGGAATATAAAATCTTTAGAGATGGAATCAAGTTAATATGAGGCTATCAGGGTGTGAGCGACTCCAGTATGATTGTGTCCTTACAAGAAAAGGAAATTAGGACACAGATCGGCACAGAGAGGAGACACAGACCCTGAGGGGCCAGCGAGGCAGGTGTGAGGCTGCCACACGACTGGGGCCCCGGCTCTGCCATAGCAGGGAGAACCTGAAGTCGGAGCTTCAGATTGGTGCACGGCCCTCCCCACACTCCGATTGCGGACCTCCAGCCTCCAGGACAAGGATAGACTACAACAACTTCTGTTGTTTTAAGCCACCCAGTTTGTGGTATTAAGTCTGGGAAATTAAAACAGAATTGTAGTGAATTTCTATAAATTACTAACTTTCTTTTTCTCTTCTACTGGTGTTCAGATTTTTTAATATGGATTATAAAATCTAGAAAAGTAACAGACAAGAAAGTAATAAAGCAAACACTCCTGTACTTACCCTCCAGGTTGAGAAATACAAGAACTTCCAGTAGCCCCAAGAGCCTTGTGTACAGATAAAACTTTCCTGAATTTTGTATTAATTCTTTGGATTGTTTTTTTTTTTAAATTTGAAATGTGTATATATTTATTTACTTCCTCTGTTGACACCATAATACTGTGGTTGGGTTTCGCCCATTTTTAACCTTGTGAAAAGAGCCACACTACATGGATGGGTCCCTATTACCATCAGTACAGTGGTGAGCAAAGGCCCACCTGGCCTCCAGGAGGTTGCATGCAAAGGCCAGTGGACCATATCTTATATGTTCGTATATATTCAGTAGTCATATATATTTAGGATTTCTAAAATCATGTTTCAAAAATATGGTTGTTTTTAAGTATATGTATATGTACAAAAGACTTCAGAAATAGTATGTGAATGTTATACTTTGTTTTTCAGTTTTGGGAGAGAAAGTGTATAAATTGGTATTCTTTCTTTCTTAAATATTGGATATAATTTGCTGGTGCTGCCATTTGGGCCTGGGAACTTCTTAGTCACTTTTGGTAATTTGTGTCTTTTAATGAATGTCTTTGTTATGTCCAATGGGCTTTCCTGGTGGCTCAGACAGTAAAGAATGTGTCTGCAATGAAGGAGACCTGGGTTCTATCCCTGGGTTCGGAGGATTCCCCGGAGAAGGGAATGGCTACCCTCTCCAGTATTCTTGCCTGGAAAATCCCATGGATGAGGAGCCTGGCGGGCTATAGTCCATGAGGTCACAAAGAGTCAGACATAACTGAGTGACTAACACTTTCACTTCATTATGTCCAAACGCTAAATTTCTTGGAGCAGTTTGTAATGTCCTCCTGTGATCTTTTCTAAGATGTGTGGTTTTGTGCTGAGTTGCCCTTTTTTCATTTCTGATCCCGACCCATGCCTTCTCTCTTTTCTTCTTTCTCTTGCATTGCTATCATTTATCAGTTTCATTAGTCTTTTTAAAGAAGCAACTTTAGTTCTTGCTGACCATGTTTACTCTATGTATGCTTTCTGTGTCATAGACCTCTGTTCTTCTCCCTACTGTTTCTTTACTTCTAACATTTCTTGGTTACTTTTGCAGTTATTTCTGCAGTGCTTTAGGATGAGTGTTTAGATCACTGATGTCAAATTTTTCTTCTACTTTAAGTATAGTGAAAAGTGATCCAAGGACATTTTGGAAAGCACTGTTCTGGCTATGCTCAAAAAATATAATTAAAATATAGACACGTTAAGGTCATTTCCAAAAAAATAAATAAGCATTCAGAAATCCATTTAGTAGCAAGTTGGCATTGCAATTACAGAGTTGCTTCAATGATTAATACAAAAGTAAAATAATTGAAAAAGAAGAGATCATATAGAAAGTCATATGTGCATGAATGTGAAAGTTGTTCAGTTGTGTCTGACCCTTTGTGACCCCAGGGACTATACCGTACATGGAATTCTCCTGGCCAGAGTACTGGAGTGGGTAGCCTTTCCCTTCTCCAGGGGATCTTCCCAACCCAGGGATCATACCCAGGTCTCCCGCACTGCAGGTGGATTCTTTACCAGCTGAGCCACAAGGGAAGCCCAAGAATACTGGAGTGGGGTAGCCTATCCCTTCTGCAGTGGATCTTCCCCAACCAGGAATCGAAGCGGGGTCTCCTGCATTGCAGGCAGATTCTTCACCAGCTGAGCTATGAGGGAAGCCCACACATGTGCATAGTGAAGTGCAAGAGCAAATTTGCGCAGCAGCCCGTGTGTGCTCCCCAGACAGGAAAATGTTGCCGCTGTTCAGTTGCAAGGTCACGTCCGGCTCTTTGTGACCCCGAGAACTGCGGCACCCCAGGTGACACCGGTGGGAAAGAACACGCATGCCAGTGCAGGAGACCCAGGAGACTTGGGTTCGATCCCTGGGTGGGGAAGACCCCCTGGAGAAGACAATGGCAACCCACTCCAGTGTTCTTGGCTGGAGGATCCCAGGGACAGAGGAGCCTGTTGGGCCACAGTCCGTGGGGTCGCAGAGCCGGACACGACTTGAGCGACTTAGCACAGACTGCGCGGCATGCCAGGCTTCCCTGGCTTGGAAAATGAGGCTTCGGCAAATCAAACGAACAAGTCAATGGTTTTACTTTATTATTGTTTTTTAAGAAAGGTATGTCTTTTTAAATCGTTTTATTTATTTGTTCATTTATTTCTGGCTGTGCTGGGTCTTAGCTGCTGTGCGTGGCTCTTTCTGGCTGTGCTGAGCAGAGACTGCTCTAGTCATAGTGTGTGGTTTTCTCGTTGCGGTGGCTTCTCTTGTGGCAGAGACCTGGCTCTAGGCGCTCAGGCTTCAGCACTTGCGGCAAAGGGGCTCAAGAGTTGTGGTGCGCAGGCTTAGTTGCCCTGTGGCATGTGGAATCTTCCTGGACCAGGGATCAAACCTGTGTCCCCTGCACTGGCAGGAAGATTCTTAGCCACTGGACCCCCAGGGAAATCCGCCATGGGTTTTAAAGACAAAAGATAGCCACACTTTTCAGGACATGTGGTGCTGGTTTTAACCTTCAAGTACATATTCATACGACCTCGTAATGAAAATGAATATCAGGCTGGTGGACTTACAAGCCTTTCTCTTCTGAACGAGCAGTACTTGGCTGGTTATTGCATTTTCTAGCATTTAGTATAAAGCAGAGAATACCGTGATAATTATGGTTGAACCAGTTCACATTGACTTGATTTTATCAGAAAACAAACAAACAAAAAGAGCCTATCAAATTGACTTGTTTACAGAGAAGATCAAGTTCATTTTTAAAAAAAATTTTAATTTGAGGATAATTGCTTTACAGTGTTGTGTTGGTTAAAGTTCATTTTTTAAAACATATATTAAATGGAAAGTTAAAAAAGACTCAGACTGCGCAACTCAAGTACCAATATCTGGAAAAAGCAAGAAATCTATACTAAATTATCAAAGCTTTTTCCTAGACGAAATGCAACTGTTGCAAGTATGTGGCAAGTGGTTTGAGTCCATTACTGAGTGAGTTCTTTTCAATAGAACAGCTAACCACCAAAAATGTAAACTGACATAACAAAATGTTGAGAACATTTCTGATGAATTTTTAAACAAAATCCTAATAAAATGGCAAGAAGAAATTTAGGAATTCAAAAGGTTAATCTTGAGAATTATAAAAACAATAAAAGAAGAAAATAACATTCCTTAGACTAACTGCTATCCAGATCTGCGTGGGTTTAGAAAGCAATGGTTTTAAAATGTGATGTAAGTTTCTTTAAATTTACTAAGATCATGGCATCCAGTCCCATCATTTCATGGCAAAGAGAAGAGGAAAAAGCAGAAGCAGAGACAAATTTTATTTTCTTGGGCTTCGAAATCACTGCAGATTGTGACTATAGCCATGAAATTAAAAGACACTTGTTCCTTGGAAGGAAAGCTATAACAAACATAGACAGCATATTAATAAGCAGAGACATCACTTTGCCGACAAAGGTACTTGTAGTCAAAGCTGTGGTTTTTCCAGTAGTCATGTATGGATGTGAGAGTTAGACCATAAAGAAGGCTGAAAGCCAAAGAATTGATGCTTTTAAACTGTGGTGCTGGAGAAGACTCTTGAGAGTCCCTTGGACTGCAAGGAGATCAAACCAGCCTATCCTAAAGGAAATCAACCTTCAATATTCATTGGAAGGACTGATGCTGAAGCTGAAACTCCAATACTTTGGCCACCTGATGCAAAGAGCTCACTCAGTGGAAAAGACTCTGATGCTGGGAAAGACTGAGGGCAAAAGGAGAAGGGGGCGGCAGAGGATGAGATGGTTAGATAGCGTCACCTACTCAGTGGACATGAATCTGAGCAGCAAATTGGAAACATATGTATATATATGTGAAAGTAATTAATTCTCTAAAAGTTTGTTTCTAATTTAAACAAAAAGTATAGGTTTCAATTGGTTTAATCTCTTTATATCTTTTAATTGAAGGATAATTGCTTTACAGAATTTTGTTGTTTTCTGCCAAATATCAACATGAATCAGCCATTGGTATGCATATGTCCCCTCCCTCTTGAACCTCCCTCCCACCTTCCTTCCCATCCCACTCCTAGAGATTGTCGTAGAGCCCCGCTGTTTGAGTTACTGGAGTCATAATGCAAATTCCCATTGGCGATCTATTTTACATTCGGTAATATGTGTTTCCATGTTACTCCCTCCATACACCACACCCTCTCCTCCTCCCCTGTTGATCAATTGGTTTTATTTTTAACAAAATTCCCAAGTTGATTAAAGTATGATAAAATAGGCAATATTATACCATGATTATTTGTTGCTGCTATTTTTCAGTTGCTAAGTCATGTCCAACTCTTTGTGACCCAATGGACTGCAGCCAGCAAAACAGGCTTCTCTGTCCTGCACTCTCCCAGTTTGCTCAAACCTGTGTCCATTGAGTCAGTGATGCCATCCAACCATTTCATCCTCAGCCACCTGCTTCTCCTCCTGCCCTTGAGCTTTCCCAGCATCAGAGTTTTTTTCCAATGGTTTTTGCATCAGGTGGCTAAAGTTTTTTTTTTTTTTTAACTTGTTTGATTTTTTTTTTCATTTATTTTTATTAGTTGGAGGCTAATTACTTTACAATATTGTAGTGTTTTTTGCCATACATTGACATGAATCAGCCATGGATTTACATGTGTTCTCCATTCTGAACACCCCTTCCACCTCCCTCCCCATCCCATCCCTCTGGGTCATCTCAATGCACCAGCCCACTTGTCTCATGCATCCAACCTGGGCTGGCAATCTGTTTCACACTTGATAATATACATGTTTTGATGCTGTTCTCTCAGATCATCCCACCCTCGCCTTCTCCCACAGAGTCTAAAAGTCTGTTTTGTACATCTGTGTCTCTTTTTCTGTTTTGCATATAGGGTTATCATTACCATCTTTCTAAATTCCTTATATATGCATTAGTATACTGTATTGGTCTTTATCTTTCTGGCTTACTTCACTCTGTAAAAGAGGCTCCAGTTTCATCCATCTCATTAGAACTGATTAAAATGTATTCTTTTTAATGGCTGAGTAATATTACATTGTTTTATATGTATAATTCCATTCCATTATATGTACCACAGCGTCCTTATCCATTCGTCTACTGATGGGCATCTAGGTTGCTTCCATGTCCTGGCTATTATAAACAGTGCTGCGATGAACATTGGGGTACACGTGTCTCTTTCAGATCTGGTTTCCTCAGTGTTAATGCCCAGTAGTGGAATTTCTGGGTCATGTGGCAGTTCTATTTCAAGTTTTTAAGGAATCTCCACACTGTTCTCCATAGCGGCTGTACTAGTTTGCATTCCCACCAACAGTGTAAGAGGGTTCCCTTTTCTCCATACCCTCTCCAGCATTTATTGCTTGTAGACTTTTGGATAGCAGCCATCCTGACTGGCGTGTAATGGTACCTCATTGTGGTTTTGATTTGCATTTCTCTGATAATGAGTGATGTTGAGCATCTTTTCATGTGTTTGTTAGCCATCTGTATGTCTTCTTTGGAGAAATGTCTGTTTAGTTCTTTTGGCCAAAGTATTGAAGCTTCAGTTTTAGCATCAGTCCTTCCAATATTCGTTGGAATTCATTCAGGGTTGATTTCCTTTAGGATTGACAACATGATGGGGAGTTTATTAAAAATCAGCTTGTCATCAGTACAGCACATAATACAGCTATGATTGTATTTTGATGGCAGGATGATGCAAGATTTTTCTATTCTTTTTTACACTTCTGTGTTTCGAAAGTCCTAATCTAATGTGAACATTTGTGCATGTAGATGCACATTCAAGAAAACAACAAAGAGAAAGAGAACCCATTTCAGTTTGCACTAACTCTAAATGAATATGTACGTATTTTGTGGCAGAGCTGAGAGTGGGTGAGAACGTTTTTAAAACGCATTACTGCCGCCTCACTATTTGCAGAGCAGTCATCTGCTCCTAATTGAGAAGGAAAAGATACTAAATCCACATGGTTGGCTTCATATAACGTGTCACACACCTTTTTAAAAGTTACAAGCATCGTTAAAAGAGCACATATAATTAAAACATAAAAAGGAAAACAGAGAACGAGGCATCTAATACAAACAGAATCAATGCTTTTCCAATGCACTTGACGTTCTAAATACCGGGTGATTGAATTCTTCCTTGGGGAACACAGAGCAACAGATAAGGGCCCAGAATACCCAGAAACACTCTAGTGGGCCGACATGAGAGCAGGGGGGTATGGTTTAATGTTTGCAGAGGTTAAAAACCATGAAGGATTTGGTGGAGGGTGTTTAAGTTATAAAAGTCCAAATCACAGGCAGAGCCTCGTGGTAAACAAAAATTACACTGTGGAAGAGGAATATGTGAGTCAGTTTTGAAGTTTATGATGACATGTTCAGAACAAAATGTATTGCAGACAGGAAAAAAAAACAGTCAAAATGCCACCAAGAATTAGTTACAGTAAGCCCCCTACATGCTGATCCAAACCTTCAAGTTGTGATCTTTCAAAGGTGCAACCGTGCGGCCCATCAGCGTCAGGCGTGAGTGACGTTGCAGCCGGCCCTGCGTCTCCCGTTGCTGACGACCCTTCAGCTCTGCCGTCTCCCACCTCCTCTCCCTCCTCCAGTGGTTACTCTTTGAGCCTATCCACGCCATGCCAGCCCCGTGTTCCAGCTGTCATACTGTACCACTGCACTTTGCAAGGTGCTCTGCTGTAAGATCAAAAACGCTTTCTTAGATTTTTGTGTTTGTCTTTCATGCATTATCTTTGAAAAGCGTTATAAACCTGTCATGGTACAGTACGCGATAGCCGGAGTTAGCCTAGGGACCCAGCTAACACAGTGGGCCATACCGTTGTTGCTTTGTTTAGTTGCTAAGTCCTTTGTGCCCAGCTCTTTTCACGGGGTCACAGTGTTGAACATGACTGAGTGACTACACAACAACTATAAAGCTGATTGTGTTAGTCGGGTACCTAGGCTAACATCGTTGGACTTAGCAAATGAGTTGGTGCTTTTGGAAAAAAAGAACTCTTGGAAGGAAACTTGTTTGCATGTAAGAGTTGTTGTTATTGTCCAATCACCCAGCCCTGTCCAGCTCTTTGTGACCCCGTAGACTGCAGCCTGCCAGGCCTTCCTGTCCCTCACCATCTCCCGGAGACTGCACAAGTTCATGTTCACTATATCGGCGACGCCATCCAGCCATCTCATCCTCTGACGCCATCTTCTCCTTCTGCCCTCAGTCTTCCCCAGCATCTGGGACTTTTCTAATGAGCTGTCTGTTCACATCAGATGACCAAAATGCTGGAGCCTCAGCTTCAGCATCAGTCCTTCCAGGGAATGTTCAGGGTTGATCTCCTTTAAGATTGACTGGCTTGATCTCCTTGCTGTCCAAGGGACTTTCAGGGGTCTTCTCCAGCACCACAGTTCGAAGGCATCAACTAATCAACTGGTCCCTGTGACAGGCAAAAAAGTGTGAATGCTTGGGTGGGATGCAGGGTGATACAGGAGCAGAGAAAGCTGCTTCCACAGGCACTTGAATCACAAAGACCCCACTTCCCAATGCAGTGTGAATTTCTCCTCATTATTTCATTTTTTAATTCTTGGATAGATTTTTGTTTTAATTGAATTTGATTTTCTTTAAAATTTTAATTAACATGTCATTAGCAAATAGCAGTTACAAGACTAACAGTGTCAGATTTTGTGGGAGAAGGTGCATCACTTCATTCCGTGACTCTGGTTCTGTGCCTCATATGCTGTTCTGGGCCATCTAAGGAAGAGCCAACACGTGTCTGGGGTGTTGGGAGAACAAGGTGAAGGTCAGCGTGGTTCAGTCAGTGAGGAAAAGAGCCCCAGGGGTGGAGGTGCGATCATGAAGCCAGGAGAGATCTTGAGGGATTCATTCGTCCAAGGAAGAGACTTTAGATTTTATTTCCAATGTGATGGAAATTCATGGGCAGGTTGATTTTCCCTGGAGTGACATTATCTGATTTAGAAGGATCATTCTATATTACTCAGCCACTGAAATGAATGAAATAATGCCATTTGCAGCAAGATAAATGGACCTGGAGGGTGTCATACTGAGTGGAGTAAGTCAAGGGGAGAAAGAGAAATATTTCATGGCATCTCTTACTTGTGGGATCTAAAGAGAAGTGAAACAAATGAAATTATTTACAAATCAGAAATAGATTGGCAGATTTAGGGAACGAACTTAGGGTTGCTGGGTCGGGGGAAGAAAGGAGGAAGGGATAGTTAGGGAGTTTGGGATGGACGTGTGCACACTGCTATCTTTTAAATGGATAACCAACAAGGACCTACTATAGAGCACAGGGAACTCTGCTCCGCATTACCTGGCAGCCTGGCTGGGAGGGGAGTTTGGGGGAGAATTGGTACATATAAACATGTGACTGAGTCCCTTCCCTGTTCAACTGAAACTCGCAGCATTGTTAATCTGCTATGCTACAATACAAAATAAATTTTAAAAAAAATAGAAGAATCATTCTAGGTTTTGCAGGGACCTCTTAAGCAAAGAGGTCAGTTCAGGTGGCAGAAATGAAGGTGGTAAAATATGATCTTCTTTGGAATATGTCATGAAGATACAGCCAACAAACCTGGCTAGTGGATCAAATGTGGGGTGCCAAGATAATGGAGTTGATATTTATCGAGATGAACAATAACAGCTTTTCAAGAGGAAATTGAAGGATTTTTATACAGACTAACTTTGAAATGCCTGTTAAACACCCCGGGGCTGAGGTCACAAGTTGCCTGTTAGATTTATGAGCCAAAATTCAGACGACAAGGTGGAGGCTGGAGATAAAAATTTAGAAACCTTCCACATACAAATGGGTTTGAATGAGATCACCCAAACCATAGGCACCCAGACCGTAAATCATGAAAACATGGAGCTTAATCCTTTTCATAGATAGAAAACACGTGTGTCCTGATAGAAACAATCATTGTAAACATGGAACTTCTTGACAAACTCATCTATAAATTTGATGCCACCTTAATCAAAATCCCAAAGGAAGCTGCCATGAAATCTGAGCCTCTAATTTTGAAATGGGTTGGTCCGTATGTTACCGTGTTTGGGCATTTGAGCAACAGACAACCCAAAGTTGTTCAGGAGAAAAGGCTACTCCTTCGATCATGTACCTGGGAAGTCCAGTGATTAAACTGCTTTAGACTGGTTTATTTCAGCAGATTAGGGAGTTTTGTGCTTTGGGTTGCTGGGCCATATTTCCTTCTGTCTGTTGTCTTTATCTCCATCCTGGCTCCCCTGAGTGCAGAAAGCAGTGGTGGTCTAGTGCAGGAAGGAACACTTCTCATGGGAGTGAGTTTCTTTCTCCCAAAGACACAGAAGGTCTGTCCCCAGAGTTCCCTGGCAATCTGTCATCCAGGCTTGGCCTGCACAGGGGCATATGCTCATGCCGATTCCTGGGCCCCAGTCACTGACATCAATTAATCTTAGGTCTGTAGCTCTGTCAAAGGTATGGTTTTTCCAGTAGTCATGTATGGATGCGAGAGTTGGATCATAAAGAAGGCTGAGCACTGAATAATTGATGCTTTCAAATTCTGGTGCTGGAGAAGACTCTTGAGAGTTCCTTGGACAATAAGGAGTTCAAACTAGTCCATCCTAAAGGAAACCGACCTTGAACATTCATTGTATGGGCTGATGCTGAAGTTGAAGCTCCAATACTTTGGCCACTTAATGGGAAGAGCTGACTCTTTGGAAAAGACCCTGATGCTTGGAAAGATTGAAGACAGAAACAGAAGGGGGTGGCAGAGGATGAGATGGTTGGATGGCATCACTGACTCATTGGCTATGAATTTGAGCGAACTCTGGGAGACAGTGAAGGACAGAAGAGCCTGGCGTGCTCTAATCCACAGATTCATGAAGAAACTTGGCAACTGAACAGCACCAGTGACAACAACAACTGATGCTTTGTGCTGAGGAACAGGACCTGCGTGGTGGAGGGCAGGCAGAGATGACCAAGTGAAAACTGACAGCTTTCAATTAGGGAGGGCAAAGAGAGCAATGAACCCCAGGTAAGAAAGCAGTAGTACATGGGACTGTAACAGAGAAAAACTGTACCCCAAAAGCAAAGTCGTGTTTGGAAAGAAGAATAGCAATGAAGAATTTGCCTCCTAAATAACAAGGCAACCTGTAAAATGGTAGTAATAGAAAGGTTTTATATTGGCACCAGAATGGACAAATGAGCCCATGAAAGAGAAGAGTCCAGAACAGACATATATATGTATACATATAACCTATGCATCATACACGTGTATTATGGGGCTTCCCTGGTGGCTCAGTGGTAAAGAATCTGCCTGCCCATGCAGTGACATGAGTTTGATCCCTGGGTTGGGAAGAGCCCCTGGAGGAGGACATGGCAACCCAGTCTAGTATTCCTGTCTGGGAAATCCTAAGGACAGAGAAGCTTGGAGGTCTTCAGTCCATGGGAGTCACAAAAGAGTCAGACGCGACTTAGAGACTAAACAGCAATGCATGCATTATATACACACATATACATAGAAAGCATTTACTGTAGAATAAAGGCCGCATTTAAAACCAGTAGACACCAGAGACTCGCCTGTGGTCCAGGCAAGTGAAGACTTTGCCTTCCAATGCAGGGGATGTGGGTTCAATCCCTGGTGTAAGGAGGTAAGATCCCACGTAACTCTCGGCCAAAATACCAACACATAAGCAGAAGCAATATTGTGATAAATTCAATGAAGACTTTAAAAATAGTCCACATCAAAAAAAAAAAAAAAACCTAAACAAATAGAAAACAGTAAATAGCAAATAATTCAATAAATGGTACCATATGATCAGCTACACATTTGCGAAGCAATAAAGTTAGGGCCTAACTTCACAAGACACAAAAATAAACTCCAACTACAAACAAAGAGCTCAAGATAGAATGTGTGTGTTAATTCTCAAAGAAATGAGAAAATATTTGTTTTACAATCTTTTGGCGAGGGAACACATTTCTAAGCAGGTCACAAAGCCCAGTAACCATAAAAGTAAAGGCTGACACATTGTGTAAGATGAAAATTGAAATCATTTATGAGACAAGAGATGACATTCTAAATCTAAGAGCCTGGGAGGAAATATTTTCATACTAATGGCAGATAAGTATCTAGTTATTTAATATCCAAAATAGGAAGAGAGTGCCTGCAGGCTTCTTGAAGTCCAACGCCTTCAAGCTTGGAGAATTTCCTGCCCATGGGTGATGGAAGCCCCCACCCCAGGAGGCCCACAGACAATGGCTGACAGGTACAGGATCAGAAGGACTACTCTTTGGCCCTTAAGGGGACCACTCCATGGTGTCCTGCAGAGCCCCAACCCACCACCACCAACCAGGTCAGCCCAAGGCCAGACCCTGGGATGATTCATTTTGATCAGCTCATCCCTTCCTTTTTTCCTTCCCTATCTCACTCCCTGGATAAGCTCACACCCATCCTGTGGCCAGGTAAGATCCACTGCTGGGGACCTCCCTGCCCCTATAGCCCCACCCTAGTTCCTTCTGATCAAAGTCACCCCAAAGGGAAATTCCTCTGACCCCCAAGACCAACGCAATCCCCTCTGTTATTTGCCCTTAGCATCCCAAACCTCTGTTACAGCTATTACATATGGCCACTTCACAGATTCATCTCACCTGCTGGGCAGTTGAGACTTCACCTCCGTTGTTCCTTGTTCAGTCACTAAGTTGTGTCCAACTCTGTGACCCCATGAACTGCAGCACGCCAGGCTTCTCTGTCCTTCACTGTCTCCCAGAGCCTGCTCAAATTCATGTCCATTGAGTTGGTGATGCCATCTAACCATCTCATCCTCTGTCATCCCTTTCTCCTCCTGCCCTCAATCTTTCCCAGCATCAGGGTCTTTTTCAATGAGTAAGCTCTTCCTATCATGTGGCCAAAGTATTGGAGCTTCAGTTTCAGCATCAGTCCTTCCAACGAATATTCATGGTTGATTTCCTTTGGGGTTAACTGGTTTGATCTCTTCCTGTTCAAGGGACTCTCAAGAATCTTATCTTGTTATAATATATTAACCCAAAATCTGTATCCTCTTATCTCAGTTCATATCCAAAGAGGGGTAAGAGAAAGCTACCAATGAAAGATCCCTTAACCATCATTTGTCTGGATAAAAGCTCACGTGAAATGAGAAAAGGATAAGAAAAATGCTCAGAAAGTTGGGAGAAAATGGAAAAACAAAAAAAGGGGATTGCCTTCCAAATAAGAAATACCACTATTCACATCTTAAAATGGATCAACCTGAAAACCAAACTTAGAATGAGCAAGTTGTTAGACTGTTCATTTTTTTAAAGGCAAATGAAGGAAAGAAAAAAATTATGACAGTGTAAAGAGGGGGAATAAACCATTTCAAAACACTGAAGCCACTTGATAATTTGGAGAAAAAATGAAGTCACAAAGAAGAAATATAGGTAGACCAGATCTACTGGCAAAATTATCCATCCCCCATCATGAAAAATCATTCTCACTCTTGGGGAACTTCCCTGGATATTTGAGTGGTCCCCTGGATCTTTGTGACAGAATGATGCAGGAAGAACCCAAGCTTAGGAATGGTGATGGCTAAGGCAGACAGTCTCTTGTACCAAATTATCTAATCTCTTGTATGAAATTGACATATTAAGGATGAGTTATCATGTGTTTATTAACGTTTTTACTACCATTTGGGAATCTATCCTCTCCACACATTACACAGTAGGAAGCACGCTGCCATTGGTTCAAATCATTGATTAAACTGTCACAGATATGACAGTGATTTTTTTAAACATATTGTTGGAAGTAAAGGAAATTATCTTGAACTTAATGTCTCTCAAAGTACTTGAGAGAATTCTCATAAAGTGAATCCCCAAATCTCCAAAACTCTAGGAAACTAGCAGATGAAAAAAAATTACAGATAGGAGGGAAATGAGCTGCTCAACGAATGCTATTAATATAAAGCATATTGCTGTGGAATTGTGAAATTCTCTGCAGATTACCAGAGACAAAAAGAGAAACCTTATATATATTACATTGCTAACTATTGTGCATTGCATAGAGATTCCAAACAAAACCAGAACATCGTTAAGATACATTTTGAGGACAAATGTTTCCATTTAGTTCCCAATTAATACTTCTAAAACAATTTTTATAGGCTGCTTTTCAAAACCAGCTATTTTTTTCTTTTAACTTAAAAACACTTGTAGAGCAGCTTTAGATTCCCTGCAAATTCGAGCAGAAGGGACAAGTGTTTCCCTGGATCTCCTGCTCCCACACATCACGGTCTCTGCCATAATCAAGATCCCCACTGGAGTGGTGTGTTTGTTACAACTGATGAACCCACGTTGATATAATTACCCAAAGTCTACAATTTATATTAGGGTTCACTCTTTGTATTCTACAGGTTTGGATGTTTAATGACATGTATCTGCCATCGTAGTATCATAAAGAGTGTTTGCATTGCCCTAAAAATCCTCTGTGCTCCACCTGTTCTTCACTCCCGTTCCCCTAACCTCTGACGACCTTGTCATTTTTCCTTGGAATCACACTGTATGTACTCTTTTCAGGCTGGCTTCTTTTACTTAGTATTGGTAATACGAATTCAAGATTCCTCCATGTGAAAAAACATTTAAGATATTTTCATGACTTGGTTGCTCATCTATTTTTAGCACTGAAAAAAACATTCCATTGTCTAGACTACAAAGTTTATTTATCATTTCCCCTACCAAAGGACACCTTGGCTGTTTCTAATTCTTAGCAATAATTCATCAGAAAGCTGCTATAAACATCCATGTGCAGGTTTTTAGGTGGGTGGAAGTTTTACGCTCTTTTGGGCAAGACAATTTTTAAATAATGACAATACTGGAAACTCACATTTACTGGGCTGTTGAGAGCATTACATGGATTAACACAAGTCCATATGATCAACTCAGAGCCTGGCTTATAATCAGTGATCAGGAAACTCACACAGGGGCTCTGTATAGACATAGAGGGGCGGGATGAGGAGGAAGATGGGAGGGAGGTTCAAAAGGGAGGAGATACGTGTATACCTCTGGCTGATTCATGCTGGGGTTTGACAGAAAACAACAAAATTCTGTAAGGCATCATCCTTCAATAAAAAATAGATTAAAAAAAATAGGTGATGAGGAAATATTAGTCTAATGCAAATATTCTTTATTGCTTCCCTGGCTAGGAGGTATCCAAAAGGTATTTACTTCTCTCTTAGGGTCAGTATATCTGTGGACGGGACTTCCTTTGGTCTAGAGGTCGTCAGGAATGGGCCTCAGAGATAGATAGGCTTCCCAGGTGACTTAGTGGTAAAGAACCTGCCTGCCAATGTTGAAGACATAAGAGACATGGGTTTGATCGCTGGGTGGGAAAGATCCCCTGGAGGAGGAAATAACAACCGACTCCAGTATCCCTGCCTGGAGAATCTCATGTAGCCTGGCGGGCTACAGTTCACGGGGTCGCAAAGAGTCAGACATGGCTAAAGTGATTTAGCACACAGCAGGATGGATGGGAACAGCAAAGGATGCGTGTTGCATGATGTGGGGGTGGGGTGGGCTTGCAATCTTTGGTCCCGCTCTTGAGAAGGGGACTCCATCTCCCAGAAAGGCTTAGCATGGCCTCTGATGAGAGAGTGACCGAAAGAGTCAAGGGTGTTAGAAAGTTGATTAGTTAGAAAGTTGGAGAAAGTATTAGAAAGTTAACACTTCCCCTAAGCTGAGCGACTGAACTAAACTGAACTGAACTAAGCTTGTGGAAAGTGGAATTTCACATTCCAGGAGTGGTTTTCTGGAACTGCAGGCCAGAAGTAAGGACTAAGGATTATGTTAGTTACTTTAAGCATGAAGAGACATCTTCTCTCTGCTTCTCCTCTGTAATGAACTAGGACATCCTAATATTAAACAGGCCTCCACATCCTAGGGGAGAGGGGCTGGGCTGCAACGACTGAGGGCTGGAGAAGCCACATCCACTCTCTGGGCATCTCAAATCAGAGTTCCAGGGGGGAGACTTTCCATAGTCAGAAACTCATGCTCCCCGGGGGCCTGCTGCCAGTGAGACAAGAAGCATGGGGCCTCTTCGTGTGCATGGGGCCCGGCATGAATTTTAAGTCTGATCTGCAAGAGCATCTGTTCAGTTCAGTTCAGTTCAGTCGCTCAGTCATGTCCGACTCTTTGCGACCCCATGAATCGCAGCAGGCCAGGCCTGTAATTTGGTTCAAACCTCCCCTTGGCTTCATTCGATCTCACAGCGTCCTGTCTGTTGACCTTGGATGCTCTTTTGATGTCCTGCAGACTCTGTAACCCCGCTTACTTTGGGGTCTTCCCTGGTTACACTTCCCTCTGCTGGAACACCACGTCCTCTGACTACCCACACCTTCCCCATTGTGCAGGGCCAACCTCTCCAGATGCTGCCAAGGTCTTCAGCAGCCTTGCATTGCTGAGTTGCCATCACATTTCTAGTGTTGTGGTTGATGGCCAACAAATCACTGTTAGGTGATCTAAAAGCCCAAAGATACAGTGTGTATCATGTGTATTTAGAGAACAGAAGTAACTTCAGGTTTATAAAATAGAAAAATCAGCATGGGCCTGAAAAAGAGATAACAATGAAAATGAATTTTGTCCTCAAAATAGTCAACATGCAAGGACCATTTACAGCAGTTTTTAAACTCTGTGAACTTGTACATGCATGCATTAATCACACACTTGTGTCCAGTTCTTTGCAATCCCATGCACTGTAGCCTGCCAATTTCTTCTGTCCATGGAATTTTCCAGGCGAGCATATTTGAGTGGGTTGCCATTCCCTTCTGCAGGGTATCTTCCCCACCCAGGGATAGATCCACATCTCCTGCATTGCAGGGAGATTGTTTGCTGTCTGAGCCACCAGAGAAACTTGTGTATAAATTTTAAAATGGGTTCCGACGATGTTTAAGCGGCATCCATTCTTGAGTTTGGATTATTTTTCTGCATTCTCTTTATCAGGGTTTACAGACCTCAGCCCTGTTGACAGTTGGGTCTGGGTGATGCTCCTGATGGGGCTGTCCAGGACACTGTAGGGTGGTCAGCAGTGTGCGTGGTTTTAATGTACTACATGCCAGCAGCAAACCCACCCAGACATCAGTCGTGACAACCAGAGATGTCTCCAGGCTTTGGCAACTGTCCCCCGCAGGAGCAGAACCGCCCTGCATTGAGAATCATTGCTGTAAAATAATGCTACATTTTTATGCTACATGCCAGGTATTAATAGTACAGAGGAGTGATTCCCATAACAAGTTTTGAGTCAGCCATACCTGAGTTCAAATAACACCTCACATTTACATTGTACATCAGTTCAGTTCAGTTCAGTTACTTCACATCATTTAGCCTGTTTGCTCACGTGGAAAACAAGGAATACCTGTCTCACAAGGTCACTTTGAGAAATAATTTGGACCATTCATGTGATGCACTTGACACAGTGCTTGAATTATAATAAGCAGGTAATAGACAATAGCCATCATTACTCCTAACAATAAGCAGCAGACTGCATCCAGAGATTTTGTTTAATGCCATTGTGAATATCATGATGTCTACAGCTCTCCATGATAAGGAATCCTATTTGGCATAGGTTTAGGTGAGGATTTAAAGTAGGCTCTCCTGGTGGCTCAGACAGTAAAGAATCCATCTGCAATTCAAAATACCGAGATTCCATCCCTGGGTTGGGAAGATCCCCTGGAGAAGGGAATGGCAACCTCTTCCAGTATTCTTGCCTGGAAAATTCCATGGACAGAGGAGCCTGGCAGGCTACAGTCCATGGGGTTGCAAAGAGTCAGACACAGCTGAGTGGCTAACACTTTCACTTCCACTTCAGGTGAAGATTTAAAGTAATGAGGTACAAGACAAGCCCCTGTAATGTGATGGAGGGTGGGGGGAACAGAGTAGAGAGACAGCAAAGAAGGCTGTTTATTCATCCATTTCCTCATTTATTCAATGAGCTCTGCATATCCTTCCTAGAGTGTGCAGTGGAGGAAGGGGGATAAGATACAGTCTCTGATCTGGAGCTGCTCAAAGTCTAGAAAAATCTCAGAGAATAGGAGAAAGTCAAGACCACTGAGAGAAGCTGCCAAGGGGCAAGAATTTTGGTGAGCACTTGGGAAGAAGGCAAAGCCTCCCTGGGTTTTATTGACTGGATGCAATTAAAGTCTCCTGTTAAAATTGGAACTCTGAGTGAGCACAGATGCAGCCAGCCCTGCCGGTCCTGAGAAGCAGTCATCAGTTATTGGGGATGGGACACAAACCCGGGTCCTTTTCAGTTCAGTTCAGTTCAGTCCCTCAGTGGTGTCTGATTTTCTGCAACCCCATGGACTGCAGCACGCCAGGCCTCCCTATTGTTCACCATCCCCTGGAGCTTGCTCAAGCTCATGTCCATCAAATCGGTGATGCCATCCAACCATTTCATCCTCTGTCATGCCCTTCTCCTCCTGCCTTCAGTCTTTCCCAGCATCAGGGTCTTTTTTCCAGTGAGTCAGGTGGCCAAAGTATCCTTTTCCTGCTCCTGCAGATCCTTTCATTCTCTCTGTCACAGACTTTGGTGTTGGATAAGGTGTATCTAGCTCGAGTGTCCACTAAGAGCCAAGATGTCTTAATCCAGAAACACTCAGGGTTGATCTGCCCATGAGGTAAACGTTAACCGATGGAAACAGAAGAGAAGTGGGCACAGAGCCTGCACCGGGAGAGGCGCTGCCTGCCAAGTGAGCACCCCCGCTGGGCAGGCTGCTTGTCCTCTTGTGGCTTCTGGTGTAGCCCCATTCAGTCTGCAGTGCAGCCCTCACACTGCCTCCCATGTTTCCTGCTATTCTGCCTTCCAAAATAGCAGCCCCTTAGGTGGCTCAGAACATAAATAATCTGCCTGCAAAGAGGAGGCCCAGGTGCGATCTCTAGGTCAGGAAGGTCCCCTGAGAAGGAAATGACAACCCACTCCAGGATTCTTGCCTGGAGAATCCCATGGACAGAGGAGCCTGGCGGGCTACAGAGTTGGACACAACTGAGCAACTCACACATAGGTACACACACTCTTTGTTTCAGGGTCTGTCTTTCTAAAGGCACTTGGTTAAAACACCATGTTTTCTGAACTAGAAAGCTTCCATAGAATTTGGATGTTCAAAGACAAATTCAGTAGGATTTGCTTTAACTTTTATTGGTGCTGTTTTTTCATTTTGTACCAACTCATGGACAATAGGAATTAGATGTTAACACCAAGGCAGTATTGTATTATCCATGGGTTGTTGTACAAAACCACACTTACTGGATTGGCTAAAAAGATCATTTGAGTTTTCCTGTAAGATGTTATGGAAAAACCCAATCAAACTTTTTGGCCAAGCCAATATATACTAATAGACATAAATAAATAAGTGGACCCACCAGTTTGGGCACAGTAATAGAAAAATCTAGAGAAAGCTGCCCAGTTAGGGATTTTCTTGCCTGAGTGGGTTACAAGTCACAGTAGAAGCTTCCAGGAAGCATAAAATCCGGCAAGACAAATCATGCCCACTCCTAAATTTAGTTTGCTGCACCTATCAGCAACAGATTGGCATAGTAAATCGACTGGATTTGTGATACGACTGGTGGACATTTAGTAGCTAGTGGGAAAACGGCTATAAGCATTTCCATCTCCCCTAGCAAAAGAGAAATATGAGTCTATTATCTTGAGTATAGTAGTCTCATTGTACGGTTCTAGAGTGAAAACTCTTTCACAGAAGAGACAAGCTGTCAGGTAGCTCAAAGATTATTTTCAAGAAATTCTGAACACTCAGTGAGATATATATAGCCTTGGAGGGAATTTATTTGGACTTTCCAGAAGAAGCAAAGATAGCATTAGAGCTGTGGTGTCTGCTTTTGTAATGGGCCATTTAAAAAAAAAAGTTAGAAATTGCCTGGATAATGTAGTTCACTATTTTTTAAAGGTAGGAAAAATTATCCCAGATATTATTAATCTAATATCTTAATACTTGAAAGAGGAAAGAATAATAGAAGAAGATTTTAAAGAGAAAATGTACACATATCTCTTTCAATTCTGGTTTCTTCAGTGTGTATGCCCAGCAGTGGGGTTGCTGGGTTATACGGCAGTTTTATTTCCAGATTTTTAAGGAATCTCCACACTGTTCTCCATAGTGGCTGTACTAATTTACATTCCCACCAACACTGTAAGGGGGTTCCCTTTTCTCTGCATCTTCTCCATCATTTATTGCTTGTAGACTTTTGGATAGCAGCCATTCTGACTGGCATGAAATGGCACCTCATTGTGATTTTGGTTTGCATTTCTCTGACAATGAGTGATATTGAGCATCTTTTCATGTGTTTGTCAGCCATCTGTATGTCTTCTTGGGAGAAATGTCTGTTTAGTTCTTTGGTCCACTTTTTGATTGGGTTGTTTATTTTTCTGGAATTGAGTTGCAGGAGTTGCTTGTATATTTTTGAGATTAATTCTTTGTCCATTGCTTCGTTTGCTATTATTTTCTCCCATTCTGAAGGCAGTCTTTTCACCTTGCTTATAGTTTCCTTTGTTGTGCAAAAGCTTTTAAGTTTCATTAGGTCCCATTTGTTTATTTTTGCTTTTATTTCCAATATTCTGGGAGGTGGGTCATAGAGGATCCTGCTGTGGTTTACATCGCAGCACTATTTATAATAGCTGGGACATGGAAGCAACCTAGACGTCCATCAGCAGATGAATGGATAAGAAATCTGTGGTACATATACACAATGGAATATTACTCAGCCATTAAAAAGAATACATTTGAGTCAGTTCTAATGAGGTGGATGAAACTGGAGCCTATTATACAAAGTGAAGTAAGCCAGAAAGAAAAACACCAATACAGTATACTAATGCATATATATGGAATTTAGAAAGATAGTAACAATAACCCTGTATGTGAGACACCAAAAGAGACACAGATGTATAGAACAGACTTTTATACTCTATGGGAGAGGGCAAGGGCAGGATGATATGGGAGAATGGTGTTGAAACATGTAAATTATCATATGTGAAATGAATCGCCAGTCCAGGTCTGATGCATGATACAGGGTGCTCGGGGCTGGTGCGCTGGGATGACCCAGAGGGATGGGATGGGGAGGGAGGGGGGAGGGGGGTTCAGGATGGGGAACACATGTGCACCCGTGGCGGATTCATGTCAGTGTGTGGCAAAACCACTACAATATTTTAAAGTAAATAAATTAATAAAACTGGAAAAAAAAAAGAAAACTAAGATCATGGCATATGGTCCCACCACTTCATAGCAAATAGATGGGGAAACAATGGAAACAGTGATAGACTTTATTTTCTTGGGCTCCAAAATCACTGTGGATGGTGATTACAGCCATGAAATTAAAAGATGCTTGTTCCTTGGAAGAAAAGCTATGACCAACCTAGGCAGCAAATTAAAAAGCAGAGACACTACTTTGCCAACAAAGGTCCATCTAGTCAAAGCTATGGTTTTTCCAGTAGTCATATATGGATGTGAGAGTTGGACCTTAAAGAATGCTGATCGCCAAAGAATTGATGCTTTTGAACTGTGGTGTTGGAGAAGACTCTTGAGAATCCCTTGGACTGCAAGGAGATCTAACCAGTCAATCCTAAAGGAAATCAGTCCTGAATATTCATTGGAAGGACTGATGCTGAAGCTGAAACTCCAATCCTTTGGCCACCTGATGTAAAAAAGTGACTCATTGGAAAAGACCCTGGTGCTAGGAAAGATTGAAGGCAAGAGGAGAAGGGGACAACAGAGGATGAGATGGTTGAACGGCATCACCAACGCAATGGACATGAGTTTGGGTTGTCTCCGGGAGATGGCGACGGACAGGGAAGCCTGGCGTGCTGCAGTCCATGGGGTTGCAAACAGTCAGACACAACTGAGTGACTGAACTGTTACTGTTACTGTTAAAAGGGTAATTATCTTTTGATTTTAACCTTTCAGAGTTACTTCAATTTTCTGGACTTAATTTAGCAAACTAATAAACAATTCAATAAAAAAATAAAATAAAGAGAAAATGTAAATACTAATATATCTTAAAGACTATAGAAGAGGCCCTTGTCATAATTATGAAACATATAATTTATAATAATTGAATTTTAGTTGATATGAAAAATGGAGGTTTTCCCTAAGGGGCTGAAAATTATGTTGGGGGGAGAAAAAAGTCTTACTCTCATATATAAAACATATTTATGCACAGAATAAATAACATCTATAAAGTATATCTGTGGGATTAAGATTTCATAAGGGCAATTAGAAGAAATGTGTCTAAAAATTCCTTAGGGGAATTACAATGAAAATAAAAGCTTAAGAAATGTTACATTAAGGGGTGAAATTGTTCTATAAGAGAAACAAATTCAATTCAAAGTATACTTATTAAAAATATGTGTTAAAATATATTTTCTAACATATTAAATATATGTTGCAGTTGTTGTTCGGTCACTAAGTTGTGTCTGACTCATTGTGATCCCATGGACTATAGCATGCCAGGCTTCCCTGTCATTCACTATCTCCCAGAGTTTGCTCAAACTCATGTCCATTGAGTAAGTGATGCCATCTAACCATCTTATCCTCTGTCACTCCTTTCTCCTCCTGCCCTCCATCTTTGCCAGCATCAGAGTCTTTTACAATGAGATGAATTGGCTCTTTGCATCAGGTGGCCAAAATATTGGAACTTCAGCCATCAGCATCAGTCCTTCAAATGGTCCTCCAAATGAATGTTTAGGGTGGCTTTCCTTTAGGATTTATTGGTTTTGTCTTCTTGCAGTCCAAGGGACTCTCAAGAGGCTTCTGCAACACCACAATTTGAAGCATCAATTCTTTGGTTCTCAGCCTTCTTTATGAGCCAACTCTCACATCCGTACATGACTACTGGAAAAGCCACAGCTTTGACCATATGGACCTTTGTCAGCAAAGTTATGTCTCTGCTTTTTAACATGCTGTCTAGGTTTGTCATAGCTTTCCTTCAAAGCATCTTTTAACTTCATGGCTGTAGCCACCACCTGCAGTGATTTTGGAGCTCAAGAAGATAAAATCTGTCACTGCTTCCACTTTCTCTCCCTTCTATTTGCCATGAAGTGATGGGACCAGATGCCATGATGTTAGTTTTTTGAATGTTGAGTTTTAAGCCAACTTCTTCACTTTTCACTCTCATCAAGAGGCTTTTTGGTTTCTCCTCACTTTCTGCCACTTGAGTGTTATCATCTGCATATGTGAGGTTGTTTATATTTCTCCTGACAGTGCCAAAGAATTGATGCTTTCAAACTGTGGTGCTGGAGAAGACTCTTGAAAGTCCCTTGGACAGTAAGGAGATCAAATCCATCAATACTAAAGGAAATCAACCTTGGATATTCATTGGAAGGTCTGATGCTGAAGCTAAGCCTCCAATACTTTGGCCACCTGATATGAAGAGCCAACTCATTGGAAAACACTCCGATGGTGGGAAAGATTGAGGGCAGGAAGAGAAGGGGTTAACAGAGGATGAGATGGTTGGGTGGCACTACTAACTCAATGGATATGAGTTTGAACAAAGTCTGGGGGACAGTGGAGGACAGGGAAGCCTGGTGTGCTGCAGTCCTTGCGGTCTCAAAGAGTCAGACAGGACTTAGCGACTGAACACCAACAACAACAATCTTGATTCCAGCCCAGCATTTCACATGATATATTCTGCAAAGCAGTTAAATAAATAGGGTGACAATATATAGCCTAGTCTTACCCCTTTCCCAATTTTGAACCAGTCAGTTGTTCTGTGTAAGGTTCTAACTGTTGTTTCTTGATCTGCATATGGGTAAGGTGGTCTAGTATTCCCTTCTTTAAGAATTTTCCACACTTTGTTGTGATCCACACAGTCAAAGGCTTTAATATAACCAATGAAGCACAAGTAGATATTTTTCTGGAATTCTCTTGCTTTCCCTATGAGCCAATGAATGTTGGCAATTTGATTTGTGGTTCTTCTGCCTTTTCTAAATCTAGCTTGTACATCTGGAAATTCTCAGTTCACGTTTTGCTGAAACCTTGCTTGGAGGATTTTGAGCATAACCTTACTAGCGTGTGAAATGGACACAACTGTAAAGTAGTTTGTATATTCTTTGGCATTGCCCTTCTTTGGGATTGGAATGAAAACTGACCTTTTCCAATCGTGTGGTCACTGCTGAGTTTTCCAAATTTGCTGGCATATGGAGAGGGCATGTTCACAGTATCATTTTTTTAAGATTTTAAATAGCTCACCTGAAATTCCATCAGTTCCACTAACTTTGTGTGTAGTAATGCTTCCTAAGGCCCACTTGACTTCACTCTCCAGGATGTCTGGCTCTAGGTGAGTGTCCACACCATTATGGTTATCCAGGTCATGAAGACTTTTTTGTATAGTTCTTCTATATGTTCTTGCCAATTTTTTTTTTCTTAATATCTTCTGCTTCTGTTAAGTCCTTACAGTTTCTGTCTTTTATCATGCCCATCTTTGCAAGAAATGCCTCCTTGGTATCTCCAACTTTCTTGACGAGATCTCAAATTTTTCCCATTCTACTGTTTTCCCTCTACTTTGCATGGTTTGTTTAGGAAGGCCTTCTTATCTATCCTCCCTATTCTCTGGAATTCTGCATTCAGTTGGATATATCTTTCCCTTTCTCCCTTGCGTTTCATTTCTCTTCTTTCCTCAGCTATTTGTAAAGCCTCCTCAGACAGCCATTTTGCCTTCTCACATTTTTTTTCCTTTGGGATGATTTTGGTCACTACCTCCTGTACAATGTTACAAACCTCAGTCCTTAGTTCTTCAGGCACTCTATCTACCAGATCTAATTCCTTGAATCTATTTGTCATTTCCACTGTATAATCATGGGGATTTGATTTAGGTCATACCTGAATGGCCTAGTGATTTTCCCTACTTCCTTCATTATAAGCCTTAATTTTGCAGTAAGAAGTTCATGATCTGAGCCACAGTCAGCTCCAGGTCTTCTTTTTGCTGACTGTATAGAGCATCTCCACCTTTGACTGCAAAGAATATAATCAATCTGATTTTAGTATTGACCATTTGGTGATATCTCTGTGCAAAGTTATTTCTTGCATTGTTGGAAAAGGGTGTTTGCTATGACTTGTGCATTCTCTTGGCAAAATTCTGTTAGCCTTTGCCCTGCTTGATTTTGTACTTACTCCAAGGCCAACCTTGCCTGTTACTCCAGGTATCTCTTCACTTCCTATTTTACATTCTAATTCCCTATAGTGAAGAGGGAATCTTTTTCTGATGCCATTTCTAGATGGTTTTGTAAGTCTCCATAGAATTGGTCAACTTTGGCTTCTTTGGTATCAGTGGTTAGGACATAGACTTGGATTTTTGTGATGTTGAATAGTTTGCCTTGGAAATGAATGGAGACCATTCTGTAGTTTTTGAAACTCGAGTACTGCATTTTGGACTCTTGCTGAATATAATACATATTGAATATTTACTGTATACTAAATTAAATATTAATTTAAATTAATTATATAAATGTATAACTAAAATGGACCAACAGACTGGCTCCAGATAGGAAAAGGAGTACGTCAAAGCAGTATATTGTCACCCTGCTTATTTAACTTCTGTGCAGAGCACATCATGAGAAACGCTGGGCTGAAAGAAGCACAAGCCGGAATCAAGATTGCCGGGAGAAATATCAATAACCTCAGATATGCAGATGACACCACCCTTATGGCAGAAAGTGAAGAGGAATGAAAAAACCTCTTGATGAAAGTGAAAGAGGAGAGTGAAAAATTTGGCTTAAAGCTCAACATTCAGAAAACTAAGATCATGGCATCTGGTCCCATCACCTCATGGGAAATAGATGGGGAAACAGTGGAAGTAGTGTCAGACTTTATTTTTGGGGGCTCCAAAATCACTGCAGATGGTGACTGCAGCCATGAAATTAAAAGACGCTTACTCCTTGGAAGGAAAGTTATGACCAACCTAGATAGCATATTAAAAAGCAGAGACATTACTTTGCCGACAAAGGTTCGTCTAGTCAAGGCTATGGTTTTTCCAGTGGTTATGTATGGATGTGAGCGCTGGACTGTGAAGAAAGCTGAGAGCTGAAAAATTGATGCTTTTGAACTGTGGTGTTGGAGAAGACTCTTGAGAGTCCCTTGGGCTGCAAGGAGATCCAGCCAGTCCATCATAAAGGAAATCAGTCCTGGGTATTCATTGGAAGGACTGATGTTGAAGCTGAAACTCCAATACTTGGCCACCTCATGCGAAGAGTTGACTCATTGGAAAAGAACCTGATGCTGGGAGGGATTGGGGGTAGGAGGAGAAGGGGACGACAGAGGATGAGATGGTTGGATGGCATCACTGACTCGATGGGCATGAGTGTGAGTAAACTCCAGGAGTTGGTGATGGACAGGGAGACCTGGCGTGCTGCGATTCACAGGGTTGCAAAAAATCAGACACAACTGAGTGACTAAACTGAACTGATAACTAAAATACGTTCTATAAGTTACATATTATCTGAAATATATCATATATTGAATAATTACTGTGTTGCCATGCCCTCCTCCAAGATATCTTTCCAACCCAGGAAGCAAACCTGCATCTCCTATGTCTCCCAAATTGGCTGGCAGGTTCTTTACCACTAGCATCACCTGGGAACCCAGATACATAATAGACGGACAGAAAAATAGAATAAATATTAATTGAATAAGTACTCGTGTTAGAAAACTCTGGAAAAGCTTAAGTCATGCTAAGCCCTGGTAGAATATAGAGGCCAGGATTCTGTGTGCGGGGAGGATTATTTTGTCTGGAGAGGAGGACGCACGTGTGAACTGGGGCATGAGAGTCCGCGAGAACGGTGTGTTGGCAGTAACCCCGAGCATGGTGTGTCCAGCTGAGTGTGAGGACAAGTCTTGAGGACAAGGGCAAGAGGCTCCAGACCAAAGGGCTGCCGCCATCCTGATGGGGGGCGGGAGGAAGGAGCCCTGCGTTAGCCCAGAGGGGAGGACCCGGCAGAAGTGGTGAAGGAGGCCGGGCGGAAAACCAGGGCATTCAGGATCCAGACCGGACACTGCTTCCCAGGAAACCACTTCAGGAGAGACCAACTGAGCAAGCGACTGGAAGTTGCTGCCTGACATTTGGGCTCTGGATTGGGGGAACGGCCGATTCCCAACGATAACCAAAAACACATGCGGTGTGTTTATATTTGGTGTGTGGAAATGTGACGAGGAAATCAAAGGCACGCGGAAGGCTGATGAAATCGTTTTCCACAAAACCAAGAAACCGACAAGAAAAAGAAAGATTTTTAACCACTTCTTCATCAACTTCGATTTCTCGTGTCTGCCCCCTTTATATTCTGAGAGAAATTAAAAAAACTAGACATCCCCTGTTCCTGACTTAAAAAAAAAAAGTCCAGATAATTTAAGCATATTTTTAGCACTTGATTCATTGAATACATGTGTGGTCTGATAATATCCTCCACCACAAAAATGTCACAAATAATGGCAGTCATGCTTTCTGCTAAAATGCAGATTAATCATAGTGGATATATTACATATGTTCCTCTGTTCTAAATCAAGGACATCCTCTATAGGGACTTCAGTGGGAAGAGAATATTGGTCATTTCAGTTGTACTCAAAAAGAAGTGGTGTCTGGAAATTTATGCTAAATTAACTAAAAGAGAGCAAAGAAGAATCCAGAAATAGAAAGACTTTGAACTGCATCGAGAGTCATCTCTGAGTTAAGTTCACACTCTCTGAAATGCCTCATTTTATTTCCAAAGTTCTCTCACATGAATTGTGTCACCCAAGTGGTGGAAAGTGGGGATAAATGACAAGACTCTGTTGCCACTAGGAGGGGAAAAAAAAAAAAAAAAGGTGTCTTAGAGACAAGTGTCTTCTCTCATTTCATATATCAATAGCTTTGGAGCCACAAAAGCAAAGCTAATAGAATGGAGGGTGGGAATTAGAGTCTTAGATAAACTCCAGAGATGAACAAAATAGATGTAGATTGAGATAAGATTGAAAGCTACAGATTGCCTGGGCTTCCCTGGTGCCTCAGGTGGTAAAGAATCTGCTTGCAATGCAGGAGACCAGGGTTCAATCCCTGGGTCAGGAAGACACATTGGAGAAGGAAACAGCAACCCACTCCAGTATTCTTGCCTGGAGAATTCCAAGGACAGAGGAGCCTGGTGGGCTATAGTCCATGGGGCTGCAGAGTCGGACACGACTGAGCAGCTAATACACATACACACAGAGAATGCCTATATGTTGAGACTTTAAAGTCAAGCTAAATAAACTAGGAAATGGTATAGATTATCTTTCTCTCTCTTCACATGTTGAAGACAGGAGATGAGAAAAACCAGATGGATCACAGAGACAGAAGGCAGTAGGGTGTAGACAAGCTCTTAAAGACTGCCCAAGCTCCTTCCTCTGTGAAGAGGAAGAGACCATTCAGGCTGAGGAGCAGAAAGATGGGACCCTTGGAGACAATCCCCAGCCTAAGCCCTGGAGTTTTTCTGTTGCATTATCTTCATGCCGATTAAGAACTCTTCCAAGTAGGAAATGTCCAGATTATAACTGAACATTCTATTTCTTCTTTCTTTGAATCCTAGCTCATTTTTTTTGAGTATATAAAAAAGTGAATCCTCATACTGCAGGTACAAAACAAGAAGTGTATTAAAATTTTCTCCCAAAGAAACTCAAATATCTCTGGTAATAAGAATAATTCACTGCCACCACAATCTTCTTAAAAGTTAACCTAGGAGGGTCAGAGAAGATGGGCAATAGAAGAAACTTTTACACCTGGGCGGGGGGGGGGGGGGGGGGGGGGATGTCTAAAATAGTTGAAGAAAGTTAAATGGCAAAGTTTGAACATTTGTTTTTATATTTGCCTTAGAGTAGGAAACTTTGAAGGCACAGCCACGTTGAAGGAGAAAAATGTGTTTAGAAGAATCTTCCCTAAGAGCATTGGAGAGGATAAATACCAGACTCTTCAGATCAGAAAGAAATACCATGTGCCTCTAATGAGCATGTCCAGCATGTAGAGCAAGAGGGAAAAGTCAAGCCTGGAGCAAAGAGTTCTGAAGCTTCCATGTGACTGGAGTCAGATGTAGCCGAGTGTTCTGAGTTTCTGTTGTCTAACTTGCTTATTGAAAAAATCACAAGTATTGTTTGAAAATATGTTTACAGGGACATCCTTGGTGGTTCAGAGGTTAAGAATCCACCTTTCAATGCAAGGGATGTGGGTTCAATCTCTGGCCAGGAAACTAAAATCCCACATGCCACAGGGCAATTAGCCCGTGCACCACAACCCATGTGCTGCAACTGGAGAGTCCACGTGCTGCAACGACTGAGCCCATGAGCTCTAGAGCCTGTGCTCAGCAACAAGAGAAGCTCACACACCATGATGAAGAGCCAGCACAGCCAAAACTAAATAAAAAATACAATAAAATGTGTCTACTAAGATCATGACATCTGGTCCCATCACTTCATGGCATGTAGATGGGGAAGCAACGGAAATAGTGACAGACTTTCTTTTCTTGGGCTCCAAAATCACTGCAGCCTGACTGCAGCCATGAAATTAAAAGACACTTGCTCCTTGGAAGGAAAGTTATGACCAACCTAGACAGCATATTAAAAAGCAGAGACATTACTTTGCCAACAAAGGTCCACCTAATCAAAGCTATGGTTTTTCCAGTAGTCACGTATGGATGTGAGAGTTGGAATATAAGAAAGCTGAGCACAGAAGAATCAATGCTTTTGAACTGTGGTGTTGGAGAAGACTCTTGAGTGTTCCTTGGACTGCAAGGAGATCCAACCAGTCCATCCTAAAGGAAATCAGTCCTGAATATTCATTGGAAGGACTGATGCTGAAGCTGAAACTCCAATCCTTTGGCCACCTGATGCGAAGAACTGACTCATTGGAAAAGACCCTGATGCTGGGAAAGATCGAAGGCAGGACGGGAAGGGGCCGACAGGGGATGAGATGGTTGGATGGCATCACCAACACAATGGACATGAATTTGAGCGAACTCTGGGAGATAGTGAAGGACAAAGAAGCCTGGCGTGCTGCAGTTCATGGGGTCACAAAGAGTTGGACATGACTGACTGAACTGAACTGAACTGAACAAAGTCTTCAGTAGTACTCCCTTCCAAAAGTCAAGCATCCTACACTGGAGTGCAGACTGGGCTTAATGACTTGCTTCTAACAAATAGTCTGTGGTGTACAGGATTGTCTGTGACTTCTGAGATGAGACCATGAAAATTTACTCTCTGGTCTCTCTGGAATGCCTTATTCTGGGGAAGTTGTGTCATGTTGTGGGGATGCCCAAGAGTCTTCTGGAGCTGTCCAATGAAGTGGAACTGAGGTCTCCCATTAACTGCTCTGGGAGTGAACTGTCGTAGAAATGGCTCTTTCAGCCAGAGTGAAATCTTCAGATGATTGCCCCCACCAACATTTTGACTGTAATTTCATTAGAGATTCTGTGCCTGAACCATCCAGGTTAGCCATTCCCACATTCCTGATCCATAGAAACTGTGAGATGATAAATGTGTATAGTTTTAAGGCACTAAGTTTTGAGGTATTTATTACATAGTCATAGATAACTAGACAACAAGACATGTCACCTTACAGAATAAATATGAAGATTCAATGAGTTGATGTTTGTGAAATCCCTGGGACAACGGAATGGTTTATGCAAAAAAATAGTAATCATTATCTTCTCCAGGTGGTTCATCTACAATGAAGCAGAGTAGCTTGGAATAGAAATCAGCTCATACCAAGACTGTAACCCACGAGGGCAAGGGCTGTCTAATTCTTGTCTATACCCCACTCCATCTCTAGCAGCTGAGGCAGAGTAGCTGATCACTGCATATTTGCTAACCGAATGAATCAACCCATGTTGAGCAAATTCACTCATGGTCTCTGAACTCCAGCTTCTTTCATTTATCAATTAAAGGAGCTAAACTCAATGATCTCAAATATATGTCCTGACCCTGAAATAATTCTAAAATGTCGTATGCAGAGATTAACATAATACTATTTATTTTTAAATGTTTTTGAGTTTTTGCTATGCCAGGCATTATATTAAGTGGTACACAGGTATTGTCTTATTTCATTCTTTCAACAACCCTTTGAGGTAGGTAACATTATAGTCCTGACTTTATAAGTAAGAAATCTACAGCACAGAGAAGTGATATAACTTTCTTAAAGTCACGCACACAGTAAAGAAGAGATCTGAATTTGAACTAGAGAGACTGACCTTTATAGTCCAAAGATGAGTCTACCTGATGCCTTCAGCTTTGCGTTGTGGTCCTCATGCTAGATGCTAAGCCACTTAGAGCAAAGGCAATTCCTCATAAATAAATATCCCCCATGCCTAATATACAACAAATTCTCAATAAATGTTCATTAATTGGATGAATAAATAAATAAATACAGTGTGGTATGGAAATACCCTTAACTCACACTAAATGTGATTGAAAAAATATGAATTTAAACATTTGGGATTTTATGAGATGTTTTCTTATTATTCTTCACTTACTAGAACTTCTACTAAGGATTACAGAGAAATCTTAGCTCTCTCCCTAAGCCTATCCTAACCATCAGATTGTTACTACACACTCTATTAAATTATAATTCAGAGATGTGTCATAATTAAATGTCAGTAGAGGGAATGAGGTAGGTGCCATTCATAAAGTTGTAGAAAGTCCTAAAGTAGCCACTCTCTGCAGTCAAGAGATTCAGTCAACTTTGCCTGTTATTGTCTTGAACATGGACTTGAACTTGCATAAGAATTTGAAAGTCTTAAAGTAGCTTTGATTTCAATATTGTAATTCTCTTTGAATTATTAAATCCCTTCTTTAGTGGGTAGGCCATTAAATCTTTGTAATTCCAGGTGGCATTACAAGAGCAGACATATCACTAAGGTTTCTCTCCTCCCTTTCAGAAATGTGAAAGAAGATACGTGGAAACCTTAGGCCATCACTTTGGGGTGGGAGAACCATGAGAGATAAGGAAGGTTGCAGAGCTGAAGCCAGAGGTCAGCTAAGAGGGTGAGGGGCCGATGGAGGAGCCAGACCCGTGAAAAGAGCACAGTGCTGTAGAGAGAAGGAGCAAGGACCTTGTTACAGACAAAGGATGAGGGCAAGTAACATGAAGTCCCAGGAGGGATGGTAGGGATTGTATGTCCTACTCTCTTCATGTTTGTATGTCTTTATTCACCAGTGATGTTTCAGCAGACACTAATATTCTTCCAGTATTTTGTTTCCTGGGCAATGTCAGATCTTTATTGCACTCAGTGGTCAGGGTTGACTTGTTCTCCTGTCCTTTGTCCTTGAATTTCTCCCCAGAATTATTTTCATGTTGAAGGCTGTGTATCATTTTTTGTGAACCCAGTGTGACTTTCCAACTGTAGATTTGGTTCTTTTACAAACTCAGGGATTTTTTTTCAAAGTCCTTTTGAAGTGCATGTGATTTCATCCTCAAGGCTAGCAAGTATATCAGATCATTTTAGTCTGTTTTCCATATCTACTAGTTTCTCTGATTATAAAAAAATCTATTGCTTTAATTATCTGTACTTTGGTCATCTCTGATCATCTCCAGTTTTCTTAGTGAATTTTCTGACTATAGTCTGGGTTCCATACTCTTTCTCACTGTTTGTTTTACTTCCTAATTTGGTAAGAATATTTTGTTCTCCAAAGGTGTCTTCTTGGGCACACCATCTCCCTTTCCATTCCATTTGCTTGTTTATTCATATGGTCTTTGAGCTATTATTTCTTTAAATGCATAACTCGTTAACTTGTCACACAGCTGGAAACAGTTGTGACAGATTCCTTCATGCCCCTTGAAAGTTATTTTCCTTTTGCCTTCCTAGTCTGTCATTTACTAGGCGTGTTCCTTTCTGGTGTGATGTGTGATAATCTGTGATTGTGAACTTGAGGGAGGAGGTGGATGAGCACCCCCCCATCACCTACAGTGAAGCAATAGGAGATTCATTCCCTATGGATAAAACTTTGAGACAAGAATAGCAGAACAATTGAGAGAGGAGGCTAGGTCTTGCCAGATAACATATTTCCCATTCTTGAAGTCAGGAGATCTCCTTGATCGCACATGTACTGAAAGGCTCCTTGGAGGTCAAAGGGGACTGATGCCAAGAGACGCTCATTACCCATAGCCCTCTGCAGAAGGGTCCGTGTTGGCTAAGAGACACATGCTGTCACACAGGAGAATCCTGAGATACACCAAACAAAGACTGTGAACCAGGCAAATCAAAATGATTGGTCAAAGGAAAACCAGGAGAAGCATCCCATTAAAGTAATTTAGAATGCTATGAGGGTGCAGCTCAGCAACTGTCTCTCTCCCTGAATCTGCCTGTGTGTCTGTCCACACGTACTGCACTCTTTTTCCTCCTAATAAATACTGTACTTGTTTCACTACTTTCCGTCCTTGTGGGAATTCTTTTCTGCAAAGCTGAGAATCCAGGGCCTTGTCACACTGACCACACTGGTCTAGTGGCTGAGCGTTGTTGCTGTCACCACCTCGGCCCAGTCTTGATCTCTGGCTGGAGCCCAAGCCCAGCCTCAAGCTGCTGCAGGCCAGGGCCTCCAGAGACAGACTTCCTGTAGAATTCTCTTTATCCTGCTCTGCATGAACCAGCTAAGTCAACACATCCTCTTTGCTCTGAGGTGATGCTAGTGATTTGACCCACTTCCTGCCAAATCCAGGGCAGATTTGCTTTCCACTTGAGCTTCCAGCATAAGGTCTGGGTTTAAGGTTGCTCTCTGGTCCTCCGTGGCCTAAGGACATGGCAGGAAGGAGACATTTCTGGCCGAAGTAATGTCTCTTCTCTCCTGTTGGTTTGTATGCTAAGTGCTCTGTAGGAGCCGGGGAGTCCTTGTTAACTATTGAACCAAAAAGGCAGCACTTGATTGAAAAACAAAAAGAAAACAAAAACACCTAATCCTGCAAAAAGATGCCAAGAGACAAAGTTATAAGAATTTTTTGTTTTAAATAAAGATATTAAAGGTTTGCTATTAACACAAACTTGCAACTTAACATGGAGAATGGAAATTGCATTATAGAATCCCTCTTCCTTTGTACCTAAAGAGTAAGGAAATATTAGAAACCAGAAGCCCACCCCCGAAGTACTTACAGCACTAAACAGAGAGAGGTATAAATCCTATAAACACCCTGAACTTGAAACCAAAGGAAGAAACATTTATTTGGGTTGTGACTCCAGGAGTTGGTGATGGACAGGGAGGCCTGGCATGCTGCAGTTCATGGGGTCACAAAGAGTCAGACACGACTGAGCGAATGAACTGAACTGAACTGAACTTAAAAAATATTCACATCCTAAAAATTGAGAGTTATATTTTATTCAGTGAGAATTTCGTGACTTCAAGTCCAGGACACAGCATCTCAAGTAACCCTGAGAGAGCTGCTCTAAGGAGGTGGGGGTGCGGGGTGCGGGGGGAGGAGAGGTTATATAGAAGTTTGGCAACAAAGGGCAGGTAGTCTGAAGTCAAAAGATTATTGCTAATTAAAGGAAAACCAGATACCTCAAGTTAAGGAATTTAGTGCTTTCCTGTGTATGGGAAGATGCGGGAGTCTGGGCCCACTGAAATCATTCCTTTGATATGCACCTCAGCTGTCTGGGGTCAGTGTCCTGTGTTTTTACTTGCTGAGTTTTCTCAGGGCTCGCAGTGGGAAGCGGCTCCTGTCTCCTGGCTGCTAGAAGGCAGGCACTGTTTCCTTCCTGAGTCCCCTCAGGGCCCGTCAGCTCACCGTCCGCCATTACTGATGGCTGTGACGTCCTCTGTTTATCGATACGGCGGGATCAAGTCCATTCCTCAGGGTCCTGAGGCTTCTGTCCAGTGTCATGGGGGTCACAGCTGACTGACATCCAGGCACACAGGCGTCCTCACTGGCTCTCAAAAATGCCACAGCCTCTCCCATCAGCTTTGCCTCCAGCTCTTCTCGCTCCCTACAAATTCTGCCCAAGTCCTCTAGCAGCAGTGCCTCAGCCCCTCCTCAGATACCGCCCCCCACAGCCTGGCTGAAGTCATCCCCCTGGGCACCCACCTTCCCCTCACCACCCCATAAGCATCTGAAATGGCTCCCTCCTTCGTGGATGTATTTGTCACTGGCACTAGAATGTAAGCTCCGTGAGGTGGGAGACGTGGTCTGACCTGGACAGTACTGCGTGTTTACCATGAAGCAGAATTGCTTCATCAGGTGAGTCAAATGCATTCTTTGAGCAGTCAGTCAAGCCTGCAGGGACTCATCCTCAGCCCTGGCTTTCTGCTCGGCATTCAAGGTCTCTTGCATCACTGCCTTCTGCCCCTCAACCCACCTCTGGTTGGAACCCTTCCACGTTTCCTGCCTGGGGCTCTCTCCACAGGGGTCCAGGGGTCCTGCTCAGCCCACACGCCTGCCCCAGCTGGCAGCTGTCCCCGTGAAAGCAATCAGTCTGAGGACCCCCTAGCCACACATGCCTCAGCAGCTCTGCCCTCTACACAGTGACCCCTCCAGATCCACCCTGAGCTTGCCTTGTCTTATTGGACTCTGAAAACTTCTGAAGATGATAGCAACAAGGTGGCAAGCAAAGGGCAGTTCAGAGTGGCTCGTTGCTCTGATTTTAGCTGACTTCTGAAACTCTTTATTCTCGTCCACTCTGGAGGAGTGTAGATGGTCCAAGTCTCACTGCTTGAAGTCTCTGTGGCCAGAGAGGAAGATGCAGCTCAGGGTGACCAGTTGACCCATTTCTCCATCTTATTCCAAACTCCCCAAGGCTGAGGACAGGCAGCTACCTCTCTCACAGAACGTATCTCCATAGATATTTAACACTTCAGGAACAAATTCTGCTTCTGTTCTAATCTGCAACATTTCTTTGCAGGCCCATCTAGCATTTGGGGAAAAAAAAAAAAAAAGAGAGATGGCTGTTTGGTGTGCACCGAGTTTATGAGTTTTTAATTGTTGCTTTTGGGGGTCAAACCTGGGACACACTCTCTCCCACTCAGATCCAAGACAGAGGTCATGGCAGAGCTTTGGTCTCTGTAAGTCACCCTTGTTCCAAGGAGGCGTCTTAGCAAGAGTGACCCATGGCAGAGATGAGATGTGAGGACCTCATCTAGTGGTGTAGCTAGCAGAGAGACCCTGTAGGAGAATTCCCTCGTTTCCCTCGCCTCCAGTTGACAGATGATAGCCCTTTGTGGAGTCGGAGATCTGTAACTCACTTCCAGATGAGCTCACCTTGACTTTGTAGGACTCACGGAGGGAGGAAGGGGAAATTGCCTGCTTCTCTATAGCCACCAGGAGGTCAGATGAAATTTTTAAGTTTATGTGTTTAAATGAAAATCAGACAACATTCACTCACTTGCAGGAAATAAGCTTCAGAAGGAAGAATCAAGCAGAAAATAGAGGATCAGATGCAGAAATAACTATCAGGCTGAGTGCCACAGAGTCTTTGCTGTCTGTGCCTGGAGAGATGGGTCACCTTTGCCCTTCTATTTATAAAACTGACTCCTAGCAGAAGTCACTTTTAGAGTCTGCTAGAAATGGGAAAAGAATAATTTCTAATGCCGTTACCTCTCTGAGCCATATGGAAAGTCTCTTTTCTCTACCCTTTCTACCGGCGAGGATGGGCTCCCAGCCACCCAGGAAGCGCAGTGCTGTCTGGGCCGTGTGTGTTGGGAGGGTTGATGTGGGCGAGCCAGCAAATGCACCACATGCAGCCTGCGTCCTGAGCCTGGTCCTATGCTGGGGGCTGGAAATCAAAAGAGAGATAGAGCTTAAGTGTCCTTACCCCCAAAGGGTAAGGGTAGCAGGTGAAGCTTGTTCAAGGTGCTTGTGAATGATGATGGACCAGGAGTTTCAACTTGAGAAGTTCTATTTGCGTTAGAGAACTGAATGTTGAAATTTTATCATGCTATTCTTAGAATATCTTATACTATCGCTATAAAATCTATCTCTACTACTTTAAATATTATTAGTAAATAATATAAAACAAATATTATTTGTAAATAATATAGTATAAATAACATAAACACAATATAATTTGTAAAAATTATAAACACTCATAATCCATGAAGGTTCTATAGAAATTGTCAACTCTGCTTTAAAATAGCAGATAATTAACACTATAGTGGGTTATAAGTAACTTTTAAGCTGCTGATAACCTAAGCAATAAAAAACTAAAAGAAATAAAGTGATCTAAACAAGTAAAGAAGAAAATAAAGGAGCTTAAGCATTTAAGATTCACCTATTCATAATTATTTCCAACAGACAGCAATTTCCATGGTCAGATTTCTTTAAATTGAATGGAAGGCTGGCACTCTTTTCATTAAAAGCAATATTCGATAGAATTCAATACCATTACCTTCTTTGAATATTAGCTTTTAAACCTTTCTTTTGAAAGAAGCATAGACTCATAAGCAGTTACAAAAAACAGTCTCACGAACCAGTAGTGACATCTTGTATAGATGTAGGACAACATAAAAACCAAGGAACTGGCTTCGGTAGAATCCTGTTGGCTAGACGACAGACTGTATTCAGTTTCCACCAGGATTTACACGCACTCGTGTGTGTGTGTCTGTCTGTCTGTCTGTGCAGTTCTAGTCTGTCTGATTCCATGAGTGACCCCATCACAGTCAAGATGCGGGTCTGTTCTGTCACTGTACACGCCACACCCGTCCCTGTCCCCTGGCAACCGCTAAATGTTCTCCTACTCAGATTTAATTTTAACCGTCCTGTTTGGCCCACTGCATTGGCTTGGATCTTGTTGATGAAGAGTTTCAGCCAGTTTTTGCTTGGCATCCAGACGAATTAAACATTAAGGGAATATCAAAGTGGGACATGGTGACCTTCCAGCAAGCTAAGCAAGGTAATTCATTTACTTTGTTGTTCTTTCCTTTCTCCTAATATAATAAATTTTGGTTGCTCCTTTCTGCTAAGTTCAGAAGACAGGAGCTCCCTCAAAGACAATCTAAAGGGAAAACGTCTTTTATTTGCTTATTATAGATACACACACACATATATATGTATACACACACAAAATATAACTTCATTTAAGTTAAAAGCAAAACTACTCCCCCAACAATTTGGCAAAACTTTTATCTTAGAGATGATAAAGACAAAAATTTGTTTCAGTAACTTAACAACAATTTCATCACCTCTTAATTCTCCAAATTGTTAGCAATAACTCCACACCCTGGTCTGACCTTCAAATCTTCTTCACTCATATCGCCTCATGCTATTTTTCAAATAATTACATGAGAAGTTCCCAAGTGAATTTTTAGCATCACAGACCAAAGAACCAAAATGACATGAAGCATCTGGAGATTTATAATTAAATGAAGGTTTTTAAAAATGTGTACACTTGACTACCTAGCAAGTCTAAAATATAGTTATTTGATACTCCAATACTTTGGCCACCTGATGTGAAGAACCAACTCATTGGAAAAGACCCTGATGCTGGGTATGATTGAAGGCGGGAGGAGAAGGGGACAGAAGATGACATGGTTGGATGGCATCACTAACGTGATGGACATGAGTTTGAGTAAGCTCCGGGAGTTGGTGATGGATAGGGAGGCCTGGCGTGCTGCAGTCCATGAGGTCACAAAGAGTCAGACATGACTGAGCAACTGAACTGAACAGATACATATGCAACAATAAACTATAATATATTACATATTATTATCTATTTGTATTGACATTATATAACCATATAAAGTAATGATGGTAATATATGATATAATTTTTATGGTATATTAGTAAATAATATTATTGTATGCATTTTATAGTATATGAAAGAAAGTGAAAGTGAAAAAGTTGCTCAGTCGTGTTGGATTCTTTGCAACCCTACAGACTATACAGTTCATGGAATTCTCCAGGCCAGAATACTGGAGTGGGTAGCCTCTCCCTTCTCCAGGGGACCTTCCCAACCCAGGGATTGAAGCCAGGTCTCCCTCATTGCAGGCGGGTTCTTTACCAGCTAAGCCACAGGGAAGCCCTTTATTGTATATAACACAGATACATAATATAAGATATTGTTATACATGGGGTACCATATATTATCATTTTCAGTAAAATATATATTATATATTATTGCTATTATTATATAGTACAAGTCATTTGGGCTTCCCAGGTGGCTCAGCGGTAAAGAATCTGCCTGCCAATGCAGAAAGAGATGCACAAGAGGTGCGGATTCGATTCCTGGGTGGGGAAGATCCCCTGGAGGAGGAAATGGCAACCCACTCCAGTATTCTTGTCCAGAGAACCCCATGGACAGAGGAGCCTGGTGGGCTACAGTCCATAGGGATGCAAAGAGTCAGACACAACTTAGCCACTGAGCACATAAGTCACTCAGCAACACATGGGTATGAGAACTGCACAATATACATTTTGCATTTAACATGTGGAGGGATGTTTAGGCAATTAACTTTGCAAAGTGACACGAAGGTTACATTTCACGGTGAGATCAGACCTCATGTTTCCAAAAGGGTCTTAGGCACCTGAGTGTTTGAGTAATAGATAGTCCTTATTCTTTTTGATTGTAAGCTCCATTAGGGGCGAGTCCTATTGTTCTTTGGATCTAAGTAATATACAATCACAGTTCCTACTAGGTATATAACAAATAAGAAAGGTGGGCAAATCAACTGGTATTCCTTATTTCTTTTTGGTTCTTTTTGTTAGAGGACTTTGTTTTCATTTTTTAAAGAAATACCTCCCCCCCACCAAATAATTTGACATTCTGCTATGGTAGCTCAGACAATAAAGAATCTGCCTGCAATGTGGGAGACTCAGTTTTGATCCCTGGGTTGCAAAGATCCCCTAGAGAAGGAAAGAGCAACCCACTCCAGTATTCTTGCCCGGGAAATCCCCCGGCCTGAAGAGTCTGGTGGGGTCTAAAAGAGTCAGATACAACGGAGTGACTAACACTTTCACTTTCATGTATGTATGTATAAAAGAAAACCTCCCGCAGTACCACTACTGACTCGTGTTCCTTGGTGAGATGCTGGGCTTATGACCCCAGATGAGGCGGACAGTGAACATCCTGGATGCAGAGCCGTGGGCGTGTCTTCCGCCTTCCAGAGAGCGAGATCTAGCTGGGTTCTCTCCTCATGAAGTCCATCCTGGGGGAGGTCATCCTGGGTCTGCTGGGGGCCACAGCTCCACTCTCTACCAGGATGAGGAATAATAGGGCCCTGGTACCTTTTGGGAGAATTACCTCCTCTTCCCCCTGCCCCTAACGTGCCTGTCCCCACCGAGAAGGGACTCTGACAGTATCCACGTTGTTCTATGTTGAGCTCACACTTTAGGTATATTTCCTTGCGTATTCCTACTGGCATAGAGCTTTTGAAGTTTCTTATCACTGGCCTGGTTTCTATATGCCACTCCAGAGTGCTTGCCTTTAAAGGGTTGTTTTGCTACTTCGAGATTACACTGTACCAATGAAAACTGTGTGATTGCTTGTCTACAATAGAAGTTGGATCGGGTGGAGAGGGAGGTGGGAGGGGGGATCGGGATGGGGAATACGTGTAAATCTATTGCTGATTCATGTCAATGTATGACAAAACCCACGAAAAAATAAATTAATTAAAAAAAAAAAAATAGAAGTTGGCCATCTGGCGAGCCTTGCTTTGGCTGCTAGAAGGAGGTCCTTCTCTCAAGGACACTCACTCTTTTCCAGGCAGGACTTCCAGGCCCTTTCTAGATTTTATAGAGAGATATGCTGAGCTCAAGGCTATCTCTAAGATTTTCTAAAAGGGGATGAAATCTGTAATTTGACGGAATTCTCAGCCAAATCCTTTTTGTATTGGCTTTGAACCATTTCTCTTTATGGGACACCTTGAAAGAGTCTAAAGATGACCACTGACTTTGTATTTAAAAGATTATTTTAGTAACAGCAATACTGTATAACACACATGAAGTCCTAAAATGTGCCAAACATGAAATACCTTACGTATATCCACCTACAGAGTCCATTCAGCTTTGTGAATTGTGTACATTTATCATCAACATTTTACATTTGAGAAAACTGAGCCTAAGACAAATGGAATAATTATTTAACTAGGGTCACAGAGCCAGTGATTCTTGCCCGGAAAATTCCATGAAAAGATGGGGTCACAGAGTCTTACATGATTGAGTGCGCACCCCCCCCCACCCACACCCACACCCCCCCACACACAAACAGAGCCAGTGAAAGGACAACTTTTAACTGGATTCTTTCTCTGCTTGCTCCTAACACTTTATGTTTCTCCTAACACTGAGTCCCTCAGAGGAGATCTTTCCTAAGATAAGAGCATCGTTGTTATGGGATGTATCATTTTACAATTTTTCAGCACAGCATACCAAACTTGAGGTGGTACTAGTGGTAAAGAACCTGCCTACCAACACAGGAGGCATAGGAGACGCAGGATCGATTCCTGAGTTGGGAAGACCCCCTTGAATAGGAAATGGCAACCCACTCCAGTATCCTTGCCTGGAGAATCCCATGGACAGAGGAGCCTGGTGGGCAGCAGTCCATGGGGCTGCAAAGAGTCAGACATGACTTAGCGACGGAACAACAACAACAATATGGAGTCCTGTGTGCTCAGTCATGTCTGACTCTTTGCAATTCTATGGTCTGGAGCCCGCCAGACTCCTCTGTCCATGGGATACTCCAGGCAAGGATACTGGAGTGGGTTGCCGTTTCTGTCTCCTGCCGTATTTCTAACTAGCTTTAACGTAGAAAAGATTTTGCCTCCATCATTAATGTGTGATAGATTGCTTCTTTCTGGGCCCCACCGTGAAAGTGAAAGTCGCTCAATTGTGTCTGACTCTCTGCCACCCCATGGATTGTATAGTCCATGGGATTCTCCAGGCCAGAATACTGGAGTGGGCAGCCTATCCCTTCTCCAGGTAATCTTCCCAGCCCAGGGATCAAACCCAGGTCTTCCTCATTGCAGGCAGATTCTTTACCAGCTGAGCCACAAGGGAAGCCCAACAATACTGAAGTGGGTAGCCTATCCCTTTTCCAATGAATCTTCCTGACCCAGGAATCAAATCAGAGTCTCCTGCATTGCAGGCAGATTCTTTCCCCAACTGAGCTATCAGGGAAGCCTGAGCCCCACCATAACTTTCCCCTTTTGCCCATGTCTGGACAGACCGTTGAGAAGAAAGTCCAGGTTTGCACCTCATCCTTTAGGTACTGGTGGGAAATGTGAACCTCCTGCACATGGGAACTTTTCCCCAGTTCTGCCCCTGAACCATCTAAAGTGAAATCATCCCCTCTGCCTAAGTCTACCCACACTGGGTGTGCCTACCGGTATCTTTCCCACCTGTTCTCCTGATATATAGAATATCCTCAACACCCAAACCAAGGATTGGAAAAAGGCTCCACCTGTTCCCTGCAGAATGGCCAGCAAACATGTAAAAAGTCTTGGTTTGGACTTTTAGGTCATAATTAGTGGCATCGTTATTTATAATTATACAAAAAGAATGAACTAAGGTAGATTGAACTGTGCCATTGGAGAAGACTCTTGAGAGTCTCTTGGACTGCAAGGAGGTCCAACCAGTCCATCCTAAAGGAAATGAATCCTGAATATGATTTGGAAGGACAGGTGCTGAAGCTGAAACTCCAATTCTTTGGCCACCTGATGTGAAGAACCGATTCATTAGCAAAGACCCTGACACTGGGAAAGATTGAATGTGGGATGAGAAGGGGGCGACAGAAGATGAGATGGTTGGATGGCATCACCGGCTCAATGGATATGAGTTTGAGTAAACTCTGGGAATTGGTGATGGACAGGGAGGCCTGGCATGCTGCAGTCCATGGGGTCGCAAAGAGTCGGACACGACTGAGCAACTGAACTGAACTGAAGGTAGATTAAGATGGAATGTTACTATCCCAAGGCTGCTCTTTATCATAATTTTCTCCAAACTGCCTTTTGTGACTCTGTTATTTCATATCCCAGGTCCCTGTACATCCTTTGATCTCTTTAATATGTTTTCATCTGCTGATTGCTGCAGGGTCCCTGGCACGGAGGCGAGGCTTACAGAGTAATCACAGCCCACCTAGCCTTGCCTGGCTGGCCTCTGCCACCAGAAGGCCAAAGCTCACAAGCTGGTCTGTTTATCAGTGGAGAACACCTGGATATTCCTTTATTCTGAAGGACTCTGTACTGGTCAGAAAGGGACAGTAATTTCTAAAATGAGTACCAAGAAATGTATAGTGGATGATCTTTAAGTCCCATTAAATGCCTCTGTCCTCAATATTCTTATGTAGCACCTGTTTCTCTCCAAACCTGAAACTCTCCCATAACTGCAGCTTTATACGTCCAACTGCCGACTCTCTATTTATTTTGGATCTCGAAAAGAAAATTGTAATGTTGGTTTTTTTGGCCACATCATGCAACATGCAGGATTTTAGTTCCCTGACCAGGGACTGAACCTGGCCCCCTCCAGTGGAAGCACAGAGTCCTAACCACTGGACCACCAGGGAAGTCTTGAAATGAAAGCTGCTGATTGTCCTCAGAACACCCAGTTGGAGAAATCTCCAACTTGTGTCTGGGCATGTGGACACCCACCTGAGAACACCCATTCTAGCCTCCCTTGAAGGTAGTTCTGGTCACGTGACTACCTGTAGGTAAAGGAGTTGAAGCCAGCATGATGGTGCTTTGCTTCTTCTCACTCCTTCCTAGAACACAGACTGAGGTTACAGCATAGACACTGAAGAAAACAACCTAAACTCTCGAAGGACAGCAGAGCAACAAAGAAGGAGGAGCCCGGTCCCTGCCCATCTTGGACTCCCAACCCACCCTCAGGACCTCCAAGGCCACCCCTGGGCTGTTATTTAATGTGTCCAATTTGGCAGAAGTCAGGGCTTCCCTGGTGACTCAGATGGTAAAGAATCTGCTGCCTGCAATGTAGGAGACCCAGGGTCGATCCCTTGGTCGGGAGGATCCCCTGGAGAAGAAAGCGGCAAGGCACTCCAGTATTCTTGCCTGGGAAATCCCATGGACAGAGATTCAGGACTGTTCCTCCCTTGGGCTACCATCTTGTTAATAGTGTTTATACCCACCTGGGGGCTCAAGCCAAAGACTGGGAAGCTGTCTTTGCCTCACGTCTCACATTTGGTCAAATTACACCTTGAATCCTTGTCACCATCATTTCATGCTTTCTTGCTTCAGTGACCTCCAAATTATCTCCCATCCTCAAATCCATTCTCTACTTAGCAGTGGAGCAATATTCCCAACAAATCTAAATCCAGTGGTTGTGTGCCTGATAAAACTCTCTGAGAACGTACGGATTTACTTTAAATGAACCCAAATGCCTTACCCTAGTTTATATGGGCATGAATTTTTGATATGCTAGAATTGGGTGCAGAGAGGATTAATTATAGCTAATTAGGCTACAAATCAATGTCCAATGGCTAAAGTGGATACATTTTAAAAGTAAGTTTTTTCTTCCTTTTAAGTTTCTATCATAGATCTGATTAGACCACCAAAACTAAGAAAATAAAACAATCACTTTCTGATTGTGATTGATTATTATTATTACAATTAATGTCAGACCAACTCAAGTCTTGACTCAGCTGAACTCCCTTAAAAGATTTATCATTTGCAAACTTCTTTAATTGAATTTCCTTAAAATATTAATGTATTAATAAGTTAATGATCCATATTCAATTTAAATATTTCCAATAACTGGGCAAGCTTAAAATCAACAATTAACTGTCATGTCCCTAATACTGGGCACAGCAAATTCTGGCCCATGGATCATACCCATCATGCTGTCTGTTTTTGTAAATAAAATCATGTTGGAACAAGAGTGCACAGATTTATTTATATATTACCTATGGTGGCTTTTGAGGTCCAGTGAGAAAGTTGAGTAGTTGAAACAGAAACCGAATGACCCAAGAAGGGTCAAATTTTTACTATCTGGTCCTTTACAGAAAAAAAAATTGCCAGCCCCTGATCTAAGATACTACAGTCATAAAGTGTTCACGTGTTACTTGCTCAGTCGTGTCTGACTCTTTGAGACCCCACGGACTGTAGTCCACCAGGCTCCTCTGTCCTTGAGATTCTCCAGGCAAGAATACTGGAGTGGGTAGCCATCCCTTCTCCAGGGGATCTTCTCAACCCAGGGATCGAATTCTGCATTGCAGGTCTCTTGCATTGCAGGCAGATTCTTTACCATCTGAGCCACCAGGGATGCATAACAAATCTCAAATGTCCTAAGTGTTCACAAACTAAATCAGTTCTTTTAACACCATTCAACTTACACAAGTCAAAAGTCGAACATCTTGACACATATTGATCTTTTCTCAAAATTTTATTCTAAATATTTTAAATATACAGGAAAGTTAAAGAAGTGTACAGTGCTCATCTCCTGGCCCTACATTTATTACCTTGCTTTATTTGTTTTATCGTGTTACTGGCCATCCATCTGTCCTTCCGTATGTCCATCACTTCATCTATTTTTTCATTTTTGATGCATTTCCAAGTTATGGATTAGTAAAAGTTATAGATAATGTTTTACCACTAAACCCTTAAGTATGTACATCTTTAGAGTTCAGCACTTTTTAATGGTTCTTTTTCCTTTTATTTTAACTTGCACACCATTTTAGAATGCAGATATTAAATGTACCCTTGGAAGAGAAATGAAAAATGTGCACGTGTTAATCTGGAGGGGGTGATTTTTCAATTTTTATTTTGTTATAAATTCAAATTTAGCAATAGTCACTCTTTTGACCTACAGCCTCCCAGTGCTTGTCAAAGACACAAAGTCGTGTAAATACCATCATAGTCGAGATCAGAGATGTCCCATCACCCCAAATTTCCCTCCTTCTGCTCCTTCTCATCCTCCCTCCTCCCAACCATTGGCATCCACTGATCTTCCTTCAGTGATTCTCTTTGTCGTTGCATCTCTGCGTTCACAGTTTTGTCTTTTTCAGAATGTCATAGACAACATATATATTCTGTGTTGATCACCGTCTAGAGAGGCAGGTCTAAACAATGATGAGGTGCACAGTCCAGCATCTGCATCCCCCACATCAGATGCCAGCTTTACTCTTTTTAATTATTTATGTTATGTAATTATATATCTAATATATATATATGACAGAGATGAAAGCAAGCAGAGAAGAACAGAAAGGCAAAAAAAGCAAGAAAGAAGTAGCCGTGAATCAACCACATGAATGTTAAGTATTGGTTTGGGAGGCACGTGACTGTTTTTGAAGAACTTCGAAGTCACGTCTCCCCTCCTAAGAGAATTTTAAATTTGGGGACTGATGGAAATTGAAACCCTGGCTGTATTCCTCACTCCTCATTTCCATTTGGATATAGGACGTCATCAGGGAAGGAAGGCGGGCTGTACCCAGCACTCACTGGTGGGATAACGCTGCCGAGATTTCAGAGGCTGCTGCTTGAGCATCCCTCCCAGGTAGATTGCGGCGGCTGCCTAGCGGGGCCGAGACAGCAGCTGAACACGGGAGCAGATGTGGCGCCATTGTTTCACGGGCGCCATGCTGGGGAGGGAAGGACAGACTCCTCTCGCTGTTAGAACTGTGCCTCCTCTCCGGAAAACTACTGCCTCCAAAACCTGGACAGGACTCCCCCTCCTCGGGACCGGGGCAGCCCGGGAGAGGATTCAAACGCCCCGAGAGGAGGACAGCAGAGGCGCAGAACCAGGTCTCAAAGCTAACTGAGGCGGTAAAAGAATGTGTTACAAACTCCAGGTGGCGCTCGTGGTAAAGAACCCACCAGCCAATGCAGGCGACATAAAAGATGCAGGTTCGATCCCTGGGTCGCGGGAAGATCACCTGACGGGCATGGCAACCCACTCCAGTGTTCTTGCCGAGAGAATCCCGTGGACGGAGGAGCCTGGCGGGCTGCAGTCCGTGGGGTCGCAAAGAGTTGGACACGACCGAAGTGACTGAGGACGCATGCATGATACAATTACCACGGGCCTTATGCCTATTACCAATAGGCCTAATAACCAAGAAAATGCTCGGTGAAATGGAAAATTACAGACCTATGTTAAGATTCTCAGTATGTCAGACAGAAATTTACAATAACAGGAAACTTTGTAAACTTCTGTTTGAACTTCTGTTTCAATTGTCTCAGAATTTATACCCGAAGTCCAAACACACGCCCTTGGGCAGCAGAAAGCTGACAATATGCAGGTAAAAAATGAACACTTCAAATAAGAATTTTAGGTATCCAGCTGGGAGAACCTGAATCATCCTAAGTGTGAAGGTATGGATGTTTGCGTACTTCCCGCCACAAATTTCCCACTTTTTTCTGGCCTTGAGCATGCAACAGTATGAAAGGGGAACAAAGATGTTTTTCAAACATGTCAAATGACAAATGTTAGAGCAGTGGGCAGGGCGTGTGTGCTAGTCACATGAATAGCATCATCGCGTTCAGTGGAGTTGTTTATTTTCTGCCTTAAATGCAGGGACCTCTGGCCCAGCTGTCACCGTGAGACACAAAGGAGAGAAGATCACGTTTTCCTTTGAGCACGTCGAGATCAGAATTCTCCAGGCTTCCTCCTTCCCTGCGCCGCCTGGTCATGTAGTCTCCCCGCTTGCAAAAGCAATAACTATGCCAGGGGTTGGGGTGGAGGGGGTCTGTGCCGCCTTCCTGCTCTGCTCCGCGAGTTCCATAGAGGCAGGTGGAGGGGAGGATCTCGTCCCTGCTTCTCCCCAGCACAGTGCTCGGCACCCAAGAGATTCTTTGTTGAATTGATGAGTAGGAACAAACTGCTGCTTTTGCAGTGCAATGCTCCTGGCCAGCACCCACAAAGCCTTTTGAAAGTCTAATCACAGCAACGGAAGGAGTGAATATGGAGAGGACATTGGAACACAGCAAGCGTCTGGCTACATTTGGAGTTCCCCTGGGGCCAGGAAGAGGGAGACGCAGCTCTGTGGACCTGGAGAAATCGCTAACCTAGCAACTGATGGAGCCTCATTACTTCTTCAGTTGCCCTTGGCAACCCCCTCACCGACCCAGACACACCGGAGGCCAGCAGGGTCCCGAGTTGGGCTGGGGAGCCTCAGAGCAGCGGCTGCCCCCCAGGTCCTGCTCTCAAGTGCGATCCTTAGTACCCAGGAAGCAAGTGGGAGGCTTTCTCCTAAGATCAGTCACTATAATGGGTTTTCCTGGAGGCCCGGGAGCAGCGCGGCAAAGGCTGGCTTCTTGGAACCACATGACCAGGGGCTTGCCGGTGACATGACTGCAGAGGGCAAAGTCACCAGTCCCGCCTGGCTCGGTGGGAGCGGCAGGTGTGCAGGTTGTGGGGAGGTGACTACTGGGAGCATTTTCTGCCCAAGCCCACCAGTTGTAAGATCAGGATCAGGCTGGGGCCCCACGACACCCGCTCAGAAGGCCGGAAACTTAACAGCATCCTGTCCACGTGCCTAGGAGTCAGCACCCGCTCCTCACTGCCACCCACCTAGGAGAAGAAAACGGTTGCATCACTGGCATGGAACTCTCTCTGTCCACTCACTGCCCACACCGGGAGACCACTAGGTCACACGTCCAGCCTCATGGAAAACAGTGCTGAGTGCTAAGAGGAGTTGCATGCGCTGGTCAGTGGGTCACATGCACTTCAAAAGACAAAAACCTCCTAACAGCTCAGCGGACAGAAGCAGGGGGCAGAGACCCTACTACATTCAAGGGGGCAATGTTTACGAACACCATCTGAGATGTGGCTGAGTGTCTTGGCTGGTTCCCACTGGTGAATGCATACCTGACAGGCTGTGCTTGACAGTCTGGGAGTTTATGGACTCTTCGGGACATTTGCCCTCCTGTTGTTTTGCATAAGGAGCAGGATTTCTGGGGAGGGGACATTAAGTCCTCCCCCAGGGACCGCGGCAAAGCCCTGCCCTTTCCTGCGTTTCTCCAGCTGCAGGGGCTCGGCACTTGCTCTGCCCTCTTGCTTGAGGTGGGGGAGTCCCCAGACCCCTACACGGTCACTTCTCAGAACTCAGGGTCCCTTGCCCATGTCATCTACTGAGACAGCCCTTCCTTGTCTAAGTAAAGCAGGCCCTCCCACTCCGGCTGTCCACTTAGATTAGATTTTCTCCGGAGCACCTGCTCCTTGCTGAGCATAGTTCCCTCTTTTTTACCTTATAGAAAAGCTGCCCGTGGGGGTGACAGGGAGGCCTTGCTCACAGCTGAGTCCTTCATGGGGGCGCAGGAAAGGACCCTGAACCATTTTAGGAAGATGGAGAAGGAGAAGCGTGCTTCCGCCCCCTCATCCCCCGGAGAAGCATGCAGGATGGAGGGATGGGAGTGCTCCCCGAGCCCCGCCCTGCCCCCTTCCCGCGAAGCACCCTCTCTGTTCTCACAGGAAGGGCTGCCTGTCCCCCCTTGTTTCTGGGGAAAGTCCAGTGTCGGGGAACTGATGACACAAGGAAGGTTTGATTTCGTCACAAGCAATGAAAACACAGCCGACTCTGAAGTTCTCAGAAAAGTTTATGATGGATTTTTGACCCCTCTCCCCACCCCAACACTATCCAGAGTACTTTACATGAACCAGGTGACCTACGTATGCTAAGTTACTAAAGTCGTGTCTGACTTTTTGTGACCCCCATGGACTGTAGCCCGCCAGGCTCCTCTGTCCATGGGATTCTCCAGGCAAAAATACTGGAGTGGGTTGCCATGCCCTCCTCCAGAGGATCTTCCCAACCCAGGAATCAAACCTGCATCTCTTATGTCTCTTGCATTGGCAGGCAAGTTCTTTACCACTAGTTCCACTTGGGATTCCCAGGTGATTTATAGTTTAACTAAAATGGTAAGGGAACCTATGGAGCTAGTCAGAGTGGCTTCTCATTTTGGTTTACTCCTAATCTAAAACCTTTTAAAAAATGGAAACAATTCAAAGGATGGCAATCACAAAATAGCTCTTCCTGGAGGAATGAATTCACAGGAAAACATCTAAAAGTGGTTCTTTGCTGAAATTGCCCTGAATTCTGAGACTGAGCCTTCAGGAAAGGGAGCCAGCAGAATCTGCAAACACTAACTCCCATTTTCCACTAGTTCTCCAAGAGGTAAGTGTTAGCAACATTAGCAAAATTAAACAGACGTGCTATCATCGAAGGACTGTTGGTTTCCACTCCCCCAAAAGGTAATGAGGAGCTTCTCTGGTGTCTCAGACAGTAAAGAATCTGCCTGCAATGCAGGAGACCCGGGTTCAATCCCTGGGTCAGGACAATCCCCTGGAGAAGGAAATGGATACCCACTCCGGTATTCTTGTCTGGAGAGTTCCGTGGACAGAGGAGCCTGGTGGGCTACAGTCCATGGGGTCGCAAAGAGTCAGACATGACTGAGCAATTAACACTTTCACTTTCAAAAGGTAATGGAATTGATCCAAGATTCTTGGGAATAGCAGGCAGCTTTCACAAGATCCATGGGTGTTCCATAGCTATGTACTAATTGGTACTTGCTTACTTGTATTTCCATTCATGTCTTGTTCTTTGCAGCCTCTTAGAGAAGCATTTGCCACCCGCATTGGTAAACCTAAAACAGCACAGGAAATGGTTTTACGTCTCTACTTTGAGTTGACCTGCTGCTCAGGTGGGCTTGCCTGGTGGCTCAGATGGTAAAGAATCTGCTTGCGATGCAGGAGGCTGAGGTTCAATCCTCAGGTGGGCAGAGACCATGCTTCTTGATGGCCGAAGTATCAGCTTACCTCCTAAGTGGAATAACCCACAGACCAGGACCTACCTTCTGCCACTGACTTTTTTGTTTGGCTTATAAATTATGAATTGCTTAAACTTCACATTCACCCCTGGAGAGCCATAAATTATTATTACTCCTTTTCTCTATGCCATTCTCCTTACTGCTATCTTCTCTTACTGCAGTTCCTCTTAGCTGTCAAAAACCGATATATTGTTTTCCAAAATGAAGTTAAAGACAAAAGCAACATTGGAATAAAAAACAATGTCTTTTTTTCTAAAAGGAAGGGATGCCAAGGAAAAGAGAAGTTAAACCAAACTTGCTAGCAGAATTTATACAAGAGATTGCATCATACTTTAATGAAGACACTTTTCTAAAAATGAAAGCACTTGGCCAGGACCATTTTGCCAAATTTGCAGAAAATGTACCCAATGGAATTGCCAACATAATACTGTAATGGGTGTTTCTGGAATGCAGTCTAGTGTTGTTATAAAAATAGGACACAGTATTTAAAACAAGACTGTGTAATTGTGGGCACAAACAAAAAACACCTCCTAAAACAATAGGAAGAGGATCAAAGACTGCTGTTTTCCCCACTGAGTGAAAGGGAAGGGACCTGTCAAAATTTTCCTTATAAAATCAGCATGCATTTCCATTCTCTCCAACTTAACTAGAGGCGCCTCAGGAACGTGTCAGGAAAGTGGATGTATATTGTAGGAGTCTGTTCTCTGGTGAGCAGACTGTGCAGAGGGGAAGGAGTGTACTATTTATTCCTGGAACCAGAATTGGCTTCCCAGGAGGCTCAGTGGTGAACAGTCTGCCTGCCAGTGTAGGAGACTTGGGTTCAATCTCTGGGTCAGAAAGATCCCCTGAAGAAGGAAATGGCAACCCACCCCAGTATTCTTGCTTGGAAAATCCCATGAGCAGAGGAGCCTGGTGGGCTGCAGTCCATGGGGTCACAAAGAGTTGGACATGACTGAGCGATTGAGCATGCAACAAGAGTTACAACAGATAAGAACTTTAATATTTCTGGCTAAGCACATTATCTGCATCTCAGGTGGTGGGACCTGCTTGTCCTCTGAGGTTGGTCTAGCTGGTTCACATAAGATGCTCTGGCTGTCAGATTTTGGACAATCTCCTTTAGGGAAGATGACAGCCTTTAGGGCACATCCATGCCTTTCAGAGTTCAGACTCCAAACAAAATTTAATCAATGGATCCATTGACATGCCAGCATTAACCTAGTATTTTAATACAGCTACAAGCAATTTGGCAGACCACATGATGAGTGGCAAAAGAATCCAAGAATGCCTCCCTGGAATGACACCAAACCTGCAAATGAATGTAAACACAGAAAAAAGACTGGAAGGAAACTCACTGGGAATGTGAAATATGAATCATTGTTATGTCTGTATCATCAAATTACAGTCAATGTCCGAGTTATTTTAATCCTGCCGGCAGTAAGCATGGGCTTCCTGGTGGTTCAGCAGTAGAGTCTGCCTGCCAAATCAGGAGTTTAGGGTTCAATCTCTAGGTTGGGAAGATCCTCTGGAGAAGGAAATGGCAACCCACTCCAGTATTATTGCCTGGGCAGCCCCATGAACAGAGGCGCCCATGGCGGGCTACATTCCACGGGGTCGCCAAGAGTCAGACACAGCTGAGAGACTAACGATGTCGTTGTTGTTGCAGTTTGGTGGCTAAGTCGTGTCTGACCCTTTGTGACCCTGTGGGCGGCAGCACGCCAGGCTTCTCTGTCCTTCACCATCTCCCGGAGCTTGCTCTAACTCATGCCCGTTGAGTGGGTGATGCCATCCCACCGTCTCATCCTCTGTCGTCCCCTTCTTCTCCCGCCTTCGGTCTTTCCCAGTGTCAGGCTCTTTTCCAATGAGTCAGCTCTTCACATCAGGTGGCCAAAGTATTAAAGCTTCAGCATCAGTCCTTCCAATGAATATTCAGGGTAATTTATCCCAAAAGAGAAAATGCAAACCGAGCTACTATGTTCATTTTCAAACATGGCAAGGTTTTTTCCAGTCCTTTCTGGATCAACTGCTGGAATTCATTTTAATTATGAAGAGTTAGGAAGCTGGCCAAGTAAACTGGGCTTTCAGTGACGGTTAAGATGGGAGGTGTGACGTGGCCAGGAGGAGAGATTTGTGTGGCAGAGTGGTGCCCTCTGGTGATAATCCTGGTGTTTCGTTCATCTGCACATTTTTCATTCAGTCTCTTATGCAACAAAAAGCGTGTTGATGGCTTACCTGTGCAGCCAACACCGTTTAGCAGTGACCCAAGAGACAGACTTGTTCTCCACCCGGGGAGCTGGTAGAAGGCGAGTGTGAACAGCACCGAATATGCATCCTAGGAACACCTGGTAGGGTTATCAAAGTTTTTAGGGAGCATCCAAAGAAGCAAATCAGAACACACACAATGTAATCTTGGGCACAGATTTCAGTCTGAAAGGAAAGCTATGCTTCACTTGCAGAAACCACTAGAAAATATAAAGTAGAGCAAGAGGAATTTATACAGAAGAATGAGAAGAAAAAAAATAAAAAGAAAGAAGTGATCAGTGTAGGATGAATTCAGCCAGGCAAAGCTCCTTGGAGGAAGGACATTGCTCCCTCAAAGGAAATCAACACGACATGAGATGAGATGGTGCTTTAGGAGAGGGTATCCGTGGGAAGGTGGGTGCCTCAGAGACAGGGATGAACCGCGTTTGTCTCTGGGGTGGGGCTGCCAGACTATGCCGGCTACCTTTTGCTCATACCAGCGTGTGATGGGGCACCCAAGTCACCCTTGTTGGTGTCCTGCCACTCCTGCTGGCTGACTGCATCACGTCCAACTTCCCTCCCCAGGACTGGATGTCGTTAAGGTCAGGAACGTCTCAGTGAATCGCCGCTTCCCTGGCTCTTCTTGAATCTCCTTGGCTCCTATTAGACTGGTTATACCAAACAAAAAGAAAATCCATTTATTTCTATAATAGTGCAGGATCCCTAGTAGTAAGGACTGTCACCTCCATCGTTACCCCCCACTTTCAAAGCAGAGTGCCACGAGCCAGATAAGGGCATAATATATTTTGGCAGTAAATCCACACTCAAAGATTCTAGAAATGCTTAACCATGGATGTTTGTTAGACTCGCCAGGTGGCTGTAAGCTCATCCAAAAGGAAACGGAACTGGAAAAAGGAAGAAGAAAAGCTATAAGGTATTGAAGAAGAGCACCGAGCCTGGCTTTAGGATCAAGGGTGTGTTTTGTAAGGAACCTCTGTATTGTTCTCCGTAGTGGTTGAACCAGTTTACATTCCCACCAACAGTGTGGGAGCAGTTCGTTCTTTCCACACCCTCTCCATCATTTATTGTTTGTGGATTTTTTTGATGATGGCCATTTTGACTTGTGTGAGGTGATACCTCACTGTAGCTTTGGTTTGCGTTTCTCTAATAATTAGTGATGTCGAACATCTTTTTATGAGTTTGTTGGCCCTCTGGATGTCTTCTTTGGAGAAATGTCTGTTTAGGTTTTCTGCCCATTTTCTGACTGGGCTGTTTGTTTGATGATATTAATCTACATGAGCTGTTTGTAAATTTTGAAGACAAATCCCTCGTTGGTCACATCACTTGCAAGTATTTTCTTCCGATCTGTTGGTTTTCTTTTTATTTTGTTTATAGTTTCCTTTGCTGTGCAAAACCTTTGAGTTTAATTAAGTCTCATTTGTTTATTTTGAGCTACCATACCATATGAGCCTGAAATCCCACTCCTAGGCATGGATCTGGAGAAAAATATCGTCCAAAAAGATACATGCATCCCAATGTTCATTGTGGCATTATTTACCGTACCCAAGATACGGAAGCAACCTAAATGCCCATGACAGATGAATGGTTAAAGAAGTTGTGGCACATATACCCAAGAGAATATTAGTCATTAAAAAGAGTGAAATAATGCCATGTGCAGCAACATGGATGGGCCTCGAGATCGTCACACTGAGTAAAGTGAGTCAGATGAAGAAAAGTATCACTTATATGTGGAACCTTTTTAAAATGATAGATGTGAACTTATTTACAAAAACAGAAACAGACTCACAGACTCAGGGAATGAACTTACAGTTACCAGGGAGGAAGGAGGAAGGTAGACTGGGAGTTTGGGATTGAGTGTATATGCTTCTGTATTTAAAATAAATAGCCAACAAGGACAATAAAAAGAAACATAAAGGGAAAAAAAAACTTGCACGGTGTTCACCCAATCTATTGATTATTATCTTGCAGTGGTAAGATTGTAGGTGACATATGTTCTCATCTTAACCTTTCTGTATTGCTTGAAATTTTTAAAATGGGGATGAACTTTAATAAAATACTTTAAAATTAAAAAAATTAAATATTTAAATTTGCCTAGCGGTCTGCATCCAGTTTATCTCAAAGAGAATCTTCAGCAAAGCCCAGAGGCTCTACTAGAGGTTAATAATGAACTCATACTTAAAAATCATTGGGCAACCAGGAGTCGGGTCAGTTCAGTTCAGTTTGGTCACTCAGTAGTATCCGACTCTTTGTGACCCCATGGACTGCAGCACACCAGGCTTCCCTGGCCATCACCAACTCCCAGAGTTTACCCAAACTCGTGTCCATTGAGTTGGTGAGGCCATCCAACCTTCTCATCCTCTGTCATCCCCTTCTCCTCCTGCCCTCGATCTTTCCCAGCATCAGGGTCTTTTCAAATGAGAGAGCTCTTCTCATCAGGTAGCCAAAGTATTGGAGTTTCAGCTTCAGAATCAGTCCTTCCAATGAACACCCAGGACTGACTTCCTGTAGGATGGACTGGTTGGATCTCCTTGCAGTCCAAGGGACTCTCAAGAGTCTTCTCCAACACCACAGTTCAAAGGAGTCAGATACCACAGGGCATAGGAACTGGCCGTGTGATGCTATAAAACAGACCAGGAGTCCTCACTGCTAGGGCACCTGGGAGGTGTCTGAGAATAAGCATGAGGCCAGTGAGTTCTGAGGGAGTCATGGGTTATTGTACTGGATTTTATGCCTAAAATTTCCTCCAAGTTGGGCCATGTCAGTTATCTGGAAACTGACTTGCAATCAGCAATCTTGGAGGGAGGTTGGAGAGAAAGACATATTAAAGAGAAGGCAGGTGTGAGGTTCACCTGCCTGCTTCCTCCTTTAGCAGCTTTTGATTGAACATTTTAGAACTAAATTCCTTCATGCTTAAATATACGAAAGAGCTGAGGTAGATAACCTAGCGGTAGCATTCTCTGATTGTGGTAATTTTAAGTAAAAGGATATTTGTGTATGCATTCTTTACATAATTTCTCATCCAATAGAATTCATTATAACATCATCAGTGTACTGATAATGGATACTGAGAAAGTGAGAGGGGAAACATAATTATATTGATTTACCTGAGTCTTGCTATATGCCTGCTTCTCTTTAAATCTCTTTTTAAAATTCTGAATAATGCAACTCCGAGCAAATAATATCAGTGATGTATTTTGTTTCTACCTAACAAATTTCTCTGTGAATCTTGTCAAGTTCATCTAGAAATTGATTTGGGGCAGAGTTTGAGCAAGACAAATGCTGACATTTCCTTCAGATTGAATTTCTTAACCAAAACAAAGATCTCGTGGGAGAAGTTTGAGACTGGACCACTTGCAAATGCCTGAATTCATTGTATTTTTATCAACCTACCCCACAAAGCCATATTGGCACCTACTCAAAACAAACGGTTTCCAGCTAGTGATAAAATACCAGCATAGTAAGTATGTGGTATATAAAATTTCTTATTTTACATTTTCCAGCAGTCTTCCCCTACAAAACAAAGGAAGAATAGTGCAACATATTTCATAGCTGTCTTATAAGGTAGACCATTGCTTTTGGCTGGGAGATATAGACTTCCTTCCTAATGACCCATGGCCACACTCTGAAGCCCTGTGTAATACCTTTAAAATAAACTCCAAGAGTAAATTGTGGTTTTCAGTCTTAATTTGCAGGTTACATATTGTTCAAGGGCATGGCTACTCTGGGCTTCCCACGTGGCTCAATAGTAGAGAATCTCCCTGCCAAAGCGAGAGACCTGGGTTCGATCCCTGGGGTTGGGAAGATCCCTTGGAGAAGGGCATGGCTACCCATTCCAGTATTCTTGCCTGGAGAATCCCATGGACAAAGACGTCTGGTGGGCTGCAGTCTTTGAGGGTCTCAAAGAGTCTGACACGACTGAGCAGACAATCATGCATGTGGTTACTTTGCTGTTTCTGCTGTCTTCTTCTGAAATAACGTGGCCAGTGCCCAGCCTTTTTGAAGTCATTATGGGTAAATCTCATTCACCCAACAACCCATTTACCAAGAACCTATTAAGTGTAGGGCAGTGTACTATGTGAAAAGCACAAAATAAAGAAACACTCCAGGCTGTAACTAGCTCACGGTGGTCGGGGAGAGGCACTTCAATGAACAACATGATTTCACTCTCAGAAAGCCTAAGGAACAGCATGGCTATTACTCCTTTGGGGGGATCTCAGGGGAGCAGCACTTTGGGAAAGAGGGGCAAAGTTCAGATTTACAAGCGTCAAGGGGGGGACATTTAGGTCCTGCTTCAGATTTACATGTATTAATTATGCTCTCAGCCGAGCTATTTTTCTTCTCTACTCTTTACATTCCTGATGGACTTGGAGGGATGAAACCGCCCCCCTTTCTCCATCCACATGGGTGCTGTAGAGATAACATGAGATTTACACTGAAAAATAAAAGCCATGATGTAAATGAAAGTGCAGATGCCTCATTTGTCTCTGAATGCAGCGCTCATCATTTTCTTGTAAGTTAAGTAGTGACATGCTTGAGATTTTAAAAATGGGATCCCTTTAGAACCCCTGGTAGAAATCTGCATTGAGGGACCTTTTGTGAAAATGCTGGCACTTCATTCAACTTTTATTACTTTCAGCCACCCGTGTGTCTCTGAAATTACCTTCGGTGAGTCTAGTGATTTATTGGTAAGGAAGGTTAGCAGTGGGCAATTTTCAGTGACCACGGAGTATCATCAAATGCAATTGCTGTGAATTTGGGCTGACCATGGGAGGTAACACAAATTTGTGCTGATTTTTTTCAAGGGCATATTTTGAAGGACTGGAAAGTTCAGCCTGGGTTGTGCGATACTGTTTGAAGAATGCATGTGTTTGTAAGTGTATACTTAACAGCAATCCACAAAATGAATTTTCAAAGAACTGAGTGTGGAGGACTGTTTCAGCCTCACATAATTTCGGAAATCTATTCCTCCAGCTAGGAAGGAGAATCATCTCTGGGTTCTCTATTTGCTCTCTGTCCCCTCTAGGGAGCAGGAAGAAGGTTTAATTATCTCGTGATGAGCCTATTCTTAGTAGTGACTACTTTGGGTGAAGGGAGAACTTTTGTAGTTGCTTCCATTGCTTTGCAGGTCAGAGCAGTCAAATGAGGCTTAAGGAGGGAAACTGATTCTTAGACAAATCACATGATCTTTTTCTGCCCTTTTTTTTTTTTTTTTTCAGTTGAAATGATTGTACAACAATGCCAAGAACACAACTCAGGACAAGAAAGAGCAAAAACAGGTAGAAAATTGCAGAAAATTTCATCTTCATTGCCAGTGCTGTGCTCTTCGTGTTCAAATGAATATAAAACACAAATAAGCAAAGGAGACATTTCTAGTTGTAAGTGCATGACTGTTTGCTTTGTTATCCTCTTTACTTTCATATTTTTTAAAAAGGACAGTGAGAACAACAAGATGAAGAAGATTAAGGAGAATAGAGAACTATGATGACCACAGGCATGGAAACCAGATGCAAATCACAACAGCAATGTACAAAAAAGACCAGACATGCCCTGCTTCCCCGAGGTCGATTCCAGAAGACTTTCAAAAATACACGTTCTTGGACCACAACACAGATGTCTGGAACCAACATTTCCTGGGAGGAAAGATGAAGGAATCTGTTTTTTTCAAAGGAGATTCTTAGTGAAGTGAAAGGCGCTGTCGTGTCTGACTCTTTGCGACCCCATGCACTATACAGTCCTTTGATTTCTCCAGGCTATAATACTGGAGTGAGTAACCTTTCCCTTCTCTAGGGGATCTTCCCCACCCAGGGGTCGAACCCAGGTCTCCCGCATTGCAGGAGGATTCTTTACCAGCTGAACCACCAGGGAAGCCAAGCAGAATTTAAAAGGACCTCATTAATCCCACCAAGATGGCCCCAGCCTATACCTAGAGGATCTACTGCCCAAATGGTGCCTTGACTAACCCTGACCCCACCAACCTGGTCGTGCCAGTCTCTCAAGAGTCACCTTCCAACGAAGAGGGTGTCCCAGACAGAGACCAACTCCACCACCATTGAAGGTGTGGTCCTACATGGTTCTTGAGCTCTCTGCATCTCAGCGGCTTTATCTATAAAAAGTGGGCCTGCATGACTGCATGACAGGGATTGTGAGAGGAGCTAATGAACTGCCTGGACGTGCACACAATCTTGAAAAAGTGAAACTGTTAGTTGCTCAGCTGTATTCGACTCTTTGTGACCCCGTGGACTGTAGCCCACCTCTGTCCATGGAATTCTCCAGACAGGAATACTGGAGTGAGCAGACATTCTCTTTTCTGCCCACATTGCAGGTGGATTCTTTACCACTGAGCTACCAGAGAAGCCCACATAGTACATAAGATGAAAAATGCAAGCTTTTCTTCCCCTAACCAGAAAAAGCACCACCATAAATCATAACATGTGTGAACAGCCTATGTACCTGTGCTGTGTTAGTTTCTCTGAGCTCTCTCTCTAAAAAAAAAAAAAAATTATTTTCCTTTTTCCTTGCATGCATGCATGCTCAGATGCTAAGTCATGTGTGACTCTTTGTGACCCCATGGACTGTAGCCCAACAGGCTCTTCTGTCCATGGAATTCTCCAGGCAAGAATACTGAAGTGAGTAGACATTCTCTTCTCCAGGGGATTTTCCTGATCCAATAACTGAACCTGGGTCTCCCACATTGCAGGCAGACGCTTTACCATCTGAGCCACCACAGAAGCCCACATAATACATAAGATGAAAAATGCGAGTTTTTCTTCCCCTAACCAGAAAAAGCACCACCATAAATCGTAACATGTGTGGACAGGCTACGTACCTGTGCTGTGTTAGTTTCTCTGAGCTCTCTCTCTAAAAAAAAATTTTATTTGCCTTTGTTCTTGCATATATGCTCAGACGCTAAGTCGTGTCCGACTCTGCAGCCAGAGTGTAGCCCCCCAGACTGCACTGTTCTGGAGGGGAGAACTGGAGCGAGTTGCCATTTCCTTCTCCACCCTTTGTTCCTTGGTTCAGACCATTACTGGTTTTTCTTGCTTTGCCTTCTTCAGCCAGCGTGTCAAGGGTTATTTTGTTTTACAAAATGTCTTTCCATAGTATCCAGTCTTTCCCCTTCTGAGCACTGAAGACCATGGAACAAAAGAAAATACGCTTTGATCTAAGTTAATCGAGTTTCTTTACCTTGGGCATCCTGCTGTCCTGTTGTTTATTCCATTCTAGAAGATATGCCATGGCGAGTTTCTAACAGTCTGTGATCGGATGTTTAGAATAAGGGCCTTTTTAAGATGCTGGGTCAGGAAAAGCTCAGTGAGGCTTGCCTTCCTACCTCCTTTCAGCTGACATTCCTGTGTCCATGCCAGTATGGAAATTCACTTGTTTTCTAGGCTTGCTTTCTTCATATCTCATTAGGATTCTACAGAGTTGCAAAATAAAACCTCTGCAAGGACAGTTAGATCCGTGGCCAGTGGAACACTCTAAACCCCACATTATTTTGACTCATTTGAATTTCTTTTCATCAAATCACCAAACCAACACTATCAGGTTTATTGTACATGGCAAAAGACATCACAGGTAGATGCCCAAGACACTTTTACAATCCTTTTGGGAGAAAATTTGAAAATCTGTCAATTTTAGATTTCTGTACTCCTTAGATTTCTTAAGTATAGCTGTAAATTATACTTTTGTTTTTGCTAGACTTTTAAGCTTGGCATAATTGTACCTTCTAGATTTCTCCCATTTTTCTCTTTTATAAACAATTCAACCATCTAAGTTTGCTTCACTGGAGTTAAACCTATAAACCACAATTTATAGCTTTCCGTAACGGCCTGGACAATCAAGGTTTTAATTTATAGCTAACAAAAAGGTCCCAAACTATCTCCTTTTTCTTCTTGGGGATATTTATTTAATTGTGTCCTTTTATAGAACTATCTGACCTTAGATAGTATTACAGACAAGTCATAGTCATACGACAGACAAAAGAAAAACGGCTCAGATATAAGGTCCTGCTTAGAATTTGGCCACAAAAACATTCCCTGATGGTGTGTTCAACATCACAAAGACAGCAGGGTACCATCAGAAATGTTTGTGTCAAGCGTGAGCACCAACGTCAGCATCAAAGTTGGGTGAGAGTTATTCTCAGAGGGTTCCCAAACTCAACTGAAATCCCCTTAATTCAAAATAAACAGCCTTTTCTCATTATACTCTGTTTCTGTGAGTTTAATCCTGTCTCTTTCTGACCCTATAAAAAAATTTCGGCTGAGCACACTCCCTTCTCTGATTCCCATCAACGGCTCGGCACTTGAAAATCTAATTAATGCCCACAGCAGACCACAGCAGCTGACCACAGACCGTGGAACTTACAGAGTGCCTGCTATGTGTGGGGGGGTGGCATTGATGTACCACTGGCCTCAGCCACCCACAGAAGCAGGTGACAACACTCTCTTTGCAAATTCGGATCAGAAACATTAAGAAATTTTACTATAGGCATCTCAGGGGCCATTCATTGACTTGTGTTCACACATTACGAAAAAATGAAATTGATGTGGAAGATGAACATGGATTTACTCATTAAACCTGGGAAGGCCAGCATTTGGAAACTCCTGGTCAAAACTGGAAGACAAAGAAAATATGTCTTAATCCTATAAAGATCATAAGGGGGAAAATGTGATTTTTTTTTCCTTTGACATTTCTTTTTTAAAAAAAAACTTTATTTTTTAAAAAAGACTTTTTTTAAGCACTGGATAATATTCCATTGTCTGGATGTACCACAGTTTATTTACCGATTCACCTACTGAAGAAATCTTGGTTGTTTTGCAATTATACATAAGAGGTTCTGTGAGCCTCTGTGTACAGGTTTTTGTTTTAGGCTCACAGCAAAACTGAGTGGAAGGCACAGAATTTTCTCACATACCTCCTAGCTCTACAGACTCATAAGCTCCCTGACTATCAACACCCACTAGAAGAGTAGGGTATTTGTTACAACTGACGTACCTACATCACCCAGCACATTCACTCAAAGTCCATAGCTTCCATTGTGGTTCCCCTCAGCACTGCACATCCTGTGGGTTTAGACAAACATATAATGACATGTCTCCATCATGATACTGCCACACAGAGTGTTTTCACACTCTGAAAGTTTCCAAGCTGAGCATTGTAGATTGCTTTTATGGAGGAAACCAGAACAATTACAAAGAAGCCAGGAGCATAAACACAATTGAAAAACACTTTGCTGGATTGAATAAATATGTTTTTACAGAGAGTGAAAGGGCTTATGCTCTGACCCAAACATCCCTTTCATGGTTCCTCTTATCAATAATCTGTGCTTCATTCTGTATTAACCTTTCTGATAGTCAGTGTATTGATAACAACTTCTAAAATTGTTAAATTTTCATAGGAAAAACTAAAACGCTTATACCCCTTAAAACTGGGTTTTCTATTGTTATGAGCTTCCAATTTTTGATACATTTTTCCTACATGTTTCCAATTTTCCACCATGGCATACATCATTCATAATTAGAAAGGCTGATATGATGTTTAACTTAAGATATACTAGTCTGAAAATATCATTCAAAATTAAAATAGATATAGAAAAAGATAGGAATTCTTTAATACTTCTTCCTTCAAATTTTCTACACTTATCAAATTTCCCTAAGTTTTCTATAACTTTTATAAAGGAAAAAAAGGCAACCTCATTCTAAGGCACATCTGACTTCTTGGAAGGAAAGAGAATATAGCAGAGGGATACACATGCCAAAGTGAAAGTCGCTCAGCCGTGTTTAACTCTTTGTGATGCCATGGACTATGCAGTCCATGGAATTCTCCAGGCCAGAATACTGGGGTGGGTAGCCTTTCCCTTCTCCAGGGGATCTTCCCAACCCAGGGATCGAACTCAGGCCTCCCACATTGCAGGCGGATTCTTTACCAGCTGAGCCACCAAGGAAGCCCACACATGCCAAGGTCCAGCATAAACCATCAAAGACATCTACCTGCAAGTGAGCCATGATGCTCCTAAGCAAGAATCGTTTTGATACCGTGGAAAATTTCAAGCTAACAATTTTTTACATCATGCCGACTTCTTTACAAAATGGTATTGTGGCTTTAGGCCCATCTCAAAACATTTATCTGTATCATCACACAACTGCATAGGTATTTCAACAATAGGATTTCCAGAGACTAAAATAATATCTCACATCAGATTTAAGAAAACACAGGAATCCACACCTTAAAGTAACTCTTATGCAAATTATCAGTCTTAGGGTGTATTGGAGCCTGCTAAGAGTTCCTGAAGTTGATTGCTTAAGGACATCAATTTTATTTCATAAAATATTCAATTTTGTGTATTACTCAGAGTTATTAATAAGCAATAGCATTTATCAACATTAATATAGATAGTTAGCAGACATTTAAATGTTTACTCTGGGCCCACAATTGTTCTAAGAATTTTAAATGTATGAGATTATTTAATCCTCACAAAAAATTATGAGGTAGATGCTAATATTACCTCCACTGTACAGATGAAGAAGCTGATAAAGAAAGAGGTTAGGTAACTTTCTCATGTTCACTCCAATATCGTCCAATTCAGATACCGACAATCTGCTTTGAGTGTTCACCTCTGTGATAAACTGCTCATATCTCTCAGGGTTCTCCAGAGGAATAGAACCAACAGAATACCCATGGGCTTCCCTGGTGGCTCAGATGGTAAAGAATCCACCTGAAATGCCGGAGACCAGGGTTTGATCACTGGTCCGGAAGATCCCCTGGAGAAGGGAATGGTTACCCACTCCAGTATTCTTGCCTGGAGAATTCCATGGACAGAGGAGCCTGGTGGGCTACAGTCCATGGGGCTCTCCTCTCTGCTTTGAGTGTTCACCTCTGTGATAAACTTCTTGTATCAGCCAGAGTTCTCCAGAGGAATAGACCAATAAAATATCTATATCTGTATCTGTATCTCTACCTATAGATCTATCATTTATCTCAATACCCATTCATCATCCATCTCTCCATCATCTACTTATCTGTCATCTATACCTTGATCTGCATTTATCGCCACACTCGCCACTCTTCATTCAACCTCAGTAAACACTGAGAATTTCAGAAAATGCTATGCTACTTATTTAACTCACACGTGTGTTATTTTAATAGAAGAATTTTTGCAAAAAAAAAAAAGTCCCCCAGGTCCTGTGTCCCAAACACATTTGGGGTCCTGCAGTATCTCACAGGTGGCCAGTACACTGCCATCACTGGGCTTCAGGGTAACTCTTGAGTCTTAAAACGGTGGGTGTCATACTTCTCATCTGGCTTTCACGAATGATCTGCTGTTTCTATATCCACCTGCATCACAAAGAAGTCTTGGCAAAGATTCATTAAGGATGTCAGCTGGAGGGAAATTTTCTGTATCTTATGAAGAACTGGGCTTCCCTGATAGCTCAGCTGGGAAAGAATCCACTTGCAATGCAGGAGACCCTGGTTTGATCCCCGGGTCAGGAAGATACCCTGGAGCAGGGATAGGCTACCTGCTCCAGTATTCTTGGGGTTCCCTGGTTGCTCAGCTCATAATCTGCCTGCAATGCAGGAGACCTAAATTCGATCCCCGGGTTGGGAAGATCCCCTGGAGAAGGGAAAGGCTACCCACTTCAGTATTCTGGCCTGGAGAATTCCATGGACTGTATAGTCTATGGGGCCATGAAAGAGTCGGACACGACTGAGCGACTTTCACTATGAAGGACTGGGGGTCAACCTTCCTGCACGCGGCAAGCATTCTAGTTTTATGGCGGCTGCCCAGGTGTAACTGACATCCGCGTGGTGAGCTGCCCTCCACGACCGCCCATCCCTGCCCCATGTCGTCTCATTTTCAGTGCTGCCAATACAGCACTGACACGGTTACTCCTTTTCCCGCTTCTGGAGTTTGGAATAGGGCATTGTCAACTAAAAAAATACAGTCGCAACCTGGAAGTCGAGAGTTCTTTTATTTGGTGGGACTGTTTAGGACTCCAAGCCCAGGAGACAGCGTCTCAGTAGCTCTGAGAAAACTGCTTCAAGGAGGCAAGAAGAAAAGTCAGGCTAATATCCAAGTTTGCAACAAAGGGAGCAGGCAGTCTGAACATCAAAGATCAGATATCAAATTAAGGAACTTAGCATTCTATGTATGGGAAGATGCAAGCCTCTGGGCTCACTGAATGCATTCCTTTCATGTGCAGCTCAGCTCTCTGGGGCCAAACTTGTTTCCTTGTTCCCCTTCAGGGGTGGCAGATGACTGCTTCTTGCATTCCCCCAGCTCCTCAGCAGTCACAGTGGGGTGGTGGCCCCATCCGCCGGATCACAGTTTGGGGAGCCCTCGTTCACATCTGGAGCCCAGAAATCACTGATGGATGTGACATTTCTTGTTTATGGATATGGCAGGAGACATTTTCTTTTCACAGCATGAAACTTTTTCTCATCAGGTCTCAAATCTGGAGCTGTCTGTGATACAACTCAAGAGCCCTTCACGTCAAAGCTGAAGGGAAGCCGTTCCATTGGCTTCTAATTCAGACCTTCCAAGCCTTCCAGAGAAGCTCTTAGAAGCCCAGGGGGAGTCCATTCAGCCCAAGCTCTTCTCCAAGGAGACCGTCTGCTTTCTCAGTCGCTGGAAAATGAACTAGGAACCACCAGGGAGACGGACCCCCACAACTTGCAAACTCAGAGACAAAGGCAGCTTTGAACCTTCCCTCCTTCGCCGTTAGGACTTTTTTCTGCCCTGAGGTAGCTGGGATTTGGCTCTGCATATGGAATAGCTAGACAGTGGAAAGTTACCATCAGTGCTTATGGGAGATTTGTTCTTCTCTTTAAAACCTCATTTTCCTCTTTAGTTTAAAAATAGAGTCAAACCTCATAAACCTAGCCTCATTTCAGGATTCCATGGAGCCTAATCAATTGTCAATTGTCAAGCCTGGTTTGCATGCCACAGAGATGGTACAACTATGTTGGTTTTATTTATTTCAGAGTTGAGCATTCTGTTTTTTCAAGTCCCTCTTTGATTACAGAATATTCCAGTTGGATATAAATATTTTTGAGGATTAAAATGCACATGGGGTTATTTCTCGAAGCACTGTAAGTTAAATCTACACTGTTAATTCCTAAAGAAATAGCCCAAGGGCACTCCATGGAGCGTTCTGATAACCCCACTATTAACCTTAAAATTCAGATCTCTGGAGATATTGATCTGAACTGTCAGTCACAGAGAATATAAGTAGCTGAACCATTGGCCCCAGACATCTGCATGAACAGTGTGCACCTGAGTGGGAGATATGTAAGCCCAAAGTCATTATCAAGACTTTTTTAGGCAGAAAAATTATTAGAAATAAATCAGCTCCTATTGGAGTGTCTCCAAAGCTCAGTGATATTTTTCCGACAATGATAATATAGCAAGTCCAAAGGAAAAGGGTCAGAAGCCTTTAGAAATGAGTACATTAATTTTAGAGACATGTTAACATCGTGGCCTTGAGGAAAGTGGACATACAGGGACCATCACGTCTCTGCGTCCTCCCCGCCGTGTTTCAGAGGGGAAATCTGTTCATTGGAGGAACAACCTGGGGAAGGGAAGAGTCTGGTTCCGACAGGGCACACCCGTAGGGCTTAAGGAGCCTTGGGTGGCTGCAACCACAGGCTCCATTGCAGGCTGTGGGTTGAAACAACCCTCCTCACTGTCCAGAGTTGAGAGCAGCAGGACACACTTCTAAACCGCTCTATTTCTAAAAAGGAGTTGCTCAGCAACTTGAATTTGCCGCACTTGGTAGAACCAAAATGCTGAAGCAGCCAGTGCTTTTCGTCCTTTCCTTTAATCGAGAGGAGCAAGCGGATTCTGCTTGCTGCCGTAGTTAACTCAGCTGTTGTCGTTAGGTCACTCAGCTGTGTCTGACTCTTTGCAACCCCATGAACTGTAGCTGGTAGGCATGGGAAGAACAAGTGACCATCAGACCAAAGATTGGATCTTCAAAATATCCATCCTTAAAGGATGACAGTCAAGAGCTACTTAATCAACCACAGATGGCCCTATGGAGCGGCTTGGGCTGTATGTTGCAATTAGCTGTGAAAATCCATTGGCCTGCCTATAATATTCCTGGGTTAAAGCAGTTACTCAGTTAACTTGGTTATCTTAGAGAATGATTCTACAGGTCAACACTCCTAAAATGAAATTGTTAAAGGACAATCCTGATGTGAGTCCCAAATGTTTGGTTCAATTGTTACAAAGAACCAAAAGTTTCCAAAGTTTTGTGTGTAACTAATTAATTGTTAACTAATTCAAGCACTGATAAATATCTATACTTCTACACTTAATATATAACTTATATGTTTTAAATATTCCTTGGCACAGTATTCCTTATCTTATAAAGTTATAAGAATGTGTTGGACATGACTTAGGGACTGAAAAAAAATATGACTGTCTGCCTCCACAGAGGAATATTACAGGCAGGCCAATGGATTTTCATTGTTAATAACAGCATACAGCCCACACCACTCCCCTAGGGCCATCTTTGGTTGACTGAGTAACTCTTGACTGTCATCCTTTAAGTATGGATTCTGAAGACCTAATACTTGGTCTGACAGTTCTTTTTACTTCCCATACTTCAGTTCAGTTCAGTCACTCAGTCGTGTCTGGTTCTTTGTGACCCCATGGACTGCAGCACACCGGGCTTCCCTGTCCTTCACCAACTCCTGGAGCTTGCTCAAACTCATGTCGATTGAGTTAGTGATGCCATCCAACCATCTCATCCTCTGTCGTCCCCTTCTTCTGCTTTCAATCTTTCCCAGCATCAGGATCTTTTCCAGTGAATCAGTTCTCCACAATCAGGTGGCCAAAGTATTGGAGCTTCAACTTCAGCATCAGTCCTTCCAAAGAATATTCAGGACTGATTTCCTTTAAGATTGACTGGTTTAATCTCCTTGCAGTGTAAAAGATTCTCAAGAGTCTTCTCCAACACCACTGTTCAAAAGCATCAGTTCTTTAGCACTCAGCTTTCTTTATTGTCCAACTCTCACATCCATACATGACTACTGCAGAAGTCATAGCTTTGACTAGACAGAGCTTAGTCAGTGAAGTAATGTCTCTGCTTTTTAATATGCTGTCTAGGTTTGTCATAGCTTTTCTTCCAAGGAGCAAGTGTCTTTTAATTTCATGACTGCAGTCACCATCTGCAGTGATTTTGGAGCCCAAGAAAATAAAGTCTATCATTGTTTCCATGGTTTCCCCAACTATTTACCATGAAGTGATGGGACCAAATGCCATGATCTTTGTTTTTTGAATGCTGAGTTATAAGCCAGCTTTTTCACTATCTTCTTTCACTTTCATCAAGAGGCTGTTTAGTTTCTCTTTGCTTTCTGCTGTAAGGGTGGTGTCATCCACATATCTGAGGTTATGGATATTTTTCCCTGCAATCCTGATTCCAGCTTGTGCTTCATCCAGTCCCATACCTATCAGGCATTGTTCATTCATTCATTCCTTGAAACATTTATCTTTTCACCATTTCAACCAGCAAATCTTTACTGAGTCCTCACTGGGCCTCTGCAGTACTCTGCATAGAAAATATTTTGCAAACACAACACTTTCCATCCTCATGGCACTAAACCTTTGATGTGTTTCTTCCAAGTCCTTTCTTCATCTCAAAGGATCATCAGTACCAAAAATAATGACAATACAACATTTTACTTTTTTCTTTCTAGTTACCTTCAGCTTTACACACATCAGTGTAAGCCAAATTCATTCTTGGCATTATTATCACAACTTTTAACTACCAGTTTTATTGTTTAGTGAGTTTGTGTCTTAAACCCAAAGAATTAAAATTCAGTCCCAACAACTCTTCAAATGTTCAGTTCTTAAAATTGTCTCACCTAAATAACCATTATATATATGCATTAATATACTGTATTGATGTTTTTCTTTCTGGTCTTTATCTTTCTGGCTTACTTCACTCTGTATAATAGGCTCCAGTTTCATCCACCTCATTAGAACTGACCCAAATGTGCTCTTTTTAATAGCTGAGTGATATTCCATTGTGTATAAGTACCACCCATTCGTCTGCCGATGGGCATCTAGGTTGCTCCCATGTCCTAGCTATTGTAAACAAAGCTGCGATGAGCATTGGGGTACACATGTCTCTTTCAATTCTGGTTTCCTTGGTGTGTATGCCCAGCAGTGAGATTGCTGGGTCATATGGCAGTTCTATTTCCAGTTTTTTAAGAAATCTCCACACTGTTCTCCATAGTGGCTGTACTAGTTTGCATTCCCACCAACAGTGTAAGAGGGTTCCCTTTTCTCTGCATCTTCTCCAGCATTTATTGTTTGTAGACTTTTTTTTTTATGTTTAATTTATAGTAATATTATGCTCTGAAATATTATGATTATTAACTTTTTTTTTTTTTTCCAGTGGGTTTTGTCATACATTGATATGAATCAGCCATAGATTTACATGTATTCCCAATCCCGATCCCCCCTCCCACCTCCCTCTCCACCCGATTCCTCTGGGTCTTCCCAGTGCACCAGGCCGGAGCACTTGTCTCGTGCATCCCACCTGGGCTGGTGATCTGTTTCACCATAGATAGTATACATGCTGTTCTTTTGAAATATCCCACCCTCACATTCTCCCACAAAGTTCAAAAGTCTGTTCTGTATTTCTGTGTCTCTTTTTCTGTTCTGCATATAGGGTTATCGTTATCACCTTTCTAAATTCCATATACATGTGTCAGTATGCTGTAATGTTCTTTATCTTTCTGGCTTACTTCACTCTGTATAAGGGGCTCCAGCTTCATCCATCTCATTAGGACTGGTTCAAATGAATTCTTTTTAATGGCTGAGTAATATTCCATGGTGTATATGTACCACAGCTTCCTTATCCATTCATCTGCTGATGGGCACCTAGGTTGCTTCCATGTCCTGGCTATTATAAACAGTGCTGCGATGAACATTGGGGTGCACGTGTCTCTTTCAGATCTGGTTTCCTCAGTGTGTATGCCCAGAAGTGGGATTGCTGGGTCATATGGCAGTTCTATGTCCAGTTTTTTAAGAAATCTCCACACTGTTTTCCATAGCGGCTGTACTAGTTTGCATTCCCACCAACAGTGTAAGAGGGTTCCCTTTTCTCCACACCCTCTCCAGCATTTATTGCTTGTAGACTTTTGGATAGCAGCCATCCTGACTGGCGTGTAATGGTACCTCATTGTGGTTTTGATTTGCATTTCTCTAATAATGAGTGATGTTGAGCATCTTTTCATGTGTTTGTTAGCCATCTGTATGTCTTCTTTGGAGAGATGTCTGTTTAGTTCTTTGGCCCATTTTTTGATTGGGTCATTTATTTTTCTGGAATTGAGCTTCAGGAGTTGCTTGTATATTTTTGAGATTAATCCTTTGTCTGTTTCTTCATTTGCTATTATTTTCTCCCAATCTGAGGGCTGTCTTTTCACCTTACTTATAGTTTCCTTTGTAGTGCAAAAGCTTTTAAGTTTCATTAGGTCCCATTTGTTTAGTTTTGCTTTTATTTCCAATATTCTGGGAGGTGGGTCATAGAGGATCTTGCTTTGATTTATGTCGGAGAGTGTTTTGCCTATGTTCTCCTCTAGGAGTTTTATAGTTTCTGGTCTTACATTTAGATCTTTAATCCATTTTGAGTTTATTTTTGTGTATGGTGTTAGAAAGTGTTCTAGTTTCATTCTTTTACAAGTGGTTGACCAGTTTTCCCAGCACCACTTGTTAAAGAGGTTGTCTTTTTTCCATTGTATATCCTTGCCTCCTTTGTCAAAGATAAGGTGTCCATAGGTTCGTGGATTTATCTCTGGGCTTTCTATTCTGTTCCATTGATCTATATTTCTGTCTTTGTGCCAGTACCATACTGTCTTGATAACTGTGGCTTTGTAGTAGAGTCTGAAGTCAGGCAGGTTGATTCCTCCAGTTCCATTCTTCTTTCTCAAGATTACTTTGGCTATTCGAGGTTTTTTGTATTTCCATACAAATTGTGAAATTCTTTGGTCTAGTTCTGTGAAAAATACCGTTGGTAGCTTGATAGGGATTGCATTGAATCTATAGACTGCTTTGGGTAGAATAGCCATTTTGACAATATTAATTCTTCCAATCCATGAACACGGTATGTTTCTCCATCTGTTCGTTTCCTCTTTGATTTCTTTCATCAGTGTTTTATAGTTTTCTATGTATAGGTCCTTTGTTTCTTTAGGTAGATATACTCCTAAGTATTTTATTCTTTTTGTTGCAATGGTGAATGGTATTGTTTCCTTAATTTCTCTGTCTGTTTTTTCATTGTTAATATATAGGAATGCAAGGGATTTCTGTGTGTTAATTTTATATCCTGCAACTTTACTATATTCATTGATTAGCTCTAGTAATTTTCTGGTAGAATCTTTAGGGTTTTCTATGTAGAGGATCATGTCATCTGCAAACAGTGAGAGTTTTACTTCTTCTTTTCCTATCTGGATTCCTTTTACTTCTTTTTCTGCTCTGATTGCTGTGGCCAGCACTTCCAACACTATGTTGAATAGTAGTGGTGAGAGTGGGCACCCTTGTCTTGTTCCTGATTTCAGGGGAAATGCCTTCAATTTTTCACCATTGAGGGTGATGCTTGCTGTGGGTTTGTCATATATAGCTTTTATTATGTTGAGGTATGTTCCTTCTATTCCTGCTTTTTGGAGAGTTTTAATCATAAATGAGTGTTGAATTTTGTCAAAGGCTTTCTCTGCATCTATTGAGATAATCATATGGTTTTTATCTTTCAATTTGTTAATGTGGTGTATTACATTGATTGATTTGCGGATATTAAAGAATCCTTGCATTCCTGGGATAAAGCCCACTTGGTCATGGTGTATGATTTTTTTAATATGTTGTTGGATTCTGTTTGCTAGAATTTTGTTAAGGATTTTTGCATCTATGTTCATCAGTGATATTGGCCTGTAGTTTTCTTTTTTTGTGGCATCTTTGTCTGGTTTTGGAATTAGGGTGATGGTGGCCTCAGAGAATGAGTTTGGAAGCTTACCTTCTTCTGCAATTTTCTGGAAGAGTTTGAGTAAGATAGGTGTTAGCTCTTCTCTAAATTTTTGGTAGAATTCAGCTGTGAAGCCATCTGGTCCTGGGCTTTTGTTTGCTGGAAGATTTTTGATGACAGTTTCGATTTCCTTGCTTGTGATGGGTCTGTTAAGATCTTCTATTTCTTCCTGGTTCAGTTTTGGAAAGTTATACTTTTCTAAGAATTTGTCCATTTCATCCAAGTTGTCCATTTTATTGGCATAGAGCTGCTGGTAGTAGTCTCTTATGATCCTTTGTATTTCAGTGTTGTCTGTTGTGATCTCTCCATTTTCATTTCTAATTTTGTTAATTTGGTTTTTCTCTCTTTGTTTCTTAATGAGTCTTGCTAATGGTTTGTCCATTTTGTTTATTTTTTCAAAAAACCAGCTTTTAGCTTTGTTGATTTTTGCTATGGTCTCTTTAGTTTCTTTTGCATTTATTTCTGCCCTGATTTTTAAGATTTCTTTCCTTCTGCTAACTCTGGGGTTCTTCATTTCTTCCTTCTCTAATTGCTTTAGGTGTAGAGTTAGGTTATTTAATTTTTTTTTTCCTGTTTCTTGATGTAAGCCTGTAATGCTATGAACCTTCCCCTTAGCACTGCTTTTACAGTGTCCCATAGGTTTTGGGTTGTTGTGTTTTCATTTTCATTCATTTCTATACATATTTTTATTTCTTTTTTGATTTCTTCTATGATTTGTTGGTTATTCAGAAGCATGTTATTTAGCCTCCATATGTTTGAAGTTTTAACAATTTTTTCCCTGTAATTGAGATCTAATCTTACTGCACTGTGGTCAGAAAAGATGACTGGAATGATTTCAATTTTTTTGAATTTTCCAAGACCAGATTTATGGCCCAGGATGTGATCTATTCTGGAGAATGTTCCGTGTGCACTTGAGAAAAAGGTGAAGTTGATTGTTTTGGGGTGAAATGTCCTATAGATATCAATTAGGTCTAGCTGGTCCATTGTGTCATTTAAGGTTTGTGTTTCCTTGTTAATTTTCTGTTTAGTTGATCTATCCATAGTTGTGAGTGGGGTATTAAAGTCTCCCACTATTATTGTGTTACTATTAATTTCCTCTTTCATACTTGTTAGCGTTTGCCGTACATATTGCGGTGCTCCTATGTTGGGTGCATATATATTTATAATTGTTATATCTTCTTTTTTGATTGATCCTTTGATCATTATGTAGTGTCCTTCTTTGTCTCTTTTCACTTCCTTTATTTGAAAGTCTATTTTATCTGATATGAGTATTGCGACTCCTGCTTTCTTTTGGTCTCCGTTTGCATGAAATATTTTTTTCCAGCCCTTCACTTTTAGTCTGTATGTGTCTCTTGTTTTGAGGTGGGTCTCTTGTAGACAGCATATATAGGGGTCTTGTTTTTGTATCCATTCAGCCAATCTTTGTCTTTTGGTTGGGGCATTCAACCCATTTACATTTAGGGTAATTATTGATAGGTGTGGTCCTGTTGCCATTTACTTTGTTGTTTTGGGTTCACATTTATAAAACCTTTCTGCATTTCCTGTCTAGAGAAGATCCTTTAGCATTTGTTGAAGAGCTGGTTTGGTGGTGCTGAATTCTCTCAGCTTTTGCTTATCTGTAAAGCTTTTGAATTCTCCTTCATATCTGAATGAGATCCTTGCTGGATACAGTAATCTAGGTTGTAGGTTATTCTCTTTCATTACTTTCAGTACGTCCTGCCATTCCCTTCTGGCCTGGAGGGTTTCTATTGATAGATCAGCTGTTATCCTTATGGGAATCCCTCTGTGTGTTATTTGTTGTTTTTCCCTTGCTGCTTTTAATATTTGTTCTTTGTGTTTGATCTTTGTTAATTTGATTAATATGTGTCTTGGGGTGTTTCGCCTTGGGTTTATCCTGTTTGGGACTCTCTGGGTTTCTTGGATTTGGGTGGCTATTTCCTTCCCCATTTTAGGGAAGTTTTCAGCTATTATCTCCTCGAGTATTTTCTCATGGCCCTTCTTTTTGTCTTCTTCTTCTGGAACTCCTATGATTCGAATGTTGGGGCGTTTCACAGTGTCCCAGAGGTCCCTGAGGTTGTCCTCATTTCTTTTGATCCTTTTTTCTTTTTTCCTCTCTGCTTCATTTATTTCCTCCATTTTATCTTCTACCTCACTTATCCTATCTTCTGCCTCCGTTATTCTACTCTTGGTTCCCTCCAAAGTGTTTTTGATCTCATTCATTGCATTATTCATTTGTAATTGACTCTTTTTTATTTCTTCTAGGTCTTTATTAAACAGTTCTTGAATCTTTTCAATCTTTGTTTCCAGGCTATTTATCTGTAACTCCATTTTGTTTTCAAGATTTTGGATCATTTTTATTATCATTATTCTAAATTCTTTTTCAGGTAGATTCCCTATCTCCTCCTCTTTTGTTTGACTTGGTGGGCATTTTTCATGTTCCTTTACCTGTTGGGTATTTCTTTGCCTTTTCATCTTGTTTAGATTGCTGTATCTGGAGTGGGCTTTCTGTATTCTGGAGGTCTGTGGTTCCTTTTTGTTGTGGAGGATTAACCCAGTGGATGGGGTTAGACGATTGGCTTGTCAAGGTTTCCTGGTTAGGGAAGCTTGCATCAGTGTTCTGGTGCGTGGAACTTGATTTCTACTCTTTGGAGAGCAATGGAGTGCCCAGTAATGAGTTTTGAGATGGGTCTATGTGTTAGGTGTGACCGTGGGCAGCCTGTATGTTGATGTTCAGGGCTATGTTCCTGCGTTGCTGGAGAATTTGCGTGGTATGTCTTGCTCTAAAACTTATTGGCTCTTGTGTGGTGGTTGGTTTCAGTGTAGGTATGGAGGCTTTTGGACAGTCACTTATCACTTAAAGTTCCTTGTAGTCAGGAGTTTTCTGGTGTTCTCAGGTTTTGGGCTTAAGTCTCCTGCCTCTGGATTTCAGTTTTATTCTTCCTGTAGTCTCAGGACTTCTCCAACTATGCAGCCCTGATAAGAAAACTTCTAGGTTAATGGCTAAAAGATTCTCCCCCGTTAGGGACACCCAGAGAGGTTCACAGAGTCACATGAAGAAGAGGAGAGGGAGGAGGGAGATAGAGATGAACAGGAGGAGAAAAAGGGGGACTCAAGAGGAGAGAGACAGATCTACACAGCTGTCTGTTCCCAGAGTGTTCTCCGTAGCCCAGTCACCTACAAAGATTCACAGAATTGGATTGGGAAGAGAAGGGGAAAGGAGGAAATAGAGGTGTTCTGAGGTAGAAAACAGAGAGTCAAGATTGGGAGAGAATAATCTTCGGTTTAAAAATAGGGCTTCTCTTCTTCTTTTTTTTTTTTTTTGTAAGGTTATAGTGTATTGAAAACGAAAATTAAGGAGTAGTAGAGGAGTACTAGAGGACTTTAAAAGAAATAAGAGAAAAAGAAAAATAGAAAATAGAAGAGAAAAAGGAAAGAAAAAAAAGAAAAAAAAAGAAAGGAAAAAAAAATTTTTTTTTTCCCCCTAATTAAAAAATCGTAAAAGTCTATGGAAATGAAAGTTAAGGAGTAATGGGGGAGTAATAGGGGATTTTAAAGGAAAATAAAAGAGAAAAAATAAAAAAGAAAAAAGAAAAAAAGAAAAAAAAAATTAAAAAAAGAGAAAAAAGTAAAATTATATCTAGGAGTTTCTCTGGAGCTGTTGGGGTCAGTGTGGGTTCGGCTCAGTTTCAGATAGCTCCTCGTTCCAGCTTAGGCTTCTTGATATCTACAGGCCCCTTCCGGTGTAGTCGGTGTTTTCTAGAGGGATTTTAATCTGTTGCGCCAGTCCCTTCTGAAGCGGTTCCCTTTGTTTATTTGGCTTCTGTTTGCCGGTCTCTTCAGAGCCTCATTTCCGCCCTGACACAGGCGGGCGGAGGTGGACTCTTATTCAGGCAGCTAGTTCCGTCGCTCTGCGGGGAGGGGCCGGCGCCGCGGGGACGGGCTGGCGCTGCCGGGAGGGGCTGACGCTGCTTTCTCCGTCTGCGCTGCTCAGGCTCCGGGCTGTTCTATATGGAGCGCGCCCCGCGCTGCGCGAGGTTCCAGCCCTCGGGTGTTCCACAAAAGCGCGGAAGGAGAAGCTGCGCCTGCTCTCAGAGCCTTCCCCGTCAGAGCGGTCCAGGCAGCCAGGGGCTCGGTGGGCGCACTCTCCCCAGGTGTGGCGTGCCCCCTCCCTTCCGCTGACCCAGTCTCAGTTTCCGCCGGCGCCAGTCGGGTGCGCGCGCCTTCTGCCCTCCGCGTCCCCAGCCCCAGTCCCCGCCCGCGCCGGTCGGGTGCCTGCGCCCTGTGTCTCGCCGCGACCTTCCCCTCCCCCCTGCCTCCTGCCTCCGGCGAGGCTGGGCCGGTCCACAGCCTGGGAGCTCTTCTCTGGACCCTCTCGGTCTCTTTGTTCTGCGAACGGCCGGCAGTGTGTTCGGGCCGGCTAATTTACTCTCTCTCTTTTGGTCTCCCACAGTTCAAGTTGGCAACTCACAGAAGCTCCCTCCGATTGTCCTCAGGGCACTCAGGCCCGGACCCTACCCCAAGCAATGCCGCCTAAGAGCTCCCGGGACGGATCTCCGTCCTTAGCTCTTTTGTCTCACTTTTTATCTTTTATATTTTGTCCTACCTCCTTTCGAAGACAATGGGCTGCTTTTCTGGGCGCCTGATGACCTCAGCTAGCGATCAGAAGTTGTTTTGCGAAGTTTGCTCTGCGTTCAGTTATTCTTTTGATGAATTTGTAGGAGAGAAAGTGGTCTCCCCGTCCTACTCCTCCGCCATCTTGGCTCCTCCGTCTTGTAGACTTTTTGATTGCAGCCATTCTGACCGGCATGAGATGGCACCTCACTGTGGTTTTGATTTGCATTTCTCTGATAATGAGTGATGTTGAGCATCTTTCCATGTGTGTTAGCCATCTGTATGTCTTCTTTGGAGAAATGTCTGTTTGGTTCTTCGGTCCATTTTTTGATTGGGTCATTTATTTTTCTGGTATTGAGCTGCAGTAGCTGTTTGTCTATTTTTTGAGATTAATTATTTGTTAGTTGCTTCGTTTGCTATTATTTTCTCCCAATCTGAGGGCTGTCTTTTCACCTTGCTTATAGTTTCTTTCATTGTTCAAAAGCTTTTAAGGGTATGGCAAAAACCACTACAATATTGCCTCCAATTAAAATAAAAAATTAATTTAAAAAATTATAGTGCACTGCTTGTTAACAGGTAAATATTCTTTTTGAAAAAGGTTTTTTTCCTACTATTGTAGCACTTCATTTTTCTCATAGAATTGGGAATAATAATTGAATATAAGGTGATAATTGTGTAACATTTAGAATGCAGCATGTTTCCCTGAAAAATGCTCTCTTTTTACAAAGATTGAGTTTTGGTCCAGATTCTGCCATGTCCCCTTGAAGACAGACAGCCCTGGCAGTTGGGTGACAGAACAGGGAGAAAATGGCATTCAGTTCTCCTGAATTACATTGTTCCTTTTCATTTAAATGTATTTAAATGAAGGGCTTGACTCTCCTTCAAAGCATGCATTTCTTCTCTTGACTTTTATTAGCAGGAAAATATATCTCAGAGGCCAAGGAGCTGGAGATTTACAAGCCTTGTGGGCACCTCATTTGCTTTTCCACCCACCACTCTGACATTGTCAAATATTGGCTTTGGCAAGATGGCAGAGGCAGCTCGATAGCTTGATGGCTGTTCCATCATACATTGTCCAACAACGGCAGAGTTGTAGACAATGCCCTCATCAGCAAGGAAGACCACATCCATCAAGCTGCCTTCTGCCATTTACCAGACTTGAATGATGTACCACATGCTGGCCAATACTTGCCTGCCGATATTGGCCATGGCAGCTAAGAGGAGGTACCATGGGGAAGTTCTGCAGAGCCTCAGCGCCAGCAGCATCACATGTAAGAACTCTGTCTTTGGGGCTTTTCCCCTAGCGAATTTATAATGAAGTTGTACTGGGTTGTTTTCCTACAACAACTCGTCCAACCTTCACCTCTTGTTTTTGCTTAGCAGAGGCCAACCTTCAAAATGACCTGGGACAAATGTAATCAGAAAACAGAAGCTACATAGAAGAGATACTCACCCAGGTTTTTTAAAGGTTAAATAGAACTTAGGGGAAAATGCATACATGTTTATGTACGGCTGAGTCCCTTCACTGTTTACCTGAAACTATTACAACATTGGTAATCAGCTATAACTCCAATAGAAAATAAAATGTTTTTTGAACAACAAAGTTAAATAGAACTTAGTATTTCAACTAAAATGTGTTTCTCCACTTTTATCAACTCCAATGGAATATTTTCAGAAATATGCAGCATTATTTTGCTAGAAATAAGTACAAGTGCTAACAATTTTTAAAGCATGATGCCACAACCTGGGTGCTCATGCAGTTACTGCTGATGGACACAGAAGTTGATGTAATGATTTTAGAAAATAATTTGGTCTCTGGGGGCAAAACCCTTTAAACAGATTTCACAGCCTTTGATCTAGAAATTTTATTCTCAAGAAGGCATCATAGCTGTAATATTTTTTCTTTTCCTTTGCATATTGTAAGTTTTTCATGCTTTGAGACATTTTCCCCCTTTCTCTAGCTGGTAAATAAAGGAATGCCTTTATTTATGTCCCTGAGAACTAAAGGCCAGCCTGACTGCTGGTGAAAGAAATCTCAGAAAAAGAAAAGAATGAAAATATTTCTTTTTCCTACAACTAAAGTAAAACCAGCACTGAACTGTGAATATGTGTGTGTGTGTGTGTGTGTGTGTGTGTGTGTGTGTGCACGTGCACTCAATCGTATCTGACTCTCTGTGACCCCATGGACTATAGCCTGCCAGACCTCTCTCTATGGAATTTTCCAGGCAAGAATACTGGAGTGGGTAGCCATTTCCTTCTCCAGAGGATCTTCCCGACCCAGGAATCGAACTCGCGTCTCTTGTGTCTCCAGAGTCTCTTGCACTGGCAGGCAGACTCTGCCACTGCACCACCTGGGAAGCCCATGATCTGTGAATACATTAACACAAATTCTGGTTTTTACAAAGTAGGAAAATCAAGACCACATAGGAAATCCTCAGTTCTCATACTCTTATCCATATTTACTAAAATATGTAACCTTATCCTGTTTCTATTATGAAAAGTGCCCTTGAAAGGGTCTTGTGAAACAGAGACACAAAAACTTTAGAAGTTATTGCTACACTCTATGGGGTTACATGAACTAGAACCCCAAAGTCTGCAGCATCTCTGGTGACTCAGTAGTAAGGAGCCCGCCTGCTAATGCAGGAGATGCAGGTTCGATTCCTGGGTCAGGAAGATCCCCTGGAGAAGGAAATGGCTACCCACTTCAGTATTCTTGCCTGGAAAATCCCATGGACAGAGGAGCCTGGCAGGCTATAGTCCATGGGGTCACAAAAGAGTTGGAGACAACAACTAAAAAATAACAAAAAAGGAAAACAATAAGAAAACTAAACAAAAAGATATATGTCTAAGAATGTTCATGGAGCATTACAGATAAAGGCTAAAAACAATCAGCCCATATCCGATGGCCACGGGAGACAGTTTGACCATCTGGGCACCTCAGTCATCTCATCTTGCAAACCAAGTCACTGTGTGGTGTTTCCCAGATAACTGGAAAGATGGTACGTGTCAAAGAAAAAATAAATAAAACATGGCACTAAATTCATAAGGTCAAATGGGGAAAAAGTTTACTAAAAGGGTTAAAAAATATATAGAATGGTTGGCTCTGAGTGGCAGAATTATGGATGGCTTGAGTCTTTTTTTCTTTATAGTCCTCGGAATTTTCCACTTTTCTATTGAGGTAATGTTGGTTTATAACAGTATAGATTTCATGTGTATATTATATTTCTAATTCTATATACATTTTAGCATACTTCAGTTCACTCATTCACTCGTGTCCTACTCTTTGTTACCCCATGGACTGTAGCACGCCAGGTTCCCTCTCCTTCACCATGTCCCAGAGTTTGCTCAAACTCATGTCCGTTGAGTCAGTGATGCCATCAAATCATCTAATCCTCTGTCACCCCCTTCTGTCCCTGCCCTCAATCCTTCCCAGCATCACAGTTTTTTCCAAAGTGTTGGCTCTTCACCTCAGGTGGCCAAAGTATTGGAGCTTCAGCATCAGTCCTTCCAGTGAATATTCAGGGTTGATTTCCTTTAGGACTGGCTGGTTTGATCTCTCTCTTTGCTGTCCAAGGTACTCTCAAGAGTATCCATCACACACAGTTGATCTTTTACCCATTTCACTCTCCCCTGCTGGCTCCCCTCCAGGAACCACGACTCTGCTACCTGAGTAAACATACTGGCTTCTGTTTGGTTTACTTTGCTTTTGTTTTTTCACTCGTTTTGGTTTGTCTGTTTTTTATATTCCACTAATGAGCAAATTCTCCAAGCAAGGCTTCAACATTACGTGAACTGAGAATTTACAGATGTTCAAGCTGGATCTACTTTTGCTTCATTGCCTATGCCAAGGCCTTTGACTATGTGGATCACAACAAACTGGAAAATTCTTAAAGAGATGGGAATCTCAGACCACCTGGCCTGCCTCCTGAGAAATCTGTATGCAGGTCAAGAAGCAACGGTTAGAACCGGACATGAAACAACAGACTGGTTCCAAATTGGGAAAGGAGTATGTCAAGGTTGTATATTGTCACCCTGCTTATTTAACTTATATGCAGAGTACATCAATGCAAAATGCCGGGTTGGATGAAGCACAAGCTGGAAACAAGATTGTAGCTGGAATCAAGAAATATAAATATTGATATTTCGATCAATAACCTCAGATAGACAGATGACACCACCCTTATGGCAGAAAGAGAAGAAGAACTAAAGAGCCTCTTGATGAAAGTGGAAGAAAGTGAAAAAGCTGGCTTAAAACTCAGCATTCAAAAAACTAAGATCATGGCATCCAATCCCATCACTTCATGGCAAATAGATGGGGATGAAATTGAAACAGTGACAGACTTTATTTTCTTAGGCTCCAAAATCACTGCAGATGGTAACTGCAGCCATGAAATTAAAGGCACTTGCTCCTTGGAAGAAAAGTTATGACCAACCTAGACAGCATACTAAAAAGCAGAGACATTACTTTACCAACAAAGGTCCATCTAATCAAAGCTATGGTTTTTCCAGTAGTCATGTATGAATGTGAAATTTGGACTATAAAGAAAGCTGAGTGCCAAAGAATTGATTCTTTTGAACTGTGATGTTGGAGAAGACTCTTGAGAGTCCCTTGGACTGCAAGGAGACCTAACCAGTCCATCTTAAAGGAAATAAGTTCTGAATATTCATTGAAGGGACTGATGCTGAAGCTGAAGCTCCAATACTTTGGCCACCTGATGCGAAGAACTGACTCATTAGCAACGACCCTGATACTGGGAAAGGTTGAAGACAGAAGGAGAAGGGGACAACAGAAGATGAGATGGTTGGATGGCATACCAACTTGATGGACATGAGTTTGAGCAAACTCTGGTACTTGGTGATGTACAGGGAAGCCTGGCGTGCTGCAGTACATGGGGTCACAAAGAATTAGACACAACTGAGCAACTAAACTGAACTGAATGAGCAAAATTATACAATATTTATCTTTATTTCTTTGATATATTTCACTAAGAATAATACTCTCAAGGTTCACCTATGTGTTTACAAATGGAAAGAGTTCATCTTTTATGCATGCATGCATGATAAGTCGCTTCAGTCCTGTCTGACTTTTTGTGACCCAATGGACTGTAGGTTTCCAGGCTTCTCTGTCCATGGGAGTTTCCAGGCAAGAGTATTGCAGTGGGTTGCCATTCCCCTCTCCTAGGTATCTTCCTAACCCAAGAATTGAACCTGGGTCTCATGTCTCCTGCAGTGGCAGGCTGGTTCTTTACCACTAGAAGCCCCAAGGTGCTTTTTATGGCTAAACATTATTCCATCACATATTTATTTATTTGTGTTTTTATCACTGGGCACTTAGGCTGTTTCCATATCTTGTCTTTTGTATATAGTGGCACAAAGAACATAGGGCTGTGTGTAAATATTTCACTTTTTCTACAATGAGCACTATATTTTTATAATTAGAAAAAGGTTACTAGGATATCAGGGGAAAAAAATCCCAAAATATTCATAAGCATTTCAGTACTTCTGTGAAATGTACCAAAAGTCTACTCAGTTTTAACTCCATTTCTGTATTTTAAAAAATATCAAAGTTGAGATGGAAAGTCAGTTTATCTGTATTGACATTGTGATTTCTGTCTTTATAATACTCTGCCTTCCTCTGAAGTGAACGATTCATGAGAAACTGGATTTTTATCTGTCAGTGGTTTTTTTTATGTATGTTTTATTTATATCTATTTATCGTATTCATTTTGTTTGTATTTATTCATCATATTTTATTTATTCTTTATTATTTTATTTTATAATTATTTTTCTATTTTTAAAACTAAATGTTTTTCAAAATGGCCTTTATTTCTTTCACTGTTGAAATAATCAGATTACGAACATATCTAATGAAGACTGAAAAACTGTATAGAGTTTACAGAGCAAATTGTGGGCCCAAAGAAATCTAACATCAACAGTTAAGTCCTAATTTTTTGAGAGAATAGAGCAAATCATAGAGAATACACTGAATTTCTCAAGCAAACAGTGAGCACTACCCAGAACTCCGTGTAGCACGATATCCCAAATACAGGTTCTTTTAGAGACGATGGAGCTGTCCACCCTGTGCAGGGTCATAGACAGCTCTGGGAATTGATTTACATGCTTCTGTGAACTTATCTGGGGCTTCCCAGGTGGTGCTGGTGGTAAAGTGCCCACCTGCCGGTGCAGGAGACGTAAGAGACATGGGTTTTATCCCTGGGTTGGGAAGATCCCCTGGAGGAGGGCATGGCAACCCACTCCCATATTCTTGCCGGGAGAATCCCATGGACAGAGGAGCCTGGCGGGCCACAGTCCATGGGGCCACCAAAGTCAGACACGACTGAAGTGACTTAGCATGCATGCACGCACAAACTTATTTCCTTTCCTTCCTATCTGGGTGCAGGTGGCATTTCCCCATTCTTCTATAAATGTAGGAGCACAGGTCCATTTCTGTTCACCCAACTGTTTACCTCCCTCTCTGGTCTGGCACGTTCCTGGCATACAGTAGGGGCACCATATTGTGTTGAATGCTGGATGACTGAATGGATGAATGACTGGTTTATTGTACTGTGTACATGGATTGCAAAAGGCTTCAGAAGAGCTCACGTTTTCTAAATTTGACACATTTCCCCAGAGATAAGGTTCATTTCCTTAAGCAATAACCACATGAGACCCTCTCAGTGTTTGCCCATGGGCTTCAGAGCAGGTGACGCCACCAGGGTTCTCTGGAAGGAGTCCCAACGTGCATGGGCAGCATTTTGAAGGACGGATTTTCCTCTCTGAGTGTCCTGGATGAATGCTTCATAATGACCTCCTAGGTGTAGGTTAAGGCAGCCCTTTCATCAGAGATGCTTAGTTTTAATGGAGCCAACCCTGGAGCATGCACACTCAGAAGTCCCTTCCCCAGACTTGTCTTTGACGGGAGGGAGAGGATGGAGGTTTCCAGAAGCAGCAGGGACCCGGCAAGAAAAGTGGTCGTGGTTGCCAAAGCTTGGCCTCTGCTCACTGGAGCCCAATAGAAATGCAGAGACAGAGTTTTGGGTGAAGCAGAAGAGAGTAACCGTTACTGCTTTGCTGGGCAAAGGGGGCCACAGTGGGCCTAACGCCCTCCGGATCGAGAGATCTCCCGGAGGGAGTGGTGAGGAGTTTTCTAGTGTTCAAAGAGCAGAGTGTGATCAGCCCATGGACAATTATTGGATTGGCTGGAATCAAGGTGAAGTTTAAACATCATCAACTTTCTGGTTTCAACCTGTCTAGGGTCCAGTTTCTTCTGCAGTCTTCATGTAGAGGGAGTCTGCTTCCTGTAAAAGCAACTTAGGGATGTGTATCAGGCCTTTATATCTTTTAGGGAACTGTGAATTCAGTGATTCCCCTATGTGGCAGAGTTACAGTCTAAATTGTTACCAGTTTCCCAGCCCAACAGCTATTCTTTGTCTCTACATCTTCACATTTCCCATTCATTAACTCTCAAGTCAGCATTTTACTTCAAAAGACAAGGACACAGGGACTTGCACACGGTTTCAATAGAAAAGGCACAGGTGGGCAGCAAGTCATAAAAAACTGATAGGAAATGCAGAGTGGGGCTCGCCACCCCAGACTTAAACCTGGGGCCACTGGACCTAAGTGTGGAGAGAAGTGAAAGTGAAGTCATGTCCGACTCTCTGCGACCCCACGGACTGTAGCCCACCAGACTCCTCCATCCATGGAATTTTCCAGACAACAGTACTGGAGCGGGTTGCCATTTCCTTCTCCGGGGGATCTTCCTGACCCAGGGATGGAACCCAGGTCTCCCACACTGCCGGCAGATGCTTTATCATCTGAGCATGATAAAGCCTCAGTGTGGCGAGTTTTCCTTAAATACAAAAACTTCTTAAAAAATAAAACTAAGGCTGCCATTATGAGTAAAACCTATATTCTCATTTGCAAATGGTTGTAAAATACACAAAATGGAAGGCAGATTTTAGCAATTTAGCTCTCCTTGCAGGTGCTAAAAAGAGCATTGAAGCAGAAATATTTTATCAGTGGTTTAGGCAACAGTGTTGACACTGCTAGGAGACCAATTCTTTAAAAAAAAAATAATAATGTTTGTGGGGAAGTTAATCTTGCCTAAGAGCTATAAAAGAATCTATAATTTTAGCTCAGAAACCAAGAGACAATAAAAGTGCCTATTGATTTTTTTTTCCTGTGGTTTTCACAATTTGCAGATCCATTGCCTTTCATATCAGTGATTTGCTGAAAATTTATGGTGAGAACAAGAGAATGACTCAGCAAGCTTGTTCCTGGTAGAGCATCAGTCTGGATGCTGTGACGTGTCTCCCGCTGAATCAGTCCTACACTGAGTCAGCCAAAGTTCACATGGACTCACTGTGCCCAAGTCGGGCACCAGGATCGGGCTCGGGTCCACGAGGACTTTAGGACATTCTTTCTCCGCAAGGAAAGAAGCCATTCGAGCAATTCCAAGGGGAGAAAAGTAGGCAGAGCATGAGAAACTGCCATTGAAAACTTCACTGAAAGCCTGAATGTCTGCAATTGCCCTGTAACCAGTTCTCTGCAAGTTCTATTAAGCTCTGACCCACAGAACGGAGTGGAACCTACAGAAGAGGATTATTCAGAAACACCACTGGGTCATGGAGAGAAGGGGTCTGAGCAGACATCAGGGGCTGCAGGTGACAGGTTCACAGGTGCTCATAAGAGGTGCAACTGAAGATCACTGAGGGAGGCTGGAAAATGTCTCCCTAAAGCTATAAATATCATGGTCTCTAGACTGTGAATGTCACTTTGCATGGAAATAAAGGGCTTTGCAGATGTGATTGAGAATCTTAGGATAAGCAGATATATCCAGACCAAACTCTAATTTAAAAAGACATATGCACAGCTATATTCATTGGGCTTCCCTGATAGCTCAGTTGGTAAAGAATACACCTGCAATTCAGGAGACCCCAGTTTGATTCCTGGGTCAGGCAGATCCACTGCAGAAGGGATAGGGTACCCACTGCAGTATTCTTGGGCTTCCCTTGTGGCTCAGCTGGTAAAGAATCCTCCTGCAATGTGGGGGATCTGTGTTCGATCTCTGGGTTGGGAATATCCCCTGGAGAAGGGAAAGGCTACCCACTCCAGTATTCTGGCCTGGAGAATTCCATGGACTGTATAGTCCATGGTGTTACAAAGAGTTGGACACGACTGAGCGACTTTCACTTTCAATTCATCTTCATAGCAGCACAGTTCACAATTGCCAAGACTTTGAAGCAACCTAGATGTCCATCCACAAATGAATGGATAAAGAAGATGTGGTACTCATGCACAAAGGATTATTACTCAGTCATGAAAAGAATGAAATAATGCCATCTGCAGCAACACAAATGCACCTAGTAATGATTATCCTAAGTGAAGGGAGTCAGAAAGTGAAAGACAAATACCATGATATCATGTATATGTGGAATCTAAAATAAGATACAAATGAAGCTATCAGAAAAACACAAACAGACTCACAGACATAGAGAACAGACTTGTGGTTGCCAAGGCAGAAGGGACACGGGGAGGGGAAGGTCTGGGAATTTGGGATTAGCAGATGCGAACTATTGAATATAGAATGGATGAACAACAAGGTCCTACTGTATAACACAGGGAACTATATTCAATATCCAGTGATAACTCAAAATGGAAGAGAATCTGGAAAAGAATGCATATAAATATATATATATATGTGTGTGTGTGTGTGTGTGTGTGTGTGTGTGTGTGAATCCCTTTGTTATATAGCAGAAATTAGCACAACATTTTACATCAGCTATACTTCATTAAAACAAAAACAGAAAGATTGTCTAGGATTCTCCATGTAGACCCAACGCAATCACAAGTATCACAGTAAGAGGAAGGCAGAAGGAAATTTCTCGCACAGAAAGAAGAGGAAGAAACAGTGCAACCACAGAGGCAGAGACCAAAGTGACGCAGTCAAAGGCCAAGGCATTTTGGCAGACCCCCAGAAGCTAGAGGAAGCAAGGAGCATATTCTCCCTCGAACCTCTCGAGGGAGCGCAACCCTGCTGAACCCTTCATCTTGACCTGGTGACACCCACTTCAGCTTGCTTCTCCAGAACTGTGAGATAAGAAGTTTCTCTTGTTTTAAGCCCTGCTATTTGTGGAAGTTTGTTACAGCAGCTGCAGGACACTCATACTGTCCTCTTTGCAACTGCATTTCTTAATATTTGTCGTTGGTTACAACTGCCTAATTTCTTATGGGTCCAATCATCTTCTAGATTCCTTTTGCTGTTACTACAAGCACACAGGTTTTCACAACCCCTTTGGTAAGATCACAGAGGACTATCTGGACCAGGGCAACGGCAGCAACCGTCACCAAGAACTCAAGCCCTGAGCTAAGACTCCCTAACCGCAGGGTTCCTGCCCCTGAGGAGAGTAACCACACAAGCAAACTGTGAACCATGGTGTATTTGCTAAACCCATTGGAGCCTTATAGTCACGTGCAGAAGGGAGACACTGAGGGCTGTAGGGGAGGAATGAGACCATTCTGGTGTGGGATATAGAAGGGATGATGAGGGGAAAGATAATGTATGTTGTGCTCACTCATTGCTGCAGAGAATCAATGAGAAAATGCAGGTGCAGGTAAATGTCAGCTCTCTATCAGGCCCCCCAGAGACAATTTTTCTCATAGAATCTCACACAGCATTACTGGGACCCCACATACAAAGTGAGTCTCAAGGCAGCAGGTAAGAAAACCAAGATCACACCTCTGTTCAGTGCTGGTGGTGGTGGTTTAGTCGCTAAGTCGTGCCCGACTCTTGTGACCTCATGGACTGTAGCCCGCCAGGCTCCTCTGTCCATGGGATTTTCCAGGCAAGGATACTAGAGTGGATTGCCATTTCCTTCTCCAGGGGATCTTCCCGACCCAGGAATCGAACCCAGGTCTCCTGCATTGCAGGCAAATTCTTTACCTACTGAGCTAGGAGGAATATAAGCCAAGGTTTGTCCGATTCCCAAACCAGGGCTCTTTGGCTTAATCACACTCAGCCCTCCTCCCAGGGCTGCTGTAAGATGTAGACAAGTTCGTGCTCGTCCAGGGCTATACCTCTTAGAGCAATAGGATCATTACAGTGAAACAGTAAAACAACAGCACAGCACATAATAGTGACCGGTTTCTGAAATTATAATTAGTAGGAAATAAAAGGAAGGGAGCAGATAGATAGTCCAGCACAGGTGTGTGCAGCCCTGAGGGAGTCCTGCTTGGGTGAACTTGGCCTTGGAGGTCCCTGCCATCTCAGGAATGGCGTAGTCCTTCTGTCCAGGTGGTTCAACGCATCCATGGCAGCGCTGAGTATTGGACACACCTCCATTATGCTTCATCTTTTAAAATCCCAATTTTAAGATCCTTACATAGAAACACTCCTGCAGAATTCAGAAGTAAACTCCTCCCTCATCCCAGCTGGGCCAGCGCTTGCTGAACTCAGGTTCCATCCCAGGTCAATATCCACTTCTCTATATGGAATATCCTCACCCACAAAGCTCCCCCTTCTCCAGGCTTTTGCCTGCCAGCTGGACATTTCCCTAAACATCTACCCTTCTTGAACCTTTTTAGTTATTCCAAATTGCTTTATGCATATAGAAGCTTTGGATATTTCAAAGCTCACCTTCCTTTGGATACTTCAAAGCCCCCTCCTCACCTTCCTTCTATAAGGAATTCTCTGGGCACAAATCAGATTTCCTTGACCTCAGCCAGCACCTGGGAGCTCCAGAGAGACCACCCTCCTTCTCATCACCACGGGCCAACCCAGTTATCCCTCAAATGCTAACCCTCCCCAGTGCCATTGCCTTCTCTCCTGCCCTGATGACAGCACCATGGTTCTGTACTGTTGCTCAGAGGTCTTGGCTACTCCCCTGGAGCCCATCTAGCCTCTCCCTGTCTTCCATTCCAGCTCATCCTGTTATTGAGTCCAAGCTCCCTCCGCTAGCCACATGACAGGCCATTAAGTCGAGAAATGAGGTGTTGAGGCAAGGAACAATGACTTAATTTGGAAAGTGGGCAGATCAAGAAGATAGCAGACTCACGTCTCAAAATAGCCATCTTATCAGAGTCTGGATGCCAGCGTCTTTTTATAAAACTGAGAAAGGGAGGAGATGGGGAAACACAGTAAAAAAAGCCATTAGTCTTGCAAATATCCCCTGAAAGACCAGACTCGGGGGTAAGACGGACTAATTTCTTTCTTTCTTCTTGCAGCCATTCACAGGTGGACAAGGCCCAGATGTCTCCTTAAACAGAGGCACCTTGGTTTAAGACTCAGGCAGAGGGACGGGGCTTCCCAAGGCGGGCCACTGTGCATGGACAGTATCCTTTTAGTGAACAAAAGCCATGGGAAGCAAAGGTTAAAGCAAAAGAAGCAGATCCAACACACAGTCAGATTTTGTCCTTCCCTGCAGCAATCCTCTGTCGTTTTTACCAATACAAAATCTTTAGAAAGTCCTTCAGAGAGATTCCATTGTTCCCATACAAATATTTCGGTCAGGGTCTTTCCTGATCTTTCCACACCCCCAACAACTGCTCTGCTCCCCTGCACAAGCACATGGATAGGTTCCTGCCTCCCTGTCCTGGCCCAAGACATCCCTATCCCCTTGGTCTGAAATATTCTTCCCCAGCTACTCAGCAACAGTGGATCCCAATTTCCCCCAATTCTCCATTAAAACAACCTGTCAGGGAAACTGACTCCTTTGGAGCCTCAATGCACCGACATGACCTTCACGCAGCACCCACCACCCTGCACAGAGATGACTCGTTTTATTTGTTTCCACCACTAAGGCCTTGCAAGGGGGCTTATCTGTCCGTCTTCATTACCATTTCTGAGATTACCATAAACATACGCCAAAAAGTTCTGTGAAATAAAGAAAGGAATACAAGGTTCAAATAAGCACAGCTTTACAGCACTACTATACAGTCCGTGGAATTCTCCAGGCCAGAGTATTGGAGTGGGCAGCCTTTCCCTTCTCCAGGGGATCTTTCCAACCCAGGGATCAAACCCAGGTCTCCCACATTGCAGGTGGATTCTTTACCAGCTGAGCCACAAGGGAAGCCCAAGAATACTGGAGTTGGTAGCCTACCCCTTCTCCAGCAGATCTTCCCAACCCAAGAATTGAACCAGGGTCTCCTGCATTGCAAGTGGATTCTTTACCATCTGAGCTATCAGCAAAGCCCAGGTGGTAAAGAAACCACCTGCCAATGCAGGAGACTTAAGAGATGTGGGTTTGATCCCTGGCTCGGGAAGATCCCCTAGAGAAGGAAATGACAACCCACTCCAGTATCCTTGTCTGGAGAATCCCATGGACAGAGGAGCCTGGTAGGCTCCAGCCCCTAGGGTTGCAAAGAGTCAGACACTACTGAAGCGATTTAACATGCACACATGCACACACACACAGATAAACCTAATCAGATCATGTCCCATTTGTGTTTAAGGATAATGAGAGAATGAACCAAGTTAAAAATGATGACATAGTAAAGGGCAGAACATGAGAGAAATGAGGCAAAAATAAAGAAGCATACTAACAAAAAAGAGAAATATCGGACTCATTAAGAGGAGATTGTTAAGACGAAGAGTTGACTTTGTTCTGAAGGCAGTTTCTCTCTCTAGTCAGCTGCCAGAGCAGCATCCTTGATGGCTTCGTGTTAAATGCAAGAGACCGATCCTTGGAAGTCAGCGGGAGGTCTGGGAGAGGCACAGTTCCCTCTCCCGAGCAGGTCAGATGACGTGTGTCTGGCTGCAGGCTTCTCACATGAAAGCCATTCTGCTCTTCCCCTAATTAAACAGGACCCGACTTCCCTCTCGAGTATGCCAGACACACAGCATCCTGACGGCAGTGAATAAGCACGTGTGCTCTGCCTCCCTCCACGGCGGAGCTGATGGAGAGGCGCCAGCAGGCGCCCAGCAGGCTCGGGAGACACAAGGCCGACAGCAGTTCGGGCAGCGAGAGGCTGCGTTCAACCTATTTGTGAGCTGCCTGCTGCACTCGAAGCTTTCTCCGGGTTTAATGAGGAAAGGCTTCAAGGGGGAAAGCATTCAGTTGGCTTGTTTTAACCCTGGCTTCTCATCTTTTTTTTTTTTTTTTTAATGAAACTCACATTTTTTAAAATTTATTTTTATTTATTTATTTTTGGCCGCGCTGCTCTGCTTGCGGGATCCTAGTTTCCCCACCGGTGATCGAACCCATTCCCCTGCAATGGAAGCACGGATTCTTAAATACTGGACTTCTGGGGAAGTCCCTGGCTTCTCATCTTTGATGGAGTCTGTTTGCATTGTCTCACCCATGCCATTAATTCGGAACACAGATGGTTGCCACACACTGCTCTTAGTTATTCTAAGAATCTGCAGTTTATCCTCAAGATTCTAACAGAAATGGGGCCCACTGGATGTGTCCCAGTGTCTCCTAGTGTATAGACTATGGGAACTTTGTTGTGAAAATTGTATAAGTTTAATTATGTTGAACTGGTTCACAGTGCTTTTGAGGTCTACTCTATCCTTCTACTTTTCTGTATATTCATTCTATTAATTTTGGAGAGTTGGATATTGAAACGCCAACAGAAAATTTTATTTTTTTGACTTAAAAAAAAACAATTGTAATATATGGTGGAACTATATGTAACTGGTTCTGTATTTTCCAAGTCTCCTGTAAATATGTTATCATACTTTTATAATTTAAAAAATAAAAAGGAAAGAGAAAAGGATCAATAAATAAGAGGAAAGAAATGGGGCACAGTATACAAGTGTACACTGCAGATGCTGCTTTAAACACATAGTCAGCCTCTTCTGTCCACACTCCAGGGGTAGGTCCTGGGCCAGTTTGCATCACCCTCTGGGCAGGCAGTGGAGATTGCCCTTCCCATTCATTTAGGAGTAGAAAGAAAGAGGGCTTTGAGCAGAAAGCCGGTCCTGACAAGCTGCCATGACCCCACACAGGTGAGTGTTTCCGTGGTATAAGACGGATGACCTCCCCTCACGTTGTATTTCCAGTTGGTCCCTTTTGGCTGCCCTCACCTTTCTGCTATCCCTACACAACCTCTAATGCAATTTTCAAAATGTCTCCTTTGTTGAATCTTTCTTAGAAGATGGATACTGGCAAGTCAGTAAGTGGTGAACCCAATTTCTGAAATGGTCCGTGTAAAGAAAAGGCTTACATTTCTGTCTGTCAGCTTTTTTTCAGTAGAATGTAAGCAATAATGAGAGTAATGTGGGCCATCTCTGCTGCAGCAGCTGACGACAGACACCCGCATGGTTGAAACTCCTTTGCCTGCTTTCCAGAAAGTACAGAAACCAGCCCCACGGAGACGACAGCCTTGTGCATGCTGTGGCTGTTCAGTTGCTCAGTCGTGTCCAGCTCTCTGCGACCCCCTGGACGGCAGCACGCCAGGCCTCCCTGTTCTTCGCCATCTCCCTGAGTTTGCTCAAACTCATGTCCACTGAGTCGGTGTTGGCATCCAACCATCTCCCCTCCTTCTCCTGCCCTCAATCTTTCCCAGCATCAGGGTTTTCCCAGGTACTCAGCTCTTCACATCAGGTGGAAAAGTATTGGAGCTCCAGCTTCAGCATCTGTCCTTCCAATAATTAATCAGAGTTAATTTCCTTTTCTCTTTGGAGCAATTTTGACCAACAAATTGCTCCATTATTAAGGTCCCTGTTCTTGTGTTAAGTGGTGATGGTTCTTTGGGGTTATTTAAACGAATTGTTTCACATAAAATGCACACAGCCATGCCTGGCACAGGAGAGCTGGTGGATTGAGAGAGGGCAGAGTCATTCTTTCTGGGAGGACAGAGAGTGACTTGTTAGCAAGTCAGTAACATACCCCAAAACACAGGGGCCCAAAAAGACCAGGTGCAAGCCAAGTTCAGAGAGAGAGGTGGTCCCCAAAACTCCAGAAGCCCAGACATTATATCATCTCTCATAGCCCGAGTTTCTGCACCCACTCAAGACCCATAGCGTAAGTGTAGCGACAGGAGGTCTTGAAGCTTCCCCTTGCACGGGGACAGTTCAGGTACATGCCACCATCCTCGGGATTGAACAGATCAGCACTGTTTGCTCCCTTCCAGGCCATTGTAGAGGGATTATTGATATTCTAAATTAACTTCATAACACCACAGAGCAGAAAGGGCTAGTAAGAAAGTTATTTTGTACAAGGCTTCCCACTGAAGATGTTCTGCCTTGAGGAGCCTGGAAGGTAAAAGAGACAGCTAGAAATTTAAACAGTATTTTACCTGAACTTTAGGGTCTCCTTGCATTTTAATACCAGCATTTCTTTAAATGAAAATATTATTACTACAAATATTTTTTTATTTTGCTACATTAGGCAATTTCTTAAAATGTACTGTGAATTACTGCTTTCCTTTTCTTCTGATATTAATAAATACCTAGGAATTGCCAGGACCCCAGTGTTCATAGTAGAATTATCAACAGTAGCCAAGATACAGAAGCAACCTAAATGCCCATCTATAAATGAATGGTTAAAGAAGTTGTGGTACATAAACACACACACACACACACACACACACACACACACACACTCACAATGGAATACACTTAGCCATAAAAAAGGATGAGATCTTGCCATTTGCAACAACTTGGATGGACCTGGAGGGTATTATGCAAAGTGAAATATGTCAGACCAGGAAAGACAAATACCATATGATTTCACTTATATGTGGAATTTAAAAAACAAAACAAATGAACAAATATGACCAAACAGAAACAGACTCACAGATCAGACAGCAAAATAGTGTTTAAGAGGGGAGGAAGTTTGGGGGAAGAGGTGAAGCTGGTGAAGGGAATTCAGAGCTACAAACTTCCAGCTATAAAATAAATGTCACCGGGATATAGTGTACAGCAAAGGAAATATAATTACTGTTTTACAGTAACTTTGTGTGGAGTGTAATCTATACAAATATCAAATTACTACATTATACACCTGAAAGTAGCATAATATTGTAACTCAATTATATATCAATTAACAATGAATTTCGATATCCTGAAATGCTTTCAGAAATCTGGGCTAATATTCTTTCCTTCATTAAGTCTTTTACAAAGAACAGCCATTCTAATTATGTGTGTGTACTCAGTTGTGTTCGAATCTTTGCAACCCCATGGACTGTAGCCCTCTAGGCTCCTCTGTCCGTGGAATTTTCCAGGCAAGAATACTGGAGTGGGTTGCCATTTCCTTCTCTAAAGGATCTTCCCAGCCCAGGGAATGAACTCACATCTCTCGTATCTCTTGCACTGACAGGAGGTTTCTTTACCACTGTGTCACCTGGGAAGGCCAGTATGCAAATGTGAAAAGGAGGCCACGCTATGTACTGGTTTTTACATTCATAAACCTTAGAAACAGTATCCCTAGCCCAGGTCGACTGAGTCACGAGAACATCCTCGGAATTCGGGGGGCATGTTTTTATTAGCCCTTTTCACAGAAATTGACTCATCTGCTGTCTCATAGAGATGGCATAATTAATTAAAACAGCTCTTAAGAACTTTGAAAGGAAGTCATGAGGAAGACCAGCTATTTCAAAGAGACTCTTTGCTCCTGGCCACGATTCAGTAGAAATGTCACCTGAGTTTACTCCCTTTGCTTCATAATTTAAAAGCAGAGTTTGCAAAATTTTTAACAAATTTGCAATCAACTTGTACTATTTTTAAAAAATGACAGAAGACGTTCAAACTGGGACATGGCTTTTGGTGATAATGAGCTCTTTAAAACAAACAAACAAGCAAACCTTAAATAAAGATGTGTGTGCGTGTGCTATTTTTGAAGGATTTCAAGCATATCAGTGAAAAAATGCTTGCAAGCCAGAGAATTCAGAATAGAAACAGACTCAGAATCTACTGGGTGCGTTATCTGCTGCTAATAACCCATCCATCAAACTCTAGGACAAGAACATGTATCATGGATGGATGGTACATTACATTTACCTATTGTTTTCAGAAACATCTACCTCACCATGTCTACCTGTTGTGAAAGAACCTTTCAGAACCAAAGACTTAATGGAGGCAAATGAGGCTTTTGTTATTGAGTTGACCAAAAAGTTTGTTCAGGTTTCTCCATAAGCTCTTGTGGAAAACCCTAATGAACATTTTGGTCAACCCAATACAACGAAATAGAACATGTTCCAAGAAACAGGGATGGTGCCTGACAATATTTTTATCTTCTTCCTTCTTCTCACTGATCTTATTGATGCAAAGTGGGCCCATCCTGGAGATGACCAGCCCTGAACTCAAACAAGGTTGACCAAGAGGCTGAAAGAGATTTTTCATTAATTCTGCACGATCCTTTAGTAGAAATTCTGACCTGCTGTCACCTTAAAATGCAAATTTTGGATGCCACTTGGGCTTCAAATTCTATTGAAAGCAAACCGTGTGAGATCTTAGAAAACGTTGTGTTCTGACATACCTGTAAAACTGTCTTTACTTAACCATGATGACTTTAAACCATAATGAAAAGACACAAATCATAGAAATTATCACATTGCTGAGGAATGCCCCTGCTTCGTCTCACTCTACCAGCCAGCAGCACAATATGACATGAAAAGAAATAAAGCCTGCAGGATCGAAGAGAAACAGAGCTACCGCGAAAATACAAGAATGTTCAATGCTTCTCCCTATCAATCACTGACAAGGATTTTCTGGTACATAAAAAAAGGGACTGGGGAGAAGTTTACTTGGATTTTTTATTTATTACCATAGGATAGAAGGTCCACTAGATCATGCAATTACAGTTATCTTCATGCAAATTACATGAAAAAGTACAAATGATGAGAAGGCAAGTTACAGTCAAGGAATCACATGTGGGGGCATGTCCCCGGCTCAAAAAAGATTCAGCCAAATACCCTAGTTGTTCACATGGCTAGAGCAACCCAGCAACTGATGTTCATAGTCACATCACAGAAGACAAAAGGAGTTAACTGCCTAAAGTATAGAATAATCAGTTTACAAAGTCAAGAAAATTTTTAATATGGTTCACAGAAGTTTCCATACCAGATGCAAAAAAAAGGAGGGAATGGCACATAAAAGGACTCTCAGATTTCAGAAACCCTGTTGTGTGATAGCTTTTTTATTTGGTTTTGCCAGATAACCCAGGAGTTCTTATTTTCATTGACAAGAAAATATTATTCATGGACATTGAAAGAATAAATAGGTGGCATATGAAAACACAATTTGGTGCCCAATCAAAGGTTATTCTTAAGCACCAACTTGAAAACATTTCCCCTCCTTAAATAATATCTGGTTCCTGTAATAAATGTGTATACTCTATGGATATTGATAGGAGAAAAGATGATGTTTGTAAAATGCCATGACTGGTCCTTGGTGCATTTTCTTGCTGCATCTTGGTGCATTTGGAACTTGTTGAACTCCAGAGAGTTCTGCGGCTGCACAGGGAGTGTGGTGGGAACCTGCCGGTGTGTGTTTTCAGTGTCCTGGGATTGCTAATATTTGAAGCACCTGCTGCTAAGTGGAGAAATATATGTGCTGTCTTATGCTTACCTGTCACCACCGCTGATGTGTACATCTGTGTGTGCTCAGTCATGTCCAACTCTCTGCGACCCCGTGGACTGTAGCCCACCAGGCTCCTCTGTCCATGGGATTCTCCAAGCAAGAATACTGGAGTAGGTTGCCATGCCCTCCTCCAGGGGATCTTCCCTACCTGGGGATTGAACCTGTGTCTCTTATGTTTCCTGCATTGGCAGGTGTGTTCTTTACCACTAGCGCCACCTGGGAAGCCCACTAATGCTGATAGGAAATCTCTAAACTCATCTGGATTTTTTAAACATCTGAGTTTACAAAATGGAGGCATTTTGTTCTGGTTGAAGAAGGAGCAGCCATGCAATCCCCATGCAGCACTGCTCACATTTGCTTGGTAAGTTTCTTTCGCTTTGTGAGTGTCTGACTCTGTTCAAATGGGTTCTGATCCAGCTGATGATTCCAGAGATTTTAATTAAGCAAAGACTCAGGTCCTTACCTCTGAATAATTGAGGTAACTATACCCTTGAGGGCAATGCTTATTTAAATAAACAAGGCAATGCAAACTCAAAAGCCCATTTCCAAATATGATGCAACAGAGCAGTTCCTAATTAAACGATGACTGCTTCACACTGCCTAAATGGACATTTGAATTTCTATCATGGAGCCTAAGCACAAACCAAATGGAGCATGAATAATGAAATGTGGTGAAATATCATGAAACTGAAAGGCAGTTTCTAGGGGAGAAATCAGCGGCTGTCAGAGCAAATAGTGCTCAGTGGTAACATGAGAACTGATGCCTCTATAGGATCAACAGGTAACAAATGGTGATCTATTGATTAGGTCATAAATTCTGTCTTTATTATGTGGGCTTTTGCCAGCCTTATACCTCAAAAATGAACACTTGTCCTCTTATCACCAGTAGACCATGCGATTACAAATGTCTTTGTGCAAACTTTCAGAAAAACTGCAAATGATGAGAAACTAAGGTGCTGTCAATAAGTCACATTTGGTGGGAGGTCCCCAGTTCAGAAATGATTCAGCTAGCTATCCTAATTATCCACATAGACAAAACAACCCAACAAATGATGTTCCTAGTCACATCACAGAAGACAAGAGGAGATAATTGCCTTAAGTACAGAATCATCAGTTTACAAAGTCAAGAAAATATTTAATGCGGTTCACAAAGAATTCTATGCTAGGGACAAAACAACAAGAGAGAGAGAGAAGGGGATGGCACAGAAGGGGACCGCCTGCTGCTCAGAAACCTTGCTGTCTGGTACCCCAGATCCCCCACTTCCTGTGTGGCCTTGGGCAAGTTTCCAGTCATATAAACTAGTAGTATTAGTTTAAAAGCCCATTAAATTTTGTGTTTAAAAATCAAGCAGGTTCATCAATAAGTTCTCATGTCTGTGTGTTAGCATACCTATCTTCATCAGGAAGGCGTAGGGAAGTTATAGTTGCATAGAACAGGTAAGCATATGACAGGTCAGATGTTCCCTTGAAAAGAAAAGAAGTCCTTTGGAAGGAACATGAATCAATCTGGCCCTGTTCCCCTCTCTTAAGAAACTGTCCACGCAGTCCACACACTCTCACTGAGTTCTCACTCCATTTCTCCCGCCCTCCAGTTCAGACGACAGGTCGACCTTCCACAACGCACCAGATTTCATATTCAATATTTTTTCACTGCTCAGAGAAACGTTCAGGGTATAATCAGTTCAATGTTAAAACTGATTAAACAGCGACTCAGACCACTGAAGGGGCATTGCCAAAGCTGCATCAGAGCAGAAAAAAAGCCAGTGTGGGATCGCATGTGACAACCTTGAAACCTATCGAAATATCCCACATGGCTGAAATCCCCAGGCACGAACTGGATGCTGGGGTTTGCATCAGCAACCCCAGGCGCACATGTGTGCACCTTCTCTTTCCCACAGAGCAGACAGTCACCTCTGAAAACCACAGGTCTGGCTGCTTCTCACTCTGCTGACCAGTGCTTTAAGAACTGGCCACTGCACTCAGGTTGAAATCCCAAAGCTCAGCCCTTCATGGCCAAGCCAACTCTTGGGCCTCACCTTTGCCTACTCCCTCTGCCCCTGCTCATCCAACCCATCATCATCACCAGCTTTTCCCTGCTTCTGCCTACATCCTCCTTCACTTGATTCTCTGCCATATGTATTTCAAATGGGATGAAAATCAGTGTCTTCTTCTCTGACTCATTCTGATTTCCCCAGACCCCACCATGTTACTCTCTCATAATATACTCAGAGCTCAGTTGTGTCTGACTCTTTGTGACCCCATGGATTTTAGCCTGCCAGTCTCCTCTGTCCATGGGATTTTTTTTTCAGGCAAGAATACTGGAGTGGGTTGCCACTTTCTCCTCCAGGGGATCTTCCTGACCCAGGGATCGAACCTGCGTCTCCTGTGTCTCCTGCATTGGCAGGCAGATTCTTTACCACTGAGCCACTTGGGAAGTCCCCATAATATCTCATAATCTTTCTCAATTGCATATGGCACAAATTTAAATTATCTTTGCCTGTGAAAATTACTTAATAAGTCCCTCCACTAGCTGAAAAATATAGGAGCACAGGGTCCATTTCTGTTCACCCAACTGTTTACCTCCCTCTCTGGTCTGGCACGTTCCTGGCATACAGTAGGGGCACCATATTGTGTTGAATGCTGGATGACTGAATGGATGAATGACTGGTTTATGGTAGTGTGTACATGGATTGCAAAAGGCTTCAGAAGTGCTCACGTTTTCTAAACTTGACACATTTCCTTCTTACCTCAGTGTTGACACGTCCCTACAACCAATTATACAAACCCAACCCTGGTAACTCAGCTGGTAAAGAATCCACCTACAATGTAGGAGACCCTGGTTCAATTCCTGGGTCAGGAAGAGCCCCTGGAGAAAGGATAGGCTACCCACCCCCAGTGTTCTTGGGCTTCCCCAGTAGCTCAAATGCCAAAGAATCTGCCCATAATGCAGGAGGCTTGGCTTTGATCCCTGGGTTGGGAAGATCCCCTGGAGGAGGGCATGGCAACCCACTCCAGTATTCTGGCCTGGAGAATCCCATGGACAGAGGAGCCTGGTGGGCGACAGTCCCTGGATGGCAAAGAGTCACACCGATGACTGAAGGTCTAAGTGCAGCCTAGCGCAGGGCAGCCTAGTGGAGAAATGAGGCAACAGGAGCCCAGGAATCCTCACAGAAACCAGAGATGCTGATGTGCAGTTCTTTTTTGCATTTTTTTGGTTGGCTTGTTTATTGTCTCCAGTGCTCAGATCTGTACCCTCCAGCCTCAATCCTTTTAAAAGTCACCCAGAAACAGCTTCCAATTAGTGGAAATTTCATTCCCTCTTAACCCTTCTCACAGCTCTTTAGGGAAAATTCAGATAAGTAGCATAGGGCACAAAGGGCTAGTTATATAATAGTTGATGAGTATCTAAATGTTAAGAGCTTCACAGCATCCCTGAAATTGAATGCATATGATTTCTCTCATTTTATCTTTAAGGAAACTAAGGCTGAGAGGTTGATTAAAAGCTCAAGATCACAGGGAGTCAGAGGCGAGCTAGGGCAGGCAGGAGGCGGAGGTCATCATTGACTGAGAGATGCATCTGAGCGTGGTCCGCTGGTGCTCAGTGGTCTTGGGGTAGGAGATGCTGCTGCTGATGGGAAACCACATCCCTATGGTGGCCACCTGGGCAGCCTGTGCCTGGAGAGCCTGATGCTGCGGCCATAGCTCCCCACCCATGGTGACTCAGGTTTGTATTTAAGAGGGCAGAAAGCATTCCCCTTCCCAACAAATCTCTCTGGGCTGATGACTTGCTCCTTTGAACCATGCCAGGAGAAAGAGAACAAAGAGGGAATCTGGAGCTCTTCTGCTTTATTTCCCTTTTTTGTTGTTCTTTTTAAAAATTATTTATTTTTAATTGGAGGGTAATTGCTTTACAATGTTGGGTTGGTTTCTGCCATAAGTCAGCATGAATCAGCCATAGGTGTACACATATCTCCTCCGTCTTGAACCTCCCTCCCACCTCCCACCCCGTCTCACCCCTCTGGGTCATCACAGAGCAGTGGGCTGAGACCCCTGCACTGTACTAAAACTTACCATTGGCTGGCTGTTTTACACACGGCCGTGTATATATTTTGATGCCACTCTCTCGATCCGCCCTAGCCTCTTCTTCCCCTGTTGTGTCCCTGTGTCTGTTCTCTACATCTGAGTCTATTTCCACCTTGCTAATAGCTTCAGCAGTGCCAGTTTTTCTAGAGTCCATAAATATGGGTTCATATACAATGCTTGATTTTCTTTCTCTGACTGATTTCGTTCTGTATAACAGGTTCTAGGTTCATCCAGCTCACTAAAACTGACTCAGATTCCTTACTTTTTATCCTGAGTAACAGTCCCTTGTACATATGTCCCACGTCTTCTTTATCCCGTCACCTGCCGATGGGCAGATGGGAGGTCGCCTCCGCGTGTGGGCACTATAAAGAGCACTGTAACAGTATTTCTTGCACTGTCTACTCTGGCATTCTCTTTGGAATGACCCATTGCAGGCATTCTCAGTCCTGAAAAAACTGTGTCTACACAAAAGCAAATTAATTGCACATTTGTATCCACATGACTCAGTACATCCTAAAGTCTCTGTTCAAAGCAAAACTGGTGTAATGACAAAAAACCAAATCAGCCCAACAGATAAAAATGCTTACTTTGGGTCATAATTTAATCACTGTGCTGACCAACATTATATGTCAGCTTGGAGAGGCCAAGCCGTCTGCTGCTGGGTCAAGCACTGGTCTAGATGTTGCTGTGAAGGTAGTTTTTAGAGAAAATTGCCGTTTGTCAGTGAGCTTGGAGTAAACCAGATTACCCTCCATAATGTGCAGGGACCCCATCCAGACACTTGGAGGCCTTAAGAGCAAAGACCAAGGATTCCCAGAGTAGAACAAACTCTTGTTCATGCCCGCAATACAGAAACTCTGCCTGAGTTTCCAGCCGGCTGGCCTGCATAAGGATTTTGACTTGCCAGTCTTTCTAATAACACAAGAAAATCCCTTAAGATAAACAGATAGAGAGACAGATATAGAAATATGGGATAGAAATACTATAGATAGATATGATGCAGACATACGATAGGTAGGGAATAGATGGTTTCTTTCTATTCTTTTCTTTTGGCTTATTTTGTTATCCTTCAGTTCAGTTCAATTGCTCAGTCCTGTCTGATTCTTTTTGACTGCATGGACTGTACCACGCCTCTCTGTCCATCACCAACTCGTGGAGTTTACTCAAGCTCATGTCCATTGAGTCAGTGATGCCATCCAATCATCTCATCCTCTTTCATCCCTGTCTCCTCCTGTCTTCAACCTTTCCCAGCATCATGGTCTTTTCCAATTAAAAAACTAAAAATAGAGCTACCATATGATCCAGCTATACCAATCTTCATCATATATCCAGAGAAAACCATGGTCTGTAAAGATCCATGCCCCACAGTGTTCATTGCTATGCTGTTTGCAACAGCCAAGACATGGAAGCAACCTCAGTGTCCATCAACAGATGAAAGGATAAAGATGTGACATATACGATGGAATGTTACTCAGCCGTTAAAGAGAATGACATAATGCCAGCAACATAGATGGACCTGGAGATTATCATACTAAGTGAACAAAGTCAGACAGAGAAGGACAAATACCATGTGATATTGCTTATGTGGAGAATCTGAAAAACTGATACAAATGAAGCATTGTACCTATGAATATTTATGTACAGTATGAATGTACATACGTAATATTGTACTATATTATGTACAATTGTGAATACAAATGAATTTATTTATAAAACAGAAACAGACTTACAGGCTTAGAGAACAAACTTATGGTTATAGGGGCAGGAGAGGCAGGGAGGGATCGTTAGGGAATTTGGGACTGATATATACACACTGCTGTATTTAAACCAGATAATCAACAAGGCCGTACTGTATTACACAGAGAACTCTGCTCAAGACTCTGTAAAAGTCTGAATGGGAAAAGAATCTGAAAGAGAAGGGATACATGTATGAAAGTAAAAGTCGCTCAGTCGTGTCCGATTCTTTGTGATCCTATGGACTGTATAGTCCACGGAATTCTCCAGGCCAGAATACTGGAGTGAGTAGCCTTTTCCCTTCTCCAGGGGATCCTCCCAACTCAGGGATTGAACCCAGGACTCCTACATTGCAGGCAGATTCTTTACCAGCTGAGCCACAGAGGGGGCCCAAGAATACTGGAATGGATAGCCTATCCCTTCTCCGGTGGATCTTCCCAACCCAGGAATAGAACCAGGATCTCCTGCATTGCAGGTGAATTCTTAGCCGGCTGAGTTATTAACTGAATCACTTTGCTGTACTCCTGAAACTATTACATCATCAATTAACTATCCCACAATTAAAATAAAAATTTTTTTAAAATGAATTCCTATTTTGTACTTAGTTCATTCATTCTCAGTCTTTTTATCTAATAAATGCTTTTAAATTGATGAATTCCTGGGTCTCATATGTTTTGAATGTGGCATTATTATTATTTTTATTGAATTTTAAATATTTCCTAATTCTATTTTGATTTATTCTTTACATTAGGTTTTTTTTAAGTGTTTCTTAATGAAAATACAAAGGAATTTTTTAGTTATGTATTTTTATTGATCTCTAACTTACTTGAATTGTGGTCAAACTATTTACTGTGTAATTGTTATGAAGGGGTACCTCTTCAATTCTACTAATCTTTGCCTCAAAACTTACCTTTTTTGATACTACCATGATTATATCTGCTTTATTTTACCCTTTTAACTGTCAGTCTTTCTGTGCCCTTATATTTTAGGTGTTCAGGCAAATAGGTTTGGGTTTTTAAACACAGCCTCATTATCTTTGAATTTACTAAATTATGATACTTATTTGTCTATTTCATCAACCAATTGTGCAAAAGTTTTATTAAAATTTGGTTATTAAAAGATCCATGCTCTATAGTGTCAATTAATTTTTCTTATGCAGTAATCAGAATATGCACCCTTTTTGTGGCTGGCTTTTAACTCATCTCTCAGTGACTTTGAAGTTTCTTCTTCTATCTTACAAATTCACATGACTTTTTTAATTTTTCACTTTATATTGGAGAATAGTGATTAGCAATGTTGTGATAGTTTCAGGTGTACAAAGTGATTCAGTTGTACATATACATATCTTTTCTTTTTAAAATTCTTTTCCCTGTGTCTTGTTACATAATATTGATCAGGGTTCCCTGAACTATACAGTAGGTCTTTGTTGGTTATCCATTCTAAATGTGGAAGTGTACATGGCAATCCCAGACTCGTTAACTATCCCTCCCCCCACCCTTTCCCTCTTCTAACCATCAGTTTGTTCTCTACAAATCTGTGTCTGTTTTTGACTTGTAAATAAGTTTATTTGTGTCATTTCTTTTAAATTCCACATATAAATGATATCATACGTGATTTCCCTTTCTCTGACTTACTTACTTGGTATGACAATCTCTCAGTTCATCCACGTTGCTGCAAATGATGTTATCGCATGATTTTTAATGGCTGAGTAATAATCCATTGTTTAAATATCACATCTTCTTTCTCCACTCCTCTGTCAGTGGACATTTATTGCCTCCATGTCTTAGTGATTGTAAATAGTGCTGCAATGAATATTGGGGTGCATGTATCTTTTCAAATTATTGTTTATTCCTGATACATGCCCAGGAGAGGGATTGCTGGATCATATGGCAGCTCTATTTTCAGTTTTGTGAGGCGCTTTCACACTGTTCTCCATAGTTACTGCAATGATTTACATTCCCACCAACATGTAGGTGGTTTCTCTTAGAAGGCGCACTGTTTTTACGTGTTAAATAGGTTTAAAACTCACTGAAAGTCGTCATTTAGGGCATTATTAAATGACAGAAATCATTTACAGCTTTCAAGCGTATGGACACGGACAATTTTAAAGAGGACAATGGCTTCTGCAATACCATCACGTGGCTCCAATTGCGATGAAGGAAACGTTTCCATGTGTTTACTTCCCAGGGCTTTTGTCAGAGCACACGTTTCTTCCAAAATGTAATTGCTTTCTCATGCTTCGCTAAAATGCTGTGTTCACCTGGGAGAAATATATTAGCAGCTTTTTAAAGCTGAAGTACAGTAATTTATCATGATATTAGTTTCAGGTGGGCAGCATAGTGAGTAAATATTTTTCCAGATCATATTCCATTCAAAGTATAAAAAATGGCTATAATTTCCCGTGCTATTCAATGTATCTTTGTTGCTTATTTATTTTATACATAGTTTGTGAAGAAGGAGGGACAAATTAGGGGTATGGGATTAACAGATACATTAGCTGTTTTTTTTTTACATTTAGTCACTATCACTCCTGCCATCATTTCTCAGGAAGTAATCTCGTGGGAGGCAGTGGGAAGGCTCTTTCCCCTCTCGAACCCCATCCTTTCCCCCACAACTGAAAAGACTACACGCTTTGCTGAAGCAGCCAACTTTTTCCAGGTGTTTGAACACCTGGAGAGAGTCCTTTGGCACAGCACAAAGCTTCCTTATGCTGTGTGGAGGGCAGCAAAACGTGAATGCAAATATCCAGAGAAAGAGTTCTAGTTTATCACACCCTGAAGAGACGAATAAGCCCAAGGCCATATAACACGGAAACTCTTTAGAAAAGATTGTCAGAAAGCGTTTTCTCTCCCAAAGGTAAATTATAACTTCAATGGAACAGGTGTCCAAGATCCAGCAATCCATCTCATGAACACCAAAAATTCATTCCCTTTGGCCAGATGGCTGCATGAGCTCTGTTGGCAGAGATGGGGTGAGGGCAGAACCCCATTACGACAACCTGGCTGACAGGTAACGGACACGTGGCCTCAGGTTAAGTCCAAATGTCTTCTTCAAGTGTTTGACACACCACAGGGAACTCAGGAATGTCACTGGTTCTTATTGCACCTTGATACCCAGAAAGCCACATGAATCTGAAATTGAATTGCTGTTTGTTGTGTGTTGAATGGTCCTAAGTGTCATCAGTATTCACATTATTTACAAATAAGATAAATGACAAGCTCACTTTCTGTTTTGATAACTATATTATGCAAAAATGGTATCTACCTAGATTTGAAAATTTCTAAAATGGGGGAGGGGGAGGTCAACAAATTCAATGATCTTAGAGCAGTTAAAAATAATGTGTATTCATTATGTGCAAATAAAACATTTTCTCTGGAGATCAGATTCAATTAAAGTATAATATAAGTTGCTGAAGTTCTGTGAATTCAATTTGTTCTTTGCAAAATAATGCACGTCTGGTTTGAATATTCTCTCTTCCTACATCAGTGCAGCAGACGCTCACTTGGAACCAGACAGGCTGCAGGTGATGGAAAAGATGAAAACAACTAAGGCCCCCCATTCTGCTTTAGTCATGTGTTTCCTTGTCTGCCTTTCCTACTAGAAAATGAGCGCGTTGGGGACAGAACCTGTGGGATTCATGCCTACCTAGCACACGACATATCGTCCCGTGGCATCTCAGTTATGCTGGTTGAATCAGCAAAAGAATCAATCCAATTACTGTTTTTTCTTAAACGCAACATCTTGGCTCCAAGTGAACAGTGCTTTCATTTTCGGTGGGAGTCAGTGATTCTCTGCAAATCCAACAGTTTCTACTCTAAAAGATGAGCCAATTAGTGGCAACACTCTTCTCAAAGTGCTTGCACTGTGATTTCTGGGTTCTCAAGAGGTGGAGAGCTGTTGTATCCCAATGCTGATCTGCCTTCACCACGCTTATCTCATGGAATAGGCTCGCAGGGTTACAAAAATGGCTTCGTTGTAAAAGATGAAACCCCAGTCTTTGATGATGCCACGTGTGGAATCTGACATTTGTCCCACCCGTTCCCACCACCAAGGAGTTTATAGAGGGGGACAGGGAACCAGGACAGATAAGCAAATATCCCGAGTGAGGCTGATGACCTGTATGGCGATTGCCCAGAGAGAAGCAGATGCTCTGGGAACACAGAGGAGGAGCAGTCCCGCCTGAGCATCCCATGAGATAACAAAGGTATGCCGTGTTTTGTCACTCCATTTTGGCGATTTGTTAAAGCAGCAATAGGAAGCTAAGACGTTAGTCAAGAGAAGTAGATGAGCTCACTGGGGAAGAACCCAAAGAGCAGATGCAGCCTTGGCTGCCTCCTGACACCAACGAGGTGAGCCAGGAGGCACACGGCAAAGTATGTGCGTATGCATGTGCTTGTGCATGTGTGTGCGCGTGCATACGTGTGTGTGCATGTTTGTGTGTGTGCACGTGCATACATGTGCATGTGCGTGTGTGCACTTGCGCATGTGTGTGTGTGCGTGTGTGCATGCATGTGTGTGCATTTGTGTGTGTGCGTGCATGTGTGTGCATGTGCACATGCTTCAAATCGTGTGTGCCACATAGTGCCTGCCCTGCTTTTCTCAACGCAAAGAGCAAAAGGATCACCGCTTCACTACTGCCCTCCAAACCTCACACAAGAATGCCTCCCGTGGCTCACCACAAGTGGGAATATACCAAGAAGGGAATTCTAGGAAACACTTTCCAGCCTGGTCAACAGAACACCTTCGAATCTGCCACAGTCCACCCCTTGCCCACTTGGCACTCCTACATATCTCTCTGAGGCTTCCTTGGGGGCTCAGACGGTAAAAATCTGCCCGTGATGCGGGAGCCCTGGATTCAATCCCTGGTTCAGGAATATCCCCTGGAGAAGAAAATGGGTACCCACTCCAGTATTCTTACCTTGAGAATCCCATGGACAGAGGAACCTGCTAGGCTACAGCCTATGGGGTTGCAAAGAGTCGGACAAGACTGATTGGCTAACTCTCTTTCACACATCTCTCTAAACCTTCATTCATTTTCAAATAAAGACGGTAACCAAGTCATGCTTTTCACTAATGTGCCACAACGGTCGCATGTATTAATACAGCCACAAGCACATGAATGCTTTCTGCAGAGAGAGTGCACTCAGCTCATCTGTGGGCTTAGGAACTATCCTGAACAGCCAGAAAGGAGACAAAAATCCCAAGCTGGGTATTGTGGGAAGACTGACTCAGCATGTACGGGCCAGCTGAGAGTAGGTGGCGTCTGACGGCAGCCTCTCTCAAGTACAATCTTGAAAGACAGTGGAGAGGGAATGCCTCCACTGGGCAGAGCTGTGGGCAATGCACTTGGGCATCCACTGTGTATAAAGAGAAGGGACCGCCAGGTAGAGGAGATACAGGACTGGTGGGGCCGTGATGAATGGCCCGACGGGCTGGCCATAAGCCTGGAAAGCAGAATATTGACTGATGGTGTGACATGAATATCTCCTATCACATCAGTGGGCGAAAAACGTCACAGCTGTCACCAATTTCTGGCCTCCAAACGTGAATGAAGCTTCACTGGAAGGACTGATGCTGAAGCTGGAACTCCAATACTTTGGCCATCTGATGCAAAGAACTGACTCATTGGAAAAGACCCTGATGTTGGGAAAGATTGAAGGCAGGAGGAGAAGACAACAGAGGATGAGATGGTTGGATGGTATCACCAACTCAATGGACGTGAGTTTGAGCAAGCTCGGGGAGTTGGTGATGGACAGGGAAGCCTGGCGTGCTGCAGTCCATGGGGTCGCAAAGAGTTGGACACGACTGAGCGACTGAACTGAACTGAACTGAAAAGAGATACAATGCCCGTAATCCAGCAGATGCCAACCCCCTCCCACGGTGACTGCTGAGGATCTCGGGGGGAATGCAAGAAGCAGCCATCTGCTCCATCTGCCACCCCTTAAGGTGAACAAGGAAACAGGATTTGGCCCCAGAGAGCCAAAGTGCATTTGAAAGGAATGAATTCAGTGAGCCCAGAGGCTTGCATCTTCCTATACATAGACCGCTGAATTCCTTAACTTGATAATCTGATTTTCCTTACCTCACCATAAGCTTTGATGTTCAGACTGTCTGCCCCCTTTGTTGCAAACTTATATATAGCCTGACTCCCACTCCCGCCTCCTTGGAGCAGTTTTCTCAGAGCTACTGAGACAGTGTCTCCCAGGCTCAGGGTCCTAAACATTTTCACCAAATAAAATAGCTCTCTACTTTGAGGTTGTGACTGTATTTTTTACTTGACAATGGACACAAAAAAGGTTGGACAGAGGCATGTGGCAGGACATGCAAGAGTGGCTGGGCATTAAGTAGAATAATGTTGTATCACAGAAGAGTGTCCACCACAGAAGATGCATTAAGTAGGCAAAATGGCTCAGCTTGTTGGCATCCGCCAGTCTCTGTCATTATCCTAAAATCACAATAGAGTGCCTTAGAATCTGAGCTCCTACAGGGCAGGGACCTGATTGCATCGATTGACTTTTGTGTCCTTGGTATTTTGCAGTGTATCATGGAAAAACGAGTGTCTTCATTTATTCAGCATCTTTCTTTGGGTTGTCATTTTATTCTTCCCTTTGCTACTTGGAAATAAAAGGGGGGAAAAACAACTCATATAAATCACTGTGCCTTGAACAAATCACTTTCACATCCAAGATCAAAAGAATTTGTCTTTAAAAAAAAATGGGGCAAGAATGACGTTAGTGGTCTTTTCTGTAGATACCCTGCTTCCCAGATGGTTCAGTAGATAAAGAATCTGTCCGCAATGCAGGAGACACAGGTTTGATCCCTGGATCAGGAAGATCCCCTGGAGGAGGAAATGGCAACCCACTCCAGTATTCTGGCCTGGAGAATCCCACGGACAGTGGAACCTGGCAGGCTACAGTCTGCAGGGTTGCAAAGAGTCAGGCATGACTGAGCACACACACGTGCATGCCTAGTCCTTGGGTCCAGAGAAGTGACAAATGCCTGGCTTGCTTGGTGACAATAAGAGCAATAAATACATATTTTTCCACAACCATAAACAAAGTTCAGAGACTCCAAGGTACTGAAGTGTGCCATAACAAATTTATATTTGTGCTTTAGCAGGAAGAAAACCTCAGTCTTTTTTTAGCTAATAATTATGTCAACCAGGTTTGCCAGCCCGAGGCTGTTTCTCTTCTCCCCAGACAAGGACTTTCCTACAGTAAGACATAAATAATGGTGCAACTTTTTTAGACCCAATAAGCCCACACACACTGTAAATTTATAGTTGTCCTCCATCTGTGAGGACAATAAGTGCATCTTAGTAAAGAGAAAAAAAGAAAACTCGAATTTCTTCTGCTCTAAACCTAGTCTTTTATTAAAAATAAAAAGGTAAATCTTTTCAGTCTAAATAGGTTTAGCTTTACCCTAAAAATCTGTACAAAAGTACATTTGAAATTGAGTTTACATTTTAATTGAATAGACCAAAAAAATCACTTTAATCATACTATAAGGCAGTAGTATGGATAATAAACTGGACAGTTCCCATATATTTCTGTGGTTTGGAAAACAGGAAGCTTCAGATATCAGGGGGCACCCCACATCGAACCCCTTTAGGTCATCACAGAGCACTGAGCCGCGCTCCCTGTTACATAGCAACTTCCCCCCAGCTATCTATTTCACACCTGGTAGTGCATGTCATTGCTAGTCTTCCAGTTCATCCCACCCTCCACTTCCCCTGCTGTGTCTGTAAGTCTGTTTTCCAATCTGTGTCTCTATTCCTGCCCTGCAAATAGGTTCCTCTGTACCATTTTTCTTCAATTGCTATATGTGTGTGTGCGTGTGTTAATATACGATCTGTGTTTTTCTCTTTCTGACTTTCTTCACTCTGTATGACAGACTCTAGGTTCATCCACATCACCATAAATGACCCGATTTCACTCCTCTTTGTGGTTGAGTAATACTCCATGGTACACATACACACCACATCTTCTTTATCCATTCATCTGTTGATGTCTATCTCAGATGCTCGCATGTCCTGGCTACTGTAAATAGTGCTGCAGGGAACACTGGGGTACGTGGGTCTTTTTGAATTATGATTTTCTCAGGGCATATGCCCAGGAGTGGGACTGCTGAGTCATGTAATAGTTTTATTCCCAGTTTCTTAAGGAATCTTCATAATATCCTCCACAGTGGTTGTATCAGTTTTCATTTCCACCAACAGTGCAAGAGGGTTCCTTTTTCTCCACACCCTCTCCAGCATTTAATGTTTGTTGATTTTTTGATGACTTCCATTCTAGGAGAAGACATAGACAGAACACTCTTTGGGCAGTTTTTTTTGATGGCCAAACTCATGTCTTTTTGATGCCCTAAATATATACATATAAATGTTCATTTTCTTATTAGTGAAGTTGGGCACCTAAGGATATGCTGCTTCACCATTTGTCATCCTTCTTCTTTTCATGGCATTTACCCATCTTTCTGTCAGCTCCTGTTCTCCTCCTTGTGGGCATAGACCAGTCCTTCTGTGTTACATGTCACGCACACTCTCCTGGCCTGTCGCTGGCCTTCGACTCTGCCTATGCTGTGTTTTACTCAAAACTCTCTTTTTCCATGTAGTAAAGCAGTCAATTTGCATTATATTATTGCTCTTGGGTTTCATTTGTCAGAGCAAGATTTAAGGTCTCAAGTTATTTTACTAAATGAATCTGGAATTGAAAAAATTTTGGCTGCATTCCATCAAGCACAACTGCAAATAACATCTCAGCTCAGCTGTCCTAAAGGTACTTATTTTCTCATTTTTAATGCGATGTCTCCGTCTTACTGTGAATGCTTCTGATGATCTGATTTTAACTGGAGAAGGAGTGGAGCACAGAGGTTAGAGCCGCATGAATGGAACAGCTACCAGCCACGTGTGTCTATTGAGGCTTAAGTTCAATTAGAAGAGTCCCTCTCTTGCACTAGTGACATTTCAAATGCTCAGTAACCATACGCTAGTGGCCACCAAGCAGGGCAGTGTGGATATGAAACAGCCCATTATCTCAGAACACACTATTGACAATGTTGGGTCAGATCCTGGATTTCAGAGGCTCGTTGCTTTGGACAATATCTCAGCCACCATGCTTTGCTAGTGTTTGACCTTGGGTAGGTTACTGAAACTCTATGCCTCACTTCTCTCATCTGAAAAATGAGAGAACTACAGTTTCAGATAGTTGTGTGGATTACATGAGTTAATACTGTGAAGAACTGTTAATACATTTTAGAACTCTATCTATTTAGAACTTTGTCTGGAATATAGGTTCTTAATGAGTATTGGCTATTATAATAATCTTATTATATAATCAAATTAATATTATATTACTTATATTGCATATTAACAACATCGATTTTTTATTCTTCCAGAACAGCTTGAAGCTAGGATATAATCACAATGCCAAAGCAGACCTGTTTCTCAAATCATATTTAGACTAAAGTGATAAAAGTTCATGTCTATTATTATTAGTCATACTCTGAACAGGTTAACATTTGGACTCACATTAATGCATTACATCCAATCAGCCTAACTCCTTAAGTGTGCACTGTATATAATAAATATAAAAGCAATTATGATTTGTTAAAATCATACTATATGGAATGTTCCACGCTAGGCACTATCATACAATGCTATTTAATCTTCACCAAATTTTTTTACGACATGACTATTTTCATTTCTAATTTTTAACAAATAGGCAGCTCAGCTTGGTGTTGTGTGATGACCAAGAGGGGTGGAATGGTGGCACGAGGGAGCCAGACACAAGAGGGAGGGGGTGTACATCCTTGTAGCTAATTCATGTTGTTGTAGAGCAGAAACTACCACAACATGGTAAACCAATTATCCTGCAATTAAAAAAAAAATAGAAACTAATACTTGGAGAGTAACCTAAATAACCAAGGCCCAAATTATCTGGAAGCCTGGCATGAGGCAGTCCATGGGCTCTCAGAGTCAGATACGACTTAGCAACTGAGCAAAAGCAAATTATCCAAGACAGCTATTAGGTGACAGGAAAACATAGCTAGGATTTGAATACAGTGCGTCCTGTCTCTGTGAATGCTTACGTGCTTAGTCACTCAGTTGTCTGACTCTGTGTGACTCCATGGGCTGTATCCTGCCAGGCTCCTGGTGACAAGAAATAGAACTCCTACGTGAAGGTCTATGATCTCAGAATATAAACAAAATTGCATTGTTGCTCCACCGGGGGGAAAAAAGCGATAAATGTGCCATTCCAGCTAATAATTTACAGTGGCAGCTGAATGTCAGAGAAACAAGGATTATCGAGTAAAAACCACTGTTCACTTAACAGAAGTTAAAAATGGGGTAGAAATAGTAAGAGGCTCATGGGAATAAAACCAGACAAACAATTGAGGCTACCACAGTACCTCAAGCAGAGGAAAGTGAAAGTGAAAGTCACTCAGTTGTGTCCAACTCTTTGCAACCCCATGGACTACGCAGTCCATGGAATTCTCCAGGCCAGAATACTAGAGTAGGTAGCCTTTCTCCACTCCAAGGACTCTTCCCAATCCAGGGATCAAACCCAGGTCTCCCACAATGCGGGTAGGTTCTTTCCGAGCTGAGCCACAAGGGAAGCCCAACAGAGCAAAGCATCCTAAATATTAGCTTTAAACATCATGAAGGAAGAGAGGAAGAAAATGACAGAAATAGAGAAGAATAAATGAAGAAAAGGAGAGAAATTGATGATGAAAGAACTTCCTGAAAACACCTGCTTTTTTAGCCGCTATCCTTAAAAATGTTGTTGTTGTCACTAAGCCATGCCCAGCTCTTTGCAAACCATGAACTGCAGCATGCCAGACTCCCTGTCCTTCACTGTCTTGTGGAGTTTGCTCAAGTTCACGTTCATTGAGTCACTGATGCCATCCAACCGTCTCATTCTGTTTCCTCCTGCCTGCCCTTCTCCTTGTGCCCTCAGTCTTTCCCAGCATCAGTGTCTTTTCCAGGGAGTTGGCTCTTCGCATCAGGTGGCCAAAGTATTGGAGTTTCAACTTCAGGGTATGTTGGACTTATCCTCACAATAACCCTATGAACTAACACAAGAGGTATTTCCATTCTACAGGTGAATATAGATTTTTCAAAGAAGTGAACTGACCAGTGTAGTCAGAGTGGGATTAGAACGTAGATCTTCGCTGCATCAGCATTGGTGGCAATCTTCTCCTGGTCAGAAAGGAGCTGTCTCCATCTCCCTGTGATAAACTAACTGCCGGATAGTGATTGTTTACTGATTAACTTACACACCGAGCTTACTTGGGCAACCTGCACCCCTTCACTCATCTGCTCAACCACTGTTTGGTGAACTTTCTAAGGGCCATGTCCTGAACTTGACACAAGGAACACAGAGGCAAATAAGGCAGACACAGACTTTGTCCTCATGAATTTTACAACCTGGTGAGAGCAAGTGGCATAAGCCAAGTAATGTTTAGTGTGATGAAAGATGATTCAACAGAAGCACTAACCCAATATATGGAAGAAGGAAATGCTTTCCTGAGAAGGGAATATTAGAGCTAATTAGTATGTCCATGTTGGGGAGAAGGGAAGATGGGGAGAGATCTCAGACAAAATCTGACAGAGTCACCCAGCCTTGGGGTGATTATATACTCCCCCTGTTGAGTTAAGTATGGTCCTAGGATGTGATATAGCCAGTGGGATGGGAATGGCAATATCCTGAGTAAGTCTAAGGCAAGAACGTTCGAAATCAGTGTGAGGTTTGCTATGTTCTCCTCTGCTGGTTCCTGCAGTTAAAGAAGCACATGTTAAGATGGAACCTGTCAGTCTGGGTGCCTGAGTCACTGTGATACACTGAGTCCCATTACTGACCAATCTGGACACAGGCAGAGAATATTTTTGAAGCATTAATTATGAACATCAGGTTAAGAAGATTCGAGATGTTTGTGATTTGGCCAAAAACAGAAGTAGAGGGGATAGGAAAGAATAGATACTTAGAAGAATTTTCAACTAGATTGGGACAGTGAGTGACACTGTGGAACTAAGAACCGAAAGGGATTAAGAATGTGTAGCTTAGGGAGCGATAAGGTGATTTGATCACATTTAGATTGAGATTGTCAAGAAGCATTCAAGTAGAGTTGTTTTAGGTGGGGCTCAGCAGCATGCTGGAGCTCACAGTAAAAGGTCTTCTCTGGAGACATACCTTCAAGAACCATTCATACATGGGTGTTGATGAAGCCACTGGATGGATGACCTCACTCAGGAAGAAAGTGTAACTGTCAGGCAGATGAGGAGACCATGGCAAAGCCCAACGATCAGATGCGAAGGAAGAAAATCAACAGGACATTTTTGAAGAAGAGAAAGGACAACAGAATCAAATGATTCAGTATGTTCAAGAAAGCCAAGGACTGAAAATGTCCATTGAATGTGGAGTTGGTTGGTGACTTTATACAAGGACGTTCTGGTGGAGGGATAGTGGGAAAACTCAGAATGGGGTGGGTTTAAGAATGAATAGAGGGTGGGCTAGAAAATTTGGACCAAAACTAACCTGGAGAGCAATCAAAAACCTTCAACATGATCTAAAATGTCTGCTGGACAATATTAGAGAGAGCTAGTAAGGTTGTGATACATTCAGAAGTTAGATCCAAGAGAAGGAAATTTGTGGTGCAATTTCATTTAGTCATCTCCCAAATTCTGGAAAGTAAGGAAAAAAGACTAAAATCATGAGTGGTACTTCTGACAGCTTAATAGGACAATGGGGAAAGAATGGACCTTGGGTCCTACAAATAGCAGAATGAGAGCCTACTAATTTTTTCTGTTGTTGTTGCTGTTTAGTTGTTAAGTCATGTCTGACTCTGCAGCCTCACGAATTGCAGCACGCCAGGCTCACTGTCCTTCACTATCTCCCAGAACTTGCTCAGACTCATGTCCATTGAGTCAATGATGCCACCCAACCACCCCATTCTCTGCAGCCCCCATTCTCCTTTTGCCCTCACTTTTTCCCAGCATCATGGTCTTTTCCATGAGTCAGTTCTTTGCATCAGGTGGCCAAAGTATTGGAGTTTCAGCTTCAGCATCAGTCCTTCCAATGAATATTCAGAACTGACTTCCATTAGGATGGACTGGTTGGGTCTCCTTGTTGTCCAAGGGACTTTCAAGAGTCTTCTCCAACACCACAGTTTAAAAGCATCAATTCTTCAGCACTCAGCTTTCTTTACAGTCCAACTCTCACATCCATACATGACTAATGTAATAGCTTTGACTAGACGGACCTTTGTTGGCAAAATAATGTCTCTGCTTTTTAATTTGCTGTCTAGGCTGGTCATAACTTTTCTTCCAAGGAGTAAACGTCTTTTAATTTCATGGCTGCAGTCACCATCTGCAGTGATTTTGAAGCACAAAAAAATAAAGTCTGTCACTGTTTCCCCATCTATTTGCCATAAAGTGATGTGGCCAGATGCCATGATCTTAGTGTTCTAAATGTTGAGCTTTAAGCCAACTTCTTCACTCTCCTCTTTCACTTTCATCAAGAGACTCTTTAGTTCTTCTTCGCTTTCTGCCATAAGGGTGGTGTCATCTGCATATCTGAGGTTATTGATATTTCTCCCGGCAATCTTGATTCCAGCCTGTGCATTATCCAGCCCAGCATTTCTCATGATGTACTCTGCATATAAGTTAAATAAGCAGGGTGGCAATATACAGCCTTGACATACTTCTTTCCCGAATTGGAACCAGTCTGTAGTTCCATGTCCAGTTCTAACTGTTCCTTCTTGACCTGAACACAGATTTCTCAAAAGGCAGGTCAGGTGGTCTGACCTGCGCTTTAAGAATTTCCATCTCCTTTAGATTTTTCCAGTTTGCTGTGATCAACACAGTCAAAGGCTTTGGCATAGTCAATAAAGCAGAAATACATGTTTTTCTGGAACTCTCTTGCTTTTTGATGATCCAGTGGATGTTGGCAATTTGATCTCTGATTCCTCTGCCTTTTCTAAATCCAGCATGAACATCTGGAAATTCACAGTTCACGTACTGTTGAAGCCTGGCTTGGAGAATTTTGAGCATTACTTTACTAGCACGTGAGATGAGTCCAATTGTGTGGTAGTTGGAGCATTCTTTGGCATTGCCTTTCTTTGGGATTGGGATGAAAACTGCCCTTTTCCAGTCCTGTGGCCACTGCTGAGTTTTCCATATTTGCTGGCACATTGAGTGCAGCACTCTCACAGCATCATCTTTCAGGATCTGAAATAGCTCAACTGGAATTCCATCACCTCCTCTAGTTTTGTTTGTAGTGATGCTTCCTAAGGCCCACCTGACTTCACATTTCAGGATGTCTGGCTCTAGGCGAGTGATCACCCATCGTGATTATCTGGGTGTGAAGATCTTTTTTGTATTGTTCTTCTGTATTCTTGCCACTCCTTCTTAATATCTTCTGCTTCTGTTAGGTCCCTACCATTTCTGTCCTTTATTGAGCCCATCTTTGCATGAAATGTTCCCTTGGTATCTCTAATTTTCTTGAAGAGATCTCTAGTCATTCTATTGTTTTCCTCTATTTCTTTGCACTGATCATTGAGGAAGGCTTTCTTATCTCTCCTTGCTATTTTTTGGAACTCTGCATTCAAATGGGTATATTTTTCCTTTTTTCTTTTGCTTTTCACATCTCTTCTTTTCACAGCTATTTATAAGGCCTCCTCAGACAGCCATTTTGCTTTTAGCGTTTCTTTTTCCTGGGGATGGTCTCAATCCCTGTCTCCTGTACAATGTCATGAACCTCCATCCATAGTTCTTCAGGCTCTCTGTCTATCAGATTTAATCCCTTCAATCTATTTGTCATGTCTACCGTATAATCATAAAGGATTTGATTTAGGTCATACCTGAATGGTCTAGGGGTTTTCCCTACTTTCTCAATTTAAGTCTGAATTTGGCAATAAGGAGTTCATGATCTGAGCCACAGTCAGTTCCTGGTCTTGTTTTTGCTGACTGTATAGAGCTTCTCCATCTTTGGCTGCAAAGAATATAATCAATCTGGTGATGTATAATATATCTGGTGATGTCCATATGTAGAGTCTTCTCTTGTGTTGTTGGACGAGGGTGTTTGCTATGACCAGTGCGTTCTCTTGACAGAACTCTATTAGCCTTTGCCCTGCTTCATTCCGTACTCCAAGGCCAAATTTGCCTGTTACTCCATGGGTTTCTTGACTTCCTACTTTTACACTCCAGTCCCCTATAATGAAAAGGACATCTTTTTGGGTGTTAGTTCTAGAAGATCTTATAGGTCTTCATAGAATCATTCAACTTGAACTTCTTTAGCTGAAAGGAAAGAAAGAAATTAGCTTTATCCATACTTAGCAAAGTGAATCATTTCAGACCCTGAGACTGGATTAAGATGATGCCAAAATCTAGCGCCAATGTCTGCCAAAAGTGAAATTCAATTTAAAATTAAATACTCTCTGAAGGATGGAACCATTATTCTAGGCTTTAAGGGTATTCAATTCTGTATACAATGCACTCAATTGAAAATGACCAACATGCAGTCAGACAAGCAACATGAATTAAAATGAAGAAAAAACAAACAAATAATAGGAAAAGACCTGCATCTTTAAAGATCTAAACCAGGAGAATGAGGACTAAAAACAAACTGGAAACTACAAAATGAAAAAATAAAAATTATAGTTATGAAAATTAGAAGGACTCAATAACTGATTAAGCAGTTTGTATTATCAGCAGGTTGTATATGTGTGTGTGTGTGTTAGTCACTCAATCTTGTCTGACTCTTTATGACCCCAAGGACTTTAGCCCACCAAGCTCCTCTGTCCATGAAATTCTCCAGGCAAAAATACTGGAGTGGGTTGCCATTCCCTTCTCCAGGGGATCTTACCGACCCAGGGATCAAACCTGGGTCTCCTGCATTGCAGGCAGATTCTTTATCATCTGAGATACCAGGGAAGCCCATAGACACAGATAGATAGAAAGCGAGTGAACTAAAAGATGAGACAAAAAGAAAACCCAAAATGAAACACAGAATTTAATAAATAGAAAAAATGGAGAGGGTAAGTGAAAATATCTAGCATATGTATAATTGTCCCAGGAAGAGAGAAGATGTAATACAAAGGAGAAAAAATACCTGAAGAGAGAACAGATGAGAATTTTCAAAAATTAATGAAAGCTGTGAAGACACAAATTGAAAAGGCCCCTGAATTCCCAAGCCAGACAAATAAGTGGAAGGTCACAAATTTCAGAGTAAAGTTGAAGAAAATTACAAATGCACACAAAAACATTATTAAAATAGGCCAGAAAAAAAAATGATTACCTTCCAAGAAAAACAATAAGATGGAACTCACTGTATGTTTCTCCATCTGTTTGTGTCCTCTTTGATTTCTTTCATCAGTGTTTTATAGTTTTCTATGTATAGGTCTTTTGTTTCTTTAGGTAGATATACTCCTAAGTATTTTATTCTTTTTGTTGCAATGGTGAATGGTATTGTTTCCTTAATTTCTCTTTCTGTTTTTTCATTGTTAGTATATAGGAATGCAAAGGATTTCTGTGTGTTAATTATATATCCTGCAACTTTACTATATTCATTGATTAGCTCTAGTAATTTTCTGGTAGAGTCTTTAGGGTTTTCTATGTAGAGGATCATGTCATCTGCAAACAGTGAGAGTTTTACTTCTTCTTTTCCTATCTGGATTCCTTTTACTTCTTTTTCTGCTCTGATTGCTGTGGCCAGAACTTCCAACACTATGTTGAATAGTAGTGGTGAGAGTGGGCACCCTTGTCTTGTTCCTGATTTCAGGGGAAATGCTTTCAATTTTTCACCATTGAGGGTGATGCTTGCTGTGGGTTTGTCATATATAGCTTTTATTATGTTGAGGTATGTTCCTTCTATTCCTGCTTTTTGGAGAGTTTTAATCATAAATGAGTGTTGAATTTTGTCAAAGGCTTTCTCTGCATCTATTGAGATAATCATATGGTTTTTATCTTTCAATTTGTTAATGTGGTGTATTACATTGTTTGATTTGCGGATATTAAAGAATCCTTGCATTCCTGGGATAAAGCCCACTTGGTCATGGTGTATGATTTTTTAAATATGTTGTTGGATTCTGTTTGCTAGAATTTTGTTAAGGATTTTTGCATCTATGTTCATCAGTGATATTGGCCTGTAGTTTTCTTTTTTTGTGGCATCTTTGTCTGGTTTTGGAATTAGGGTGATGGTGGCCTCAGAGAATGAGTTTGGAAGCTTACCTTCTTCTGCAATTTTCTGGAAGAGTTTGAGTAAGATAGGTGTTAGCTCTTCTCTAAATTTTTGGTAGAATTCAGCTGTGAAGCCATCTGGTCCTGGGCTTTTGTTTGCTGGAAGATTTTTGATGACAGTTTCGATTTCCTTGCTTGTGATGGGTCTGTTAAGATCTTCTATTTCTTCCTGGTTCAGTTTTGGAAAGTTATACTTTTCTAAGAATTTGTCCATTTCATCCAAGTTGTCCATTTTATTGGCATAGAGCTGCTGGTAGTAGTCTCTTATGATCCTTTGTATTTCAGTGTTGTCTGTTGTGAGAAACATACCGTGTTCATGGATTGGAAGAATTAATATTGTCAAAATGGCTATTCTACCCAAAGCAGTCTATAGATACAATGCAATCCCTATCAAGCTACCAACGGTATTTTTCACAGAACTAGACCAAAGAATTTCACAATTTGTATGGAAATACAAAAAACCTCGAATAGCCAAAGTAATCTTGAGAAAGAAGAATGGAACTGGAGGAATCAACCTGCCTGACTTCAGACTCTACTACAAAGCCACAGTCATCAAGACAGTATGGTACTGGCACAAAGACAGAAATATAGATCAATGGAACAGAATAGAAAGCCCAGAGATAAATCCACGAACCTATGGACACCTTATCTTTGACAAAGGAGGCAAGGATATACAATGGAAAAAAGACAACCTCTTTAACAAGTGGTGCTGGGAAAACTGGTCAACCACTTGTAAAAGAATGAAACTAGAACACTTTCTAACACCATACACAAAAATAAACTCAAAATGGATTAAAGATCTAAATGTAAGACCAGAAACTATAAAACTCCTAGAGGAGAACATAGGCAAAACACTCTCCGACATAAATCAAAGCAAGATCCTCTATGACCCACCTCCCAGAATATTGGAAATAAAAGCAAAACTAAACAAATGGGACCTAATGAAACTTAAAAGCTTTTGCACTACAAAGGAAACTATAAGTAAGGTGAAAAGACAGCCCTCAGATTGGGAGAAAATAATAGCAAATGAAGAAACAGACAAAGGATTAATCTCAAAAATATACAAGCAACACCTGCAGCTCAATTCCAGAAAAATAAATGACCCAATCAAAAAATGGGCCAAAGAACTAAACAGACATTTCTCCAAAGAAGACATACAGATGGCTAACAAACACATGAAAAGATGCTCAACATCACTCATTATCAGAGAAATGCAAAATAAAACCACAATGAGGTACCATTACACGCCAGTCAGGATGGCTGCTATCCAAAAGTCTACAAGCAATAAATGCTGGAGAGGGTGTGGAGAAAAGGGAACCCTCTTACACTGTTGGTGGGAATGCAAACTAGTACAGCCGCCATGGAAAACAGTGTGGAGATTTCTTAAAAAACTGGAAATAGAACTGCCATATGACCCAGCAATCCCACTTCTGGGCATACACACTGAGGAAACCAGATCTGAAAGAGACACGTGCACCCCAGTGTTCATCGCAGCACTGTTTATAATAGCCAGGACATGGAAGCAACCTAGATGCCCATCAGCAGATGAATGGATAAGGAAGCTGTGGTACATATACACCATGGAATATTAAAAAGCCATTAAAAAGAATTCATTTGAACCAGTCCTAATGAGATGGATGAAGCTGGAGCCCATTATACAGAGTGAAGTAAGCCAGAAAGATAAAGAACATTACAGCATACTGACACATATATATGGAATTTAGAAAGATGGTAACGATAACCCTATATGCAAAACAGAAAAAGAGACACAGAAATACAGAACAGACTTTTGAACTTTGTGGGAGAATATGAGGGTGGGATATTTCAAAAGAACAGCATGTATACTATCTATGGTGAAACAGATCACCAGCCCAGGTGGGATGCACGAGACAAGTGCTCCGGCCTGGTGCACTGGGAAGACCCAGAGGAATCGGGTGGAGAGGGAGGTGGGAGGGGGGATCGGGATTGGGAATACATGTAAATCCATGGCTGATTCATATCAATGTATGACAAAACCCACTGGAAAAAAAATAATAATAATAAAAAAAAAAAATTAAAAAAAAAAAAAAAGATGGAACTCACTGCATAACAGGAACAAAGAAAAATGGAAGAAAATGCAATAATATAGTCATATTATTGAAAATAAGAATAAAAAATTAAATTAGAAATGTAATTCAGAAATAAATTTTTTCCCCTTTGAAGTATATAGCTCAGAAAACAGCAGCAAATTTTAAAAGATAAATATTTACTAACAGATCTACAATACAGGACATATTTTAAAGGGCCTTCTGGTAGAAGAAAATTATTTCAGTTGAGAGGTAAAGATGATGAAAAGACTACAAATAAAAATTAAGAAAAAGGTAAACATCTGAGTAAGAATAAAGAAATATTGAATAATGAAGACAATATTAATAACATCTAGGAGTTAAATATGTTCAAAAACAGAAGAAGCAATGGAATTAAAGTTATAAGACAATGACTTTGAGAGAAAGCATTCTAAAGCCTTTGCATCATCAAGTAAGAGGGTGAAGCACTAAAATATATCTGAAGTTTCAAGGGTAAAGTTTGCAATCTCTGAGGAAACAACTGAAAAAATACTAAAACAGGATATATTTCTAAACTTGCAGAGGGACAGGAAAAAAATCTGTCATCTACTCAGTGGCAATAATGTGCCCCTGATAGTTAGAAGTTCTGTATGAGAAAAATGCTAATGATGAGTCTATCTCTAATTACTTTTAATGGGAAAATTACAATGCATTACACCTTAACCAAATCCCCTAAGCAATGCCTTAAACTGTAGCTAAGACATAGTAGAACAGACATGCATTAAAGTGCACCTACCTCATTGCTGAACAGTTGCTAGCCTGCTGAATTCAGCAACATAATCTCTCTAAGGCCAGCTACATAGCACATATACATCTTTGTTCACAAATGATTTGCTTTTCCAAAAGTTCACAAACACATGCACAGTATTCTTTTGTTATACAAATTGTATGAATTTTGTATAACAACTTCACTGAAATATAATTTATAATTTCTTCTGAGTTTTCTAGTTTTAGCTCTTACATTCTGAGCCTATGACTCATTTCAAATAAATGTTTGTGTATAGTGTCAAGTAGCTGTCCAAATTCATTCTTTTACACGTGGACATCCTGTTGTAACACCATTTTTGAAAAGACTATTGTTTCCCCATTGAATGGTCTAGATAAACTCATAAAAAATCAATTGACCGTGAATGTGAAAGTTTGTTTATAGACTCTCAGTTCTACCCCATTGTTCTATATATCATTTGGTCAATCTTATTTCAATACCACATCTTCATGAATACTGTAGCTTTGCAGTAAGTTTTGAAATCAAGTAGTGTTAGTCTTTCATGTGTTACATGTATAGTTATATCAATAAAAGAAAAAATTAAAAATAAGTGTCAGACTTTTTGCCAAAGAAGACATCAAAATGGTTCAGTTCAATTCAGTCACGCAGTCGTGTCCAACTCTTTGCAACCCCATGGGCTGCAGCACACCAGGCTTCCCTGTCCATCACCAACTCCCGGAGCTTACTCAAACTCATGTCCACTGAGTCAGTGATGCCATCCAACTATATAATCTTCTGTCATCCCCTTCTCCCCCTACCTTCAATCTTTCCCATCACCAGGGTCCTTTCCAGTGAGTCAATTCTTCGCATCAGGTGGCCAAAGTATTGGAGTTTCAGCTTCAGCATCAGTCCTTCCAATGAATATTCAGAACTGATTTCCTTTAGGATGGACTGATTGGATCTCCTTGCTGTCCAAGGGACTCTCAAGAGTCTTCTCCAACATCACACTTCAAAAGCATCAATTCTTTGGCACTCAGCTTTCTTTACTCTCACATCCATACACGACTAATGGAAAAACCATAGCTTTGACTAGATGGACCTTTGCTGGCAAAGTAATGTCTCTGCTTTTTAATATGCTATCTAGGTTGGTCATAGCTTTTCTTCCAAGGAGCAAACTTCTTTTAATTTCATGGCTGCAGTCACCTTCCACAGTGATTTTGGTTCATGCACATTAAAAGCATGTTCAACCTAAATTACAATCAGGAAGATGCAAATTAAACACACAATGAACTGCCACTCTAGCTAGCAGAAGAGCTAAAAATCAAAATACTGGGATATCATGTTTCTGTGAGGGTTTAGAGCAACTGAAACTCATAGAGTGCTAGTGGAAGTGTAAATTGACCTTAGCACTTGCAATTCCCTACTCCAATTGAAAACATACCTATTCTACAGCACAGCAATCATACTCCTATGAACTGTAAGTTTTTGCAATGAAAAGGCATGAACAAATTGGTTACAGTAATAGCAGCAGTTAGCCTCAAATTGGAATAAAGCAAGTATCCTTCAGTGATGCATTGGATAAATGAGATGGTGATCTATCCTTACAGTGGTTAGTATTGAGAACCAGAGACAGATCACATACTGTGTGATCTCATTTACAAAAAGTCAAAACACAGATAAAGCTAGAAGTCAAGACAGTAATGAAGTTTGAAGGGAGGGAGGGTGGGGAAGAGGGCCAAGTGGTTATCTGGGATGCTGACAAAATTACATGTCATCATCTGAGGTGGTTGGATGGCATCACTGACTCAATGGACATGAGTTTGAGCAAGCTCAGGGAGATAGTGAGGAGCAGGGATGGTTACTGTGCGGCACTCCATGGGGTCTCAAAGAGTCAGACACGACTCAGGGACTGAACAAAAACAACAAATCTGAGCAGTAATTATACAGGCATTGTGTTTTGATTTATCAAGCTGGCCATAACTATTTGATGCAATTTTATCCATATGCACAGAATGGAGTACAGACGAGTAGACAAGGTAGCTCTGTAGTTTATTCATTCAGCAAATACTCAATGAGAACACCGTACAACCGGCACTGGACTACCCACTGAATATGGATAACCACTGCATATGAAATAAGATAGACAGCCGTGCTCTCATGAAATTCATCTGTGCCCATCTGTGAGGGGATGGAGACAAAGGAGGAGCAGGATGAGGACGTATTTATTTACTGTAGGAAAACTAGGAAATGTTTATATGTCTTTGGGGAGGAGCCAGTAACCAAGGATAAGCATGTACCTCCTTGGATATAAATCTTCAAAATTAACACAAAGCACTCTGTACATGCACCCCAATTACTATTTTTCAAATGGCCAGAATCTTCCCAGAACACAATATTTTGTTGTTTCAAAGAAAAAAGAGGTGAACAAGGAGGAGAAAGAGTACAAAGAGAAAGGAATACCAGACTTGCCCACTCTGGGGCTTGGCATTTTGCCGTGTAGTATAATCTATCTTGGAAAAGGTCAGAAAGGAAGAGTGATTTTTTGTTGGAGTCAGAAAAATTTTCCCCAGTTACTGTCATCAGACAATGTTGACTTAAATCACTCATGATGTGATTGACTATTATTTAAATCCAATAGCTCGACCTTCTTCTCTTGCATTTTGATTGCAAGATGGAAGGAAAACATATTTGACATCCTCACATGTCACGTCTCTAGTTTCTCTCAGTCTCTTACTGGCAGGGCTAGACGGAGGCTCAAACTTCTTTGACCTCTTCACATTAATATTCCTGAAAGACAAACAAGACAAAAAGCTCACCAGGGCCAGGGCTCAGCTGGCCTCCTGATTCTCCCATCCCCATGCCAACCAAAGGATGCTGAAGACCAGACCATCAAATCCTGTCACCCAGCAGATCCCATGGTGGTCCCCACATCCAGCAGCTTATTGAAATATCCCTTTCATTCACTTCTAATACACTCTGAGAAGAGCTCTGGTAAAGCAGGCTCTCTGTGCTCCTACAGTTATGGGAAACAATGGAAACAGTGAGAGACTTTATTTTCTTGGGCCCCAAAATCACTGCAGATGGTGACTGCAGCCATGAAATTAAAAGAAGTTTGCTCCTTGGGAGAAAAACTATGACCAACCTAGACAGCATATTAAAAAGCAGAGATGTTACTTTGCCAACAAAGATCCATCTGATCAAAGCTATGGTTTTTCCAGTAATCACATTATGAATGTGAGAGTTGGGCCATAAAGAAAGATGATCACCAAAGAATTGATGCTTTTGAAGTGTGATGTTGGAGAAGACTCTTGAGAGTCCCTTGCACTGCGAGGAGATCAAACCAGTCAATCCTAAAGGAAATCAACTCTGAATATTCATTGGAAGGACTGATGCTGAAGTTGAAACTCCAATACTTTGGCCACCTGATGTGAAGAACTGACTCATTGGAAAAGACCCTGATGTTGGGAAAGATTGAAGGTGGGAGGAGAAGGGGCCAACAGAAGATGAGATGGTTGGATGGCATCACTGGCTCAATGGACATGAGTTTGAGTAGGTGCTGGAAGTTGGTGACGGACAGGGAAGCCTGGCGTGCTGCAGTCCATGGGGTTGCAAAGGGTCTGACACGACTGAGTGACTGAACTGAACTGAAAGCAGGCTCTCTGCTCTTACAGTTATGGGATATCCTCTACCCTGGTGGAAGTTCAGCTCCTTTATCTTGTCTCCATAGACCTTATTGGTCTATCTGCTCAAGAAGCACACAAGCCTATGTACAAGTGATGACCTGAGGGTCACCATAGGTCCTACAGATAACAAGGCCCACACTGCTCCCACACACAACTGGTGTTCCTCACGGGCCTTTAGAATTTGTGGTGGTTTAGTCACTAAGTCCTGTCCAACTCTTTGCAAACTCATGGACTGCCATATACCAGGCTCCTCTGTCCTCCACTATCTCCCGGAGTTTGCTCGAATTCATGTCCTTTGAGTCAGTGATGCCATCCAACCATCTCATCCTCTGCCACCCCCTTCTGCTTTTGCCTTCAATCTTTCCCAGCAGCAGGGTCTTTTCCAATGACTCAGCTCTTCGCATCCAGGGTCTTTAGGGTATCAAGTCTTAAAGGCCCATTGTCTTAAAATACATGTGTATTACTTGGTATGAGTTATACATGGAAGTGTGACCTTTCATAAGGATGATATCCCAATTAATATTTTGATTAGTTAGTCCATCAAAAAACATTTAACACTTACCACCAGCCCCAAGAGAACTGGACATAAGACAGATGTGTTTTAAAAGGAGCAGGAGGAGAGTGTGAGGGACACCCTGCCAACAGGTTCTGTGTCCACAGGACAGCAGTAGAAATAGCATGAAGAGGGGATCGTGGCAGGGCAAGTGGTAGGGAAATTAAAAACTAGACGAGTCCCGACAGCAAATTATGGAGGACCGAATCCACCGAGGGCTAACTATTCATTACTCACAGCTTTGTAGATCCAAAACAGATCTTGGTTTTTTAATCAAGCTTGGTGCGTTCAGTTTTTCAGAAAAATGAAGTACTGGTTCAGTACTCACCCCTGTTTCTACATGGTTTTCACCTTGCTGTGACAAAATAACAGGTTTTTTGTGTAAAAAGCAATTAACTTGATATCACTACCTTGGATTTTAGATAGGATTTATGAGAAAAGAGTTTAAGTTTTTTTTTTTTTTTTTACAGGAGTTATATGAAAAATTAATTCTAGGATGCAGTCTTTCACAATTAGGTCACAAGTTGTATTTTTCAGGAGAAAAAATTCAACTCTCCACATTGGTACTTTTCCACTTAAATAAGGACACTTTTCTGGTTCATATTTACAATAGAGCTGGCAGGATAGAGTTTCCTTTTCTCACAATATCTCACACTGGGAACTTGAAATATTGACAGGATTTTTTACCTGCAATGTCTTCAGACAAGTGTACGGGCACTTTGCTTAGTTTTCATAAAAGTGTCCCCAGAAAAGGCTGATCTAAGTTGTCTTATGGCAAATTGGAATTTACTCAGCCGTGAATGCTTAAGTCCAATTGGATAAAAATAATCCATTTTCACCTGCATTTTTCCAGAGAGAGGTGTTTAATGTTTGTCTCTCCCGTCATGCCCTTGGAGAGGGCTCTGGGGAGAGGAGAGATTTGCAGTACCTTCCCCCACCCTCACCACCAGCAGGATAAGTTTTCTTAAGGCTCCTGGAGTTGTGTGAAGACCCAGCCTAAAAGGACCAGAAGCAAATCAGCTGCTGGTGATCCAGACCCCAGGGAGGCAGTGGCCATCTGGCCATCTGACTTTGGAAGCCCCAGTGGTCCAGGCCGGACCGGATGGCGCCCCTGGACAGCTGGCAGCTCCCACACACAACCTGACCGGTCCTGCCCAGACATGAGCTACCTCTGCTGCTGAATTTCTGATGCTGCGAGTTCTGCTCTTTCCAGCCTAGTAGGGGCAGTGGTGGGGGGAATCCAGTGAGGCTTGTGGCCAAGGGCAAACAGGCTGGCTCCACCTGCTGACACGAGGCCTCTAACACTCCTGGGAAAACGGCGGCTTCTCAAGATGACAGACTGTCTGTGATGGTCAGGCCAATGGGCTATTCAGGCCCCATGTGAGGTTTCCCTCTCGTAGGCGGGGTTGCCCTCTCAGGGGACTGCAGTCAACCCCCAGTCCTGCCCAGAGGGTGCCAGGCCCCCCTTCCTCCCTCTTTACTCCAGCCCCCATGCCAGGCTCTCCCAACTCCAAACACACTCACCTTCCTTCTCTTTTCTCATCTCTCAAAAATAGGAGAGTGTTATTGAAGGTAAAAGCATGCACACATGTGCGTGCACGTGAACGCACGCACACACACATGCACACATGCCCAGATGCCCCTTGTTGAGCAGGAGGAGAAGGAACCAAAGAAGGAAGGACAGAGGAGGAGTCTGCACTGGACGGGCCGGCAGAGGAATGCTGTCAGCTGCAAGAGACAGGAAGCCAACTATTAGCGCCTTAAGTGGGTCAGCATATATTTCTCTCCTCTAACAAGGAATCTGGTGGGTAGAGTGTAAAGAATCCACCTGGAATGCAGGAGATGCAGGTTTGATCCCTGGGTCGGAAAGATCCTCTAGAGAAGGAAATGGCAACCCACTCCAGTATTCTTGCCTGCAAAATCCCATGGACAGGGGAACCTGGCAGGCTACAGCCCATGGGGTCGCAAAGAGTTGGACATGACTTAGCAGCTAAACACAACAGTAACAGCAACTACTAAATAAAGTCAAGGACATTTAGTTCTTCCACAAAGGCTAGAGATAATCTTCTGAACCGTATTCTTTGAGCAACTTTACAGATACTGAAACCCCCACCAGGTGGAAGAAGTTAACTGTTTGCTGCCCACAACACGGAGACTGCAGACCAGTTGGAACAAGGTTGATGAGGCTGACTCCTAATTATGTCATCAGCAACCAATCAGAAGAATTGCCCGTGAGCTGATCATGCACCCCACAATCCCCCTCTTGTTCCCTGAAAGCCATGGGGAAGTTGGGGCCTTTTAAGCCCCAACAGGTCTAGCTCCCCTGAACCCCTTCCTTGGCGCCTGTGATTAATCCTGCACTTTCCTTCACCATCACCCAGTGTCAGCTGACTGGCTTTTCTGTGTGAGGGCACGGCACCCGAGTTTGGTTCAGTAACAGAATAGGAGGATAGCTGGCAGGCAACCAGCCTGTCTGATGAGCACTCCTGCTCCACGTCCTCCCCTCCCTGCCTCCCTAGTTCTCCTCAGCTACCCCACTCAGGAGTTTCTGATTCCTGCTAACCTGTATGGCATGGGCTTATCTAGGTTGACCTCACAACCCAACCATTAGGCATTAGAAAAACTCCAATTCAAACTTTTGGAATACAATCAGTTTGCACATTTTGAAATGTCTGCCATTCAGATTATGAGACAGGAGTCCAGAGTCTATTTCAAAGAGGCAAGTGCTTTCTTCTGTCATAGATTGTTGTTAAGTCGTGCTGACTCTTTGTGACCCCATGGACTGCAGCAGGCCAAGTTTCCCTGTCTGTCACCATCTCCTAGAGCTTGCTCAAACTCATGCCCATTGAGTTGGTGATGCCATCCAACCACCTCACCCTCTGCTGCCCCCATCTCCTCTTGCTCTCAAACTTTCCCAGCATCGGGGTCTTTTCCAATGGGTCAGCTCTTCACATTAGGTGACCCAAGTACTGGAGCTCAGCTTCAGCATCAGTCTTTCTGATGAATAGTCAGGGTTGATTTTCTTTAGGATTGACTGGTTTTGATCTCTTTGCAGTCCAAGGGACTCTCAAGAGTCTTATCCAGCTCCACAGTTTGAAAGCATCAATTCTTTGGCACTCAGCCTTTTTATGGTCTAACTGTATATGACTACTGGAAAACCCATGTGTGCATGTCTGCCTGTGTGCTCAGTCGTGTCTAACTCTTTGTGACCCTGTGGACTATAGCACCCCAGGGTCCTCTGTCTGTGGGATTTTCCAGGCGAGAATATTGGAGTGGGTTGCTACTTCCTCCTCCAGAGTATCTGACTCAGAGATCTAACCTGTGTCTCTTGTGTCTCCTGCGTTGGCAGGCGGATTCTTTACCACTGTGCCATCAGGGAAGCTCCACCTGGAAAAAGCCATAGCTTTGACTATATGGACATTTGTCAGCAAAGTGATGTCTCTGCTTTTTAACACGCTGTCTAGGTTTCTCATAGTTTTCCTTCCAAGGAGCAAAGCGTCTTAATTTTGTGGTTGCAATCACCGTCCACAGTGATTTTGGAGTCCAAGGAAATAAAATCTGTCACTGTTTCCACTTTTTCCCCACCCATCTGCCATGAATTTGAGTGGACCAGATGCCATGATCTTATTTTTTTGAATATTGAGTTTTAAGCCAGCCTTTTCACTCTCTTCTTTCACCCTCATGAAGTGGCCCTTTAGTTCCTATTTGCCTTAGGTACTTGTCCATAGTTAAGAATCTATAATTTGTGAATGCCCTAGTATTGATTTTCTTATGATTGTGCAAAAGTTTATCAATAGTCATTGTAAAAACTATTTTAATAGTAGAGAAAAAACTAAAACTAAGAATACACAAAATTGAATCATTAGGAAAAAATACAAGTTACTCAAATAGACTTGCTGATTTGAAAAACATGAGCCATTTTATTGCCTGTTTTGATTGTCTTGAATTTTTAATGCAAAGTCCTTATGAGTTTTCTTCTTAGATAAGAAAGTATCAGTATTAAAACTGACTTCTTAAAATGGCAGAACTATATTTAATGGTTCTGAAGGATAAATCTGCAGATAAGATTGTCTTCACCAGGAAGGGAAAAATCTCTGAACCAGAAAGAGGCGTCCTGGTCATTTTCAGTTCTATTCATTTCTTCATGAAACTAAGAAAACTTAAAAATGAATAAAATCTCTCTATAACTCTTTCCTCCACAGATATGTTTCCTGAAGAAAGGACAGCTCAAGTGACAGGAGATGGCTCCTTTTCTCACATCTTTACATTGCAAGTCTTCATTTTGCATGGTTGCTGGGTCAGTGATCTCCTCATCTCTGTGTAGTTAATCAATAGCTAAATCGTAGTCAAGAGATCATTATATTTGGCAACTGTCCCAACTCACCAAGGTTTATTAGATATCCCTAGCAGTTTAAAAGGTTCATTTCCTATGGATGGACTTATGGATGAACTCATTTGCCTACAGCCTTTAACCACATAATAATACTTGGTATATGTGGCAAATGTATTCACTGAAGTGTTAAACCCAAATTACACTATTCATATAGACTAAATTTATAATAATGGATATTCTTTAATTTCACTCCCTGATGAAAATCTGGTTAGTCAAAGCCAAGAGAATATTAAAAGTCATTAAAGGAAAACCTCATTAAAGGAGATATCAACTATATATGGGTACCCATTTGCTTCTGGCAACCTAATATTTCTTACTAGTAAGTCATTACATTTAAATTTAAAATTACTTTAGCATAAGTCATATTTAGTGTGTAGTCTATTCATAATTATTTTCTCTAAATGTGTAATCCAAAAGATGTTATTCACAGTGAGAATGCTAACAATAATAATGACAATAATGAGGAAAACAGCAAGAGAAATATGAAGGAATATAATAGATTATTTATTGTGAAACTTTATATGGTTAATATTTGATTAGTGTGATAGTCGCTCAGTCATGTCTGACTCTTTGCAACCCCATGGACTGCACCCTGCCAGGCTCCTCTGTCCATGGGATTCTCCAGGCAAGAACACTGGAGAGGGTTGCCATTTCCTTCTCCAGGGATCTTCCCTACCTAGGGATCAAACCTACATCTCCTGCATTGGTGGGTGGATTTTTTACCATCTGAGCTCCCAGGGAAGCAAATACTTGATTAACCAAATATTAATTAATAGTTAGGATACTTTTGTAAGCTAGAAGCAGTCACATCCTTGATGTACTAGAATCTTAAATATATAATTATTTTTATGAATTAGTACATCTTCCCTGTTTTTCCTTTAAAATGAAGGAACTCATATTTTGTGATAATTATCATTTTTACACAAAAACAGTATACATAACTTTGAAGATGGGAAGTGAAAAAAATTAGCGCTAATCAAAATAACTGTTAATGTACATGTGTATTCAGTCCTGACTTTTGGCCACCCTTTGGACTGCAGCCCACCAAGCTCCTCTGTCCATGGGATTTTCCAGGCAAGAACACTGGAGTGGGTTGCCATTTCCTCCTCCAAGGGATCTTCCAGACCCCGGAATCTAATCCTCTTCTCCTGCATCTCCTGCATTGTCAGGTGGATTCTTTACCCACTGAGCCATCAGGGAAGTCCTTTATCTTAACAGTCTGTCATTAGTTAGTACAGGACAATTGAGTCTGTGAGGCTCATTTTACTATCCATAATGTGAGGACACTAGTATTTTTTACATAGTTGTTGGATGATAAAATGCAATAATGTAGAAAAATTGTCATGTGAAATTCTTCACAGTTCATAGTAGACACCTCTTAGCAGAAGCAGATACTACTGGTTGAATCCAGTGTAGGGTTACTAAAAATTTTAATTTTCTTCTTTACTAGCTTTTTATAAGTATTACTTTATAATCATAAAAAGTTGACATACTTTCATTTTGAAATACACATTCACACACAAACACATGAAAAGAGTTACAACTGTTATTTATGTTAAAATTTCCAATTTAAAAGTGGACATAATGGAAGGAAGGTTCAAAACGGAAGGGATATATGTATACCTATGGCTGAATCATGCTGAGGTTTGACAGAAAACAGAAAAATTCTGTAAAGCAATTATCCTTCAATAAAAAATAAATACATTTTTTAAAAAGTGGAAGCAGGGGAAAAAAATAATAAAAGTGGACATAGTGATCAAGGGAACAGAATAAAGAGACAAGAAATACACTCATGCATGTACAGTCCACTGATCTTTGACCAAAGAGTCGGATACGACTGAGCGACTGAACTGAACTGAGCTGATCTTTGACAACTGTGCCAGGAATACATAATGAGGAAGAGATAGTCTTATCAACCAATGGTGTTGGGAAAACTGGATATAACATCCAAAAGAATGAAACTGGATACGTTTCTTGCACCATATACAAAAATCAACTCAAAATGCATGAAAGATATAATTTTATGACATAAAATTATGAAATTTCTAGAAGAAAATATAGGGTTAAATCTTTGTGACATAGATCTTTTCAATGATTTCCTGGATTTGGCATTAAAAAGCACCAGCAACTAATTACAAGCAAAACTACATCAAACTGAAAAGTTTCTGCATAGTATTATTTACAGTTCTCAAGATATGGAAGCATCTAAGTGTCCATCAATAGATGAATGGATAAAGAAGATGCAACATATATACATATTGATGTAATATATATATATATATATATATCACATCACATACTCAGTTCAGTTCAATTCAGTCACTCGGTCATGTCCAACTTTTGCGACCCCATGGACTGCAGCACAAGAGGCTTAGCTGTCCATCACCCAACTCCCAGAGCTTGATCAAATTCATGTCCATCTAGTCGGTAATGTAATCCAATCATTTCATCCTCTGTCATCCCCTTTTCCCCCTGCCTTCAATCTTTCCCAACATTTGGGTCTTTTCCAATGAGTCAGTTTTTCACATCAAGTGGCCAAAGTATTGGAGTTTCAGCTTCAGGATCAGCCCTTCCAATGAATATTCAGAACTGATTTCCTTTAGGATGGACTGGTTGGATCTCCTTTCTGTCCCAGGGACTCTCAAGAGTCTTCTCCAACACTCAGTTCAAAAGCATCAATTCTATTTCCTTGCTTGTGATGGGTCTGTTAAGATCTTCTATTTCTTCCTGGTTCAGTTTTGGAAAGTTATACTTTTCTAAGAATTTGTCCATTTCATCCAAGTTGTCCATTTTATTGGCATAGAGCTGCTGGTAGTAGTCTCTTATGATCCTTTGTATTTCAGTGTTGTCTGTTGTGATCTCTCCATTTTCATTTCTAATTTTGTTAATTTGGTTCTTCTCTCTTTGTTTCTTAATGAGTCTTGCTAATGGTTTGTCAATTTTGTTTATTTTTTCAAAAAACCAGCTTTTAGCTTTGTTGATTTTTGCTATGGTCTCTTTAGTTTCTTTTGCATTTATTTCTGCCCTAATTTTTAAGATTTCTTTCCTTCTGCTAACCCTGGGGTTCTTCATTTCTTCCTTCCCTAATTGCTTTAGGTGTAGAGTTACGTTATTTATTTGGCTTTTTTCTTGTTTCTTGATGTAAGCCTGTAATGCTATGAACCTTCCCCTTAGCACTGCTTTTACAGGGTCCCATAGGTTTTGGGTTGTTGTGTTTTCATTTTCATTCATTTCTATACATATTTTGATTTCTTTTTTGATTTATTCTATGATTTGTTGGTTATTCAGAAGCGTGTTATTTAGCCTCCAAACAAAAGCCCAGGACCAGATGGCTTCACAGCTGAATTCTACCAAAAATTTAGAGAAGAGCTAACACCTATCTTACTCAAACTCTTCCAGAAAATTGCAGAAGAAGGTAAGCTTCCAAACTCATTCTATGAGGCCACCATCACCCTAATTCCAAAACCAGACAAAGATGCCACAAAAAAAGAAAACTACAGGCCAATATCACTGATGAACATAGATGCAAAAATCCTTAACAAAATTCTAGCAAACAGAATCCAACAACATATTAAAAAAATCATACACCATGACCAAGTGGGCTTTATCCCAGGAATGCAAGGATTCTTTAATATCCGCAAATCAAACAATGTAATACACCACATTAACAAATTGAAAGATAAAAACAATATGATTATCTCAATAGATGCAGAGAAAGCCTTTGACAAAATTCAACACCCATTTATGATTAAAACCCTCCAGAAAGCAGGAATAGAAGGAACATACCTCAACATAATAAAAGCTATATATGACAAACCCACAGCAAGCATCACCCTCAATGGTGAAAAATTGAAAGCATTTCCCCTGAAATCAGGAACAAGACAAGGGTGCCCACTCTCACGACTACTATTCAACATAGTGTTGGAAGTTTTGGCCACAGCAATCAGAGCAGAAAAAGAAGTAAAAGGAATCCAGATAGGAAAAGAAGAAGTGAAACTCTCACTGTTTGCAGATGACATGATCCTCTACATAGAAAACCCTAAAGACTCTTCCAGAAAATTACTAGAGCTAATCAATGAATATAGTAAAGTTGCAGGATATAAAATTAACACACAGAAATCCCTTGCATTCCTATATACTAACAATGAAAAAACAGAAAGAGAAATTAAGGAAACAATACCATTCACCATTGCAACAAAAAGAATAAAACACTTAGGAGTATATCTACCTAAAGAAACATATAGTTTTCTATACATAGAAAACTATAAAACACTGATGAAAGAAATCAAAGAGGACACAAACAGATGGAGAAACATACCGTGTTCATGAATTGGAAGAATCAATATTGTCAAAATGGCTATTCTACCCAAAGCAATCTGTAGATTCAATGCAATCCCTATCAAGCTACCAACGGTATTTTTCACAGAACTAGACCAAAGAATTTCACAATTTGTATGGAAATACAAAAAACCTCGAATAGCCAAAGTAATCTTGAGAAAGAAGAATGGAACTGGAGGAATCAACCTGCCTGACTTCAGACTCTACTACAAAGCCACAGTCATCAAGACAGTATGGTACTGGCACAAAGACAGAAATATAGATCAATGGAACAGAATAGAAAGCCCAGAGATAAATCCACGAACCTATGGACACCTTATCTTTGACAAAGGAGGTAAGGATATACAATGGAAAAAAGACAAACTTTTTAACAAGTGGTGCTGGGAAAACTGGTCAACCACTTGTAAAAGAATGAAACTAAACACTTCCTAACACCATACACAAAAATAAACTCAAAATGGATTAAAGATCTAAATGTAAGACCAGAAACTATAAAACTCCTAGAGGAGAACATAGGCAAAACACTCTCCGACATAAATCACAGCAAGATCCTCTATGACCCACCTCCCAGAATATTGGAAATAAAAGCAAAACTAAACAAATGGGACCTAATGAAACTTAAAAGCTTTTGCACTACAAAGGAAACTATAAGTAAGGTGAAAAGACAGCCCTCAGATTGGGAGAAAATAATAGCAAATGAAGAAACAGACAAAGGATTAATCTCAAAAATATACAAGCAACACCTGCAGCTCAATTCCAGAAAAATAAATGACCCAATCAAAAAATGGGCCAAAGAACTAAACAGACATTTCTCCAAAGAAGACATACAGATGGCTAACAAACACATGAAAAGATGCTCAACATCACTCATTATCAGAGAAATGCAAATCAAAACCACAATGAGGTACCATTACACGCCAGTCAGGATGGCTGCTATCCAAAAGTCTACAAGCAATAAATGCTGGAGAGGGTGTGGAGAAAAGGGAACCCTCTTACACTGTTGGTGGGAATGCAAACTAGTACAGCCACTATGGAAAACAGTGTGGAGATTTCTTAAAAAACTGGAAATAGAACTGCCATATGACCTAGCAATCCCACTTCTGGGCATACACACCGAGGAAACAAGATCTGAAAGAGACATGTGCACCCCAATGTTCATCGCAGCACTGTTTATAATAGCCAGGACATGGAAGCAACCTAGATGCCCATCAGCAGATAAATGGATAAGGAAGCTGTGGTACATATACACCATGGAATATTATTACTCAGCCATTAAAAAGAATTCATTTGAATCAGTTCTAATGAGATGGATGAAACTGGAGCCCATTATACAGAGTGAAGTAAGCCAGAAAGATAAAGAACATTACAGCATACTAACACATATATATGGAATTTAGAAAGATGGTAATGATAACCCTATATGCAAAACAGAAAAAGAGACACAGAAGTACAGAACAGACTTTTGAACTCTGTGGGAGAAGGTGAGGGTGGGATGTTTCGAAAGAACAGCATGTATATTATCTATGGTGAAACAGATCACCAGCCCAGGTGGGATGCATGAGACAAGTGCTCGGGCCTGGTGCACTGGGAAGACCCAGAGGAATCGGGTGGAGAGGGAGGTGGGAGGGGGGATTGGGATAGGGAATACATGTAAATCTATGGCTGATTCATATCAATGTATGACAAAACCCACTGAAAAAATAAATAAATAAATAAATAAAGGAGAAATTGGGAAATAAATAAATAAATAAAATTTTAAAAAAAGAAAAAAAAAAAGCATCAATTCTTTGGTGCTCAGCTTTCTTTATGGTCCAACTCTCATATCCATTCATGACTACTGGGAAAACCATAGCTTTGACTAGACAGACTTTTGTCAGCAAAGTAATGTCTCTGCTTTTTAATATGCTATCTAGGTTTGTCATAGCTTTTCTTCCAAAGAGCAAGCATCTTTTAATTTCGTGGCTTCAGTCACCATCTGCAGTGATTTTAGAACCCAAGAAAATAAAGCCTCTCACTGTTTCCACTCTTTCTCCATCTCTTTGCCGTGAAGTGATGGGACTGGACACCATGATCTTTGTTTTTTGCATGTTGAGTTTTAACTCAGCTTTTTCACTCTCCTTTCACTTTCATCACAAGGTTCTTTAGTTCCTCGTTGCTTTATGCCATAAGTGTGGTGTTATCTGCATATCTGAAGTTATTGATATTTCTCCAGCAATCTTGATTCCAGCTTGTGCTTCATCCAGTCTGGCATTTCACATAATATACTCTACATGTAAATTAAATAAGCAGGGTGACAATATACAGCCTTGACGTACTCCTCAGTCATAAAATACTACTCCACCATCACATACTACTCAGCCATAAAAAAGGAATAAAATTTTGCCACTGGCAACAATATGGATGGACTTGGAGGATATTATGCTAAGTGAAATAGGTCAAACACAGAAAGACAAACTATATGATATCACTTATATGTGTAATCTAAAAAATACAACAGACTAGTGAATTTAAAAAAAAAAAAGCTTTTGCACAAAAAAGGAAACACAATCAACAAGGTGAAAAGGTAACCGACGGAATAGAAGAAAATATTCGTAAACCATGTGTTTGATGAGAGGTTAATCTTCAAAATATATAAGGAACTGCTACAACTGAATAATGCTGTTTTTAAAAATAGGCAAAGGACTTGAATAGACAATTCTCCAAAGATGACATGTAAATGGCTAACAGGCATATGAGAAGAAGCATATCATTACCAATTATCAAGGAAATACCAATCAAAACCAAAATAATATATCACCTCATACTTTCTAGGATGGAATTTTTTTTTAAGACAACAAGTGTTGGCAAAAATGTAGAGAAATTAGAACCATTATGTTGGTTCATTGAATTGTATACAGTTCATGGGGACGTGAAATGGCGCAAACAGTAAGTGGAGGTTCCTCAAAAAATTAAATATAGAGTTGCCATAGATCTATTGATCTCATTTCTGTGTACACATCCAAAAGCACAGAAATCAGGAATGAGAGAGCTGTTCATAGTCTCAAATTCATTGTAGAATCATTCACAACAGCTAAGATATGGAAACAGCCCAAATGTCCTGCAACAGATTGATGCACAAGGAAAATGTGGTCTAAACATACATACATACATACATAATATATATATATATATATATATATATACACATACATACACACACAATGCAATGTTACATAACCTATTTAAATTTAGAAGAGCAGAAATTGTGCCATATGTGAGAACACTGATGAACCTGGACAATATTATGAAGTGAATATGAAGTGAAGCCAGCCAGTAACCAAAGGACAAATTCTGCCTGATTCCATTTATACGAGCTCTCTTGAAAGTCAAATTCATAGAACAGAAAGGAAAGCTGTGTTTTCCAGGAGCTTGGGGGAGAGGGGAATGTGGAGTTGGTGTGCAGTGGGTGTGCTGTTCAGTCATTAATTCATGTCCAGCTGTTTGCGAGCACATGGACCGCAGCACATTAGACTTCCCTGTCCTTTACCATCTCGGAGCTCGCTCAAACTCATGTCCGTTGAGTCGGTGATGCCATCCAACCATCTCATCCTCTGTCATCCCCTTCTCCTCCTGCCCTCAATCTTTCCCAGCATCAAAGTCTTTTCCAATGAGTCTGCTCTTCACATCAGGTAGCCACGGTACTGGGCTTCAGCTTCAGCATCAAACCTTCCAATGAATATTCAGCGTTGATTTCCTTTAGGATGGACTGGTTTGATCTCCTTGCAGTCCAAGGGACTCTCAAGCGTCTTCTCCAGCACCACAGTTCAAACACGTCAATTCTTCGGTGCTCAGCCTGCTTTACACTTCGGTTGTGTACGATGAATGACTTCTAGAGATCCGCCGTACATCATGGAGCCTGGATTTAACACCCACTTACCGTGCACTGAAAGCTGAGCGGGTCGGTCTCCTGTCACGCATTCTGACAATTACTGTGCCCTTCTCTGCTCCTCTTATCCTTCAGTCCATGGTTCTGAACCATAAAACCTGTTTATGAGAATCGTGACCTACTCTAAAATGTATATATGTCAATTGAAGCCAAACATTTTAATCATAAAATACCTAATTTAAACTTCGGTTCTTAAGTTTATGAATTTCATATTCAGAGCACTTGTTTGGTGTTTTTTTTTTCATTCTTTCTTTTTTTTAATTTATTTTTATTATTTGGAGGCTAATTACTTTACAATATTGTAGTGGTTTTTGCCATACATTGACATGAATCAGCCATGGGTGTACATGTGTTCCCCATCCTGAACCCCCCTCCCACCTCCCTCCCCATCCCATCCCTCTGGGTCATCTCTCTGTGTTTCTAAAGTTCTCAATTTCAGTGATTTTACTGCTGAGGATTTAAGCCTCCCTGAGCCCAAGATAGGGAGAATGCAATGTTTATCAATGTGAGCTCGGGAGTTGAAAGGGCCAGGTAAGACATTGAGTAAGCTGCTTACCATCCTCATGGGAAATTTGCATACTAATAGTTTTTATCATAGGTATGATCATTAAATAAAACCTACATGGAGTGTATTATTTTCCTTCTCTGACACATATTAAGTTCCCTACCACCTCCTGTGAAATTAACCTTGTGAGCCAGAGTCTGGTCTTCCCTTTCCCTCTGAGGTGTGTGGACAAAAAATGGAACGGAATGGAACCACATAGGGTTGGTACTGTCAGGAAAAGCAGTGGAGACCAAGTTGTCTTTTTTGGATTGCTTTCAGGATCCAGACTCCAGAGTATTAGGGTGTCAATGGTACCCTTTCATCTTCAAGCAAATAGGTGCCTCCCCCCATGGAAGATGGAATGGGCCTTCCATGAAAGGACCTTGGGAAATCTGATTAATCAAGTGAACTTCTCATCCTGAATTTGGACAGATGAGACGGAAGTCTTCAAGGATCACACACAATCCAAACTAGCCCTCCAGTTGAGAGCAGAGCCCAAGCCAGTGATGGAGAATGAGTTTAGCATGATGGCCTTGTATATCCTATGCCTAAGGAATTCTAAGTCCTGAGGCCATGGGATCCAACACTGATGAAAAATTAAAAGAACCTCAGCATCGAGGACACTCAATCATCCAAGTCAGTTATTGCACTTTTCCCAGGTTTGTCTCCCAGGTGGAACCCCTCCCATATCCTAGAAACTCTAGTCTGATCATGGATGAGCCTTATGAGTCATCCTCTTCTTCACATGTGCAACCCAGCCTTCCCAGGACGGTTTACATCTTGAGCCCTCTGTCTTTGCATGGTGATAATTGATATTGAACTGCACTTGACTTCTCCTCCATCTCAGTTAAGGAGGATTGGATTGTTCTTACCACACTTCTCAAATTTGAAACACTCTCTAGGGTGACTTTCATAATCTTTTGCCACTTATTTGAAAGCAATCATTTCTCATTTTCAAAGGGAAAGAAAATGTACGTAAAAGTTCTGCAAAATAGGCAAAAGTGAAGTCCTGTTATAGCTTAATTGCTGATAAAGTTAATTAGGAAAATGACCAATGGTCTTTCCCATGGTTTTCTAAATGTTTCAACAAAATTGACTTAGGTAGTCATACTCAAGGGCTTCCCAGGTAGCTCAGTGGCAAAGAATCTGCCTGCCAGTGCCGGAGATGTAGGAGACATGGGTTGGACCAGTGGGTCTGGAAGATCCCCTGGATGAGGAAATGGCAACCCACTCCAGTATTCTTGCCTGGAAAATCCCGTGGACAAAGGAACCTGGTGGGCTACAGTCCACGGGGTCACAAAGAGTCAGACATGACTGAGAGACAAAATAACAACAATCACACTCAAGAACACAAAGATAATGACAAGGACCCATGGGGACTGATGACATTTTCAAAGTCATCCATAGAATAATAAGAAAAAGTCTAGGAGCCAATTCCTTGCACTCTCTAAGACCTAGGTCTCAGTTAGCCCCTCCAGCCGATTCTTTAAACTTCCTCCCTTTGGATGTCTCCCTGCCTCCCTTCTGTTATTCAAAGAAGCCCCGTCCCTTCCCATTTCAGAAGCTTGTCATGTGCTGTACATCACACGGTTCTATCTGGAGTTCTTTTTTCCAGCCTCTTCATGTCTCCTCTTATGGTCCTCACCCTTCATCCTGCTTCTGCAGAGGTCTTCCCTGTCTGCCGTATGCATACAGCCCTCAACAGCTCCAATTACTCTCATCTCTTCTTTTGAATTCTCTTCATATCTTTGAGGACAAAGGGTCAATATGTTTTATTTTTATTTCTATAACTATGACCGTGTACCACTTCTCTCCTTGTCCTAGAATCAAAGTTTTATTAGGTTTCTTTATTCCCCTTTCATGTTTCAGCGCCTATAGCAGTGCCTGAACCACAGCTAGTACTAACAAATATGTGTGGAATGAAGAAATAAATGAATAACTCAGTGAACTCCATGTTCACAGCTTACATTTACAACCTATAATATTTTTTTTTAATTTTTAATTGGAGGATATTGTTGTTCAGTCGCTAAGTCATGTCTGACTTTGTGACCCCATGAACTGCAGCATGACAGGCTTCCCCGTCCTTGTTTTATAATGCTTTGTTGGCTTCTGCCATTCAACAACATGAATCAGCCACAGGTACACATGTGTCCCTTCCCTCCTAAACCTCCCTCCTCCCCTGCACCCCATCCCACCTCTCTAGGTCGTCACAGAACACCAGGCTGAGCTCCCTGTGTTATACGGCAGCTTCCCACTGGCTATCTATGTTACACATGGTAGTGAACACCTCAGAGAAGGCAATGGCACCCCACTCCAGTACTCTTGCCTGGAAAATCCCATGGACAGAGGAGCCTGGTAGGCTGCAGTCCATGGGGTCGTGAAGAGTCGGACACGGCTGAGCGACTTCACTTTCACTTTTCACTTCCATGCATTAAAGAAGGAAATGGCAACCCACTCCAGTGTTCTTGCCTGGAGAATCCCAAGGACGGAGGAGCCTGGTGGGCTGCCATCTATGGGGTCGCACAGAGTTGGACACGACTGAAGTGACTTAGCAGCAGCAGCAGCAGTGTATATACGTCAATGGTAATAGAGACACAGACATAGAGAACAGACTTTGGACACACTTCGGGGAAGAGAAGGTGGGACCAACTGAGGATATAATATTTTAAACAAAATAATTTAGACTGAACCTATCACTGGATGACTTATTTCTTCATTCACATACTTCTCCTTGTTTCTGAACTACATGTAGTAGCTAGGGAGTTGTTGACTAAGACTTATTTGAGGAGAATAATCTGGTCAGTGTCATGGGGAGATCAGGGGAATTTAGAATATGAAGTCCACCTTCCTGGTCAGAAACCATGTTGGACTGTCATGAGGGTGGGGAGGGAGTTGTCAGCAGCATTTTTGTTTTGTTTTATATTTAGAAAACTTGGGGGGCTAGAGTATCTGAGCTTCTCAAGATCTTTGTCCAACAAAAGACAGGATTATAAAGACCACTTTCTGTTGCTGACTTATTTTCCAGGCAGATCAGAGTGGAGTGTGCTTCATCTCCCATCAAGGGCGATGTGTGACCTCTGGGGCAGCTCCAACAGGGATCCACCCAAGAGTCTTATTATCAGTGCTGACAAGCCTCAGGGGTAACACCCCACTTCCTGTCTTTGCACACAGATGCACACTGCATCTCTTCTGCTCTTCTGTGTGTGTGCCTGCTCACTCAGTCAAGCCAAACTCTTGTGACCCCACAGACTGTACCCCGCCAGGCTCCTCTGTCCATGGGATTCTCCAGGCAAGAATACTGGAGTGGGTTGCCATTGCCTGATCCATGGGATCTTCCAAACCCAGGAATCAAACCCAGGTCTCCTGCATTGCAGGCAGTCTCTTTACCGATAGCCAACTGCTTGCCCAAAATGTCCTGGTTAGATGTTGTTTATGTTCATAACTATTATAACATATTTGGAGTGAAAATCATACTTACTGATAAAGTCAGCTCATTTAAACCTACAGTTTATGTGTGTATACACACATACTGTGTATGTATTCGTGCCTGCTGTCACCTTAGTCGTGTTCCACTCTTTGCGACCCCATGGACTGTAGCCCACCAGGCTCCTCTGTCCATGGGATTCTCCAGGCAAGAGTACTGGAGTGGGTTGCCATGCCCTCTTCCAGGGGATCTTTTTCACTCAGGGTCAAACCCGCATCTCCTGCAGCTCATGCGTTGCAGGCAGATACTTCACCCCTGAGCCGTATAGCCCACTATACATGCATAAACACACGTGTAAGCATTTATTAGGAAAAATATTCTTTGCATACCAGTGACACATTTAGACTCATTAAATAAGTACTAGTCTCTCTATCTGGCTCATTTTAATTTACAAAATAAAGTTAAAAATTTCCTATAATTTCAACAGAGGCTTTCCAGTTAGTGATCAGAGCCCCATCCATGGAGCCCTGTTGTCTGGGTTTGAATCCTAGACCTCTCTCTCTCTTAGAAGTATGATCTTGGGTCATCTTTGAGTCTTGGTGTCCTTTAAACTGAGGATAACGACAGTGCCTACCACATAGCTTTTTTTTTTTTTTTAGATTTAAATGGCTGACATTTGTATAGTTTGTAGCACATAGTCATCTTCACAGATGAATTTGACAAGTAAATAAGACCTATGTCTAAATTGGGGGCTGCTGCCCGTGTGCACGTGCTAATGTGCCCTGGGGTAGTTGGCTTCACAGGATGCACTCCAGAATCTTCCTCATGTATCTATTTCAATCAACTATAAGCAATAGAAAACAGCTTTTAAGTTTTAAAATTAAGACAGATATATTATGAAGTAGACATTTTAAGATGAAACATGAGCTGTCTGGAGGCTTACTTTCTGTAGCTGACTCCTGAAGCTCTAACCGCAAGGCTCTCCCTCACCGTCCACTGTCTCTTCCAGGCCTTCTCTATAGTAATCTGAATTCTCATTCGACTCTCATTGTTCTGGCACCATCCCATACTTTCCCGTGTCTGGGATTTTTGTCCTCTCTGCCCACAACGACTGCCTTCTCCCAGTATAGCCACACACAGAAGTCCAGCCTTCACATTTTATTTTCTGTGAAGACTGTCTTGAGTCTACTGCCATAGGTGATCTCCCCTGCCACAAACGGCCAGAACTCTGTGTGAGTGAGATCTCATGATGGGTTCCACATCCTGTATAATAAGTGACATCAGTCTGCACATTGACCTGCCCCGCTTCTCCGTAAAACTGTGAACAACTCGAGCTTGAATACTATTCCCGCCCTTTTACACCTTCTCTCTCCCCCACAAACAGCTAGCACAGTGCCTTTCCCTTCACTCAATGCTCGTGGAGGCCTCTCCAGCACATTCCTCCACCCAGCATAGCCTGCCGCAGGGCAGTTCGAATGAGTTCATCTACTGCCACTATGACATTCCCAGAATTCCCAGACATTCCCATCGACTACAGTTCCATGAAAGGAGCAAGACTAAGTGCTCTCACTCGTCATCTGACCACAAACTCTAACTTTCAGGTGAGGCCAATCTGTTTCCCCCCAGGGAGCCTGTTAGCTTTGCTCAGCATCTGCAAAGAGGAGTGATTCAATAAAGCAAGCAACACGTTTAATAAGAATCTTGCTTGCAACAAGCTCTAATCCATACCTCAGCATGAAAAGAAAAACTCAATTGTCTTCCTGGGATATAAATTGACAGGTAATTTTATATTTAGCTGTGCCCTTGGAGATTCAACCTGCCTTATTTTTGTCTTGCCAACTTTCTTTGGAGATGGCTGCTGTCTGGATTTATAGAAAAGCAACCTAATAGCATTAACTAGTTTTCTTAACACAATTTCCTGAGTGTACTATATACTGGGCTCTAAGGTAGAAAATGAAAACAAAAGTGATCAAGATAGAGCTTATTCATAGTCAGCAATGACATTCAGACAAATAACAGGAAATTAAATACAAGGTGATATAGGTTATGATAGTGGAAAATACATTCTGACAGAAGAATACATAGGAACTAGACCAATAAGATTTGGCTTGGCTTGTAGGGTCTCAGAGAAACCAAGAATGAAGTCCAGGTTTTCGTCCTTATTACTCAGGGGCTAGTAGAAGAAAAGCAGATTCATCTGGGGTAAAGTTGAGGATAAAGATGGTGAAGATGATGTTGGGCAGGTTGAGAAGAAGTCATCAGGACATCTAAGCAGAAATGCACAACAAATGGCTGAATAACAGTTCAGAAATTCAGGACAGAGATCCCAATACAGATAGAGATTTCTTAGACACAAAGCAATTCAAGGTAATTTGAAACAATAGAAATGCTTGAGATTAATAAGAGAAGATGAGTTTTAGAGAAATGAGAGCAAAGGATAAGCTCAAGAGGTGGAATAAAATGCAGTAGTGACATCATGGATGTTAGGGAAGAGATTCATGGAGAAGGGACAGATAATGCACATCTAACATTAATGAGAGAGCAAAAAAGATGGGGACAATAGAGGGGTGTTGTGTGTGTGTGCTCTTTCGTGTCTGACTCTTTGTGATGCCATGGACTGTAGCCCACCAGGCTCCCCTGTCCATGAGATTTTACAGGCCAGAATACTGGAGTGGGTTGCCATTTCCGTCTCAGGGGATCCTCCCAACCTGGGGATCGAACTCACATCTCTTGTGTCTCCTGCATTGGCAGGCAGATTATTTACCACTGAGCCACCTGGGAAGCCCAAAAGAGGTATTGGATTTTGGCAAAAGAAGGCTATGGTAACTCAGAGAAAGTAATGTCAGTGCTGTGGTAGGGATAAAGTCCAGCAAACATTCAATGGAAAGTGCAAAGAACGTGATCAAAACAGAAATGAAAGTGTAGACAGTTCTTCTCTGGAGCGTGACTGCAGAGAAAGAGGCTATGTCACCCCAGAAGAAGACTTTTGAGCAAGGAAGGAATTTAAAATGCTATGTGGACCTTAGGTATACTAATATGTTTAGAAGAAACATCCAGTAGTGAGCAGAGCTCCTCACTCTTCAAAAGTCTGGTCCCCAGCTCAGCAACATCAGCTGAGAGCAGAATCTCAGGTCATCCTGAACCTACTGCATCAGGACCTGCATTTTGACATAACCGTGTCCACAAGGACTGCAGTCCTCAAGGCGTTGCTGTAACAAAGTTAACTTGTGCACATACTATGGGTGCATGAGCTCTTCCAGTTGTGCTGTGCCTACTGGAGAATGACAGTAATTAAGCAGCTCTGACTCAGAGTCTCTGCAGAAGGAATTGAGAAATAAGGAGACTAGATCCCCAAGCACCTGCTAAGAAGCAGTAGAGGTTCAGACTCCATCCATCTACTCGATCCATCTACTCTTTCCCACCTGGCTTCCCCTGCACCCTGTTTCACGCTGGGCATCCTTGACGAAATATCCCTGATGCTCAAATTAGAGGCACAACATGAAAGTTACCAAAATAGTTCCTTTAACTGTCCCCTGAATTTCAAGCATTAAATCAGATAGAAAAAAAATTGACTTTCTCTAAAAACATTTCTGTATGTGCTAACAATGGGATCCCACACTAACATTTACAAGCATCACACACCAAATTAAAAGCTGTATTTGACTTATCTTCTAGAGATGAAATGACCCCTAGAGTCTGACCTTGGATGAATGTAGCCCAGCTGACAAATCAGTCTCATTATAGCAAGCGATGAGGGAGACACTTCTCTGCACCCTGAGCAGCTGAAATATGTATAGCTGTCTCTTGAACATACTTTAATTAAAGATTCTTATTTTTTCTGTGCCCAGAGGCTTTTGGTGAGGGTATGTTTCTTAAGTCTCATGATAGAAATGATGCTATTTCATGGTGCAAATTTATGCAACTGAACACAGGTGTCAAAATTTTCTATATATCTGTGTCACCAATGAAGGATGACTGGTAGTTGTCAAGCCTGAAAGTTAGGGAGGAGAGTGGACCAAAGGAGGTGAAAAGGAAGCAGCAGGCCTGTGGAATTTCATAAATGCTGTTATGACCTCTAATACCGAAACATTTCTTTCTTTTTCTACTCAGAGCCAAGAGAAGACAGCATGGAAGAGGAGACTCTCATCCATCTAGAGTTGGCTGCCAGCTCTCTGTTGCACAGATTTATGTAGGTAAATTCCAAGACTTTACGATGTGAATTCCCCTGGGCAGAAGGTTAGTGCATGTGAATTCATCTTCGTTTCCCTCTGTCACCCCGTGCCATCTTCCCTTTTGTAAAAGGACATTCAGTAAATGTTCTCTTCCCAGAACACTGCCATCCATCCGTGTACAAAAGCCTCACTCCCTTTCCTATCACTGAAGTGCTTCTTTGGAGCACAGTCCTCCCCAGCACCACCTCCTCATCCTTCACACACACACAAACACACACACACACACACACACTTTCAAACACTCAAAAACATAGTCAAATGCTGGGCGGATATGCTTACTGTTTGTATTCACCTTCAGAATTGAATTTAAAGGACAGCCATAGCTGAATCTTTTTTTTTTTTTTTTTTTTTTTTTCCATTCATTAGCCTTGGCGGTCAGGAGGAAAGAGACAGAAGGGTCAGAATGGGTCTTGATCTAAAATAATGTTTCTAACCTAGATCCTGAGTCACTCTTTGCCTTTGATCCCAAATCCTCTTGTCCCACTCCTATTCTTTATTATACAGAAAAATCTGCCCAGTTCACAGATTCTTTCACTGAAGATTGTGAACACTCAGACATTAATGTTTTTCATTTCTTTTATTCCATGTGGCTCCTAAGACAAGAACTGAAAAGCTAGAAGGAAGGAATAAGTTGGTTGTTGTATTTCTCTGAGATCAATTAAAGCACTGCAGCATCTTTAAGAGCATCCAGAGGCCCAGGTAATGATCCTTCAAGAGACTGAGTTCGAGTTGGGAAGGATCCCTCTCTACTAATACCTGATTTGTGATCAGAGGGTTTCATTCACTGTTGACAGAGCATGGACCCTAAATCATGGATTTCCCACCCCATCCCCAAAACTGTTAACTCTGGGAAATTTTTTAGTGTTCAGCTATTACATCTTTTATATGAAATTTGAAGATATAGCCCTGCCCTAGAATATCTATTTTAAAAGTGTCACTTTTTCAAAGGTGCGTTTGGCTTGTATTAGGGTGATTGGTGCTGAATGCTTAAACATATGCCCTCCAGATCTTGGGAGATGAACACAACACATGTTCATTTCTCTTACAGGTAAAACCAAAGACTTTGGGAGGGTTTCTCTCACGATTACAATCACCAGCCCAGGCTGCCTGTTCTTGCAACACCCCCATCTTCAATATATGCCCGCCATGTTCAGCATCCGAGGAGAGTAAACCATGGAGAGCCCTGTGAGTGACCTTGGGGCCAGGCCAGTCGTGGTCTGCATCACTGCCCTCCTCAAGCCCTGGGCGGGACTCAGGACTGGGCCCCAACCACCGGAAGGGAAATAGAAACTCTCCTGTGTGGCCAAGAAGAAGGAAGGAAGCAGGTTTTCCCTTTCAGCACGCATGCTCTCTTTGTTAGGCTTCTCAACCTCTTCTGTGTCTGCCCACCACAGTTTTCTATCAAGTGGTAAATATTGTTGTTCAGTCACTAAGGGCTGTTTGACTTTGTGACCTCATGGACTGCAGCACGCCAGGCTCCTCTGTCCTTCACCATCTCCCAGAGTTTGTTCCAACTCAGTAATGGCCAACTTAGACAGCATATTAAAAAGCAGAGACATTGCTGACAAAGGTCTGTCTAGTCAAGGCTATGGTTTTTCCAGTAGTCACGTATGGGTGTGAGAGTTGGACTATAAAGAAAGCTGAGTGCCGAAAAATTGATGCTTTTGAACTGTGGTGTTGGAGAAGACTCTTGAGAGTCCCTTGGATTGCGGGGAGATCCAACCAGTCCATCCTAAAGGAAATCAGTCCTGAATATTCTTTGGAAGGACTGATGCTGAAGCTGAAACTCCAATATTTGGCCACCTGATGAGAAAAACTGACTCATTTGAAAAGACCCTGATGCTGGGAAAGATTGAAGGTGGGAGATGAAGGGGACGACAGAGGATGAGATGGTTGGATGGCATCACCGACTCAATGGATTTGAGTTTGAGCAAGCTCTGGGAGCTGATGATGGACAGGGAGGCCTAGTGTGCTGCAGTCCATGGGGTCACAAAGAGTCGGACATGACCGAGCGACTGAACTGAACTGATGTCCTTCAAGTTTGATGCCCCTTAACTGGACCTTGCTCCTCAACCTGGCTTTACAGAAAATTGTCTGTAGATCTCATAAAAAGCAAACACTTGAATAACTCCCAACCCAAACCATGGTAATAAATTTGACATCTTAAAAATTTTAAACTTGAACATTAGAAATATAGAGAAAATCATTTGCTGATTATTTATCATTTTTCCCGTGATTAAATACTTTACAATACAGAAAAGCTACATGCTATAAATAACACAAAAGATAAACTGTGAATTTTTAAAAATTATTTTAAAATTTTTTGTTTATTTTAAATATTTTATTATTTTTGGCTGCCCTGGGTCTTTGTTGCTGCACGTGGGCTTTCTTCAGTTGTGGCAAGTGAGGGCTCCTCTCTACTTGTGGGGCTCAAGCTTCTCATTGTTCTGGCTTCTCTTGCAGCAGAGCGCAGGCTCTAGGGCTTGCAGGTTGCAGCTCCCGGGCTCTAGAGTCTGGGCTCAGTAGCTGTGGAACACAGGCTTAGTTGCCCCAAGGGATGTGGGGTCTTCCCAGACCAGGAATTGAACCCGTGTCCTCTGCATTGGCAGATGGATTCTTAACCACTGGACCACCGGGGATGTCCTGTGAATGTTTTTGAACATGCACTGAAGAAAGAGGAGTCTGAAGGAACCACCTAGCCAGCACCTTCGTCTTGGACTTCCGGCCTCCGGGATTGTGTGAAAATAAATTTCTGATGTTAAGCTGTCTGGTGGTGTTATAGCCTCAGGGAAATGACACAAGGGCCTCGTGTGTGCCTCAGGCTCAGCAGCTCCTCGCTGTGTGTAAGCACACGTGGAGTCTTGGATCTCCCGGATAGACAGGGAGATTTTCAAGGGCGAGACTCTATCCATGACCTTTCGTTTTTGTGGGCCCCGCAGGCTCACTGCCCACCTCCACTCAGGTGTCAGTCCCGCCCCCAGTCTGTGCTGACGTTCCCTCGTTCATACGCACATTCACCTTACCCTGTGTCCTCCCTGGGCTCAAGTGTCTGTTATTTGAGTGCCTACAACTCTTCTCTTGAGCCGAAGTCAGTGATCAGTGCCTGGTGGGTGCCCAGTGATGACTGATGACAGACTAACTAGAGAACAGGAGTCTGAGAAGCATCTGGGAACAATTTCCAAAGCAAACGGTGACCGAACAGGGTTCTCTCTTTCCTTCATATCCAGGCTAAGAAATGAATTTTGTACATCATCAATTCTGTTTAGATAACTGGGGAATCACACAGAGCTAGGAAGCACCTCCTCTGGACAGAACAAGCTGGAATAATTTCAATGACACAGTAGACCCTGACCATCAGGGTGAATCCCCGTAAGCCCTGGAGCCACCCCTGCCTCCCAGCACTGACCCCGCCCATCGTGGTCCATGCCTGTCTGCTGCTCAGGCACAGAAGGGACCATGACGGTGCTCATGCCCACCTGTCAGACGGATGACCTTCTGTTTGCAAGCAAGAGGAGGACAGGAACCCCAAGTGACTGGATGAGACGGAAAGAATGGTTTCTACCCTTTTGGCTCATGAATATGTTATGGAAAAGGCAAAATTACACAAACTGAAAGCAAGAAGTCACAAGTCACACATGGTCAGTTGTGTCCAAATCTTTGCAACCCCATGGACTGTGGCCCACCAGGCTCCTCTGTTCATGGGATTCTCCAGGCAAGAATACCACCAGAGTAAGTAGGCATTCCCTTCTCCAGGGGATCTTCTCTTCCTGACCCAGGAATCAAATCCATGTCTCCTGCACTGCAGGCAGATTCCTTACCATTTGAGCCGCCAGGGAAGCCCTCTGTATGCATGTACATGCTTTTTCATTAATGCAGAAACACACTAACATAATGAAGAGCAGTCTTTGTTTTACACATACATGGGAATTAAAATATAAAGAGAAACATACTTCTCTTTAAACATTAATATTTTTATAGATTCAGTTGATTCATAGAGATCTAGTTTATGAATCCAATTTCTTGCATGTTTCGCTATGTGTCATAGCTAATAGACAGTTAAAGTTATTTCTAAATATTTCAATACTGTAATCAACAAACCAGTTAATGGCTTTTAGGTGTACCAATTATTTCATAATTTCTTTAAATGGAATGCATTATCAAAGTGAATTCACTTATAGGGACTTCCCTGGTGATCCAGTGTTTAGGACTTCACCTTCCCTGGTTGGGGAACTAAGATCCTACATGCCTCACTGGCAAAAAAAAAAAAAAAAAAAAAAAAACATAAAATGGAGGCACTATTGTAACAAATTCAGTAAAGACTTTTAAAAGGAAAATGGATACCTCTAATGAAGCTGCTGGGTACTTATGAATATTGACATATAAAAACCGCTTGGAAGGTTAAAAAAAATCTTTTTAAAAAGTGAACAGACTTGTAGAATCTTGATATATACAACCAACCAAGGGGACCTTTCAAAACACAATTTTACTTTCTGTTCTCAAGTCGTATTTTGTACCTCTCACAGATACACACAACAACTCACTTTCCCAACTATACTCAGAGTACCACTCAAAACACTTTCCTATGGAAATATTCTCTGTTTCCAAAACGAGACCCCCAAGTTCCCACCTTTCTTTATTCTTCATTCTACAACTTGGGAAGAAGGATTTACTTGGCAATTGTTTGTTAGCTTGTATATATGTTTACTGGGTGATGCACTGAGTCTGTTTGGTTCCTGCTGGGCTTTGACACTTGGACTTTCATTGAAATTAAATCTGTATTTACTGAATTAAGGTTAAAGTGTCCATGGGAGCAATCTTACAGACACATGTTCTTTGTGAAGCACATGTAGGTAAAAGTCTACAGCATGTGGTACTGAAATTACTTTCTAGTCTGTTACTGTCAGATAAAAGAGGAATCAAGACATTCTGTAGAGAATGAACTTTTTCCCTCACTCTCCGCACACACCTCCAGAACGGCGGCTCTGGGGTTTTCCATTGTTGATGTTGGCTTTTGTTTCCAACTTGGCAGTAGCTAACAGTCACCAATTACTGGGGTAGAGTGGAGGGGTCGAAAAATCCAATTCCTATTTAATTGATAATAAAACACTTTGAAAAAGGACTACGTGCAGAAGCAGACTGACTGAAATATCCACAAGGAATTAAGTGTCCATAGTTTAAAAATAAAGACCCATGATGAAAAGAAAACAGACACTGACAGACAAATACCAATACTGGAACATAACAACAAAGGTGCCCAGTGCTGAGACACAACGGGACCTTTCTCTATGGGACCAGTCCTCAACGAGTAGGAAATTTCCTATTGTCCACATCAACAGTTCAGTTCAGTTGCTCAGTCACGTCCAACTCTTTGCCAGCCCATGGACTGCAGGAAGCCAGGCTTCCCTGTCCATCACCAACTCCCAGAACTTGCTCAAACTCATGTTCATTGAGTCAGTGATGCCATCCAACCATCTCATCCTCTGTTGTCCCCTTCTAATCCTGCCTTCAATCTTTCCCAACATCAGGGTCTTTTCCAATGAGTCTGTTCTGTGCATCAAGTGGCCAAAGTATTGGAGCTTCAATTTCAGCATCAGTCCTTCCAAATAATATTCATTTCCTTTAGGATTGACTGGTTTGATCTCCTTGCAGTCCAAGGGACTCTCAAGAGTCTTCTCCAATGCCACAGTTCAAAAGCATCCTTTCTTCAGCACTCAGCTTTCTTTATAGTCCAACTCTCACATTTATACACGACTACTGGAAAAACCATAGCTTTGACTAAATGGACATTTGTCAGCAAAGTAATGTTTCTGCTTTTTAATATGCTGTCTAGGTTGGTTGTAGATTTTCTTCCAAAGAGCAAGTGTCTTTTAAATTCATGGCTGCAATCACCATCTACAGTGATTTTGGAGACCTCCCCCCGCCACCAAATAAATAGTCTCTCTCTGTTTCTATTGTTTCCCCATCTATTTGCCATGAAGTGATAGGACCAGATGCCATGATCTTAGTTTTTTGAATGTTGAGTTTTAAGCCACCTTTTTCACTCTCCTCTTTCACTTGTATCAAGAAGATCTTCAGTTCCTCTTCACTTTCTGCCATAATGGTGGTGTCATCTGCATATCTGAAGATACTGATACTTTTCCTGGTAATCCTGATTCCACCTTCAATCTTGACTCCAGCTTGTGCTTCATCTAGCCCGGCATTTCGCAGGATGTACTCTGCATATAAGTTAAAGAAGCAGGGTGAAAATATACAGCCTTAACATTCTCCTTTCCCAATTTGGAAACAGTCTGTTGTTCCAGGTCCAGGTCTCACTGTTGCTTCTTGACCTGCACACAGATTTCTCAGGAGGCAGGTCAGGTGGCCTCGCATTCCCATCTCTTGAAGAATGTTCCACACTTTGTTGTGATTTACACAGTCAAAGTCTTTGTCGTAATCCATAAGCAGAGGTAGATCTTTTTCTGGTATTCTCTTGCTTTTTCAATGATCCAACAGATGTTGGCAATTTGATCTCTGGTTCCTCTGCCTTGTCTAAATCCAGAAGAACATCTGGAAGTCCACGGTTCACATACTGCTGAAGCCCGGCTTGAAGAATTTTAAACATTACTCTGCTAGTGTGTGAGATGAGTACAATTGTGCAGTAGTTTGAACATTCTTTGGCATTACCCTTCTTTGGAGTTGGAATGAAAACTGACCTTTTCCAGTTCTGTGGCCATGGCTGAGTTTTCCAAATTTGTTGGCATACTGACTGCAGCACTTTCATAGCATTATCTTTTAGGATTTGAAATAGCTCAACTGGAATTCCAGCATCTCCACTAGCTTTGTTCATAATGATGCTTCCTAAGGCCCACTTGACTTTGCATTCCAGGATGTCTGGCTCTAGGTGAGTGATCATATCATCATGATTATCTGGGTCATGAAGATCTTTTTTATACAGTTCTTCTGTGTATTCTTGCCACCTCTTCCTAATATCTTCTGCTTCTGTTAGGTCCATATCATTTCTGCTTTTTATTGTGCCCATCTCAGCATGAAGTGTTCCCTTGGTATCTCTAATTTTCTTGAAGAGATCTCTAGTCTATTGTTTTCCTCTAGATCTCTGTTCTATTGTTTTCCTCTATTTCTTTGCATTGATCACTGAGGAAGGCTTTCTTATCTCTCCTTGCTATTCTTTTGAACTCTGCATTTAGATGGGTGTATCTTTACTCTTCTTCTTTGCCTTTTGTTTTTCTGCTTTCCTCATCTATTTGTAAGGCCTCCTCAGACAGCCATTTTGCCTTTTTGCATTTCTTTTTCTTGGGGATGGTCTTGGTCACCGCCTCCTGTACAAAGTCACAAACCTCCGTCCATAGTTCTTCAGGCACTCTGTCTATCAGATCTAATCCCTTGAATCTATTTGTCACTTCCACTGTATAATTGTAAGGGATGTGATTTAGGTCATACCTGAATGGTCTGGTAGTTTTCCCTACTTTCTCAGTGTAAGTCTGAATTTCACAAGAAGGAGTTTATGATCTGAGCCACAGTCAGCTCCCAGTCTTGTTTTTGCTGACTGTATAGAACCTCTCCATCGTTGGCTGCAAAGAATATAATCAGTCTGATTTCAGTATTGACCATCTGGTGGTGACCATGTATAGAGTCTTCTCTTGTGTTGTTGGAAGAAGGTGTTTGCTATGACCAGTGCATTCTCTTGGCAAAACTCTGTTAGACTTTGTCCCTGCTTTCATTTTGCACTCCAAGGCCAAATTTTTCTGTTAGTCCAGGTATCTCTTGATTTCCTACTTTTGCATTCCAGTCCCCTATGATGAACAGGACATTTTTTGGAGGGTGTCAGTTCTATAAAGTCTTATAGGTCTTCATAGAACCATTCAACTTCAGCTCCTTCAGCATTAGTGGTTGGAACATAGATTTGGATTACTGTGATATAGAATGGTTTGCCTTGGAAACGAACAGAGATCATTTTGTCATCTTTGAGATTGCACCCAAGTACAGCATTTCCAGCTCTTTTGTTGACTGTAGGAACTTCTCCATTTCTTCTAATGGATTCTTGCCCTCAGTAGTAAATATAATGGTCATCTACTTTAAATTCACCCACTCCAGTCCATTTTAGTTCACTGATTCCTAAAATGCTGATGTTCACTCTTGCCATCTCCTGCTTGACCACTTCTAATTTACCTTCATTCATAGACCTAACATTCCAGGTTCCTATGCAATATTGCTCTTTACAGAATTGAACTTTATTTCCATCACCAGTCACATCCACAACTGGGCATTGTTTTCGCTTTGCCTCATTCTCTTCATTCTTTCTGGAGTTATTTCTCCACTCTTCTCCAGTAACATGTTGGGCACCTGCCAGCCTGGGGAGTTCATCTTTCAGTGTCCTATCTTTTTGCTTTTTCACACTGTTCATACTGTCCACATCAACAAGCAAGCCTCAAGTTTCCACAAGTATTAGGGAGGTCATGGATATATCACTTTTCTTTCTTTTCACATCTCTCTTTTCCTCTCTTCCTGGAGAGATTTGAGAGATTTGTTTTTCATTCACTCAGTTGTATCCAACTTTTTACGACCCCATGGACTGCAGCACACCAGGCTTCCTTGTCTTTCACCATCTCCCAGAGTGTGCTGAAACTCATGTCCATTGAGTCCGTGATTGCCATCCAACCATCTTGTCCTCTGCTGTCCTCTTCTCCTCCTGCCTTCAGTCTTTCCCAGCATCAGGGTCTTCTCCAATGTGTCGGCTCTTCACATCAGGTGGCCAAAGTATTGGAGCTTTAGTGTCAGACTTTTCAGTGAATATTCAGGGTTGATTTCCTTTAGGACCGACTGGTTTGATCTCCTTACAGTCCAAGGGACTCTCAAGAGTCTTCTCTGACCTTTTCTCTTCTTCGAGAGGTCATCAGTGGCAAATATGAGCTCAAAGGAAGTGCTGAGTGGTGAGGAATTTTAGTAGGAAACTTGAGATAACACATGGATGTCACCTCCTCTACTCACATGGAGAGTTGACCTGTCCTCTGCTTGGGCTGTGTGCAAGTGTTTCCCTGACACTTGGTGGAAGAATGATAGATCTTTCCTGAGTCAGACCAACGGGGCCTCCTTGGAAACTATGTTGAAATCTACAACCTGGGTAACTATTTCAGAGGAATCCCTACTCTGTGTTAACCAGGTTCTAGGTGGGGATTCCCTACAGAACAGTGTGCATGTATTCCTCTGTCTTTGTCCATTTCTGTTTATCTAACTGAACACTCAAGGCTGTCTTTCCCTGAGATCACAGGTCTCAGGGACAAACAGTCACAGGTTGGGGTGCTGGGTGACTTCCAGACACACCTGGACCAGTGCCCCTGGCCTTCTAGAGCCTTCTTCCTTGTCCACTAGATGGTGCTGACCTGGACCGCTTCTGCTAAATCCATATACCCAAGTGTGTGACTGAATGACCCTTGGACGTGACTCTGGATTCTAGTCCTTAACAGGTCCTTTGATGTTTCTTTTCACCAAGAAATGCCCCTGTTATACACATGTAGGCCTAAACGGGAAAATCAAAACCCAAATCCCAGGAAACACCCTGACTTACTCATTCACCAGCTCTAGCACTGGGTACTCAGCTACCCCGAAGTCCAGGACCTGGCAATGTGGAAATAACATCAGGGAATGAAGACTGCTTATTAGAAGAACAAGAGATGATAAAGCGGGAAGGAGAAGGAGCTAGGGAGCGTGGGGCCGTGACTCTGCAGGAGAGCACACCCTGGAGAAATCTGCAGGTTCCTCCAGGGACTGAGACTTCATGCGGGGTCAGAGGAGCAGGTTAACTCACGTCATCCAGGATTTCTCAGTCTCCCCATGGTGGACATGACTGGGTAATTCTCAGTGCTGAAGTGCTGTCCTTGCATTATAGGCTTCACCTCTAATGATGAGATGGAAGGTGTCACCAACCTCCTCTCACACTGTGACACCCAGAAATGTCACCACACATGGCAAGTCTCTCCCTGGGAGGCACAGAGTCCCCTGAATCAATTAGTTGCCTACATTTTTGTCAACATTTATGAGAAAGTCAAGGTCCTATGACTTCCTTTAGTTATAAAATAATAAGATTGCCACAGCCTGTTGCAATCATCTCTTAAAGTAACTATGTTAATCTCCCCCTGATTGTCAGAAAGGTCTTTCTAAAATGGGAGAGTCCTAGGATACCTTCCCAGGGAACACATGTTGGTAAGAATCCAAAAGAAAAACCTGGGAATGTTGAAGAGGCCTAAGGAGAGACAGAAGGATGATGAGGGGTGGATAAAGGGTGTTAGCGGAGATAATGCTCCTGTCAAATTATCTGAATCAGAACTACCCTGGTGGCCAAGTGGGTAAGACTCCACATTCCCGCTGCAGGAGGTTGCTGGTTCCATCCCTGGGTGGGGAACTGAGATCCCTGCTTGAGAAAAAAAATACAGTGAAGAGATTCTTTGACAGTTTGAGACTTTCAAAATAACTAGACATTTAGAGTTATGTAATTTGGGTTTTTTCCCCTCAAAATTCTAGAAATGACAAGAACTACTGTCATGCTTTCTTGCTTGCCTGAGAAACAATGGAGTCAGCGAGTGAATGGTATATTACAGATTAGAAGGGTAAAAGGATGTCTGGAAGAGGAGTGATGGAAATGAATTCCTGACATGCCTTCTTTAGCGGAGCTTAAGGGGCATTTGGACGGATCTCCCGTTGGTTATAGAAGGGACAGGTCTCCTGCTATGGTGCAGGAGGAAGTGATAAACATGATCTGTGCTGATGTGCTCCACAACTCAGAGAAATTGGAGGCTTTTCAGGGGTCTCTTAGAAAATCATTTAATCATGCTAAAACACACACTGAATTTTACTTTTAGAAAATTAAGTTTAAACCATCTCCTCAATGTTAAGGAAACAATACAGGAGTGAGGGAACACGTGTCCTGAACAGTTTATCCCATTTTGGATCTCAGGCTATCAAGGAAAATAAATGTTCCTGACCTTGAAATATGGGGTGTGTTGTGATTTCTCACTCACTCTAAAGGTCAGATGTCCAGATTCACTTAAGCGTCTCCTGAAACAGTCCTCATTGTTTAAAGGACAAAATGCCAGAAAAGCTCATTCCTGCCAAGCAGGATATTGAAGATGACTTCTGCGCAACCTTGGGGGAACAATCATTGGTTCATGACGCGTCACGCCAACATAATGATCCTACAAGAAGTGGCACCAATTCGCATCCTCTCCAACAACTGGAACCCTCTTGCCCTCTCCCGAAGCAGGACTACGAGGGCCACAAGATGAAGGTTCTGGTGCTGAGTCTGGTTTGTGATGCCCAAGAAGCGGATGATCAGAAAGGTCTCTCACAGGTACCAGGGATGCTCTGACCTGGGAGGAGGTCTTGGGGGGTCGGGGGGTGCTGTGTGTGGGTGTGTCCCTTTTGTGGTTTTGTCATGTGGATCCATAAGCAGAGCCACCTCCCTGCAGCTCTATTGCCCCATTTACTGGCTGTATACTTGTCCTGTTGGGTCTCTGTATTATCTCTACTGTGTGTTAGATGTGACTCACACATTTATCAGGGCTTCCTTGATAGCTCAGTTGGTAAAGAATCTGCCTGTAATGCAGGAAACCCTGGTTTGATTCCTGGGTCAGGCAGATCCGCTGGAGAACGGATAGGTTACCTGCTCCAGTATTCTTGGGCTTCCCTTGTGGTTCAGCTGGTAAAGAATACACCTGCAATGCAGAAGACCTAGGTTGGATCCCTGGGTTTGGAAGATCCCCCAGGGGAGGGAAAGGCTACCCACTCCAGTGTTCTGGCCTGAAGAATACAGTCCATGGGGCCTCAAACATCGGACATGACTGAGTGACTCTCACTCACTCACACGTTTTTACTTCTCTTGTTACAGAGATAGAAGATCAGCCAAACAAGTGTTGGATTGGAGTTCTTCCATTTGACAACAGACCTTAAGCTATTTCAGAAATGTCTCCATTTCTCCCTTTCTTTGACTTCATTTTTTTTTTTTTTTTTTTACTATTTTATAAACCCCGCTTTGTTCAGTCGTTAGATAATGTGTGCTGGTGAGCACGAGGGATGGGGGACTCATGAGCGTGATGCTGGATGAGATAAAAGGACAAGGATGCAAATGTCTAAAATGAGTTTTACCCTTAGCTTTCAGGAAAATGGAGAACTGTGTACATCGCCTCCACTAGCCCAGAGAAGATCGCTGAGAACGGGCCATTCAGAGCTTACTTGTGTTACCTTGTCTTTGATGATGAACAGGGCACAGTAGACTTCTACTTTTATGTCAAGTAAGTAAAAATAACCCAGAAGGAAAACATATATAAACCTCAAGCCTGAGGGAGGCTGTGGCTTCTACATCTGCAGGAAACTCTCTGGATTACATTGATAGCATGACGCCCTGAGCTGTGTGGCTGAGCAGGGTCTCTGAGCTGGGGGCCCAGGGGTGGCGGGGGGGGGGGGGGCAGTTCCCCTAAGAGCCTCCAGGGAATGTTCTGGAGCCCTTGCTTAGATGGGCGAGTCCCCAAAGCTCCACTGGCATCAGCTCATTAAAGGAAAGAGAGACACAGCAGAGAGAAGAGGTCCGTGCCTCAAATCCCACAGTTCCAACCCGGGGCTTGAACCCTTCCTGCAGAATTTGCAAGAGAAAGTTCCCACTGAGCCCGAGAAGCTGAGGGCAGGGGGAGAGCACACGGTGACCTCTGCCCTTCAGGGCTTCCTCAGGGGGTGACTCATCACCACTGAGTTTACTAAAGCCGTCATAGCCCCAGGGACCATTCAGGGAAGGTCCACTAGACAGCAGGCAGTTTATAAGGAACGCGCAAACTCAGATATGTATTTTAAGGAATAAAAGCATTAAGAAAAAAACACCTAAGGATTTTATGCTGGAGAGGTTGGTTTATAGATATAAATGTTTATATATTATATATCGCATATGTATATATTTGATAGTGTGTGTGTGTGAGCTCAGTCATGTCTGACTCTTTGTGGTCCCATAGACCATAGCCAGCCAGGCTCCTCTGTCCATGCAGTTTTCCAGGCAAGACTACTGGAGTAGCTTGAGAATTCCTTCTCCAGGGAATCTTCCCAGGCCAGGGATTGAACCCCCGTCTCCCCGTCTGCTACATTGGTAGGGGAGTTCTTTACCACTGTCCCACCTGGGAAGCCTGTTTGATAATATGGGTGCGTGAGTGCTCAGTCACTTTGGCTGTGTACAGCTATTTGTGATCTCATGAACTGTAGCCAGTCAGACTCCTCCATCCATGGGATTTTCTAGGCACGAATACTGGAGTGGGTTGCCATACCCTCCTCCAGGGGATCTTCCTGACCCAGGGATCGAACACAAGTCTCCTGTGTCTCCTGCATTGCAGGCAGATTCTTTACCGCTGAGCCACCAGAGAAGCCCTCTTTGATAGCATTCTTACAATCAAATTACAACCACATAAAGATACAGACTCACAGACACATACACATACATGTATATATTATATCCTAGGAGGATATATTATATTATAATTATATCCTGTCGGTTTTCACTACTTTTTTAAGAATATTATATTATCTTCCTCTTTGCCATTTTTATATTTGAGTTCTATGTTTGAATTTTCATGTGGCTTATCTTTCTGAAACCAACTTTGCAGAAGTGTGAAAGTGAAGTGAAAGTGAAAGTCACTCAGTCGTGTCCGACTCTTTGCAACCCCATGGACTGAATTCTCCAGGCCAGAATACTGGAGTGGGCAGCCTTTCCCTTCTCCAGGGGATCTTCCCAACCCAGGGATCAAACCCAGGTCTCCCACACTGCAGGCGGACTCTTTACCAGCTGAGCCACCAGGGAAGCAGAAGTGTGTTTATGGGCAATTATACGCATCTTCGCACGCATGCATGCTGTCACTTCAGCCGTGTCCGACTCTGTGCGACCCCACAGACGGCAGCCCACCAGGCTCCCCCGTCCCTGGGGTTCTCCAGGCAGGAACACTGGAGTGGGTTGCCATTTCCTTCTCCTACATGCGTCTTAGTGGAGGGCATGGTTCAGTGTGTTTTGACAGGTACACACGTTTTTCACCACCTCCACAGTCCATATATAAAAATTCTATTCTTCACCATTCACCGTCTACCCTTTAAGCCACAGATAAGAACAGATCTGTTCATCTCACCTCTTCTAGAATTTCAGAGGCCAGCATTATGCACCCTGCATCATTTTCCCTGGTTTCTATCACTTAGCATAACGTTTTAAAAGTTTACCTCACTGTCTGCATATGCAGGGAGTCACATTTTTCAAGCCAAGTGAAAGGATATGGTTTACATAAAAAATTTATTATATTTTGCAGATATTGGGAAATGGTTTTGTTCCCACTTTGTGGTTATTTTGAGTAACTGCAGTGCATTTTCCTAGTGACTAAGAACACTTAGCACAATTCATCATGGGCATTCTTTCCCAAGAACTGTTGGGAAAGTTAGTTCAAGAACTGTTCTGTTCAAGAAAGTTCTGTTCAAGAACTAATTCTTGTTGAGTTATTTCCCTTTTAATATTTATTTTGTGTGCATGCTTCCTATGTGCCATATACCCCTATTTCACACATGACATACATGAAGACATTCAAAGACTTTGGTTATATAATTGACAATATGTACTTTCATATATTATCTATACATATATAATTTCCTTATGTCATATAAGCATAACGTGTACTTGTGTGTTTACTTGTGTGTGTATATGTTTCAATGTGCATGTATACATGCATGTGTTTTTCACTGATCAACCCTCTTACGTTGTTGTGATGGAGGAATAGTGTGTGTTTTGATAAAATCAGGCATTTCTTTTTCTAATTTTTTAAAATTTTTTCCCCTATCATATTATCTAAAGAGTCATTGCCAGGGTAGTGAGAATCCCCAAGGTCTGCCACAATGGCAACACGTCTCTGTTTCCAGGAACCATTTTTTTTAAAGCTATATTCATTTAATTTTCCCTAGAAGTTTAGATCTGTCCATGTTTATTCTCCTTTCAACATGACTTGCTTTCTATTTGCAATTTAACCTTGGAACTACTGCTCAGATTTAATGTGTAGACAAGCCATCCTTGCCACTTGATAGTTACTTGACCTTAGAGGATATATTTCTTCTCTTTTGAAGATCACATTGCTCACAGGCACTAAGGTTACAGCTCACACTTAATCTTTGGGGAGATACAAAGAAAATCCCAATTATATGTTAATTTTCTCATTATTTTAATCAACCATCCTGAATATGTTTTGTTTTTAAGGTTGAACGGAGAATGGGTAGCAAAACATGTCACAGGGAAAAAGAAAGAAAACAACACTTATGTTGTTGAAGGTAAGTATGACTGTTTCACTGGTCAGAGTATGTTTGGGTGGAAATCTTGGTCTCAACTTCCTTCAGTTATCCCACACATCTGAATTCTACTCCAATGAACAATTAGAGGTGTGGGCAAGCTGCAGTCCCTGAGATCTCCTAGCACTTTATTTTGTCGTGAGCAAAGGGTACACACACACACGTTAGAGGTCTCCTCCTAATTATGAGTGCTTCTTTTGAGAATAACATGTGCAGATGTATATGTCATATGGTTCTCACAGGTAATTTACAACAGCCTTACAAACTGACATCTCAGTGGTCTATTTGAGTTTGCACATCGTCATTCAATTTTTAAAAACAGTCTTAAAATATCTTAATTCACCCAAGATACGATGGATGAACTTAAATGCAAGGAAATCATCCTGAATTCAATCATAAAAGCAGCTTCTATTCAAAGCACTGGAGATGCTGCTAAGATTTATATCTGTAAGCTCTTAGTAACGGCAGTAAACAACATTCCTAATTTTACATGGCTTAAGGGATACCTATTTGACTAAAATTTAAATTTATCAGGTCAATTGTAAGGAAAGTAGGAATAAAAAAGTCTTGCCTGCTTTCCTTGACTGCTGTCATAACAACTGTAGCATTCAGCGCACCCTTGGAGTGAGACCCACATCAGGACAGGATGTACCATTGCTAATGCTCTCAATTGGCCATAATAAATCTAATTTAAAATAAATTAAGATTGGGTTGTACATATGTATATATATATACACACGTATGTATTTGTCTTTTCTCTCTCTCACAGATGAGGGTGAAAATAAATTTGAAGTTATTTATGCATCTGACACTGTTCTGGTAATAAGTGTTGTCAACAAGGATAAGAATAGAAAATGTGGGGAGATACAGTTGGCTGGAATATTTGGTACGTATGATACCCTCATATCCACATTGACATGGTCATGAAACATTTCCATTGTCAGTACTTTTCTTCAGAAAATCAGTATGTGGTGACAGTATCCATTATTCAGTGTATAAGACCTGCCTCTTTTTGTTCAGTGAGTTAAGGACCCTGGAACATAACCTACCAAGAAAGGAGATGGTAGGGATGGGAAGTATCAGGTCATCAAATATTTCTACATAATTCCCACCTGTTGACATTAAAAAAAAATTGAGTTTTACTAGAAGTAGTTTGTTTTTAATTGGAGGAAAATTATAATATCATGTTGGTTTCTAGATTTTTTAAAATACGTATCAATTAATTTCAATCCATTACTTTAATGAGGCTACTCTCAATTTCTTCAGCATACCGTGTTCTCGATGAACTCTAAGCCTTTTTAAAAAAAAATTTTAAATCAATTAATTTATTTATTTTACTTTACAACATTGTATTGGTTTTGCCATACATTGACTTGAATCCGTCATGGGTCTTTTATACTAAATCTTTGTTCTGCTCAATTTTCAAATGCACTGTTCTGTGAGCATCGACATCATCCCCAAATAACCACACAGAAGCACTGAGAGGTGTGTACCATTGGGACATCAGGGGTCTATTTCAGAAAAGGTAGTGGGTGGACTAGTGGGTTAATTAACGAATACATCGCCTCCCACTTTCATGTGTGATGTGATGGATGTGTCTCTGTCAGGGCAGAACCGTGTTTCCCATTTATCTGGATCCAGAACAAGACCTGAGTGGCAGGTACAGGTTCCAGGAAGTTGATAAAGGAGCAAGTAGGTTCCATACTGTGATGGATTGAGCCCCAAATTGATGGAGTTCCTGCGAGTCTTTGGGGTCCTCTTGCTGATGCTAGTGGGGTCCTAGTTAGAAAGTTGCACTGGGATTAATTCTTAAGACAGATATCTGTGTCATGGGAAATGATAACTCCTTGAGGCTTAATTTATAACAAGGGAAGAGCTGATTTGCACATTCTACTTCTTGTTCTGCTTTCAGAAATTTCTCTGGGTTCTAAGGGGCAAAATTCTGCTTTGTGTATGGTGTTTTTCAGTTAAAGTAAATGATATTGAAGAGAAAGCCTTGGAGATATTCAAGGAGCTGTTGAAACTGAAAGGAATTGAAGAAAAACATATTGTGGATTTCTTCAAAAGTGGTAATTGAATTACATTTTTTCATAAATATATCATTTACCTGATACAGAAATATACTATCAGGAAGCAGATCAATTTATTTGAAGTTTCTTTCTCCATAAATAATCTTTTATATATGTAATTACTTAAAACTTGAAAATACTGGGGAAAGGTAGTAATCAGTGGATCATTTTTTCCTGTTGTTTTGATCTTCCCCCAGATGACTGTCCTCCCTGTGCAAAACTATGGAGTTCAATAAAAGCTCAGTGTAAGTGAAAATATTTGTTACTAATGTCTTTCCATTAAATCAATCAGTAAGGACACATGGTGATTTCATACGTGCCAAACTTTGCAGGTAATGATTTTTTGTCCCAATAATTTATATTCTATAGCCAGATAATTTTTTCTGTTCCATTAGGTAATTTCTCTTCTCTTGAGACATGTTAAATTGCAGATGGGTTGGTTGATTAATGCTGAGCAGTTTTGGTGAAAAAGCGTTATCCTGCAGGAATCTTGCAAACCAGGGTCATCAGAGAGAAGCAGTGACTGCCACAAGTTGGTAGAAACTAGTTAATGTTCCCTTCAGTCCTGATCTTATGGTTGTCAATACACATCTCTACACCAGGAGAACTGGGATTAAAGAGAGCTCACGTTTTCTGCAAGACCAGTGTTTAACCTCACATGATTCTGATAGAACTAGTAAAGGCATTCCAACCACACTGTCTGAAACATGCATTTGGTTTACATTCCCCCTCAGAAGATTTTCTTAAAGTGAGATCTTTAACTTTCTACACGAAGACAGCCTCAGAAAATGAAACTGGTCTAGGCTAAAGTGTGGCTTTCGATTTTCTGTTGAGGAAAAAAAAAGTGGAAAAACAAGCAAAGAAAAACACTAGCTTCCTGGTGAATATGATAAGAAAGATGTGGTGCATATAGTCAACGGAATATTACTCAGCCACAAAAAAGAATGAAATCGTGCCACTTGTGGCAACATGAATGGACTATATACTAAGTAAAGTAGGTCAGAGGGAAAAGACAAAGACCACATGATATCACTTATATGTGGAATCTAAAATATGACCCTATGGAACTTCTTCACAAAACAGAAACACTCTCACAGATAGAGAAAACAGACTTGTGCTTACCAAGTGGGAGGAGGATTGGGGACGAGAAGGACTGGGAGTTTGGGGTTAGCAGATGCAAACCATTATTTACAGGATGGACAGACAACAAGGTCCAACCGTATAGCACAGGGAACTGTACTCAGTACTCTGTAAAACCTAAATGGGAAAGGAATCTGAAAAAGAACAGATATTAATATATGCATGCATAAACTAATTGTGTTGCCGAGCACCTGAAACTTAATACACCATCATTAGTCAAGTATACTCCCAAATAAAGTTAAAATTAACTCTTGAAGACCCAAAAGACAAAGCTTGTGGAATTAGAGGCATGTACTCCAATCACAGAGCCTGTAAATGACCTTTAGATGAACCATCCCAGTGAACATGCAATTGGAAATCTCCTAGAATGAATTCCAAATGGGAAAGGTCACCCTATATGAACATCTTTGGGAAAATTCCACCTGGACCAGCATATCACAGAGATGTGGAGTATTGAGGTCCACCGGGAATCTGCCCGTTGGATCGGCTACCAGCTCCTGTACCTTGGACAGCCTGCTGCCTGAGGCTCACCCTTGTCAGCCATCACACTGTTGGCTCTACTAAACTTTTGGTCCTGTTTTATTCACCTACAGAAAGAGTCACTGAGGCCAGACACGTCTTCTTCTGCATGGAATCAAGATCACCAAAAGAAGATGACTTTCGTGATTAACATGGTCCTTCTCTCCACCCAGTCACACTCCCTTTCCCATCTCATCTCTCCTGGTCACTAATCATGTCCTTTCTGGTGGTATTTTGATTTCTGAGGGTTTAAATAAATTGGTTTAATATACAACTGACATACGTGTGTCTGTATAAAAGTCCCCTATTTTAAAAGACACAAATATGCTTGCTAAATTTAACTCTCCAGAAAAACAAGCCTTTAATAAGATAAGTGTTCATCAGAGACAATTCTGATGAGGAGTAAATAGAGATGTCCTAGAGGTGTTTAGCGGAGAAGGAGAAAAATTACTAAATCACCAGGGCACAGGGTTATGGATCCTCTTATCATAGGGAAGGAGGCAGTCTGGTCATGAAAGATGTCCCTAGGGAGCATCTTATTGGCTACAGGGCAAGGAACTTGCATTCCACTCACTGAACTGCATAAAGAGAAAGTGCAGTACGCCATGGGCCATAACTGAGGGGGAAAATGCATATTCTGAGAGCACCAACACTTCTGCAATTGAGCTGAAGGACTGATATTTCTTAATGACTTTATCTCTAGTGATCAGTGGTGGCCAGCATATAGGCCTTGGTCAATCCATTGTACCATGAAGCCAGTGCAGGGGTTGGGGACAAGATGACTGACAGTTCAGTCAGGAAGTTGTCATTGTTCACAGCATCTAAGGATGCTCTTCCACTCTCCCACACGTCAAAGAACAGTGGACGCTAGTATTTTGAAGGAAAAGTGATTCCCACTGTCCTGGGCAGGGCACCTGATCACCCCCTTTACAATCCGAAAGATCTAGCACCCTCAAGACGTAGAACTTACGGGGCTTCCCTGATGGTCAAGTGATAAAGAAACCACAGGGGTTACTTTGCCAATGCAGGGTACACGGGGCTTGACCTCTGCTCTGGGAAGACCCCACATGCCTCAGGGAAGCTAACCTGTGCACCACAACTCCTGAGCCCGCACGCCTAGAGCCCACGCTCCAGAGAGAAGCCGCTGCGATGAGAAGCCTGAGCACCGCAACCAGAGAGTCGCCCCACTCACTGCTGCGTGAGGAAGCCCGTGCTGCAAAGAAGACCCAGCAGAGCCCAAAACAAGTCAATACATCTTTGGGGGGAAAAGGAAAAAAAGGTATAAAATCTATTTGAAAGTTTGGGCCAAAATTTAGAAATCTAGTCCAAGTTCTGGGAAAATAATACTAGACCAGCTGCTGCTGCTAAGTCACTTCGGTCGTGTCTGACTCTGTGCGACCCCATAGACGGCAGCCCACCAGGCTCCCCCGTCCCTGGGATTCTCCAGGCAAGAACACGGGAGTGGGTTGCCATTTCCTTCTCCAGTGCATGAAAGTGAAAAGCGAAAGTGAAGTCGCTCAGTCGGGTCCGACTCTTCACGACCTCATGGACTGTAGCCTACCTAAGTGATACTTAACAGAATAAGTGTTTTAGCTCCTACATAGACATGTCCTCCAAACCGGCTACAGCTGGCAAATTTGAAAGGCACAAGGAGCGAATATTTATGGTTTAGCTGGTAATAACAGAGGTCAAGGGCGGTGTTTAAATCCTCCCACTTGTATAGAACAGTGCCTACAACTGGAGTTCTGACTCCGGTCTTCACAGCTGGTCTGGAAATGCTGGATTCGATAGGTGGATACACATATGCAACTGAATACAGAGTAAGGGGATGAATCTCTTAAGGGATGTTGGAAGACAAGATCTGGCTTGGCAAGTCAAAAATTGTGAGATTTCATATATACACAGACATGTACATACAGACATATGTATGCATGTATTAATACATACATGTGTGTACCTGTATTTTTATATCAATATTAATAAGGAAAAAAAACAAATTATCACCACAAATCCAACAGTTAAAGAGCACAAGGAAACCATGAACAGATTTATGTTACTAGGATTAACACTCCTGATGAAATGAACACACTACTTGAAAAATGTGCAACTAAAATTGATACATGATGAAACAAAAAATTTCTACTGTCCTTTATCTATTAAAGAAACTGAATACAATTTTCCACAAAGTTGAAGGTCAAGAAGATTTAACTGAAATTTTTCCAAGAAGTAAGAAGAAATATCACTAAACTTAGAAAAAGTCATCCATAGATACGTATGAGTTCATATGAAATTATTCTCCATCCTAATTTGCTCCTTAATCCCCTAGACAGACTTAGGTACTTCCAATAGATATGTTTAAACTCTGTATATGTCCACATGTTTTTTCATGAACACACAAATATACTAAGATATTGGAGAGTTCAACAGTCTTGAAACGTATTCATGTTTATTTAAAATGCTAATATTTTTACAGATTGCATGGATTCATAGAGATCTAATTCATGAATCCAATTTCTTACCCTTTTCACTATGAATGTGTCATAGCTACTAGACCGCTAAATTTATTTCTAAATGTTTCAACACCACAATCAACAAACCTGTTAATGTCTTCTATGTGTATCAGTTGTTTCATAATCCCTTTGCACGAAATGCCTCCTCAAAGTGAATGCACTTCTGGGGACTTCCCTGGTGGTGCAGTGGATAGGATTTGCCTTCCAATGCAGGCAGTACGGTTTCTACCCCTGGTCGGGGAGCCAAGATCCCACATGCATCGGGACACGCATCCCAGAACATAGACAACAGAAGCCATTTTGTGACAGACTGAATAAAAACTTTAAAAATGTTCCAGGTAAAAAAAAAATTTCTGAACAAAAAGTGAAGGTACCGCAGAATTTTGATAGATGCAACCAGCCAAGGGGACCTTTCAAACCACATTTGTGTTTTCTGTTCTCACATCCTGCTGAGTTCTCACAGATTCACTCTTAACTCACTCTTCCAACGATCCTCAGAGGGTCACTTAAAACCCTTCCCTGTGGAAATGTTCTCTTTCTGAAAGTAGACCTCAAACACAAACTCTAAATTCCCACATTTTTTTTAAGCGAAGCATTCATATTTTATTTACCTATATTTAGGTAGCATTTATTTTTAAATTTGCTTTTAATTGAGGGATAATTGCTTTACAAAGTTATGGTGGTCTCTGCCATACATCAATGCCAATGAGTCATAATGAGACATATCCCCTCCCTCTTGAGTCTCCCCCCGCCCCACCCCCTCTGGGTCATCACCAGCACTGAACTGAGCCCCCTGTGCTATAGCGGCTTGCCACTAGCCATCTGTTTTACACGTGGTCATATATATATGTCAGTACTACTCGCGACCTCTTCTCCACCACCTGTGTTCTCAAGTCCATTCTCTGCATCTGTGTCTCGATTCCTGCCCTGAAAATGGGTTCATCAGTACCATTTCCCACCTCTCTTTATTCTTCATCCTACAACCTATAAACAAATGATTCAATTCGGCAATTATTTGAGGGCTGGTATGTATTCTATTTTCATTGGAAGACAGTTCACCGCATAATGCAAGTCTGTCTGCTTCCTGCTTATTTGTGAGGCTTAGGCTCTTGTTGGCGCCACACTTGCATTTGTTGAATTCAGGCCAACGGGTGGACAGGAGAATCTTACAGAGCACACGTTGTTTGTTACGCACATGTAGGTAAACATTCGCAGCACATTTATAGAACTTTTTTCCTATGTAGTATGCTACTGTCAGATAAAGGAGAAATCAAGACATTCTGCAAAGAAAGGAAACTTTCCTCCCTTGCGGCGCACACCTTGAGAAGGGCAGGTCACTGTTGTTGATGCCTTTGGTTTTGAACCTGGCATACGCTAACGCCATGACAACTAGAGTAGGGTGGACGGGTGGACAGCTCAATTCCTATTTAATTGGTAATAAAACGTTCGATCAAAGACTACATCCAGAGGGTAACCGACTGAAATACCCACAAAGGAATTAGCTGTCCATCATTTAAAAACAAAAACGCATGCTATATGAAAACAGACACTGGAACAGATCGTCCTCTTGGTTAGGAGGAGGATAGGGCCCACTGCGGGGCCGGAGGAGGCAGTGAACACTTTGTGCTCACACACTCCTCAGGTCAGAGAAACAGGAGGTTTTTAAAGCATCCCTTAGGAAATCATCTTAAATCACACACTCAATTTTAGTTTTAGAAAATAAATTTTGAGCCATCTCTGCAATGTTAAGAAAATAATACAGGAGAGGGGGATGTGTGTCCTGGACAGTTTATTCCAGTTTGGATCTCAAGGCTTAAAGGAAAATAAATGTTCCTGACCTTGAAATATGGGATCTGTATTGTGATTCTCACTCACTCTAAAGGTCAAATGTCCAGATTCACTTAAGTTTCCCCAATCCTCATTATTAAGAGGACAAAATGCCATAAAAGCTTATCCTTGCCAAGCAGGATATTGAAGATGACTTCTGTGTAACCTTGGTCTTAGGAGGAATGATCAGTGGTTCATGATGCGTCATGCTAACACACCGATTCTGTAAGAAGCGGCACTGATTCCCATCCTGTCCAGCCACTGGGACACCGTCAGCCTCACCAGAAGAACCACCAGGGCCACCAGATGAAGGTTCTAGTGCTGAGTCTTCTCCTCGGCCTGGTTTGTGCTGCCCAAGAACGGGAAGCTCAGAAAGGTCACTCAAAGGTACCAGGGGTAGTCTGAGCTGGGAGGAGGTCTTGGGAGTGTGTGTGTGTGTGTCTTTTTTGGGATTTTATTTTGTGTATCCTTAAGCCTAGCCATCTCCTTCCAACTCATAATCAGCTCATTAACTGGCTCTGTACCTGTTCTATTTGGTCTTTGTATTATCTCTACTGTCTGTTATTGACTCATGCATTTTTACTGCTCTTGTAACAGAGAAAGTTCTTGTTGTTTGGTCATATCCATCTCTTTGCAACCTCATGGACTGTAGCTTTCCTGGCACCTCCGTCCATGGGATTTTCCAGGCAAGAATACTGGAGAGGGTTGCCATTTCCTTCTCCAGGGCATCTTCCTGACCCAGGAACTGAACCTCCATCTCTTAAGTCTCCTGCATTGGCAGGCAGATTCCTTACCACTGAGCCACCTGGGAAGCCCAACAGAGAAAGAGGATCAGCTAAACAACTGTCGAGTTGGAGTTCTTGCATTTGACATCAGAGCTCAAGCTATATCAGAAATGTCTCAATTCCTTCTTTTGCTCTGACATTATTTTTTACATTATTTTATAAATCCTGCTTTGTTCAGTCAAGTTAGATAATGTGTGCTGATTTCCACAAGGGATGGTCAACTCATGAGGGATGGTGTTAGATGAGATAAAAAGATAAAGACAAAAATTTGAAAGGGGAATTTTGCCTTTAGCTTTCAAGAGAATGGAAAACCTTGTACATCACATCCAGTTACCAAGAGAAGACTGGTGAGGCTGGGCTGTTCAGGGTTGAACTTCCATAATCTTGAGTTTGATGTTAAAAAGGACTCAATAGACTTTAACTTTTACATTAAGTAAGTAAAAATAACCCAGAAGGAAAACGCATGTAAACCCCAAGCCTGAGGGAGGGTGTGGCTTCCACGTCTCCAGGGAACTCTCAGGATTATGTTGATAGCAGGACACCCTGAGTTGTGTGGCTGAGCAGGGTCTCTGAGCTGGGGGGTCTGGTGGGGGTGGGGGGCAGTTCCCCTAAGAGCCTCCAGGGAATGTTCTGGAGCCTTTGCTTAGACAGGAGAGTCCCCGAAGCTCCACTGGCATCAGCTCATTAAAGGAAGGAGGAACACAGCAGAGAGAAGAGGTCCGTGCCTCAAACCCCACAGTTCCAACCAGGGGCTTGAACCCTTCCTGCAGAATTTGCAAGAGAAAGTTCCCACTGAGCCCGAGAAGCTGAGGGCAGGGGGAGAGCACATGGTGACCTCTGCCCTGCGGGGCTTCCTCGGGGGGTGACTCATCACCACTGAGTTTACTCAAGCCGTCATAGCCCCAGGGACCACTCAGCGAAGGTCCACTAGACAGCAGATGGTTTACTAGGAACATGCAAACTCAGGTATGTATTTTGAGGAATAAACACATTAAGAAAATACAACTAAGAGCTTTTATGCTTGGAGAGATTGGTTTATAGATATATAAATACATATGATGTTATATTTTATATATCATATGTGCATATATTTGTTAGTATACTTATAATCAAATTGCAACCACACATAAAGATATATACTCTCTCTCTCTCTCACACACATATCCTATCTCAGGAGATATATCTGTCTATTTTCTCTAATTTTTTGTAATTTTGGCTCTCAAACTCTCTACTAAATCATTGCCATGATTGTGAGAATCCCCAAGGTCTATCATGATGGCTACACCTCTCAGTTTCCAGAAACTACTTAAAATTATGGCTTGTTCTTTTTTCCTAAAATTCTGGTTTTCTCAATGTTCATTTGTTTTTAAACATGTTTCATTATGTATTTGTACTTTATCTTTGGAACTAATGGTCAGATTTAATGCGCCAGCAAGACATCCTTGTCACTTGATAGTTACTTCACTTTAAACAATGTATTTGGAGAAGGAAATGGCAACCCACTCCAGTACTCTTGCCTGGAAAATTCCATGGATGGAGGAGCCTGGTAGGCTAGAGTCCATGGGGTTGCAAAGAGTCAGACACGACTGAGCGACTTCACTTTCTTTCTTTCTATATTTCCTTTTGGAGAAGGAAATGGCAACCCACTCCAGTGTTCTTGCCTGGAGAATCTCTTGGATGGAGGGGCCTGGTGGGCTAGTCTATGGGGTTGCAAAGAGTCAGGCAGGGCTAAGCAACTAACACACACACACACAAACAACGTATTTCTTCTCTTTTGAAGGTCTCGTTATACACAGGCACTAACGTGATACTTGATACAGGATCTTGGGGGTGAAACAAAGAAAATTCTAATTATATGTCAAACTTCAGTATTTTAATCAACCAACTTGAATGTGTTTTGCTTTTAAGGTTGAGAGGAGAATGTGTAAAATAAAGTGTCACGGAAGTAAAGCAAGAAAACAATACTTATGCTGTTGACTGTAAAGTTTGAGTCTTTCGCTGAAAAGAGAATGTTTGGGTGGGAATCTTGGTTTCAACTTCCTTCAATAACCCCGTACACCTGAATTCTACTCCTACTAAGAATGAGAGGTATGACTGGGCACCTGTCCCTAAGATTTCCACGCACTTTACTTTGTGATGAGCAAAAAGTTCAAACACTTGGCTTGGAGGTCTCCTTCTGATTAGGAATGTTATTCAACAAGAATAAGTGCGTGTGTAGTTCTCATGGACAAATCTTGGACATCTCATGGACAATAGCCTTACAAACTAACATCACATGGTCTATCTTGAGTCTGCCCATCTGTGTCAATCATCTGCAAAAACAATCTTACAAAGTCTTCATCCATCCAAGGTATGGTGAATGAACTTAAATCTGAGAAATTCTATTGAGTCCAGTCATAAATGCAGCTTCTGTTCAAAGCAGGGGGGATGTTGGCTGAGATTTATATCTCAAAGTCCTTATATAAGAGGATAAAATGGTTAGATAGCATCATGAACTCAACGGACATGAATCTGAGCAAACTCCAGGAGATAGTGGAGGACAGAGGAGCCTGGCGTGGTACAGTCCATGGGGTCTCAAAGAGTTGGACAGGACTTAGCAACTGAACAACAACAAGTTCTTTATAATGGCCCTAAACAACATTCCTGAAAGACCCTGATGCTGGGAAAGACTGAGGGCAGGAGGAGAAGGGGGTGACAGAGGATGAGATGGTTGGATGGCATCACCGACTCGATGCACATGGGTTTGGGTGGACTCTGGGAGTTGGTGATGGACAGCGAGGCCTGGCGTGCTGTGGTTCATGGGGTCGTAAAGACTCAGACACAACTGAGCAACTGGACTGACTGAAGTGAAGGGGTACTTGTGTGACTGAAATTCAAATATGTCAATATGTGATAAGACCCTGGCCTAATCTAAGCAGTGGTACAGTGCCTATATGATGAACACAAAAAAGTAAAATTTATCCTGAAATATTTTTCCATACTTTCATTAATGACTTTTAATAAATGATTATTTTTCATTTATGCTTTCATTTTCTTTTTTTTTTCCATTTATTTTTATTAGTTGGAGGCTAATTACTTTACAATATTGTAGTGGTTTTTGTCATACATTGACATGAATCAGCCATGGAGTTACACGTATTCCCCATCCCGATCCCCTCTCCCACCTCCCTCTCCACCCGATTCCTCTGGGTCTTCCCAGTGCACTAGGCCCGAGCACTTGTCTCATGCATCCAGCCTGGGCTGGTGATCTGTTTCACCCTAGATAATATACATGTTTCGATGCTGTTCTCTCGAAACATCCCATCCTCGCCTTCTCCCACAGAGTCCAAAATTCTGTTCTGTACATCTGTGTCTCTTTTTCTGTTTTGCATATAGGGTTATCGTTACCATCTTTCTAAATTTCATATATATGTGTTAGTATACTGTATTGGTCTTTATCTTTCTGGCTTACTTCACTCTGTATAATGGGCTCCAGTTTCATCCATCTCATTAGAACTGATTCAAATGAATTATTTTTAATGCCTGAGTAATATTCCATGGTGTATATCCATTCATCTGCTGATGGGCATCTAGGTTGTTTCCATGTCCTGGCTATTATAAACAGTGCTGTGATGAACATTGAGGTGCACGTGTCTCTTTCAGATCTGGTTTCCTTGGTGTGTATGCCCAGGAGTGGGATTGCTAGGTCATATGGCAGTTCTAATTCCAGTTTTTTAAGAAATCTCCACACTGTTCTCCATAGCGGCTGTACTAGGTGCTGGGAAAACTGGTCAACCACTTGTAAAAGAATGAAACTAGAACACTTTCTAACACCATATACAAAAATAAACTCAAAATGGATTAAAGATCTAAATGTAAGACTAGAAACTATAAAACTCCTAGAGGAGAACATAAGCAAAACACTCTCTGACGTGAATCACAGCAGGATCCTCTCTGACCCACCTCCCAGAATATTGGAAATAAAAGCAAAACTAAACAAATGGGACCTAATGAAACTTAAAAGCTTTTGCACTACAAAGGAAACTATAAGCAAGGTGAAAAAACAGCCCTCAGATTGGGAGAAAATAATAACAAACGAAGCAACAGACAAAGGATTAATCTCAAAAATATATAAGCAACTCCTGAAGCTCAATTCCAGAAAAATAAATGACCCAATCAAAAAATGGGCCAAAGAACTAAACAGACATTTCTCCAAAGAAGACATACAGATGGCTAACAAACACATGAAAAGATGCTCAACATCACTCATTATCAGAGAAGTGCAAATCAAAACCACAATGAGGTACCATTACACGCCAGTCAGGATGGCTGCTATCCAAAAGTCTACAAGCAATAAATGCTGGAGAGGGTGTGGAGAAAAGGGAATCCTCTTACACTGTTGGTGGGAATGCAAACTAGTACAGCCGCTATGGAGAACAGTGTGGAGATTCCTTAAAAAACTGGAAATAGAACTGCCATATGACCCAGCAATCCCACTCCTGGGCATACACACCGAGGAAACCAGATCTGAAAGACACATGTGCCTTCATTTTCTTATTCTAATATATATATATATATATATATATATATATTTTTGGCTGAATCATGAGTGCTCTACCGCCTTTAGTTTTCTGCATTTTTGCAATCCTTTTGAGCTGTATTTTCAGAGTGACTAAAAAGGGAGAAAAACAAAAAAGCAGCCCTTCTTGTAAGGTCTTGGGAACCAGCAAGTGCGGCCCCCAGCTTGGTTTGGGGGGGCCGTGAGGAGCACCCACAGCAAGCACAGCGCCAGCAGTGCCTCGATGGTGGCAGGACGCCCAGCGGATAGTCTTCCTCTCTCTGTCCCATCTCCGTCATTAACTTGGAACACAGTCAATTCAGTGATGCTGCAATGCCCACCTCTGTCACAGTTACACCACTGCTGATCACTGATAACCCAAGAGCATGCGTAATCTGACTTAAATTGTCACCATGTGACTCAAGACTCGTGGACAGAATGGGCTTGGGCCAGTTGTATGCACTAGTCTGTGGCTGTGAGACTGTGAAGCTGTTTGGGCTGCTATTTCTTCCCTTCCCCAAGCATACTGATGATTTTCAGTATTTCAGATACTGAGCAACAGTGTTTCCATGTTTCAGGAACTTGGCCAAGCAGTTTCACATCCCACCTTGCTAGGTGATTCCAAACAGATATGATGGAGTCCAGGGGAGAGAGAATGGATTTAGAAGGTTTAGAGGTAACACACAGAGGGTCAGAGCTGCTTCTTGTCCAGACACACTAGGCAGAGAGGAGGGGCAACCCCCGAGGTGGGGAGGGAGCTCATTGCTAGGTAGTCTCTGCCTGTACATCCCAGCCAGTAAGCCTGTCTTCACACCAATAGGCATGGCAGTGGGCTCTGTTATAACCCAGGCTGAGGGGCAGATGAAACCCAATAATGAAAATAAAGTGTTCAGAAGGTTGCCTGAACCAGCATAGGCACAGAGGAACACAAGGTTGTGAAAGGTAAATTGACTTTGGCCAGTGATCAGTGCCTGGTGGGTGCTCATTGATGGCTGACGACAGATTGACAAGAGAACAGGGGCCTGAGAAGCATCTCAGGAACAATTTCCAAAGCAAAATGGTGACTCAGCAGGGTTCTGTCTTTCCTTCACAACCAAGCCAAGAAATGAATTTTGTACATCACTGACTTTGTTTAAGTAACTGGGGGATCACACAGAGCTAGGAAACACCTCCTTTGGATGTAACAAACAGGAATGTTCTGATGGGCATGCACATCTAGACCATGACCATCAGGGTGAACCCCTATAAGCCCTGGAGCCACCCCTGCCTCCTTGACCCCGCCCATCATGGTCCATGCCTATCTGCTGCTCAGACACAGAGGGACCGTGATGGTGTCCATGCCCACCTGTCAGAGGGATGACCTCCTGTTTGGAAGCAAGAGGAAGACAGGACCCGCAAGTGGCTGAATGAGATGGAAAGAATGGTTTCTACCCTTTGGGCTCATGAATATGTTCCGGAAAAGGCAAGATCACCCAAACTGAAAGTAAGAAGGCACAGATACATATCTGAGAAAACTTCTCCAAGATTTTGGAAGACCAGAAAGCATAAGACTTCAGCATGTGATATTTTTAGTCAGAAGCAATCCTCAGAGAGAGGTTTTGGGAGACTATTTATCCAGGTGGCCTCAGATCATCCCCCCAGACCACAGTCTTTTATCTGAACACATACCGATTCTCATCCCATGCAGGCTTATTATGAATCCGCCTGCATTTCTTTATTCTTGTTTTTAGCATTTCCATCCCACGTTGACTATTGTATTTCCTCTGTTACTTGCAGTAAATACACCCCGAGTTTCTGCACATACTAAACCCCGCGACCACTATACCTGTCTTCTCGGGAGAGTCACCTGTCATCTCTGAAGGGTTGTTATTGTCATCACCTGTTTCCCTGAAACCCAGCATATGGTGTTTTATATGGAATGTAACGCATTGTTATTCAACAGTGAACCGTCAGGAGAGACGGAAACCAGGCTTGATATACCTGATTTAGAACAGGAAGAAATTGATTATACCCTTGGAAACCGAAGAATTATCATTTACTGTGCTCTGCTGTTCACGAATATATTGCACATCAGGAGCTGAAGGCGAGCTTCGGGAAATTAACATAAACTGGGGTTATTTTTACCTTGTCTGTAGTTTGAAAGTAGCACTCTTCGGAGGAGAAAGTCATGAAGCACTATTACCAGATGTTGTTTTGGGCAGACTTTAATTATCCTCCTAACTGGTGCCTGTCTTCTTAACAGTCTCCAACAGAGACAGCTACTAATTCATTCGTCCCTGCGTTGTTATCCTTGGAGGGCCGTGCCCCTGGGATTTGGAGCCCTTCCTATGTGTCTGCTGTTCCCCACAGGCCCGAATTGTCAATTACAGAATGCCATCTGCAACTCCAGCAAACAGGCCAAGGTTTGGGAGTGTAAGTGGGCAAAAGTATTCTCTGTGGATAACAAGTGCTAAAGATTGTGACAATGCTCATCTGGAAACACCAAAAACTGGCCATAGACAAATATAAGTGAAATAGTTTTAAAGGGGATTATTAAGGGATGGGTCACTTTTATGAGGACGAACTAGGCTGTACCACACGCAGAGGCAATGAGACTATGACCTGTAAACAGCGGACAGCCCCCTATAATTTAAAAACAGAGTTTCTGATATAAGCCATTGTGAAGTTTAACCAGGACATTACTTTCCACTTGTCTGACCTAAAAAGGATTGCTAACGGTGTATTAGTAAATCACCAAATTACCTAGAATATTCCAGGCTCAACCAAATATCTAACTCCTTTCCTCATAGAATGAATATCTTCCAATGTGCATCATTTACGTTTATTAAAATCATGTCACAGGCATACCAGCATGGGGTGATTTTTCCAATATTATTGCACAATTACCATTATAATACTAATAGAAATAAAACGATTTAAAGTCAATTGTAGTAGTGACAGCAAGGAAACCAACTCACTGTTGCCATTCGGAAATTTTGAAATCAATTGAAATAGTTGGTCATGCTTAAACCTTATTGAGGGAAATAGCCTTCAAATATATTTTAAGTCCCAAATCCATGTGTATTTCTTTTAAAGATTTTTGATGTGGACCATTTTTATAGTCTTTATTGAATTTATTCCAATATTGCTTCTGTTTTATGTTTTGGTTTTTGGCCATGAGGTACGTGGGGTCTTAGCGCCCCAACCAGGGGCCAGACTCACACTCCCTGCTCTGGAATGGGAAGTGTTAACCACGGAACCACCAGGGAAGCCCCGTCCATGCGCATTTTTAAAGGAGTCATTGGACTTTCCAATCACAGAGGTGGAGAGGAGGTGATGGAAGATCAACTTTCCAGACAAGAAGACCTGATAAAATTTAAATGTTTCCCTTCATCAAGTATCTTAGGGAAAAGACCAATCTCTTTTCTCTTAGATAATCAGAATCTGATGAAAAAAAGAGAAACTGAAGTCTGAAGCAAGTGATTTCCCTGCAGAAAGATCCTGTGAGTCTAAAATTCCATGATCACCTGTGTTAAGACTTTATTTCCAGAACCCATCTGGATTCGTGGCTAAAGCGTGGAAGCAAAACCAGCTCACCTGAGCTTCGGTTGACATTTATGTTGCTTGAATGTCAGCTTTCCTCCAGTCTAAAATGGGGAAGGTAAAATTCATTGCCGTTTTATTTTCTAACACATCATTTACAGAAATACTCTGAACTCAGGAAAAGATCAGCTCCTGTAAGCTGGAAGTTTAAGAAAATATCATTAACATACAAAATGCTACCTTGTACATTATTCAGAGTTTTCCCAAAAAATAACTCAAAATAAATTAAAGAATAGAAATTGTCATTTGAAGTCCTTTATGAAACAAGTAAGTTTTCCAGATTCATTCATGCCTGCATCCACATGAAAGTAAATAAAGTCAGTGTGCCCTAATGAGCAATTAATATGAGAATGATTTCTGGGAATTTCCTGGCAGTCCAATGGTCTTTTTTACCTCTTGCCCAATCCTGACCACATTATGCTAAGTGGTAACACCAACATTAAAAAAAAAAAAAAATGCATAGACTTCCCATTGGAATCATTTTATAATTAGCAGATTGTAAACCCAAAAAATTACTGTCAGAAACATCAAGTCTAGGACAAAATAGCTGCTAACTATGAGAGGAGCCTTTTTCCTTCCTCCTTAAGGAAAACATTTCTACTTATAAACTGGGTTTTCAAAAATTTCTGAAACAAAAAAAATAAAATTGCACATTCCTTCCCTAAATAGATCTATGACTAAGTTAGCTAAATATAGGATCTTTGGAAAAGAGCAACATCTTACAAATGTTAAAATTAGACTTTCTGCTAGAATAGTACTTGGATCACTGTTTGACCAAAACTGTCATGGGCATTTATTCACTGCAAGTGTCTCAGGAAGAAATGGAAGTGTAGACTAACGATAGGGCATTTTGAACACAATGGTAATCTGCACCATGGAGTATAGGAAGCCCCACCTGGTTGACTTCAATTCAGTTCAGTTGCTCAGTCGTGTCCGACTCTTTGCGACCCCATGAACCACAGCACGCCAGGCCTCCCTTGTCCATCACCGATTCCCGGAGTTTACCCAAACTCATGTCCATTGAGTCGGTGATGCCATTCAACCATCTCCTCTGCTATCCCCTTCTCCTCCTGCCCTCAGTCTTTCCCAGCATCAGGGTCTTTTCCAATGAGTCAGTTCTTCGCATCAGGTGGCCAAAGTATTGGAGTTTCAGCTTCAACATTAGTCCTTCCAATGAACACTCAGGACTCATTTCCTTTAGGATGGCCTGGTTGGATCTCCTTGCACCAGGGTTCACAGCAGAGTCCTCTGACAGCTTCAAGTCTGCTCAGCCCGCTTCTTTTCCATTGATGGACCAAACAAACCCTGTTCTCCCTCTCACTGTCCCATGGTTCTTCTCCATGATTTGTCACTTTCTGCACAAATACATGCAATGCTGCTAGTTAATGCACACAAAGAGCCAGAGGCCCTCCAAGGGAAACCGTCATTTTAAACAGCGCTCTCTGGCACTGTGAGAGCTATTAACTGTGAGAGAGAAGAAACAAGTTACATAACTCGTTGCTCTCACACATTGCTCTTTTTATCAACACCTGACTTAACTCGACCAGAAAGTGAGCTGAATTTCAGAAGTGTCCTTTCTGATTCAGGAAAAGGCACAGCAAATTTAGGAGACAGGAATGTGGGGAAAACACAGTCAGTCCCATGAACACGCACCAAAAAGACTCTGCAGTTGAAGGCCACATTTGATGGGCTCCACTTTGCTGAAAACACCTGTTGGCTTGAGAGGCAGAGATGACACAGGGCAACGTGAGGTTCATGGGATTGTCAACAGAAGGAAGGACAGGCGTGTCTCCCTCTGCACTGGGAGTGCTGGCTTTCAGACCAAGTCCAGCATGTGTTTACCTTGCCTCTCTTTATTTACTCATGTCTAGTTTCCTATTTTAGGGAATCCTGTCTGGAAAGAGCTCAAACCACTGACCTGCCATATTTTTTCACACCATACTCAAGAGCCAGTGGGTTTCTGGTGAGGATGGAAGCTACTAAAAAGCTATAAACACACTTAAGTTCTCTTCCAGTTATTCATTTTCTCCTTCACACTTAAATTTTTAGGAAGAAATTTGTATCATGATTGTTGATAGAAGGCATCTCATCCTCCAGTCCACAGAGCTGATGAAATGCAGCACCAACTTCGAAAACCTGAAAATTGCTCAGAGAAGAAAGCAGGTGGGTGAGAGGACTCCATGGCATGAAAGGAGCTGGGAATTCTGGAGAATTAGATATTTCAATCTTCCATGACGGAAAAGTTTTTACATTAGTCATGCAAACACTATTATTAATGACTCCACTCCACATTCAAACCACTGAGGCTTAACTTGGCTAAAAATGGAAGCCACTTCCAATTCCACATGCCTCTACTTAGCTGACGCCTGTAAGTAACAAAGCCCTTCACACAGAATAGTAAAAATAGGACATTAGTCCTCCTAACACATTTGTTCATCATAGGTAAGAAAAATCCAGGCAAACCAAATTCTGCAGGCTTTTGTTTCTTAGGGAAAATAATTCTATTTGTTTAATTCCATGAAAATGTCATCTCAATTTATAGATTTGGGCCAAACTGCAAAACTCATTTTAACTTTATTGATCGTCAACATCATCTGATCTTGCTATCATTTTGCATTTGGTCCCATACTGAAAAAAAATATGTTTTAAGGTAGGAGTAAAATTTAGGAGCTAGCGGCATTAAACTTGACCACTATTCCCATTAATTTTTCTAGCTATATTTTAAGTAAAGTGGAATTTTCACTTTTATGTTATATTTTATGGTTTGATGGACTTCATCCGTTGGTGCTGCTCAAATCTGCCAGTAAATACTTGCCTGTTCAGTGTTTTTAATTTTCCTGAGGACAAGCCCAGACAACATAAATCTTCATTCAGGGTCCAAGGTTTTAAAATCCAGTCCATGGTTCTTTGTCAAACAGAAATTCAGAACCAAACAGTGAATACTAACAGAAGGCAGAGTAGAAATGAAAAGGGACTGAGGTGGTCCAGGGGGTATAAAGGAACGTCTGAGTTGAGAGATGGACATGACCACAGGATGTGAAGAACCCTGGGAAGAGCTCCAGGGTGAAAGACAGTTGATCTGAGCCTTGGAAGGTGGGCTGGCTTTGCAGAGATGGGGAGGAAGACTGAGAGGGAGATTCCTACTAGGATTTCCTGGTGGCTCAGTCAGTAAAGAGTCTGCCTGCAATACAGGAGACCCAGGTTCCATCCCTGGGTGGGGAAGATTCCCTGGAGAAGGAAATGGCAATCCACTCCAGTATCCTTGCCTGGAGAATCCCGTGGACAGAGGAGACTGGTGGGCTATAGTCCGTGGGGTCGCAAAGACTCAGACATGACTGAGTGACTAACACTTTCCCACTTCCTATTAGGTAGGCAAAACCCTAACCTATTAGGGTTGGCAAAATTGGAGGCTTAGGAAGACTCGGAACAGCTGCAGAGGGTGGTTTCCAGGAGGTGAGGCTCATGGAGAGGAATAAAGGCCATAAAGAGAGTCTTGCATTAGACTATGAGAAGCCTGGAACACCAAGTCAAGGAGTTTGACATTGATTATAAAGAAAGTAGGGAGGGCCTTCCCTGGTAGTCCAGTGGTTAAGAATCTGCCTTCCAATGCAAGGGATGCAGGTTCAATCCCTTGTCGGGGACCTAGGATCCCATATGTCGTGGGACAACTGGGCCCACATGCTTTAACTGAAGCACCCACATGCTCCAGAGCCCTCAGGCCACAGCTGGAGAGCCTAGAGCCACAACTACTGAAAACTACACAACTAGAGAGAAGCCTGCAGTGAAGAGCATGCACACCACAGTGGAAAGATCCTGCATACCACAACTGAGGCTCATCACAGCCACAAATAAATAAACAGATACACAAACATTTTAAAAAAGAAACTAGGGAAACACTGAACATTTTAGGGTTGAATAACGACATAAGAGAGCATCATTTCAGAAGGGTTAGACTCACGTTTGTGTGTGTCATGGAGGGGCACGAAACGCTATGTGGAAAGCTGTGGTACAAGCAGCAGGCAGAAACAATAAAGACCCAAAATGGCATGGAAGGACTAAGTGGATGGAAGACGGCTGGGAGACTTGATGGCCAGAGAGGCAGAGCCAGAAGAGTCAGAAATGATGTTTTAACCTGAAGGGACTTAGAAAAAGGCTGTGGTTTTTCCAGTAGTCATGTACGGATGTGAAAGTTGGACTATCAAGAAAGCTGAGTGCTGAAGAATTGATGCTTTTGAACTGTGGTGTTGGAGAAGACTCTTGAGAGTCCCTTGGACTGCAAGGAGATCCAACCAGTCCATCCTAAAGGAGATCAGTCCTGCGTGTTCACTGGAAGGGCTGATGCTGAAGCTGAAACTCCAATACTTTGACCACCTGATGTGAAGAGCTGACTCACTGGAAAAGACACCCTGATGCTGGGAAAGATTGAGGGCCGGAGGAGAAGGGGACGACAGAGGATGAGGTGGTTGGATGGCATCATCGACACAATGGACATGAGTTTGAGCAAGCTCTGGGAGGTGGTGAAGGACAGGGAAGCCTGGTGCACTGCAGTCCATGGGGTCTACATGACCGAGCAACTGAACAGCAGCAGAATGAGGTCACTGTCCTAGGGAAGAACTGCAGAAACCAGACTGTGGGAGAAGCAGAGCCCCCTACCTCCACACCAGGCAACTCTGGAGCTTTCTTTCTGGAGAGGTTGAACCGCAGAGACATTAATCCCAGGGGCACCAGCCCAGACTAGGGGGATGAGGCTTGCCTTCCTGAAGGGGCTAGAACTAGAGCAGTGCCCTGCAGCTTTCTGAGAAGAGGATGGGAATCTATGTGAGCTGCCCAACCACTCAGAAGTCAGTTCTGCCCTTGAATACTTGAAACGTGACGAGTGCTATGGAAGGAGTAAAATTTTGTATTTGTATTCATTTCAGGTTAAATTTAAATAGTCACCTGTCACCCCATACAGGGCTTTCCTGGGGGCTCAGATGGTGAAGAATCTGCCTGCATTGCAGGAGGCCCAGGTTTGATCCCTGGGTTGAGAAGATCCTTCCTCCTGGAGAAGGAAATGGCAACCCACTCCAGGCTTCTTGCCTGGGAAATCCCATGGACATGACAGGTTATGGTCCACAGGGTCGCAAAGAGCTGGACAGGACTGAAGCAACTGAACAGGAAAGCAATAATCTCAGAGAGAAAATGAAAGATGGCACCTCCGTGGAAGGACAGGATGCTGCGGGCGGAAGCATGATGGTTATCAGAGGACAGAACCTCAGAGGCCACGAGGAACTTAAAAAGCAAGGGAGGGGACATTCAACAGGGATTAGAAGGCAAGAAAGGTGGAGGAAATCTCAAGATGAAGGACTGAGACCCATGTTAGGAACAGACACTGCACAGGAGAAGCCAACTCCAGGAGGAAACTCTGAACTGGCTTGGTTTCCTTGAAATTGAAGGGGTGGTTCAGGATGCCATGGGCTGTACAATTGCTACGGGGCAGTTTCAGGGATCAGATTCAGGCAAGTTTTCTCATCCTATGGGGCTGAGAAACTGTAGCTGACATCTGGATTTCGTTTGGAAAGTAGAGTAATTTAGCCCAGGAGCCTGTGGACTGCAGGGCCACTGGGAGTGGTCCCCTATGTGGTGATGAAGGGCAGCCTCCAAGCCCTGACAGCCTCCTTATCTCAGGACAGCCCTGAGTGGCTTGGGCTTCATTCACTGCCTCCCAAAGTAGGCATATGACAACGAAAACGCTGCAATTTAGAGCAGCTTCATACAAACGTTTATTTAGAACAAGGAGATAATGAGTGATTAGTTTCACTTCTAGAGCATCACAGATGTTGTTCATTAAAGTGTGTCAATCAGAAACAATTCTTTCATATATATGAGCTCATCTTTAAGAATTCTTGGGGGATTCATTTGAGCCAAACTAAAAAACTGCTTCAAAACCCAATTCTAAAATTGAAGGAAGCCAGCAAAGGGGAAATGTAAAGGCTGGGATGAGAACCCCTCACTGAGACACTTCAATTGAATCTTGGCTTAATAAACAGGGTCTTTCTATTTAAGTACCTCACAATCAATAGAATATTTTTCTAATTGATTTTTTGCCCTGGCTTTGCTTTTTTGTAAAATGTGAATCAAGTAAAACAACCTCCACATGTTAAAAACTGAAAAGCTTGGCATAACTTGCATTGCAGGTCAGACTCCGAGCCAGCATCCACTGTCATCAATAAACAGAGAAGTACCAGAAGACTGGTGTCCAAATCCTGGCTCTAATATTTGGTACCTGTGACTTCGGGCAAATCATCCAACCTGTCTGAGGTTTGGTTTCCTCCTCTGACACATGTGGTATTATGCTGTTAACTGAAAAATGTCACAAAAATGAAGACGGTAGTTATTGAAGAGAAGCCAGAGTCCAGAAAAATCATGTGTGTGTCCCAACAATGTGAATCTAAGAACATTAATCAAGACTTAGTTGTCCAAATAAAAATATATCAGTCACTTGTTTAACTGAACAGGGTATATTTAACACAGTATAGTTCTACCTTCATCAAAAGACATTCATCAGGAATTGCATTCCAATTCCCTGCCTATTGAAGTTTCACAGAAAATTGCTGTTGGTGTTTTACATAAAATTAGCAAACAGCGTCTTTTTGAAGCTATTTTTAAAAATATTGCACATCTCTGCCAACACACACACACACACACACACACACACACACACGCACGCACGCACTGTGCATACTCACCCACATCCAGAGGATGCTTCATTACAAAATGCTACTCATTTACTGATTTTGCTTGCTTGTTTCAGATTGGTTGAACTAAGGAAACTATTATTCATTTCCCCCCTTGATATTTCTTGAAGACTGCGATAATGGACTATCAAGGACTTCCCTGGTGGTCCAGGAGTTAAGAATCCACTTGCCAATGTAGGAGACAAGTGTTTGATCCCTGGTCTGGGAAGATCCCACATGCCACAGAGCAACTAAGCCCCTTGCCACAACTATTTATCTCACACGCCCTAGAGCCTGGGCTCCACAACAAGAGAAGACACTGCAATGAAACGCCCACACCACAACAAAGGGTAAGTAACCCCTGCTCACCACAACTAGATAAAACACAGCAACCAAGATTCAGTGCAGCCAAAACTAAAATAAATAGATATTTTTAAAATGCACTTTATGACAAACCTAGACATCACTTTGCCAACAAAGGTGCATATAGTCAAAGCTGTGGTTTTTCCAGTAGTCTTGTATAGATGCAAAAGTTGGACCACAGAGCAGGCTGAGCACTGAAGAATTGATGCTTTCCCACATGAAAAAGACACATGTACCCCCAATGTTCATTGCAGCACTATTTACAACAGCTAGAACATTTAAAGTAACCTAGATGTCCATCAGCAGATGAATGGATAAAGAAACTGTGGCACATGTATGTAGTGGACTATTACTCAGCCATAAAAAGGGAATGCATTTGAGTCAGTTCTAATGAGGTGGATGACCCTAGAGCTTATTATAGAGTGAAGAAAATCAGAAAGAAAAATATTGTAAACTAACACATATATATATGGAACATAGGAAAACGGCACTGATGAAACTATTTGCAGGGCAACAGTGGAGATACAGACATAGAGAACAGACTTCCAGACACAGGGTGGGGGTGGGAGGTGAGATATATGGAGAGAGTGACATGGAAGCTTACATCCAGTTCAGTTCAGTTCATTTCAGGTGCTCAGTCGTGTCCGACTCTTTGTGACCCCATGAACCACAGCAGGCCAGGCCTCCCTGTCCATCACAAACTCCCAGAGTTCACTCAAACTCATGTCCATCAAGTCAGTGATGCCATCCAACCATCTCATCCTCTGTCGTCCCCTTCTCCTCCTGCCCCCAATCCCTGCCAGCATCAGGGTCTTTTCCAATGAGTCAGCTCTTTGTATCAGGTGGCCAATGTATTGGAGTTTCAGTTTCAGCATCAGTCCTTCCAATGAACACCCAGGACTGATCTCCTTTAGGATGGACTGGTTGGATCTCCTTGCAGTCCAAGGGACTCTCAAGAGTCTTCTCCAACACCACAGTTCAAAAGTACCAGTTCTTTGGTGCTCAGCTTTCTTTATAGTCCAACTCTCACATCCACACATGACCACTGGAAAAACCATAGCCTTGACTAGACAGACCTTTGTTGGCAAAGTAATGTCTCTGCTTTTTAATATGCTATCTAGGTTGGTCATAACTTTCCTTCCAAGGAGTAAATGTCTTTTAATTTCATGGCTGCAATCACCATCTGCTGTGATTTTGGAGCCCAAAAAAATAAAGTCTGACACTGTTTCCACTGTTTCCCCATCTATTTGCCATGAAGTGATGGGACCAGATGCCATGATCTTAGTTTTCTATCATTTGTAAAATAGATAGCCAGTGGGAATTTGCTGTGACTTAGGGAACCAAACAGGGGTTCTGTAATAATCCAGAGGGGCGGGATGGGAAGGGAGATGGGAGAGAGGTTCAGGAGAAGAGGATATAGCATACCTGTGGCTGATTCATGTTGATGTTTGGCAGAAACCGACAAACTTCTGTAAAGCAATTATCCTCCCATTAAAAAATAAAAAATTAAATCAAATAAATTAAATCAAAAAGTGAACACAGACAAAATGTACTAGAGTAAGACTTTGAAAATGGAATTAAAAGAAAAAACAAAAAATTGATGCTTTCAAATTGTGGTGCTGAAGAAGACTCTTGAGATTCCCTTGGACAGCAAGGAGATCAAACCAGTCCATCCTAAAGGAAGTCAACCCTGAATATTCATTGGAAGGATTGATGCTGAAGCTGAAGATCCAATACTTTGGCCACCTGATGCAAAGAGTTGACTCATTGGAAAAAACCCTGATGCTGGGAAAGATTGAGGGCAGGAGGAGAAGTGGGCGACAGAGGATGAGATGGTTGGATGACATCATCGATTCAACAGACATGAATTTGAGCAAACTCCAGGAGATGTTAAAGGACAGGGAAGTCTGACGTGCTGCAGTCCACGGGGTTGCAAAGAGTCAGACATGACTGAGCAACTGAACAAGAACAGCAACCAAGTTTTGGAAGTGATCACTGTTGCAAAGACCTCATTTGTCATTTTGAGCTGCAGCTCTGGAGACCTCACTTGGAGAACGACTGCCCTACAGAAAGCAAAGCCCAAGGAATCGGCTTCCCTACCCTGGTCCAGTTTGTAGACGTCACTCAGCAGAGCAAACAAAGAACCTGTTTCATACATTTGTGCCAAGTAATAACTGCTAGAGTCAATTATATCTCCAGTAGCAAAGCGATAACACACAAATGGAGGAAATAGCAAAATGTTCAAATGAGCATTACTGATCAGTGGAAAGATCCAAGGATCCTCACAGATATTGCCAAAGAATGCTTTGTGAAGGCAGCAGGAGGAGGCAATACCCACCACAGGGGTTCCGATGATCATTCTTGGATCTTGGGAACTCTGGAACGATTCTTCACCTAAAGGAAAAAATAAGATAGTCGAGTAGAAGGACCTTGAGCTCAGCTCCTCATGAGGGAACGCCAAAATCATGACCAACTGCTGAACAGCCATCGATAAAAACAGACTGGCACCTACCAAACATTTTCTACATCCGAAGACAAAGAATAAGCCACGACACAGCAGGAAGGGAGCACTTGCAAAGGAATCAAATCACATTCCCTCTGGGTAGGCAACCCACCAACTGGAGAATAATCATATTGTGAAGGTTCTCCAACAGGAGTGAGAGCTCTGAGCCCCTTGTCAGGCCCCCCAGACTAGGGGTCAGGCAGAGGGGGGGAGGCACTCAGACTCAATGTCATTTAATTCAAGGTCCTTTACAACATTCTTGACAAGTGTCACCAAGTCTCCACGCAGGGTCCCCAGCGGTGTAACGTGATCACAGTGATGATCATGGGCACCTGGTAGGCTAGTTGAGAGCTCTATCACAGTTAAGAGTTTATTGTATGATGAGTGGATCAGTGACTGCTGGCTACTCAGAAACCTATGGATAAGAAAGTGTCACAAAGGACAGTACTTTGAAAGGTTAAAAACCATCCATGTGCCTTTAGATTTTCCTTCTTCAGAATGAATGGCAAAGGAACTAGATGAAATTGAGCTCTGTCCCAATAAACATAAATTTTGCTAAGATGATACGGATGAAAAGTGTTGCTAGAAAGATTAACATTGGTGTTTTTAAGAACGATCAGTATGATGTTCATAGTTTCAGCCTTTAACCTCTTGGGTCATTTCTATAATGCTTACATTCATGTGAATAGGCTAAGATTTGTGTGAATATGTATCAGCCTGTAAAGCATATTTTGATAGTATCTACACGGCCAACTGTGAAAAATTCATAATCTGAGTTCATGCATGCTTGTTAAGTCACTTCAGTCACTGCAGTTATGTCTGACTCTTTATGACCCTATGAACTGTAGCCCACCAGGCTTCTCTGTCCATGGGATTCTCCAGGCAAGAAAACTGGAGTGGGTTGCCATGCCCTTCTCCAGGGGATCTTCTTGACCCAGGGATTGAACCCACGTCTTTTAAGTCTCCTGCATTGGTAGGCAGATTCTTTACCACTAGCACCACCTGGGAAGCCCATCATTTACTGTTTTTCCAAAACTAATAATTAAGCAATTCTAATAATCCAATCCATATATTAAATTATTAAGATCCTGATATAAGAAGCTTTCTCACTTCAGGCTTTGACAAAAATTTATTATCTGTTTCACTTACAGAACTCAATATTTAGAACCATCTGGTTTTACAAAAATCCTCCTTTTCTATTTGATTATCAAGAGAGAAAACTCAAAGTCCAGTATAGTCAGAAAACGCTTTCACAGTTCTTCAGGAGCAAGCCTGTTTTCCTCACAAGGGTCTGATCCATCAGGCTATAAAACTGGACATGCTCAGCAGCACCCCATCATCAGAAGGAAGTGGGGTACACAGGACGGGTCGAGCAGGCACGGAAGACACAAGTGAGTTACACAGAAAAGTGGCCCACGCGCCCATGGAGCCCCCTCCTGCTCCCCCACCTCCTGCCCCACTGCCTTCTTCTCGAAGGTGAGAATCCGTAAGGAAGTGAGTTTTCCAAGGTCACGTTGCTGGCTAGGGTCACCCAACTCCTGGTCTGAAAGTTCTCCATTCCACCTGGACCCTAAAGGGCAAAATAATATTTAATAAGCTTACCTTGAACCCAGATAATATCAGTGGGCACATTCACGAGACAAGCACAAGGCTTTATGCAGCTCTGCACCAGCAGAATTCTGAATTCTCTCTGATTTTATATTTTAACACTGGGCAGTGCTCTGAGTCATGAGTGGCTTTAATTATTCAGTTGCAAATAATAAATATTAAAAATAAGTTTTTACGCGTCACTCTGCGTTCTGGGAATAAGCACCTCTCCATGACTTGCTTATACACAGGTTGTTAAGGGATGAGAGGAGCATATGTCAGCTGCTCCAGTAACACTGCTGGACCCCAGACAGTGATGGGAGGTGGGTGCCATTGAGGGCGGCAGAGAAGCAAGTGTCTGTGGTTAAATATTCATATGTTTTGCATAGTCTTTTCAATAAGTGTTCCCTGATAGCCAGCTAGAGATCTGTTTACAACCCAGTCTCCTGAGCACTGATTACATTTTAGTCATTCCAATGTTGAAATACTCAGTCTCAGGTGAAGAAAGAAAGGAACATCTGGTTGTATTTGCTTTCAGTAACACGTCAGAATAGGTCCCTTAGAAAAATAAATAGTTGTAAACAAGAGTAGTTGAAAAGAAGTAGATATATATGAACTCTTTAAACAAAAGGATCTAAAGTGGTCATGGTGTTAAGGAGTTAAGAACTAAAATATGCAAACGCACAACTCAGCGTTGAAAAAGCAAACAATCTGATTAAAAAGTGAGCTGAGGACCTGAATTGATGTTTTTCCAAAGAAGGTATTAAAAATGGCCAACAGACACAGGAAAAGACGCTCAGCATTGCTAGTCATCAGGGAAATATAAATAAAAACCATGAGATACCACCTCACACCTGTCACAATGACAAGTATCAAAAAGATAACAAATGTTGGCAAGAATGTAGACAAAAGGGAATTCTAGTACACTGTAAACCATGAGTTGATACAGCCACTGTGGAAAACAGTATGGAGGTTCTTTTAAATTAAAATTTAAAAATTAAAAATAGAACTGCCATATTACTTCCCTTCTGAGTATTTTCCTAAAGAAAATAGAAACAATTAGAAAAGATGCATGCACCTGTATGTTCACTGCAGCATTACTTACAATTGCCAGGTTATGGAAGCAACCTCCATGCCCACTGATAGACGAATGGATAAAGAAATCATAGTGCATATCTATATAAAACGGAATGTTATTCAAACATAAAAAGGAATGAAGTTTCATCATTCTTGACAATGTGAATGGACATAGAGGGTATTATGCTAAGTTAAATAAGTCAAATAGAGAAAGACAAATACTGTGTAATCACTTATACGTGGTTGCTCTTGTTCAGTCGCTCAGTCGTGTCCAACTCTGCAACACCATGGACTGCAGCATGCAAGGCTTCCCTCTCCTTCACTATCTCCCAGAGTTTGCTCAAACTCATGTCCATTGAGTCAAAGATGCCATCCAACCGTCTCATCCTCTGTCGTCCCCTTCTCCTCCCACCTTCAATCTTTCCCAGCATCAGTCTTTTCCAATGAGTCGGCTCTTCACATCAGGTGACCAAAGGATTGGAGCGTCAGCTTCAGCATCTCCTTCCAATGAATATTCAGTGTTGATTTCCTTTAGGATGGACTGATTTGATCTTCTTGCTGTTCAAAGGATTCTCAAGAATCTTCTCCAGCACCACTGTTCAAAAGCATCAATTCTTTGGTGCTCAGCCTTCTTTATGGTCCAACTTATATGTGAAATCTAAACCAAAAACAAATGAAAAAATAAACAGAAACAGACTCACAGATATAGAGAACGAATAGGTTGTTGTCAGAGGGGAGTGGGATGGGCAGATAAGTAAAATAGCTGTGGCTTTCAGTTATAAAATAAATGAGTCATGGGGATGACAGGGACGACATGGGAAATACAGTCACTAATATTGCAATAATTTTGTGTGGTCACAGATGGTATCTAGACATGGTGCTCACTCTGTAATGTATAGACTTATGGACTCACTGCGTTATACACCTGGAAATAGTATAATGTTGCAGGTCAATGTTACTTCAATAATAAATAGATAAGTAAATAAATAAATAATTGAATAGTCATTCAGGCTACTATGACAAATGTCCCATAAACTGGGTGGCTTATGAACAGCAGACATTTTCCTCACAGTTCTGGAGGCCAGGAAGCCCAAGATACTGGTAGCTTTGATGTCTGGTGAGACCTTTTTCATCATTTATAGACAGCACTGTTTAGCTATGTCCTCACATGGTGAAAAGGGTTGGGAATATCTGTGCAGCTTCGTTTACAAGGACACTAATACCCTTCATGAGGGCTCCACCCTTATGACCTAATCACCTCCAAAAGGGTCCATCTTCAAACAGCATCAATTCAGAGTTTAGAATTGCAATATAAGAATCTAGGGTCAGGAAGGAGCAGCATAAACATTCAGTCCACTGCATAAACTTTTGGTTAAAAATGAGTAAGCAAAGAGCATGTATACCATGTAAAAGAAGCTGACCACTTTTACATTAAGGCTTCCCAGGGAGCTCAGTGGTAAAGAACCTGCCTGTTAATGCAGGAGACACAGGTTTGATCCCTGGGTCTGGAAGATCCCCTGGAGAAGGAAATGGCTAACCACTCCAGTATTCTTGCCTGGGAAATCCCATAGACAAGGGAGGCTGGCAAGCTACAGTCCATGGTATTATAAAGAGTTGGACATGAGTTAGCAACTAAACAACAACAGCAAATGCAGTCTTACTGCAGATAGGATGATATATTGAGCCAACCATCAGCTTGATGACACTGATCTTATTGTTAAACTGCTTTATTGAGTTATGATTGACTTTGAAAAGTCATACATATTTAATGCATACAACTAGGTGAGTTTTGAGATTAATATATACATATGAAACTGCCATCACAATCAATGCCATAAACATATCCATTTTTTCCAAAAGTCTCCTCTCACCTCAGGTATTCACTTGATAGTAAGATCACTTATAGTGAGACCACTTATAGATAGTAAGACCCATGAACAGTATGAAAAGGCAAAAAGACATGACACTGAAATATGAACTCCCCAGGTCAGTAGGTGCCCAATATGCCACTGGAGAAGAGTGGAGAAATAACACCAGAAAGAGTGAAGAGATGGAGCCAAAGTGAAAACAACGCCCAGTTGGGGATGTGACTGGTGATGGAAGTAAAGTCCTATGCTGTAAAGAACAATATTGCATAGGAACCTGGAATGTTAGGTCCATGAATCAAGGCAAATTGGACGTGGTCAGACAGGAGATGGCAAGAGTGAACATTGACATTTTAGAAATCAGTGAACTAAAATGGATTGAAATGGGAGAATTTAATTCAGATGACCATTGTATCTACTACTTTGGGCAAGAATCCCTTAGAAGAAATGGAGTAGCCCTCCAGTCAACAAGAGTCTGAAATGCAGTACTTGGGTACAATCTCAAAAATGACAGAATGGTCTCTCTTTGTTTCCAAGGCAAACCATTCAATATCACAGTAATCCAAGTCTATGCCCCAACCACTAATGCCAAAGAAGCTGAAGTTGAACAGTTCTATGAAGACCTACAAGATCTTCTAGAACTAATACCATAAAAAGACGTCCTTTTCATCATAGGGGACTAGAATGCAAAAGTAGGAAGTCAAGAGATGCCTGGAGTAACAGGCAAGTTTGGCCTCAGAGTACAAAATGAAGCAAGGCAACAGCTAACAAAGTTTTGCCAAGAGAATACACTGGTCATAGCAAACACCCTCTTCCAACAACACAAGAGGTGACTCTACACATGGGCATCACCAGATGGTCAACACCAAAATCAGATTGATTATATTCATTGTGGCCAAAGATGAAGAAGCGCTCTACAGTTAGTGAAAACAAGACCTGAAGCTGACTGTGGCTCATATCACCTGCTCCTTGTTGCAAAATTCAGACTTAAATTGAAGAAAGTAGGGAAAACCACTAGACCATCCAGGTATCAAATCCCTAAATCAAATCCCTTACAGTTATACAGTGGAAGTGACAAATAGATTCAAGGGATTAGATCTGATAGACAGAGTGCCTGAAGAACTATGGACGGAGGTTTGTGACATTGTACAGGAGGTAGTGATCAAGACCATCCCTAAGAAAAATAAATGCAAAAAGGCAAAATGGTTGTATAAGGAGGCCTTGCAAACAGCTGATAAAAGAAGAGAAGCTAAAGGCAAAGGAGAAAAGCTCTGAATGCAGGGTTCCAAAGAATAACAAGAAGAGATAAGAAAGCCTTCCTCAGTGATCAATACAAAGAAATAGAGGAAAACAACAGAATGGGAAAAACTAGAGATCTCTTCAAGAAAATTAGAGATACCAAGGGAATATTTCATGCAAAATGGGCTCAATAAAGGACCGAAATGGTATGGATCTAACAGAAGCAGAAGATATTAAGAAGAGGTGGCAAGAATACACAGAAGAGCTATACAAAAAAGATCTTCATGACCCAGATAACCCCGATGCTGTGATCACTCACTTAGAGCCAGACAACCTGGAGTCTGAAGTCAAGTGGGCCTTAGGAAGCATCACTATGAACAAAGCTAGTGGAGGTGATGGAATTCCAGTTGAGCTATTTCAACTCCTGAAAGAGGATGCTGTGAAAGTGCTGCACTCAGTATGTCAACAAATATGGAAAACTCAGCAGTGGCCACAGGACTGGAGAAGGTCAGTTTTCATTCCAATTCCAAAGAAAGGCAATGCCAAAGAGTGTTCAAACAACCAAAGAGTTGCTTTCATCTGACATGCTAGCAAATTAATGCTCAAAATTCCCCAAATGAGGCTTCAAAAGTACATGAACAGAGAACTTCCAGATGTACAAGCTGGATTTCAAAAAGGGAGAGAAATCAGAGATCAAATTGCCAACATCTGTTGGCTCATCGAAAAAGCAAGAGAGTTCCAGAAAAACATCTACTTCTGCTTTATTGACTATGCCAAAGCCTTTGACTATGTGAATCACAACAAACTGTGGAACATGCTTCAACAGATGGGAATACCAGACCACCTTACCTGACTCCTGAGAAGTCTGTATGCAGGCAAGAAGCAACAGTTAGAACTGGACATGGAATAATGGACTGGTTCCAAATTGGGAAAGGAGTATGTCAAGGCTGGATATTGTCACCCTGCTTATTTAACTTATATGCAGAGTACATCATGAGAAATGCTGGGTTGGATGAAGCACAAGTTGGAGTCAAGATTGCCAGAGAAATATCAATAACCTCAGATATGCAGATGATCCCACCCTCATGGCAGAAAGTGAAGAGGAACTGAAGAGCCTCTTGATGAAAATGAAAGAGGAGAGGGAAAAAAAACTGGCTTAAAACTCAACATTCAAGAAACTAAGACAATGACATACAGTCCCATAACTCCATGGCAAATAGATGGGAAAACAATGGAAACAGTGAAAGATTTTATTTTCTTGGGCTCCAAAATCACTGAAGATGGTGACTGCAGCCATGAAATTAAAACACGCTTGCTCCTTGGAAAAAAAGCTATGACCAACCTAGATACCATATTAAAAAGCAGAGATGTTAGTTTGCCAGCAAAGGTCCATCTAGTCAAGGCCGTGGTTTTTCCGGTGATCATGTATGGATGTGAGAGTTGGACCATAAAGGAAACTGAGCACCAAAAAATTGATGCTTTTGAACTGTGGTGTTGGAGAAGACTCTTGAGAGTCCCTTGGACTGCAAGGAGATCCAACCAGTCAATCCTAAAGGAGATCAGTCCTGAATACTCATTGGAAGGACTGATGCCAAAGCTCCAATCCTTTGGCTACCTGATGTGAAGAACTGACTCATTGGATAATACCCTGATGCTGGGAAAGATTGTAGGTGGGAGGATAAGGGGATGACAGAGGACTAGAGGGTTGGATGGCATCACCATTTCAATGCACATGAGTTTGAGCAAACTCTGGGAGTTGGTGATGGACAGGGAAGCCTGGCATGCTGCAGTCCATGGGATCACAATGAGTCAGACATGACTGAGCAACTGAACTGAACTGAAAGACCACTTATCATAAGATATGTAAAAGTGCTGAACATAACTAATTATCAATGAAATACAAATGTAAATCACAATGTGACATCACCTCATGCCACTTGGGATGGTTACAGAAAACAGAAACAAGCAAACAGAAAATGACAAGTGTTGGTAAAGATGTGGAGAGAAGGGAAATCCATGTATACTGCTGATGGGGATGTAAGTTGGCACAGTCACTATGAAAAAGAGGTTCTCAAAAAATTAAAAATAGAACTACTATATAATCCAACAATCCCTCTTCTGGGGATATAGCTAAAGGAATTGAAGTCAGAATCTCAAAGAAATATCTGCTCTTCCAAGTTCACTGCACAATAGCCAAGACATGGAAGCAACCTCAGTGTTTATCGATAGACGCATGGGTAAAGAAAAAGTGATGTGTACACAAAATACAATATTATTTGGCCTTAAAAGAAGAAGGATATTTTTCCATTTGTGACAACATGGATACACCCGGAGAATATTATGTTGAGTGAAACAAGCCAAACCCATACAGACAAATACTGCATGATCCCACTATATGAAGAGTCTAGAATAGTCAAACTCATAGAGACAGAGAGAAGGCTGGTTGCTAGGGGCGAGGGGAGGAGTAAATGGAGAGGTATTGGTACAGGGTTTCAGTAATACAAGATGGATAAGTCCTAAAGATCTAATATATGAAATAGTGCCTATGGTTAATAATGCTGTATATGGTACACTCAATAACTTAGGAGCGTAGACACTGATTTTAGACAAAGATTAGAAGAATTACACAAATAAAACTTTATTTCAGTCTATTATCTGCAGTAATTTGAATCCATATTCTGAAAGGTAAACTCACTTTAATATTTTTGAGCTATAAGTGATAGAAACACCTCTGTGACAATTAGTAATATTAAAACATCTCATGATAAGAAAAATAAAATATCCAGGGACTAGCTTAACAAGGTACATACAGGACTTTTATGAAGAAAACTAGGAAGATATTTCTTAAAAGAAAATAAAGACGATTTGAAAATATGATATATGGTGTTAGAAAGACTGACCACAATAGTTATTGCAAATTTCTTAAAAATTAAATTGTGAAGTAATTAGCCTCCAACTAATAAAAAAATTTTAAAAAAAATACAAAAAAAAAAGAAATATAGATTTAGATATGGAGCCTTACTATTAAATGTTTTCCAAATTAAATGGCATTAAAATGTAAATAAAAAAAATTAAATTAAAATTCCAATGGAAGTGAAAGTGTGTTAGTCACTCAGTTGTGTCTGACTCTTTGTGGCTGCAACCCCATGAACGGTAGCCCGCCAGAGCCTTCTGTGCAATTCTCCAGGAAAGAATACTGGAGCTTGAGGGCAGGAGAAGGGGACGACAGAGGATAAGATGGTTGGATGGCATCACCGACTCAATGGACGTGGGTTTGGGTGGACTCCGGGAGTTGGTGATGGACAGGGAGGCCTGGTGTGCTGCAGCCCATGGGGTTGCAAAGAGTCAGACACAGCTGAGCGACTGAACTAAGCTGAACTGAACTGAGGTAGATAGATAAATAATCTAGTGTTAATTTTATCTACTCATTCTAATAACTACGAGTCAATCAAGTAGAATTCGTGCTTTGTTTTAGTGATGGCGCTCCTTTGATCTTTTGTCTGACAGACATTTTTAGCATATGGTCATTTTTCTTACTATTTAGTTCTCTTTCTAGATGCTATACAAGCTATGGTCTTTTACCCTGCCAGTAATTTTCCAGAAGGTGCAGTTAAATACATTGTCTCAGCTGATATTAGTTGTGCTCTAGTGCCCTGGATGAGATTAGAAACAAATCCTAAATCTTTGATGAGACAAGAAGAGCAGTCTACTGTCAACAGTGGGAAAGGTCTTGAGGGAGAGTTTGGCGCTGTTTGCACACACACACAGACGCCAACTGAAGCCTAGCTCCGCCTGTCTGGTCACTTCTAGTGATTGATTAGCTAAGGCAGAGGGTAAACCCAGAGTTTGGCATCAATGTGTTGGCATCTTTAGAAGCAATGCACAAACACCAACTTGGGGAATAGCAATCCCATCCACACAAGGTCCAAAGTGCCCACCCAAAACCAGACACCCCAGCTGCTGGGGACCAGTAAACACAGCTAACAGCTCTCTTTAAGGGGAAATGGCACATCTGGGCCAATGAACTGGAAATAAAAACCCCTCAATTGATATCCATCCTTCTCTCAGCCATGTGATGATCTGACAAGGAATGAGACCACAAGAAATGAGTTTAAGACCATCATTTAGGATTGTTGCTGTCCAGTTGCTGTCGTGTCCGACTCTTTGTGACCCCACGGACCACAGCACGCCAGGCCTCCCTGTCCATCACCAGCTCCCAGAGCTTGCTCAAACTCATGGCCATTGAGTCGGTGATGCCATCCAGCCATCTCATCCTCTGTCGTCCCCTTCTCTTCCCTCCTTCAGTCTTCCCAGCATCAGGGCCTTTTCACAGATGGCATAACTGGAAAGAGTCACGGGGCTTGTCATCTCACTGAAATATTCCTCAAAACTCCTAAGAAGCCTTATTAATGGGGAAATAACTGCAGAACTCAGAAAAAAAGCTGTGTGTGACAGGGTCAGAGTTGGCCGGTTCATCTCACAGCACCTATTGGGCAGCTAAGGCTACATTGATGGCTAACAGACACATAATTAAAAGTTTTGTTAAAGGGTCCGAGAACCCATGGGTCTTCCCTGGTGGTCCAGTGGTTAAGAATCCACCCTGCAATGTAGGGGGTGTGGGGATCAACCCCTAGTGGCAGAACTAAGATCCCACAAGCTGCAGGTCAACTAAGCCCAAGTCCTGCAACTACTAAGCACACACACTGTAACTAGAGACAGCCCCCGCGCCGCGAGTAAAGACTCCACATGACGCAGCTAAGGCCTGATGCAGCCATGCTAATTATTGGAAAAAAAAAAAAAGGTCCAAGAACCCCAGCAAGTCAAAGAAATAGCCCCACCACTTGTAGCTGCTTTAGTTCATTTCGCTTGCCTGTGTGGAAATCTCAGCGGATATTTGACGAGGAAGCTCCTGACTGTTAAGCGTCACCCGCACGGTGATGGCTTTGCCTGTCGGGTGGCAGGGGGCAGACTCACTCCCAGGGTGACAGTGAAGCTCGTTCTTGGCCCGGTTGGGAAGGCCCACCTGAGCCCCAGGTGGGCTAGTCACCCCATCCAGTTCCAGCTGTCAGCAAGGAAATGAGACTATCGAGAACAATAGTTTGTTGGCAAAAGCATTAAGCATAAACCAAGAACAAATTACCTCCATAAATCACATCACTGAGCAAAACTTCAGAGCCCGTGCTCACTGTTTGATAAAACGTGTAAATAAATGACAAGCACAATGACAAAACCATTCTTTCTAGGACCCTGTACACATTTCACTTGAAGAACTTCCAACTTGTGGCCAGAAGAAAAGGTTTAGCATCTTTTTTTAAGTTAAAATAAATGAATTTAATTTTTGTTTTCATCAGAGTAACAAGTTGTGCATAGATTAACAGTCAAATAGCACCACAAGGCTTAATGTGTAAAATCATAAAACAAATGGAATGGCTTTCCCCTCTTTACCATCTTTTTAAAGAAAAGTTTCCAAGGATCTCCTGTTCCTGTGGACACACCAAATGTACAGCCATGTGCTTGCAAATTCGCTTCAGTCATGTTCAACTCGTTGCAGCCCTATGGCCTGTAGCCCACCAGGTCTGTGGGCTTCTCCAGGCAAGAATACTGGAGTGGGTTGCCATGCCTTCCTCCAGGTGATCTTCCCAACCTAGGGATCGAACCTGCATCTTTTATGTCCCCTGCATAGGCAGGCAGGTTCTTGACCACTAGCACCACTTGGGAAGCCCATGTATAGCTACACACAGAGGACTTCCCTCTGCGAGAAATCCAGAAACTACCCAAGTGACTCACCCATCAGGTGAATGAGGAAACACTGACCTCTAACAGGTAGGGAAGGCTGAGACACGCTCTTGCCATAAACCCCTGCCTCTGGCACAGTGCTGTAAAAGGAGGCAGGAACTCCTAATTCCTAGCTTCTCTTTGAAGAGCAGAAGGTTTGCACCTCGCATTTAGCACCCCAACTTTACGACTCCCACCCGAGGGATGGGCCCCAAACACCTAGCTCTGAAAGCCAGTGAGGCTTGCATCCTCATGGTCCATGAGACTTTAGCAAACCAGGAAGCAGCGGTTGCTAGGCTGGGAGGAGAGCCTTCAGTGACCCAGTGGGGGCTCAGGCAGACACGTCCAGCTCCCAGTCCCTCCCTGAAAGGGGTCCATCTGCCTTACTCAGAAGCTGCTGCCTGGGGGTCCGGTTTCTGGTGGAGGCTGGCCACGTCTCCCCAGAGACAGGCAAGCTAGCAGACACCTCTCTTGCCACCTCCCTCTAGCTTGACCCACGTCACCAGCGTCACCCGGAAAGGAGCTTGCACACACATCTGCACCCTGGCTTTCACAGCAGCTTCCTGAAGCACAGACGCCTGGGTGACTCGGCCCTGACAGCCAACGGGGCTTGCAGGTAGTGCCAGAAAATGATCTCATTTTCATGAATTGCATCAATGTAAAAAACAGAATGGTATTTTTTCAAAAGATTAATCACCAAGAATCAGAGAACTAACATAGAGCTTTTTGAAGATGATCACACGTACCAAGGGTGCTGGGTGCAGGAGTTAAGAGGGAATCAGAGGAGATCGGAATAGCTTGGAAAAGGGTCAAAAAAAATCTCTGAGGCTCAAAAAAGTAGGAAAAAATGATAAATGGAAAACAGGAGGACAATATCAGAAAATAAGGTCAATTTGATAAGTTTAGAATCTAAATAAAAGAATTTCTGAAAGGCGATAGAAGAAAGGACTGAATTATCATGTGAACTATATAACATAGTTCCATAGAATTGAAAAGCATGACTTCCCAGATTAAAAGGACCCACAAAATGTCCAATCCAGGGATTTTAAAAAGTGGTTCACACCAATACACTTAACTGTGAAAGTCCAAAACACTGGAGGTCTCAAAAACTGAAAGAAGAGGATGAAGGATCCTAGTGGCATTAGGCGTTTCAATAAGGTGACTGAAAGCTAGATAATTGAAAAGAACCTTCAAATGCAAAAGGGAAAGTCATGACTGAACCAGGATTCCATACCCAGAGAATAAACTGTCAGGTATGCAAGGGCTTTAAGTATTTACTTCCTGGCTCCTCAGCGAGGAAGACACTAGGAATACACTTTACCAAATGAGTTTACTAAGGAAGAGCAAAACATGAAGCCTGAGAGATAGTGGATCCAACAGAGGAAAGAGAGACGATGAGAGTCCCAGGGTTTCCTTAAAGTGGATCCTCAGAAAACCAGCTCTGCAGGGTCTAGAAATCTCCAGAATGGTGGAGGAAGATGGAAAATTCTGGGGAAAAGAAATGAAATACGATGGATAGGCCCCCAGTGTGATGGAGAGTTTGATATGGGTTAACCTTGATATGGGGCTTCCCAGGTGGTGCTACTGGTAAGGAACATGCCTGTGAATGCAGGAGATGTAAGAGACACAGTTCAATCCCTGGGTCAGGAAAATCCCCTGGAGAAGAAAATGGCAACCCACTCCGGTATTCTGAGGAATTCCATGAACAGAGGTGCTCTGTGGGCTATAGTCCATGGGGTCACAAGGAGCCGGACATGACCAGTAGCTTAGCATGCACACATGCACAGCTTCTGATATACAGAGAGCTAAACAAAGTAAAAATATGGCATGATTAACACCAGAAGCAAAAAGTTGTCCAGCAGAAGATCCAATCCTAGCATATTCTGTAGCTCAGTCATAGACAGCACTCAAGCAGACATGATAATGCAGTCTCTGAATACTTCTTTAACCAAAAAATATTGGTTAAAAATATACCTATGTCCAGAGGATTGGGAAAGTGGGTATATGTTGGGGGTGGGTAAGAGAGTGTTAAATCTTCATCTTTGGTAGTATGAAGTTAAAAGAAATTCTTGTAACTAGAAGTTCAAGCAATAGGTTTGTTGTTTAGTAGACAAGTTGTATCAGACTCTTTTATGACCCCATGGACTGTAGCCTGCCAGCCTCCTCTAGGCAAGAACCCTGGAAGAGGTTGCCATTTTCTTCTCCAGGGGGTCTTCCCAACCCAGTGATTGAACCCATGTCTCCTGCATTGCAGGCAGATTCTTTACCACTGAGCTAAAGCAACAGAAATAAAGACCAAATGTCAGAAGAAACGGCCTAAAGGAAAACAGTAGTCCTCTCTAGGGGAGAAGACTCTAAAACAGGGAACAGCAAAATATAGGACACTGTTTTGCTTAGCACTTTTTTCTAATAGTAAACCTTTTCAACATGCATATGTACCACTTGGATAAAAATTGAAGGAAGCTGACAATTGACATTCCTAACTCAAATACATCTCACTTAGTCTCTAATTAAGGTGTCCACTCTTTCATTCAACCATCCTTCAACCTATGGGCTCAGTTTTGAGTCATCAAGAAATTGTGTCACAGCTTATAAAGTTCAAGTAATAAAAGTACGCTCTTGTGACATTGACAGTAAAGACCTGCAGAAATGCAAAAGGGGTCTTGACTGATGATTACAAATAAAGTGCAGATGGTTTGCTTGTTTTATTTAGCACACCCTTGTGAACTAAAAACACCAGTGTGGAAGCCAACTCAATCAAACTAAACTGTGTTTCTCCATTTCAATAAAAGAAAAAAAATCATTCTATGCTTCCAAACGAACTAACTAAACTGTACATAGAAGGAAAGTCACACCAAACAACAAAAAAAGGTCAATACAACTTAAGAGCCAAGACTGATGTGTGCTTTCCAGACCAGTCAATAGCCTTACTCAGTACTAAGGATGCTCCATTGTTGCACTGACCATAACTTTTCAAACACAAAATTACAAACCCCTGTCTCAGTGCATTTATGAGGATAATACTAAAAATAAACACTTGAAAATGATCAGGTTCTCTACAGACAGAGATAGAAGAACCTCAAGAATACCAAATTAATCAAGTATTTTTGGACAAAAAGTTAATTCCAGATTATTTGTACTCAGCATATTGCCGTTACAAAACTCTCATTAGCCAGAAAGCTGGAAGTTATCCTGATGAAAAAAGAACAAAGATAAAGGAATCCAGGATTAAATGTTGTGTCAAGTTATCATTCATACATTGAGAAGTTGAATTTTTTAAGACAACTATAATTTAGCAATGAGAGGGGTCTTTGTTTCCATTAGAAATATAATTTCTAAGACTTTACTTTTAATATATGAAGAAAGAATTTTAAATCATAATGAAATTTAAGCCGTTTTAAGTTAAAAGGTACACATTAGCAATGATTTCACCTTTTATGCTTACTTGAGCCAGAACTTAGCAGACAAACATACACACACATACAAATGTACACACACAGCATTTGGGCCATTCTTTTATGATTTTACCCATTTTGTGAAGACAAATAACAAAGAATACCACAGATTTCTTTGACTTGTTACAAAGTAATTTTGACCACCATCTACTCCACCAATGAAAATGGATTACAGCTTTCTATGATCCTCAGGAGTAATTGGTCTTGGGAAGGACAAAAACAAATAGAAATACTTCTGCTGGCTTGGGCAGAAGGAAGATTTTGCTTTCTGAATTCTTATCAAACTACTGATGTTTTGTTTTTCACTTGTAATTGCCTTGCGTGTTTCAAGTAGACACAGCCTTATGGTCACAGAGGAGAAATATTCTTCTTATTAATTAGGAAAGGCTTTCAGCCTAGGGACAGAGTTCTTCCATTAGAACGGGTGGGAATTTGTGTCTTTAACCCCTCCCAATGACCTTCCTAATGGACTGAGCCTCATCAAATAGACCGAGACAAAAATTACCCCAAACAGAAAAGCTAAAGTTTTATCGGTTAAGAGGAAGTGGGGACCATGACTCACAGCGCAGCCCTCAAGGGTTTGCTTTGTTTCTTTTTTATTATTATTGTTATGGTAAGAACAAATGTTTACATGCACAAACAGTGCTATTAACCACAGGAACAGTGTGGCACCGCAGAGTTCTAGAACTTCTCTTACGTGTGTGTGCTTGATCACTCAGTCGTGTCCAACACGACCCCGTACGCGACCCCGTGTACCACTGTCCACCAGGTTCCTCTGTCCATGGGATTCTCCAGGCAAGAATATTGCAGTGGGTTGCCATGCCCTCCTCTAGGACATCTTCCCAACCCAGGGACTGAACCCACGTCTCCTGCACTGCAGGCAGATTCTTCACCATCTGAGCCAACAGGGAAGCTTTATATCCACTGAACACATTTCCCTCGTCACCAGGCCCTGGCAGCCCTAGTTCTGTTCTCTGCTTGTACACATTTGACTATTTTAGATTCCTCAGATAAGTTGAATCATGTAGCATTTGTCTTTCTGTTACCGGCTTATTTTATGTAACAAAACGTCCACAAGTTTCATTCATGTTGTTGCATATGACAGGATTTCATTGTTTTTATGGCTGAATAATATTGCCAACAAAGGTTTGTAGAGTCAAAGCTATTGTTTTCCCAGTAGTCACGGACGGATGTTAAGAGTTAGACCATAAAGAAGGCTGAGCACTGAAGAATTGATGCTTTTGAACTGTGGTGTTGGAGAAGACTCTTGAGAGTCCCTTGGACTGCAAGGAGATCAAACCAGTCCATCCTAAAGGAGATCAGTCCTGAATATTCATTGGAAGGACTGATGCTGAAGCTGAAGCTCCAATCCTTTGGCCACCTGATGTGAAGAGCCAACTCATTTGAAAAGACCCTGATGCCAGGAAAGATTGAGGGCAGGAGAAGGTGGCGACAGAGGATGAGATGGTTGGATGGCATCACCGACTCAATGGACATGAGTTTGAGCAAACTCCAGGAGATGGTGAAGGACAGGGAGGCCTGGCGGGCTGCTGTCCATGGGGTCACAAAGAGTCAGACACAACTGATGGACTGAAGAACAACAAATACTCCATGACATGTATATTCCACTTTATCATTATCTGCTTATCCACAGAGGGCCACTGGGGTTGTTTCCATAGCTTAGCTCTTGTGAATAAGGCTGCAATGAACATGGAATGCAGATATTTCTTTGAGACCCTGATTTCAATTCTTTGTATAAATACCCTGAAGTGAGGTTGCAGGATGGGATGGTAGCTCTATTTTTGTCTCTTGAGGAACCTCCATATTGTTGTTCATAGTGACTGCACCATTTTACATGTCTACCCACAGTGCACAAAGATTCTGGTTTCTCCAGCTCTCACCAACAATCATTATATTCTGATTTTCTGATAACAGCCATCCTGGCCAGTGTGTGATGATATCTCATCGGATGTTTGATTTGCCTTTCTCCTGAGGATTACTTGTTATAAGCGTCTTTTCACAGGCCTGTTGGCCATCTGTGTGCCTTCCTTGGAGAAATGTTCTATGCGATTCGTTTACTATTTAGGTCAGTTTCGATGATCAGATTCCAGCTTGAGGCTTAAAATCTTGATTAGTTTATTTTTAGGAAGAAAAATGTCACCAGTAGCAAATACATGGTTTGTTACAAATGTTCATGGAAATGCAGAGTGTGCCAGTAGTAGTGTGTTAGTCACTCAGTCGTGTCCGATTCTTTGTGACCCCGTGGACTGCAGCCCGCCAGGCTCCTCTGTCCATGGGATTTCCCAGGCAAGAGTACTGGAGTGGGCTGCCATGCCCTCCTCCAGGGGATCTTCCTGACCCAGGGATCAAACCCACGTCTCTTATGTCTTCTGCGTTGGCAGGCAGGTCCTTTACTACTAGCATGACCTGGGAAGCCTACCAACAGTTTATACTTTTCACTAAATAACAAAGTTTAAAAGATTTGGGGGATTACAAGGGCTCACGGAGGGTCAGCATCTCCCTGCATCTCAGTGAGTAAACCTGACCGATCCTGCTCTGTTCAGAGTGGCCAAACCCATTCAATAAACACTTTCTCTGGCTACAGTCCATCAGCTCTGTGAGTGTGTGAGCTTATGTGGCCTGCCTTTTGGATGAGAAGCTGAAAATCTGAGCTGGCCAAACGGGAGCATTGTTCAGGATCAGCCTCTTTCCTCAAGGTTGTGCCATTTGGCCAGAAGAAAAATGATTAGCCTTCAGCCTTTGTCTTCTCTGCACAACAGACATCATCCCTGGCAGAGAAATTCGATACCTTCCTCAAACCAACACACCTGTCCACTTGGAGGACAGAGCAATGAAAGGTGTGTGCACGACCATGCCAGTTCAACCCTCTGAGCAGCAGACACCAGGAAATAACTCCACAGACAGAAGTTTCTAGAAGAAGTGCCTATGAAAGATGAAGGGGAGGGAGCAGGGGTGAGCATGGAGAGTCTTCGTCTCATGAGGCAGGCCGGTGGGAGGAGAGAGATGGCAGCGCTGGGCGGAAGTCTCAGGGCTGAGAAAGCCTCGCCCCGGGGATGAAGCACCTGGACGGACATGACCTGATGGAGAAACCCTGCACTGAGCCTGGGTCCAGGGCTTCCCCCGTGCTCCATCACCGGCCTCGAGCAGCCCCAGCAGAGTGCGGCAGGCAGGACCTGTGCCCACAGACACGGCTGCTGGAGGCTGCCCGGCCATCATGTTTCCACCGCCAGCGTCTCTTGAGGGGAGGTCTGAGGAGGGCCTCACAAGGGCCCTGCTCACTTCTCTCCTTCCTCCCGAGCCTCTGCTGCAAGAGGCATCTGTTGTTTTTGTAGCTGGCATTCATTTCCCCACCTTCAGGTCACAATGCCCAGATTTGGCGGGGGAGGATGGGAAGGAACCACAGCAACACCCTAGTCTGTTTGGATCGGGTGAAACTGACATCTCCCACCTGCCTCTGTTGTGGTCATTTGACCCTCAACAACCAGAACACGGTCCGGCCCCACTACAAGGGGTTGATGAGGGGATGGACACAGAGTCCAGAGCCACCGAAACCATCGAGGGCTTTTGTGTGTGTGTGTGCTACATAGGAAATCAACCCTGAATATTCATTGGAAAGACTGATGCTGAAGCTAAAGCTCCAATGTTTTGGTCACCTGATGTGAAGAGACAGCTCATTGGAAAAGACCCTGATGCTGGGAAAGATTGAAGGCACAAGGGGAAGAAGCCTGCAGAGGATGAGACGGTTGGATAGAATCACCAACTCAATGGACATGAATTTGAGTAAACTCTGGGAGACAGTGATGGACAGGGAAGCCTGGCGCGCTGCAGTCCATGGGGTTGCAAAGAGTCGGACACGGCTGAGCGACTGAAAAATCACAAACAACTGAGCTTTTAAAATTTAAAACATAAGATGTTGCACCAACGTTATTTTTCATGTGTTTTAACTAGACACAATTCTTTACCAACTGAGCTACCTGAGAAGTCCTTAACCAGACACAAGAAATAAATAGTTTTTTAAAATTAAATTTTAGTGGTGTAGAGTTTCTTTATAATACCATGTTAGTTTCTACTATACTGCAAAATAAATCATCTATACATATACATACATCCCCTCTTCTTTAGATTTCCTTCCCATTTAATTCACCACAGAGAGCTAAGCAGAGTTCTCTGTGCTATACAGAGGTTTACACCAGTTATCTATTGTCTACATAGTATCAACCATGTATATGTGTCCTCCCGGACTTTTGATGGCGATGTTGAAAGCAGGGACTGCTTCTTTCTACTGAAGTTGCTGAAGGAATAAGGATGAGCCTGAAGCTGCCAGTCCTGAGGTTGGCATCACAAAGTAGAGACTGCCTGAGAAGGAAGCCAACAGAGAGAAAAGTGAAGGCAGGGAATGGGGGAAACAAGATGAAGGTATTGTGATTAATCCCCTTGATCCAGCCATGCTTAAAGACAGGACTCACCCTGGGATTCTTCAGTCAGTGCACCCATGTCTTCCCCTTTCTCAACAGGTAAGATTTTCCGTCATTCTTCATCTTGAGTTTTGGTTGATGTGTCTACTCTTCACCATTAGCTTCGGTGGATGAAGCCAATATTTGGATCCTTTCCGCAGCAGATTGAGAATATGATTTTGGCACTGTAAAAACATTTTTTACTAGATTAAATTTGTATGAAACCAATGATGAAGGAATTTTACTTAGAGCCATTAATGATATCATCCAAATCAGTTAGGATTCAGATAGCATACCAGTTAACATAGCAGAGTTTAATATAAAAAAAAAAACATTAGCTAGATATCTCCAATACTTTGGCCACCTTATGCAAAGAGCTGACTCCTTGGAAAAGACCCTGATGCTGGGAGAGATTGAGGGTGGGAGGAGAAGGGGATGACAGAGGATGAGATGGTTGGATGGCATCACTGACTCAATAGACACGAATTTGAGCAAACTCCGGGAGACAGTGAAGGACAGGGAAGCCTGATGTGCTGCAGTCCACGGGGTTGCGAAGAGTCAGACACGACTGAGCCACTGAATGGTAACAAGATATTAAGAGTGGTTAACTAGATAGCTGAAAAGGTAAAAGGGACGAGCACTAATGTATTTCTTGCAGGTACAAACTGAAGGAAGTAGCCCACACACGAAGGCTGCAGGGAAAACTGGACTTGTTAGAGCTTGCAAGCTTGGAGAAAGAGCCCTGCGGAGCTGAAACTCAGTCTCGGAGGAGGGTGTCTCTGGGCTCAGAGAAGGGGCCCCATGGGCCTGGGATCGGGACATCTTGAGGAGGGTCACCCACTGGCTGGCGCTGTATCTCTGTTTAGGGTGCAGTAAGGCATGTGATCAAGTGTTGAAAGAAGAGCACAAGCAGGATCCCACTGTCTCTACAGGAAATAGATGTCACAGCCAGTATTTGGTGGCTTAAAGGTCACAGGAAGGAACCCAGCAGGAAGCAGCCAGTCTTGACTTCCTCCTCCGGTCTCCAGTCTCTACCCCAGTGGGCAGCCATCAGGGATTAGCGGACAAATGACACAGCTGGTTCCCAGGGCAGCAGCAGGGAAGGGCGTATTGGGAACAGAGTGTCGGAAACTCGGCAGCTGGCACCGGGCCAGACAAGCCAGGGCCTCCAGCAATCCTGGGCCGAGATGGAGCTCCTCGGAAAGATACACGACCACAGGGGACTGAGAACACACACAGTGCTGGTCACAGCAGTGATCGCAAGCTTGGCTCTGCAGGGAATGCCCAGGAGGACAACTGCAAACTGGAGAAAGGGTCTGTGAGCTGGAGAACAAGATCATCAGACACAGACCAGTTTATTGACGGGGCCTCACAGCTCTCAACCCCCACCTCCTCATGACCTGACTGTACTCTGAACATGACAGCCTCCGTTTTCAGTGTAAACTGGGAATGATTTGTCCTGGGTTCAAGTTCAAGTGAAAGTCACTCAGTCGTATCCAACTCTTTTCAACCCCATGGACTATACAGTCCAAGGAATTCTCCAGGCCAGGATACTGGAGTGGGTAGCCTTTCCCTTCTCCAGGTCCCTTCCCGACCTAGGAATTGAACCAGGGTCTCCTGCATTGCAGGCGGATTCTTTACCAACTGAGCTATCAAGGAAGCCCCTGGGTTCAAAAGCAAAGCTAAATAGGTAGCTAGATCTTTTAAAATGATATGCATAATAAGTATATATGGGAAAATATATAATATTTATATATAATAATAATTAAATTATATATATATACACGTTAATGCCTTTTAACATACTGTTAATTCAAACAGGATGCTATAAAACATCAGATCTCTAAATTTACTCTTTCTATACAATAAACTTTTTGAAGAATAACTACATTACGTCTTAAAGTCCTAAATGGAAAGGTATTTTTAAATTATTTTTATTCATTTATTTTGGGGTTCCCAGGTGATGCTAGTTTAAAGAACCCACCTGCCAATGCAGTAGAAGCAAGAGACATGGGTTTGATCCCAGGGTCAGAAAGATCCCCTGGAGAAGGGTATGGCAACCCACTCCAGTGTTCTTGCTTGGAGAATCCCATGGACAGAGGATCCTGGCAGGCTATGGTCCATGGGGTCGCAAAGAGTTGGACACGACTGAAGCGCCTTAGCACATTTATTTTTGGCTGCACCGGGTCTTCATTGCTAACTCACAGGCTTTTCTCTAGTTTGAGCGAGCAGGGGCGACTCTATAGTTGCAGTGCTTAGGTTTCTCACTGCAGTGACTTCTCTTGTTGTGGAACACGGGCTCTAGGTGCCCAGGCTTCAGTAGTTGGGGTGCACGGGCTTAGTTACCCTGCAGCATGAGGTTTTCCCGAAGCAGGGATCAACCCTGCATTTGGCAGGCAGATTCTTCATAGCTGAACCGCCAGAGAAGCACGAAAAGGATTGCTTTTGTTTTCTTTTCTTTTTTAACCTCAAAAGATCCACTTATCATTTTCTATGAGCAGCAGTTCTGATATATATAACATGGCATACTTTTCACACGGGTCCATAAGTAGGAATATGCTTTTAAAAATCCAAACTAATTGAGATTGAATTCTGACTTTCCCTAATGGATTTCTAAGATGCAGTGTGATGGAGTGAACGATTCAGGACATTGCTGTTGTTTCTCACACCCCAGTGATCAGGGCACAATCTGCCATTTATAATGATTACCACGTGGGGATAGACAGCGGCAGAGAGCACATGGCCGGGCCAGTCCTTGGCACAAACTCCTGATAGAAGGAGAATTGATGAAGCCCATTCATGTGTCAGCCCCTGCCCTGTCCCCCCAGACTCCAGATGCGTGGGCTCAGTGGAGGTGGACATACTGTTAGATCACCTAAAACAGCACTTTCTTTCTCTCAATGGCAAATTTTCATATTAAGTGTCTCTCCAGGGACGGTGACCTCCAGCTGTAAGCTGCCCTCCTTTACTAACTCTAGAGCCCAATTTTGCTGAGACTTCAGTACTCAAGTCCAAATATTGGAGAGAGTTTTGTCGACTTTCATTTCAATCACAGTAGGTGTCCAAAAATTGCTTCTCATGGTAGACTGTTATCTTTGTCTCTAAACACTGCAGTTTTGTTACAAAGAACTTCCGGGGTTATCAACGTTATTCTAATCTCCTATGTGCTAAAGGGCTGATAACAGGCAGCTTGTTTCATATAATGCTTAAGCTGCTTGTTAAAGGCTAGGGAGATTTTAAAATTACTTTTCTCCTAGTGTTTCCAAGTACTTGGAGTTTTCATTCTGATTTTTCTCTAAGCTCAAACGTCCATTTAAAAATTATAAGATTCCACGGGACTCCCTGGAAATTCAGTCATGTGGTGCATACATGTATTCTGGAACAAAGAAATAACACATTTGAATGGTTTTCCTAAAAATCAAAAAGAAGAAGCACCCAAGAAGCACATATTCCTGGCAGTAGAGAGCCGGCCTCTGGGAATCTGAGTTGAGGGGTTCACTTGCCACCCCTGAAGACACAACCACCCAGATGATAACTGGGAAAATGCAGTTTAGTGTTAAAAAGAGCATAACCCTGGTTATACGACCTACTGTACTAACCAAAAAGCATCTGCTCAGGAAAGACATTTTGTAGTCTATTAATAATTTGCTCTCTCTCTTTGAAAAGTGCAAAGCAGCTTATTTCCGGAATTTAAAATTCTTAACTTCAAACAAGATGCATTTTTTGGAAAGGGTATTTTTTTTTTAATCAAAACAAGGACAAGATACGACTTGAGTATAAACTCCTTGAGGTAGGAATAGCAGAGGTGAGGGAGAAGGAGAGTGCGTGTGTGCAGGTGGAGAAGGGGTCATCCATGAAGACAGCTCGCCTTCCGGGCCCCCTGCCGTTTGCTCGCCAGGGCTCTGCGTCAGAAAGTCCCTGTGTTTCTTCCTCCCGGAGGGACATCTTCACCTAGACCCATGGGTTCTGTGAATCTTAGTTGCTTTTCATTATGGGCATGTAGAGGAGAAATACAGTTCCGAGGATGAGTGAGAGAGAAGGAAAATGGCAAATATATCAAGATGAACCAGCTTACTGCCTCACGACATTGCCTGCCATTCTTACATATTGATCTTCAGATGTTCTGTCTCTACAACCTGTGATCTCCCTAGAGACAAGAACAGTATTGCAGATTTCTTGTGGCACCGTCTAGTTATCCATGGACATCATTTGTACACATTGCATTGAATTCAGTGAAGCAAGCTATAATCTGAAAATAAGCCTTCTCCAAAACCTCAGGGACTGCTGTTCAGAAAGCTCTTTCTTGTCCAAAATCTTCCATGAAATGAATTAACTTTGCCCACTCGAAACTTGCAGCCAAATCAGACTTCCTTGAGATAGCAGCAACCAGGCACACTGGGAGAGCAATTTTGTAGGTAGGCAGCAGACTCATGTTTCCTCATGATAGATCCATCATAAAACTGGTGAATAGGGCCTTCTCCGGCAGTCCAGTGGCTAAGAATGCTCCTTGCAATGCAGGGGATGAGGGTTCGATTCCTGGTTGGGCAACTAAGATCACACATGCCACAGAGCAACTAAGCGACAACTACTGAAGCCCCTGCGTTCTGGGTACTGCACGCCATGACTGGAGGATCCACATGCCACAAGGAAAGCTCTTTCATGATGCACCGACCACGATGCAATGATCCCGAGTCCCACAACTAAGACCCTGTGCAGCCAGATAAACAAATATTAAAAAAAAAAAAAAAAAAACAGTTAAACCAATTTAATGAATCAATTTGGGAAATCATAGCTCAGTTCAATAAGGCAAGTCAACAGCACCTTCTTGAAGAGCTGTCTCTTTATTCACTTGGAAGGGAGAGGCTGCTCCCCTGGAAAGGATGACTGCAGACAGTGGGGTGGAAAGCCAGAGTCCTTTTGGCTCCTGCGGCTCAAGGCAGGCAAGCTCACAGGGTCATGCTCTGTCCAGCACCTTATCTGCTGAAAACCCGCCTAACCAGCCTCTTTAACCTCCTGAAGGGGAGGCTGCAAGAGCCACAACTGAAAGCCAACATGCCAACTGCCCATGGGAAACAACCTCTACTTCTAGACCAAGGGCCAGAATCCAGTAGCCATGGCCCCTGCTTCCGATGAGAAGAGAAAGAAAGCTTATGGGCTAGAGCTGTCTTCTCAGCCACCATGGGCGATAATTCCATGAGAGACATCTGTCAGGTGGAACATAGGAACCAAATTTCAGAAGTTCTCATTTATGGGCTTTTTCAGTTCAGACAGTACATATAATGGCCCTTCTCGGTCACTGCTCATGCAGAGAATTGAGTAGTGGCTCTATTGACTTAAATATGAAATAAATTAAAATTCACATTTTGCAAAATAGTTTTCACATTCATTTTTCCATGTGTACTATTTCATTAGCTTCCAGAATGACCCTATGAGAGAACCATTTCTTTTCTGGTGGAGGAAAATAATCAAAGGTAAAACTAGAAAGCCAAATCATCTGTCAGGTTACTGAAAGGCCCCAAGAAAGCAAAAGGGCTAACGCTAATATTGTGAAGACTTGTCTCTGTAATGCATCTGGCTGTGTCCAGTGGGGGGTGACGCTGAGCAGCAGGACATCCTGAGACCATAAGGCAGCAGGGTGCAGATGGCTTTCTTGCTCTGTTCTCAGAATTCTGCCATTCAAATGTCTGGGCTGGATTCAGGTAATGGGTCGCTGGCAACATGGCCTTAGAAACAAAGAATAGTGATCTTTTAGCAAGGGTCATCCTCCTTTTGAACTATAGCAAGAGTCATGGAGGTAATGTGGGTCATCAAGATAACAAAACATCTAATGTTCAATGCTAAATGTTGCTTGGACCTATGGCCAGAACCTGGCCTGGACTGCAGTCAAATCCCTAAAAACAAGAATACCTGGGACCAGGGCTGACCACTCTCCCGATGGAGAAGAGACACAGGAGGTGCCATTCAGTCCAGCTTGCTGGGGCCAGGTGGGTGGGTGGGGGAGTGTGTGGAGGCCGGGAGGAGAGGTTCCTGCCCAGTCAACCAAGCACAATGGCCACAGTGAATGCAAAGGCAGCTCAGAATCTAAGCAAGCTGTGAGCTGAGAGGACACTGTAACACGGGGCAGTGGCCAGCACAACACAGTGCTCAGGGATGTGGTGGAGAAAACTTAGACACGGAGACTGCAGACCATCAGCTCAGAGCATCTGCAGTCAGCAACTGTCCCCCTCTGGGAGAAAGGGCAGGACTACGTACAGTCTCTGGAAGGATTGTTACTGTTCAGTCGCTAAGTCATGGCCGGCTCTTTGTGACCCCATAGACTGCAGCACGACAGACTCCTCTGTCCCCTACTTTCTCCTGGAGTTTGCTCAAGCTCATGTGCATTGAATCAGTGATGCCATTCAACTATCTCATCCTCTGTCACCCCCTTCTCTTCTTGCCTTCAATCTTTCCCAGCTTCAATGCCCTTCCCAGTGAGTCAGCTCTTCATATCAGAAGGCCAAAGTATTGAAGCTTCAGCTTCAGCATCAGTCCTTCCAATGAATATTCAGGGTTGATTTCCTTTAGGATTGACTGGTTTGATCTCCCAAGAGATTCTCAAGAGTTTTTTCCAGCACCACAATTTGCAAGCATCAATTCTTTGGTGCTCAACCTTTTTCATGGTCCAACTCTCACATCTGTACATGACTACTGGAAAAACTATAGCTTTAACTATATGGACCTGTGTCAGCAAAGTGATGTCTCTGCTCTTTTTTCTGCTTTTTAATATGCTGTCTAAATCCACGAACCTATGGACACCTTATCTTTGACAAAGGAGGCAAGGATATACAATGGAAAAAAGACAACCTCTTTAACAAGTGGTGCTGGGAAAACTGGTCAACCACTTGTAAAAGAATGAAACTAGAACATTTTCTAACACCATACACAAAAATAAACTCAAAATGGATTAAAGATCTAAATGTAAGACCAGAAACTATAAAACTCCTAGAGGAGAACATAGGCAAAACACTCTCCGACATAAATCAAAGCAAGATCCTCTATGACCCACCTCCCAGAATATTGGAAATAAGCAAAACTAAACAAATGGGACCTAATGAAACTTAAAAGCTTTTGCACTACAAAGGAAACTATAAGTAAGGTGAAAAGACAGCCCTCAGATTGGGAGAAAATAATAGCAAATGAAGAAACAGACAAAGGATTAATCTCAAAAATATACAAGCAACTCCTGCAGCTCAATTCCAGAAAAATAAATGACCCAATCAAAAAATGGGCCAAAGAACTAAACAGACATTTCTCCAAAGAAGACATACAGATGGCTAACAAACACATGAAAAGATGCTCAACATCACTCATTATTAGAGAAATGCAAATCAAAACCACAATGAGGTACCATTACACGCCAGTCAGGATGGCTGCTATCCAAAAGTCTACAAGCAATAAATGCTGGAGAGGGTGTGGAGAAAAGGGAACCCTCTTACACTGTTGGTGGGAATGCAAACTAGTACAGCCGCTATGGAAAACAGTGTGGAGATTCCTTAAAAAACTGGAAATAGAACTGCCATATGACCCAGCAATCCCACTTCTGGGCATACACACTGAGGAAACCAGATCTGAAAGAGACACGTGCACCCCAATGTTCATCGCAGCACTGTTTATAATAGCCAGGACATGGAAGCAACCTAGATGCCCATCAGCAGATGAATGGATAAGGAAGCTGTGGTACATATACACCATGGAATATTACTCAGCCATTAAAAAGAATTCATTTGAACCAGTCCTAATGAGATGGATGAAGCTGGAGCCCATTATACAGAGTGAAGTAAGCCAGAAAGATAAAGAACATTACAGCATACTGACACATGTATATGGAATTTAGAAAGGTGATAACGATAACCCTATATGCAGAACAGAAAAAGAGACACAGAAATACAGAACAGACTTTTGAACTTTGTGGGAGAATGTGAGGGTGGGATATTTCAAAAGAACAGCATGTATACTATCTATGGTGAAACAGATCACCAGCCCAGGTGGGATGCACGAGACAAGTGCTCCGGCCTGCTGCACTGGGAAGACCCAGAGGAATCGGGTGGAGAGGGTGGTGGGAGGGGGGATCGGGATTGGGAATACATGTAAATCCATGGCTGATTCATATCAATGTATGACAAAACCCACTGGAAAAAAATAATAATAATAATAATAAAAAAAGAAAAAAAAAATATGCTGTCTAGGTTTGTCACAGCTTTTCTTCCAAAGAGCAAGCATCTTTTAATTTCATGGCTGCAGTAAACATGTGCTGTGATTTTGGAGCCCGAGAAAATATCCATCACTGTTTCCACTTTTTCCCCTTTATTTGCCATGAAGTGATGGGAGCAAATGCCATGATCTTTGTTTTTTGAATATTGAGTTTTGAGCCAGCTTTTTCACTGCCCTCTTTCACCCTCATCAAGAGGCTCTTTTGTTCCTCTTCACTTTCTGCCATTATAGTGGTATCCTGCACATCTGAGGTTGTTGATATTTCTCCTGCCAATCTTGATTCCAACTTGTGGTTCATCCAGCCCAACATTTCTCATGATGTACTATACATAGAAGTTAAATAAACAGGATAGCAGTATACTGTCTTGACGTACTCCTTTCCCAATTTTGAGTCAGTCTGTTCCATGTCTGGTTCTAAATGTTACTTCTTGACCTGCATACAGGTTTCTCAGGAGGCAGGTAAGGTGGTCTGGAGTTCCCATCTCTTGAAGAATTTTCCACAGTTTGTTGTGATCCACACTGGGTTTCACAAATACTTTCCATTTCTGCTATGAGGAAGCTTAATAGATTCCTATACTTGGCCTTAAGAGGTGGCTTCTGAGAGGAGCTTCAAAAGGCATCATCCATCCCTCCACCTCCCCTGGGATCCCCACTGTACTTGGTGAAAGGAGTGTGAGGAATTGGTACTGTGTCAATTATTAGGTGTTAACCCAGTTCTGGGAATTTATCCCCCCAATTTTTTTTTTCAGTGGGTTTTGTCATACATTGACATGAATCAGCCATAGAGTTACACGTATTCCCCATCCCGATCCCCCCTCCCACCTCCCTCTCCACCCGATTCCTCTGGGTCTTCCCAGTGCAGCAGGCTCGAGCACTTGTCTCATGCATCCCACCTGGGCTGGTGACCTGTTTCTGAGATGGATGAAACTGGAGCCCATTATACAGAGTGAAGTAAGCCAGAAAGATAAAGAACATTACAGCATACTAACACATATATATGGAATTTAGAAAGATGGTAACGACAATCCCCCAAATTTTTGATGCCTACACTTTAAATGGCTTCCCTTGTGGCTCAGCTGGTAAAGAATCTGCCTGCAATGCGGGAGACCTGGGTTCAATCCCTGTTTTGGGGAAGATCCCCTGGAGAAGGGAATGGCTACCCACTCCAGTATTCCGGCCTGGAGAATTCCATGGACTGTACCGTCAGTGAGGTTGCAAAGAGTCAGACACGACTGAGCGACTTTCCCACTTGGAATACTGGAGTTTGAGTGAATCCACACTGGAGTATGAGAAAGGGACATTTGGAAAGACATCATCCATTGACAAAGATGGAGGCACAATTGTTAGTTCTTCTTCATCCCGTCTCAGGTTTCAGGTTTGATGGGTGCCCATGATCAAGTGTTTGTGCATATAGGAATGGTTTGACTGAGCAGGTTATTCAGATTCAGTTTATTCTGCAGTGAGACCACCAACCTTCATTCCTAGAATCTGCTCAACCCTGACTCCACTCCTAAGAAAATTGGGACTGGGCTAACATACACTTCCCCATGTTGTTACAATGACTTTGACTTAACCTAGTGCCAAGTGCACATGCTGGGTGAATCTGAACTGGACTTCCAGCATGTTCTCATGGCCACTGGCCTGGCCCAGACCTTAGTGGCAGTGCCTTGGGACCAGAGACGCCTTTCTCTGTCCTGGCATACAGCCCCCAGGTCCACTTAGCCCGGGGTCTTTCAGGCACTGCTCTGGGAAAGTTGCCCCATTCTGTACATTCCCGCCTCCGTCAAGCGGCCACTGATCTCAGTCTCAGGCCCACAACTCACACAGTCAAAACCCACTCGACACGTATAAGTTTGAGACTTACCACAAATATAATATGAAAACTGCTAATTCCGGCATCACTCACCATCGAACATGTCTTTTGTGTGGACACTGTGTTTTCCTTTATAAATATTTGAATAACATTATCATAAATGAGACATTCCTTGTAAATTCCAGGGCAATATTGACACTATGCTTAGACAGCAGTATCTTTACAAAGTTATCTTAGAAATCATTGTATGTTAATAGAAAATGTAGCCATCAGACATTTCTAGGGCTCATCTGCATATTCTGCAATGTTCCAGTTTTGCCATTCATATCCACCTCTTAAATTCAACCATGTATGAGTTTGCACCTTACAAGAGACACAGTTCTTTAAAATATATTTATCACCTCTCTAAGTTCCCTCTGAGTTTCTCTATGTACTGATGGCCTATTTGAGTAAAGGCCAGGGATACATTTGATCATCTGGCCATCACTGCACAACCCAATCTTTTTAATGTTTGAAATTTCATGGCCCCCACAGAAATTATATTTCCCATCCCATTAGCATAAATATTGGGTCTGCTGAAAGCATGATCTGGCAGATATGGGGCTCCAGCAGCTTCAATGACCAAGGGAATCTGGGAGTCATTCCCAGCATGAGTTGGGATGCTGTTTCGGCATAATTGCACTGATGGCCATCTATTCACTGAGAAAAATAAGGACCTGTCCAGCCCTGTTCCAGGTGTGTGAAGGACACGTGTGTGTGCTAAGTCGCTTCAGTTGTGTCCAACTCCTTGTGACCCCATGGACTGTAGCCAGGCTCCTCTGTCCATGAGATGCTCTAGGCAAGAATGCTAGACTGGGTTGCCGTACCCTCCTCCAGGGAATGTTCTGGACCCAGGGATCAAACTCACATCTCTTCTGTCTCCTGCTTTGGCAGGGAGCTTCTTTACTACTAGCGCCACTGGGAAGCAGAATGGTTATTACACAATATTGAGCAGAGTTCCCTGTGCTACTCAGTAAGTCCTTGTTGATTATCCATCTTAAATACAGAGTGTGTACACATCAATCCCAAACTCCCAGTCTGTCCTTCCCTCCACACCCTTCCCTCTGGGCACCGTAAGTTCATTCTCTAAGTCTATGAGTCTGTTTCTGCTAAGGAAGCTTTCTTTTATAAGATAATGAGAGCAATGTGACACCTTAGTTCGATATAATCATGAAACAATCAACTCCTAAATACAATCATCTGCTAAATATACCCATGTCTATTAATGACATTAACTGTAAATTCAAAGAAACTGGCTGATACAGCATTTGTATCATATGGAATCAATAGTTGAAGTATTTATTAAAGAAAATTGATGAGCTCAAGTTTTACTCCCAAGTTTATTTTCTCCCAAGTTTTGTCACATGCAGGGGCCTCCCTGGTAGATCAGCTGGTGAAGAATCCGTCTGCAATGCAGGAGACCCTGGTTTAGTTCCTGGGTCTGGAAGATCCCCTGGAGCAGGGATAGGCTGCCCACTCCAGTACTCTTCGGCTTCCCTGGTGGCCCAGATGGTAAAGAATCTGCCTGCAATGTAGAGACCTAGGCTTGATCCCTGGCTTGGGAAGATCCCTTGGAGCAGAGATAGGTTACCAACTCCAGTATTCTCGGGCTTCCCCGGTGACTCAGCTGGTAAAGAATCCATCTGCAATGTGGGAGGCCTGGGTTCATGTTTTTGGCAAAATTTCAATCTGCCTTATCATGTCCTAAACAGTTGCTTAATCATTTTACACATTCAAAAGCAGTATAGACCTACTGGACTAAAGGGCAGTGGGGGGAGGGGATTTTATCTATTTTACAAATAATTCAACACGAGATTTAAAAATTGAGAATCCTGGGCCTTTATAGATGGTTCACCTTATAGATGGGATGGCCCAGGCTTCCCAGGTAGTGCTAGTCGTAAAGAACCCACCCACTTATCAACTCAGGAGACATAAGAGACATGTGTTCAATCCCTGGATCTGGAAGATCCCTTGAAGGAAGGCATGCCAGCCCATTCCAATATTCTTGCCTGGAGAATCCCATGGACAAAGGACCCTGGCAGGCTACAGTCCATGGGGTCACACAGAGTTGGGCACGACAGAAGCAGCTTAGCATGCTTGAACACTTTGGCCCACCCTCTAATTTTTCAGAAGGCAAAGCTGGAAGCCAATGAGGTTATGGGATTTGTCCACGATATGACTAGAGTTGGGGGAGGGGCAGCCCACCATAGAGGTCGGGCCTGGACACCCGCTGCTCAGAGGAGCCCAGACATGCACCTGCCACTCTGCGCTCCATCCTCAGGGCCTGGCACCCAACGGAGCCCCGACAAGTGCTTGCTACATAGGCTTGGACTCAATCCCTGTTATCAACACCACTGAAGAGTGTGAGAGAAAGATACCGCAAAGCATGAAACTTGCTCTCTAGGAGCAAGCATTCCTATGGGTGTCTCCAAAAGTTGATGAACAGAGTTGATGGCAAATTGGAGTTTGTTCCAGAAAAGACGAGGGAGGAGGGAGCAGTGCCTTGTCAGCTCAAGCTCTGCAGATGTTGGATGGTTTGGGACCTCAGTGATTCACAGAGAAAACACAGTGCGGCCTCGTGACCGTCACGAACGGGGTTATCTGAGGCCACCAGCTGATTGATGCACACGTAGTGAACACTCACAGCAAGAGCTGATACATAAGTATGGAGATCTATGCCAAAAATAAAAACTCAGACCTCTTCCTCCATCTGTCTGTGCCTCAGAGGAGCCCCCCAGCGCTGCACTGCAGCCGAGTGGACACCCCCGCCCCCAGGAGTGGTCACTGTGCAGAAGCAGGAACGTGCCTTGCCAAGCTTAGCCCAGCATGATCCACACCAATTGTATGAAACAGACGCCCACAGGGAGCATGAGTGTGGGACCGGGGAGGGGGCTTGATGCCATCCGCAGCCGAGTCTCTCTGGGCATGACAGTCAGCGTCTTCAGCTGCTGCCTTGGCCAGAATCGCAGCTTCCCAGAGGACCCACAGGCACCCAGGGCACAAAACCCACATTTGTGCAGGTCAGCTCTGCATGAACCCAGGTGTGGGGACAAGCTCGGATGTGGATTCTGGCTCCATTCCTCCTAGCTGCAGGACCTTGAGTAAGAGAGCGAACAATTCCATTTTCTGATGGGGCTAACGAGGTACCTACCTTTTGGGATTATGGTGAGTGGTAGAGGAGTAAAGGCATGTTCCACTGGGCACACAAGACGGACAACAGAAATGGAGGTCACTATTGTCATTACACAGACTCATGTCTCCTTGGAAATAAAGTGCAGCATTGAAGATGGCAGAGGAGAGGAAACTCCCCAGCTGCCACATCCTGCATCCTGTGTCTCCATCGGCAACCTCTGCTTACTTGCTGTTGTTGTTCAGTTGCTCAGTCGTGTCCAACTCTTTGTGGCCCCATGGACTGCAGCACGCCAGGCCTCCCTGTCCATCACCAACTCCCAGGGTTTGCTCAAACTCATGTCCATTGAGTCGGTGATGCCATCCAACCATCTCATGCTCTGTAGCCCCCTTCTCCTCCTGCCCTCCATCTTTCCCAGCATTAGAATCTTTTCTAATAAATCAGTTCTTCGCATCAGGTGACCAAAGGATTGGAGCTTCAGCTTCAGCATCAGCCCTTCCAGTGAATATTCAGGGTTGATTTCCTTCAGGGTTGACTGGTTTGATCTTCTTGCAGTCCAAGGGACTCTCAAGAGTCTTCTCCAGCACCACACTTTGAAAGTGTCAATTCTTCGGTGCTCAGCCTTTTTTATTGTCCAGCTCTCACATCCGTACATGACTACTGGAAAAGCTATGACTTTGACTATACAAACCTTCGTTGGCAAAGTGATGCCTCTGCTTTTTAATCCTCTGTCTAGGTTTGTCATAGCTTTTCTTCCAAGGAGCAAGTGGCTTTTAATTTCATTCTCACTTACTGGTTTCCTTATTTATCAACCACCCTGCCTTCCTAGAAGGCTGTGTCTTCTCCACCATTACATCCTTGACAGATAGAGGAAGCCAAGTTAAATACTTGTTGGATTAATGATTTTTCTCTGTCCTCCTTTGACCCTTCTTCCAGTTGTCTCCATTTTCTCAAGAGAAGTTTTAGAAAGAGAAAAAAGAGTTGAAAAAATTCCAGAGAAAAGTCCAAAGTTGGCTCACTGGCTCCTAGAGATAAAGCATGTAGGTATCTCCATATTTATTCTAAATCACATCGGTGAATATAAGCTCAACAGTAAAAGCATAGAGAACAGCTAAAAGGAAGACCCCAACCTACTGCTTTCCTAAAGGGATCAACCACACTTCAGAATGAATTTCCCAAGTCCAGTGGCCTGGATGTCAACTGTCAGTGTTGTGACGCCAAACCCACCCACAAGCCTGAGTGTGTCTGTTTCCTGCAGGCACCTTCTGCTTAACTGGAAGGGTTTAATCTACAGACAATACTGTAAATTACACAGCTCTCTCCATTGTACAGGCCAAGAAACAGACTCCAATCCATTGTGACTTGCCCCACCAGCTATCAGGTAAGTGAAAGAGGAAAGACTCTCATCAGGTTCTTCCAAACGCAAGTCCAGGGCTCCCCTCATCACCCCAGCCCTGGGGATCCCAAGCCCCACGGTCCCAGCTAGTATCTACAGTCTATTCTCACAGCTTTCAATGCCTGCCCCCTCCTATTGCTTCATGCTCTTCAGGCCTTGCTGACCACCTCTTTCCAGTCATCCTGCTCTTCACCTGCTGGTCACCAAGCCTGCAGTTCAAGCTCAAAGCAGAGTGAAGGTGTTAACAGGCATCTTTGAAGTCAAATATCAGATCTGAAAAAGAAGGAAGAAGGGAAGAATTTTAAAATTATATGACAACAGTGGCAAGTGTAGTTAATTTACCTTCTCTCCTTCCTCCCCTTCTTTCACTAGAACTCACTTCCCTTATCCCTGCTGCTACTACTGCTGCTAAGTCACCTCAGTCGTGTCCGACTCTGTGTGATCCCATAGACAGCAGCCCACCAGGCTCCCCTGTCCCTGGGATTCTCCAGGCAAGAACACTGGAGTGGGTTGCCATTTTCTTCTCCAATGTGTGAAAGTGAAAAGTGAAAGTGAAGTCGTTCAGTCCTGTCCGACACTTAGCGACCCCATGGACCGCAGCCTACCAGGCTCCTCCATCCAAGGGATTTTCCAGGCAAGAGTACTGGAGTGGGGTGCCATTGCCTTCTCCTCCCTTATCCCTAGACCTCATTAATTACTTCTTATTAGAGAGCATCCTGTCAGTGAAACAACTCAGAGGCAGGATGGAAAATGCTGAACTGTGCCACAATGCTCTCCTTTTGGTGCCTTGGCTCAAGGGACCCTGCACTTGTATGGGCAGCCCCTTTCCTAAATTATTTCATCACAGAAGGAACCCCAAATAGGAATACATCTTGTATTTGGAAGGAAGGAAGAGAAGGAAGGAGAGAGGAAGGGATGTAGGGAGGGAGGAAATAAAAAGGAAACTCTACTCGTGGCCTGGGTAGGCTTTTTCTTTAACTCTCAGAAAATTTCCAACACATGGTTATGAAATTGAAAACAAAAAGGTGACCAACCATGAAGCATGGCCAGCACCCAAGAAGGGAAACCCACCTTTCTCAAGCTTTTCTGCCTGGTGGTCATAGCGCCTGGTACGTGATAAATGCAGCCAGTGTCTGGTGAACGAATGCACACCTTACATGGTGCTATTGTCTTACACAAATTCTTTTAAGAATGGGAGAAAAATCTCAGTAGTCCCTTAAAAGTTTCTTGTAGCTATTTCATCTTCATCTGCCCTATCTACAGAAGCCAGCAAGCACAGTTGGAACAAATAGGTTAATAAAACCAAGCCAGATGGCCAGCCATTAATCTGGCTGCTTCTCCACAGCTGTTGCAAATTTATCTTTTAAAGTCTTACACTAATCAGGGTGTAAATTCCCCTGAAGCCTTTGGTGTCTTGGCAAATAAGCCAGGCCCATGAATTTCTAAGACTATTGCACGCACATTAGTCCCTATAGACTTCCCATATTCCTATTAGTGATGGTGAAAAATCAGCCATCTTGAAAACGCCATTCTAAAACTGGGAATTTAGGATTCTATCTTGATGCCACATTTTGGGGGTGATTTTTTTGTTGTTGTTGTTGTTGTTGTTCAGTCACTAAGTCTTGCCTGACTTTTTGTGATCCCACGGACTGTAGCACACCAGGCTTCCCTGTCCGTCGGTATCTCCCAGAGTTTGCTCAAATTCATGTCCATTGAATCCGTGATGTTATCTAACCACCTCATCCTCTGTTGCCCCCTCCTCCTCGTGCCCTCAATCTTTCCGAGCATTGGTCTTTTCCAATGAGTTGGCTTTTCCCATCAGGTGGCCAAAGTATTGGAGCTTCAGCATCCATCTTTCCAATGAATATTCAGGGTTGATTTTCTTTAGGATTGATTAGCTTGATCTCCTTTCTGTCCAAGGGACTCTCAAGAGTCTTCTCCAGCACCACAATTTGAAAACATCAACTCATTCTTCAGCACTCAGCCTTCTTTATTTTTATTTATCTCTCTTGCAATGTGTGACCATTAGCATAGTGCCTCAGCTACACCTGAATTCTCTGTGAAGAAGGGAAAGTGAACGTTTGGTTCATCTGGTGTGGAAAGCTTGTAGGTCACATGTTCCCTCATTCTATTACCATCATCACCAAATCTGGAGGAACAGAGGAGAACACCCCACTGAGAAGATTCCGAGGACACAACTGAGCACAGAAGCGGGACAAACATCTCTGTCGCCAGAAAAGAAAGGACACACAAAGGAGAAAGTGAGGCTGATCTTCCCCCAATGCTTCCCCGACTCTGGGGACAGGTCAAGGTGCCTGGGAAGGTGAATTCTGAGCCTGGTAGGTAACTGGGGTCAAAGCTAAGCTCTCAGTTTGAGTTGACTTGAGTCAGATTTCCTTGTCCTGAAGAGAGGACACATGCACCACAAGATTGTGCTCGGGAGGATGTGAGCTGCTTGTTTAGACAGGCAAGAGGAAGCTGACCCACCCTGGCAAGGTGGACTTAAGTCTTAGCACCACAAGGCTGTTCATGACTACATCCTAAATACCCAACGCAGAAGGACAGCACCTGTTCTGCACCGTGAGCTTCAGGGAGGCCGAGGATACCCAAAATGACAACCAGGGCAGGTGAAGAAAGGGGAGGGAGGTGGGAAGAGAAAAGTGAATACAAATCAAGAGTGAGAAACACGACTGCCAAGACTGACACCCAACAAAGTCCACTACCATGGAATGAAATGACCTCAGATGAAATAAAGAGAATTTAACAGTATGAAGTTCAGTTCAGTTTCTCAGTCACGTCCGACTCTTTGTGACTCCAGGGACTGCAGCACGCCAGGCCTCCCTGTCCATCACCAACTCCCAGAATTTCCTCAAACTCATGTCCATCGAGTTGGTGAGGCCATCCAACCATCTCATCTTCTGTCGTCCCCTTCTCTTCCCTCCTTCAGTCTTGTCCAGCATCAGGATCTTTACAAATGAGTCACTTCTTCGCATCAGGTGGCCAAAGTATTGGGGCTTCAGCTTCAGCATCAGTCCTTCCAATGAATATTGAGGGTTGATTTCCTTTAGGATTGACTGGTTTGATCTCCTTGCTGTCCAAGAAACTCTCAAGAGTCTTCTCCAACACCACAGTTCAAAAGCATCAATTCCTTAGTGCTCAGCTTTCTTTATAGTCCATCTCTCACATCCATACATGACTACTGGAAAAACCTTAGCTTTGACTATATGGACTTTGTTGGCAAAGTAATGTCTCTGCTTTTTAATATGGTATCTAGGTTGGTCATAGCTTTTCTTCCAAGGAGCAAGCATCTTTTAATTTCATGACTGCAGTCACCATCCACAGTGATTTTGGAGCCCAAGAAAATAAACTCTGTCATGGCTTCCATTGTTTCCCCATCTATTTGCCAAGAAGTGATAGGACCAGATGCCATGATCTTCGCTTTTTGGACGCTGAGCTTTAAGACAGCTTTTTCACTCTCCTATTTCATTTTCATCAAGATGCTCTTCAGTTCCTCTTCACTTTCTGCCATAAGGGTGGTGTCGTCTACCTGTCTGAGGTTATTGATATTTCTCCCAGTAATCTTGATTCCAGCTTGTGCTTCATCCAGCCTGGCATTTTGCATGATGTACTCTGCATGTAAGATAAGTAAGAGGGTGACAATATATAGCATTGACATACTCCTTTCCCAATTTGGAACCAGTCCATTATTCCATTTCCAGTTCTAACTGTTGCTTCCTGAGCTGCATACAGATTTCTTAGGAGGCAGGTCAGTTGATCTGGTATTCCCATCTCTTTAAGAATTTTCCACAGTTTGTTATGATCCACACAGTCAAAGGCTTTAACATAGTCAGTGAAGCAGAAGTAGATGTTTTTCTGGAATTCTCTCGCTTTTTCCATTATCCAACAGTTTTTAACAATATGAAAGGTGGTGTTAAAATAAATATTTTTTTTTACTACTCAGACATTAAAGTGAGAAACAGCATTCATGAAAAAGATAGACATTCTGAAACAAAAGCAGAATAATAACAATGAAAAAGAGCATCTGGAAATTAAAGCCAAATAATTTATGAATTAGAAAATGCCCAATAGAAGGAATAAACACTCAAACAACAAATTTTTTAAAACTAAAGAATTTGAAAATATTTTTGAAATTTATACATTATGTAGAAGGCCACCCATTCCAGTAGTCTTGGACTTCCTTTGTGGCTCAGCTGGTAAAGAATCCGCCTGCAATGCAGGAGACCTGGGTTCAATCCCTGGGTTTGGAAGATCCCCTGGAGAAGGGAAAAGCTACCCATTCCAGTGTTCTGGCCTGGAGAATTCCATGGACTATATGGTCCCTTGGGACCATATAGTCTGACTCCAAAGAGTCAGACACGACTGAGCAACTTTCACTTCACTCCACTTCAGAAGACAGCGATGAAGTTAAAATACAAAAAAAAAAGTGGAGAATCTCTACACACATCCTTGTAAACATGTAAAACACTATTGATATTAAGAAAATTTTAAAAGCTACCAGACTGAAATTACTGATTACCTACAAGGAAACCAACAATTAGTCTGAAAGCTAGTATTCCTTCAGTGACAATGGATTACAATGCCGGCAGAAAATATCTTCCCCTAAACTTGGGGGAAAGTAATATCAGGAAAGAAGCTGTCATTATATAGTGAAAGGAAAGACATTCTTTTCTGTATACTACCCTTGACCATTTCTACATAATAGTCTAAAACTATTAAGCAGAAAAAAACCTAGGGTGAATTAATGGTATTCAAGGAACAATGATGAGCATAGAAATTGATGAAATACATTGCATTTAACTATCAAGCATTATATATTTCATAAATACACTATAAGATAATGTACTTAACTATCAAGCAGTTAAAAATCAGAATGATAAAGAATTGATAATAATAACACGGAAATGGAAGGGAAAAATACTTAAGAAAGTGGGAGGAGGGAAGTTTAAAGCATACCAAAGTCCTTTTCTCTTTGAGGAGCATAAAAGAAATAATAAATTTAACTTTATTGGAAAGCTTTACATTGACACATATATATCAAAAAGTTAAACTGAAGGAATAGAAATGCAATCTATAGTTCCCAAACTAGAAGAAAAACAGGAACCAAAGAAAACTAGGTCAATACAGCAAAATACAGAAACAGAGGGAGGATATAAAAAGCAAGATAAACAGAAGAAATAAGAGAATAATGTTTGTACTAGGATGCTCTGGGTATGTGTGTGTGTGTGTATGTGTGTGTGTTCACGCACGCTCAGTCATGTCCAAGTCTTTGCGACCCCCATGGACTGTAGCCCCCCAAGTTCTTCTGTCCATGAGATTCTCCAGGCATGAATACGGGCATGGGCTGCCAGCTCCTCTTCCAGGGGATCTTCCCGACCTAGGGATCAAACCCATTTCTCTTCCATCTCCTGCACGGCAGGTGGATTCCTTACCACTAGCACCAAATTAGGGCTTGGTCTCAAAAGTGTGGATCCTCCCAAAGCATCTCCTGTGGCAAAGACTCGGGCAAGGCGGTCCCGCACGTACATGTGAGAATGGAAAGTAAGGAGCCCAGTAATGTTGCCCTTTAGTGCTCGTGCTTCGGACATTTGGGGCTCTGGACACGCGGGACCCTCTGAAACCTCTCTAATTGTCACCCGTCGAGCCCCGACCCCATCGGCCCCTTTTGCCTCCCTGCGGCTCTGATTCTCATTTCAACCCTGAGCCTGTGTACAGCAGGGCATTTCCCAGGGAAAGCTGAAGAAATCCTCATGAGAAAAGAGGGGACCACAGCACCCTGACATTACTTTGCCAAGAAAGGTCCGTCTACTCAAGGCTATGGTTTTTCCAGTGATCATGTATGGATGTGAGACTTGTACTATAAAGGAAGCTGAGCACGGAAGAATTGATGCTTTTGAACTGTGGTGTTGGAGAAGACTCTTGAGAGTCTCTTGGACTGCAAGGAGATCCAACCAGTCCATCCTAAAGGAGATCAGTCCTGGGTGTTCATTGGGAGGACTGATGTTGAAGCTGAAACTCCAACACTTTGGCCACCTGATGGGAAGAGCTGACTCATTTGAAAAGACCCTGATGCTGGGAAAGATTGAGGGCAGGAGGAGAAGGAGATGACAGAGGATGAGATGGTAGGATGGCATCACCGACTCAATGGACATGGTTTTGGGTGGACTTCGGGAGTTAGTGATGGACAGGGAGGCCTGGCATGCTGTGGTTCACAGGGTCGCAAAGAGTCGGACACGACTGAGTGACTGAACTGACTGACTAAACCGCCCTGTGTTCCTTCGGCAGCCTGCAGGGCCACCCCAGAGGAACTCAGCTGGGGACCTGGAGAGAGGCAGCCGCAGCATCTGTTGTGACACGTGATGGGACTGAAATCGCCCCCCGGGAAGACCGATTTTCAGACTGAAAAAGGAGAAGCCATATGCTTCTTACAAGGCAACCCCAACAAAATGAAGCAGAAAGTTTCAAACTATGAGGCACGGAAAAAAATTACATACTGAAGAGGAATCCTCACATTCTTGCATAAGAATGTGCACAAAGATGCTTGCTGGAGCAATGATTGTAATGGCAACAAATCAAATACCATTATGTTCAAGAAAGGAGAATAAAAAAAGAGAGAGAGAGAAGAGGACAGTCATAAAGAAGTATGCACAGCATCCATGCCCAAAGTATAAAACTCAAATGGGAAAACCTAGGGGAAACATTGTGACACTCTGCTGCTGCTGCTAAGTCGCTTCAGTCATGTCCGACTCTGTGCAACCCCATAGATGGCAGCCCACCAGGCTCCCCCGTCCCTGGGATTCTCCAGGCAAGAACACTGGAGTGGGTTGCCATTTCCTTCTCCAATGCATGAGAGTTAAAAGTGAAAGTGAAGTTGCTCAGTCGTGTCCGACTCTTAGCGACCCCATGGACTGCAGCCTACTCTAGTCCAAAAAGGGACTTAGAAATAGTGAAACTGTGTGTGTCTGTATATATGTGTGTGTGTGCGTATGTGTGTGTACACACGCGCACATGCATGCTCAGTTGTGTCTGACTCTCTTCGACCTCATGGACTGTATCCCACCAGACTCCTCTGTCCATGGGATTCTCCAGTCAAGAATACCGGAGTGGGTTTCCATTTCCTCCTCCAGGGGATCTTCCTGACCCAGGGATCGAACTCACATGTCTTGCATCTCCTGCATTGGCAGGCAGATTCTTAACCACTGTATCACCTATACTCAACTGTACACACATACAGATAAACCTGTAGTTCAGTATGCTTCACTACTTTCAACTTACTCTCTAATATAGTTCAACATGTTTGAACTCAGCATTGCTACAGATTTATGACTGGTTATATTAATTATAAACTTTCCCTTTAAATGATTAGCCATCTAAAGTTTCTCAAGAAGAAGCAGAATTTTAAACAAAGATATTGTCTCTTTTTTAATGTCATACGCACAAAGATGTTCACTGGTTTTACTAACAATTGAAAACTTAAATGTTATGCGTGAGTAAATAGTCACATGCTTTCAAAACATTAAGCATTAAAATGAAAGTTGTAAGGGGAACGTTTATGAACTGAGATATGTACAACATGAGTCCAATTAAGTTTAGAAAGAGATAGAGTGAAGGAGAGAAGTAAACAGAAAAATAAAGCAGAAAACTCAACTTCAAGTGAAGAAAAAAGAATTCAAGAAACAATGGTAATAAAAGAAATAGAAAAAATAACCTGGTTAATCTAAAAGTCTACCATATGCCATAACAGCAAAAAAAAAAAAATTGAAATACTTAGATTTAAATGAAAGATGTACAAGATTTCTATGCTAAAAATCACAACATGCCAAGAAAAAAATCATAGAAAACATGAATAAATGGGAATATACACCAAACTCATTGATTGGAAGGTTTTATATTGTCATTTTCCCCCAAAATGGTCGAGTGATGCAATGTGATTCCAATCAAAATCACAGCAGAAATTCTTGTTGATGAACTGATTGCCAAATTTCTACAGAAAGGCAAAGGAACTAGGTTAGTCAAAAAACATTTTGAAGAAGAAAAAATCAAGTTTAAAGACTCTCTATGGCCTGATTTCAAGGTTCATCATGAAGCTACGATAATCAAGATAATGTTGTAGTGATTAGAGGAGACACAGATCAATGGAACAGAACATGGAGCCCAGAGGTAGACTCACAAATACATGATCAAACGATTTCCAACAAAGTTGCAAAGATACATTACTGAGGGAAAGAACAGCCTTAACAAACAGTGCTGGAACAACTGGATGTTAATGTGCAAATAAATAAATAAAGCTGATCTAAGCCTTGCACCATTTACAAACACTGATTCACAATTTAAACCCCAAACTGTCTATTATGAAATATAGGAGAAGCTATTTATGAGCTCAATTTAGGCAAAAATTTCTTCAGCACTATAAGCATGAACAATAAAATTTAAAAATCCATAAATTGAACTTCATCAGAAGTAAAAAGTCCTTTTCCTTGAAGGACTATATTAATTAAAATTAAAAAGTCAGCTGCTGACTGGAAGAAAATACTTGCAAAGAATGTACTTGACAATAAACAACTTGCATACATAAGATATAAATAACTCAAAAACAATAAACAAACAAATTTTAATTTAATAAACATTGAACATATAGCAAAAAGATTTGTACACACACTGTACCAATAAGACACATGAATGTAAAGACATGAAAAAATGTTCAACATAATTAGTCAATGGAAAAATGCAAATTAGAACAACAGTTAGATATCATTACACACTATTTGATCTTCCCAGGTGACACTAGGGGTAAAGAACCACCTAAAAATGCAGGAGACTCAAGAGATGTGGGTTTGATTCCTCGGTCAAGAAGATCCCCTGGAGGAGGGCATGGCAACCCAATTCTGTAGTCTTGCCTGGAGAATCCCATGGACAGAGGAGCCTCTCAGGCTGCAGTCTACAGAGTCACAAAGAGTTGGACACAACGGAAACAATTAGCACACACTACTTAGAAAAACTAAACTTTAAACAAAAAATCTTTTAATTAATAATACCAAGTGCTGGAGATTTGGAGCAACTGGAACTCTCATACCTGGCTGGTGGCAATGCAGAAAGTTACAACCACTTTGGAAAAGCATTTGGCAACTTCTTATAAAGTTGCACTTACCATATGACCCAATAATCCCATATCTAGGTATTTCCCCAAAGAAAATGAAAACTAAAGTTCACAGCAAAGCTGCATATGAATGCTTACAATGACTTAGTTCATAATCACCAAAACTGGAGATGAGCCAGATGGCCTTTAGCTGGTAAACAGAGAACCAAATTGGGGTGTTGGTTCCATGACTGTGTTTGTAAAAACTAATAGAACTAAACATGAACGAGCGTGGTTTTACTGCATGAAAATCATGCTTCAATAAATGTTATAATTTTAAAAGGTACTTGTGAGTTTTAATTCTCACATCTGACTGTCAATGAGCAAAGAAGCTTCTTGAAAAATGCAGTTACTTCATCTGGCTAGGGACAGAACTCAATAGTTTAAGGTAGGAAGTTTCAAGTGAAAGGGCTGGTTTCCAAGGAAAGGCTGTGACTCTAAAGAGATAGTTCGTGAAGGGTGGAGAAAAGCACTTCTTCTACAGCACAGTCAGAGCGTTAAGTGTTAGTCACTCAGTCCTGCACAACTCTCTGGGACCCCATGGACTCCTCTGTCTGTGGAATTCTCCAGGCAAGAATACTGGAGTGGGTAGCCATTCCCTTCTCCAGGGAATCTTCCTGATCCAGGGGTCGAACCTGGGTCTCCTGCATTGCAGGCAGATTCTTTATCATCTGAGCCACCAGAGGAAGGTACTAAAGATGATGAGATATTTGGGACCATTTGTTTTGAAACCACTGTTAGAGAATCTGGAGTGACATGTAGGAAAAAAAGGTTTCTCAGTGAATTGAGGGACGGAAGTTAATTTAATTGATCCCAAAGCATTTGTCCTGGTTCCTTTTAATAAGAAGCTTAAATCAGTGCAATTCAATGAGTATCGTCAGACTCTAGGCTGGCCCCTAGGAGCCAGCTCCACAGTGAACATTGTTCCTTATAACACAGTGGCCCTCTCTGTTTCCCAGTTAAGTAAAAACACTTTAGAGATTAGCACCCTTTGGAGAGCCTCCCCGTCTGCTATCTGCTCCCAGGAAGCCCACAGAGAAGCTACAGCCCTTAGGAGATGAACAAGCTGGAAATCTACAGAGCACTTTGGACAACTATGTCATGTACCCACTAGCAGGGGTTCAAATTCTTCCCTTGAACTTCTTTAAACTGATTTGAACTATGTTATTTTTCGGTAGCTAAGTTGAGTCTGACTCTTTTCAACCCCATGGACTGCAGCATGCCAGGCTTCCCTGTCCTTTACTATCTCCCTGCTCAAACTCATGTCTGTTGAATCAGTGATGCCATCCAACCATCTCATACTCTTTCACTCCCTTCTCCTCCTGCTCTTAATCTTTCCCAGCATCAGAATCCTTTCCAGTGAGTCAGCTCTTCAAATTAGGTAGCGAAACTATTCGAGCATCAGTTTCAGCATCAGTCTTTCCAATGAGTATTCAAGGTTGATTCCCTTTAGGGTTGACTGGTTTGTGTTCTTGCTGTCCAAGGAACCTAGAGTCTTCTCCAGCACCCATTAGCTTTCTTTATAGTCCAGCTCTAACATCCGTACATGACTACTGGAACGACCATAGCTACATACATTTCTTAAAGCCTACAAGAGTGTATATGGGAAATATTACCTACCAGGATCCTCAGTCCATGGGATTTTCCAGGCAAGAATACTGGAGTGGGTTGCCATTTCCTTCTCCAGGGGATCTTCCCCAACCAGGGATCGAACCCGGGTCTCCCACATTGTAGGCAGACGCTTTACCATCTGAGCTACCAGGGAAGCCCCATATTACCTACAAGGGAGATATAAAGATACCTCAAAATGATGTTGGATTTTTAAGAACCTCGGCAAACGTGAAAGGAAGCTCAGTATAGGCTATTTGTTAAAACAATCTTCCTCACCTTGGTAATCAGACTAAGTACCAGACGTTCATTCAGAACCTCTTTAAAAATAGCACAGATACACTGAAGGCTCAAAAATTAGACCATGGAAATAGAATCATCTGTAGCAGTTAGTAAAACCATCAGGGGTAAAATGTAAAGAAAAACATGTAACATTTAAAATTGAACTTTTTAATAAGGCTAAGATCTCTAAGTCTATAATGAAACTGTCAGTTCTATACACAATTAATGGCTTTTGCCACCCGAAGTCATGAGAAAGTTAAAGCATTTCTTTGTAAAACCAAGTTTGGAAAAGAACCTCTTACTAAAATATTCACAAAACAATATAGCTACATAAAAGTAGAGAACATTAAAGAATACTGAAATCGACATTACAAATGAAAACGGGTCTAACCTACGCGGGTACTGAATTTTAGCAAAGTGAGAAAATTAAATAGGAGAACAGAAACCTTAACAGTAAGTATTCATTATTAACTGGAAACTTGTAAAAGTATGATCATCTCCTTCGCCCCTTTCTTTTTTGTCCTTATTTCCATTTAGATGAACATGAAGCAACCATGGAAGACAATCTAACTGGGTCGCATCTGGAAACTATTCATAAAATATCAAATATCTGTGGATGAGAACAGTGCACATGTCGGAGCAAAGCTGAAAGTCATGCAGGGTTGACCAGAATGGAAAACACAGACCAAGGGAACACTCACATTAAAGTCGAGTTCAACAGCTCTTGGTGATTTTTCCATAGAGAAACTCACTCTCTTGGTTAGTCACTGTATGAACCCTGGAATAAGTGGCATGTTTCATAATTGCCAAAAATGAAAACAACAAATATCTCAACAATGATAAATGGATAAACACATTGTGGTATACCTTTGTACAATGAAACGCAACTCAGCAATAAAAATAAACATGCATGTCAATGGGAACATAGTACTTTTCATATAACCTATTTCATTATTCTCCCATCCCCGCCAGAACATGGAATAATCTCTCCTGGTGAATAATAATAAAAGTAATCATGAAAAAGGACCATGGCTCATATTAATTAAGTGCTTACTGTAAGCTGAACCTTGTTCTAAATACTTAACAAGTACTCAATCGTTTAAACCTCACAACATCTCTATGAAGTGGGCCCTTTGATTAGCCCAATTTTCAGATGAGAAAATCCAATTACAGCAAAATCATTGGTGACTTACCCGGGGTCACACAACCAATAAGTGGCAGAGCCAGGGTTCAATCCCATCTGTATGAGCATCGCCTTAACTCTCGAGTCTAAAACTACCTTCTCTCACAAAAACCTTGGCTGTTCCCGAACTCCCCAAGAAGTTTTCCTTGGCTCCACCAGAATTCATTCTGGAGAAATGCTGCTCTGAGATGCTAAGTCATGTTTAATACACAGATGTCACAGCCTCCAGATTTTCGAACAGAGAAACGTATGCTAATCTGATGTGAGTTGCTTCTGAGTCTGAAATTTTTAAAGTTTATTTTATTACATATCATTTTTATAAATTGTTTACTTCAAGAATGCTAGCTTCCCTTAAAGCATAGCTTACATATCTCCATATGAATATTCCACTGTGCTGAAAATCACCTAATAAATTTGCACTTTGATTGGGATGGAGATGGGAACTGGCTTATAAATTTGCTTCATTCTCATTTTCAAAGAGAATTTTCAATGAAACAGAAAAAGAAATGGCACATGTCCCAAAGCAGCAAATGCACACCATCCCACAGGGCTTGCAGTGGGGCCCAGACTGAGGTGCTGTGCCCGCGGGCCCACGACCCGGTTCCCTGAGGCAAAGAGAGGGATGGACGGGCCACCTCCAGACAGACTCAGCAAAGAGCCTTCCTTCCACTTCTACAGCTGTGTGAGTCAGTTCCCGGAAGGTAGGGTAAGAGAGCTTGCTTAAGCAAGAAAATAACACCACCATTTGAGGATTCTTTTGAAGGTATTGAGTCTTTAGTTCTTACTGAAACATGCTGTTTTACATTAAATGATAACAGTACAGAAACAATGGGTAACTGAAGAATTCTGAAAAAGTTTGCTAGAAAATGGAAAAATTAGGGCACCTTTAAGATCACCTTCCTAGATGCATAGGCAAACAGTTAGAAGAGGCGTTTTCAAAGCCCGACCCCTGATCTGGCAGATGAAACAAGTTAGATTCAGGAAGGTCCACTTCCTTGCAAAATATCAAACAATTTGAATTCTTGAGCAATTCCCATTTGGATATAACTGACATACCCAAACAATACTATTTAGAGGTAAATATACAAATAAATGGGCTTCCCAAATGGCTCAGTGTTAAAGAATCTGCCTGCTATTCAGGAAATGCTGGTTCCATCCCTGTATGTTCCCTGGAGAAGGAAATGGCAGTTTACTCTAGTATTCTTGCCTGGGAAATCCCACAGACAGAGGAACCTGGAGGGTTACAGTCTAGGGGGTTGCAAAGAGCTGGATTCAATGATCAAAAAACAACAACATGCAAATATACAGATGATATACAGGGGGGATATAACACATAAATAAGAATTTGTTCAACTGCAGAAAAGAACTGAAGTCTGGAATCTTGGATCAGCTCAAAGTATAAAGGCTGCTAGTTATCCCAACATGCTAGGATACAGGGAGCTTATGTGGAAAAAATAAAGGGAGCTTCAGATTAAAGTCAGCTGTGTGTGTTTGGATAAATCCCTTCACCCCTAAGGATCAACGCCCTCTATCAAAAGAGCAAAAAAGTAATTCCAGTTCACCCACCTCGCAGTTACAGCAAAGATCAAATGACATCATCTATAGACTTCTTTAAAATGAGAAGTACTGTACAAATGTTAGCTCTTAGTATTGGGATTTTATCAATCAATATATAGGGAGAATGAATCAGAAAGATGGCCTTTCTTGTCAGGGTTAAACCTAAGTGTGGCAATAAGGTCTAACATATTTCCATACGACTATTCCATTGTGCTGAAAATCACCTAATAAACACTCTGACTGGGGTAGAGGTGGGGATTGGCCATGGGGCTTACCAGGTGGTGCAGTGGTAAAGAATCCACCTGCAATGCAGGAGACATGGGTTCAGTCTCTGGGTGGAGAATATCCACTGGAGAAGGGAGTGGCAACTCACTCCGATATTCTTGCATGGAGAATTTTAAGGACAGAAGGAGCCTGGCGGGCTACAGTCCATGGGGTCAAAAAGAATCAGACATGACTGAGCGACTGAGCTGGAGAGAATTTAGCATCATCATTTATGTTCTGGAGAAGGGGCAATGGCAACCCACTCCAGTACTCTTGCTTGGAGAATCCCATGGACAGAGGAGCCTGGTGGGCTGCAGTCCTTGGGGTCGCTGAGAGTCGGACACGACTGAGCGACTTCACTTTCACTTTTCACTTTCATGCATTGGAGAAGGAAATGGCAATCCACTCCAGTGCTCTTGCCGGGAGAATCCCAGGGATGGGGGAGCCTGGTGGGCTGCCGTCTATGGGGTCGCACAGAGTCGGACACGGCTGAAGTGACACAGCAGCAGCATTTATGTTCTCGACCTACCACGTTTGATTACCTTCCGCTCATACCTTCATTTCTACATGTAAAAGGATCTCCCGCTGGTTTAAAAATCATGGGTTCTGTTTTTATTATATATTACTTATTATTATTATACCCTTAAGTAGTTAAAAGCATACTCTTTGTTTATCCCCTACACAAGGCTAAAGTTGAGCAAAGTATCTGCCTCTTCTGTCACAAGAAAAGAGCCCAAAGACACACTCATCTCCCTCCAGATGGCCTGACCCAGCTACTCCTGAGGAACAGGTTGGTATTATCCAAAGTCTGGCCGTAGATCGTTAAGGTTGCAAATATCCTCTCTTATCTCTCTGAGGAAAGTTATCGTGCTCACTTTCAATTTCTGTTCTTTGTGCTGAAATAGCTTTATTTGACCTCCTAGCAGCTGTTCCACTGTTTGTTTGAAATCTGTCCCATAACGTTTTTCAATGAGCTCATCTTTATTCCTTGGAATGGCCCAGTGCCTTAGCTAGTGTTTTTGACTTGGGAAAAGGGCCAGGCGCCTTAGTCCTTAGGCCAGCTTGAGGGACAGGAGAACACTCCTCAGGGCAGAGAACCACTCATAATCTGACCTGATTAAGGCATGCCTGCCCCACAGTACTCCTCCCAGACCCATTGTCTTCAGCTCAGACTTTTTTTTTTGGTTCAGAAAGAGCTACTTTCCGATGGATTTCTCAGTATGTCTTGTAGGTTTGCACTTCACTGATTATTAGTGATGTTGAGCCTATTTTCATATGTGTCTCAGCCATTTACATGTATTCTTGGAGGAATATCTATTAGGATGTTTCGCCCATTTTTAATTGGGTTTTTTGGTTTTATTTTGCTATTAAGTTGTAACAGTTTCTTGTACACTTTGGATATTAATTCCTTATCAGGAATGTGGTTGGCAAATCCTTCCTCCTATTCAGTAGGTTGTCTTTCTCTCTGTTAACAGTTTCCTTTGCTGTGCGGAAGCTTTTTCGTCTGGTGTGGTCCTACTTGTTTATTTTTGCTTCTGTTGCCTTTTGGTGCCATATTCATGAAAACATTGCCCACACCAAATGAAGCTTTTCCTCTGTGCTTTCTTCTAGGATTTTCACAGTTGTAGGTCTTGCATTTAAGTCTTTCATCCATTTTGAGTTAATGTTTGTGCATGATGTAAGGTAGAGGTTTAATTTCATTCTTCGGCAACTGGAGATCCAGTTCTCCTGGATATCCTAAAGGAGATCAACCCTGACTATTCCTTGGCACTTCAACATCAGTGACACAAAGATCTGACTCGTTGGAAAAGACCCTGATGCTGGGAAAGACTGAAGGCGGGAGGAGAAGGGGATGACAGAGGATGAGATGGTTGGATGGCATCACCGACTCAGTGGACATGAACTGGGGACACTCTGGGAGATCTTAAGAGATATGGAGGCCTGGCATGCTGCAGTCTTTGGGGGTCACAAAGAGTTGGACACGACTTGGTGACTGAACAACAGCAAATCCATTTTTCCTGACACTACTTGTTCAAGAGACTGTGTTTCATTTTCTCAGCTGGAATTTCTGTTTTTTAAACCTCTTTCTCTTCTTGTAACTCCTAACATGCATGTCTGAGATGAAGCCCACCATCCATGTTTAGCTAGTAATCTTTTTTCACAATTAATATAAATTAAGAATCTCCAGAAAAATTAGGCAAATAATGATTTTCATAACCAAAAAAAAAAATATATATATATATACACAACCCTGGTGACTTAACAACCATAAATCTAATCTGTAGAACTACTGGGTATTTGTTTAGGCATGGACACACCCACCCACTAAATCGCCAGTAATATATGCTTGAGGACCAAGCGCAGTGGGCACCCCAAGGTGGTACCTCTGTGGATGACCGCCTGCCTCTATGCTTGCTCCCAGGGAAACTGGGGGGTGGAGCTCTGTTACTCAAAGTGAGAACACAAACACTGCAGTCTGCTAGCTTTGAGAAAAGGAGCTTCCACCTATCAAGTTTCTAAATACATAATTGCCATGTTTCTACCAACAACAGTTTTATTTCCATCTTCAAATCTTGTTTTAAAAACACAGGAAGGAATCTAAGGGATCAAAGTGCTGGAACAGCAAAACCTTGCCAAGGAGCACGCCAGGCTTAGAGGTTTTCTACCCTGCACACTCTCCGAGAATTGTGTCTGATTCTGAGGTGGGCTTTTCAGCGTTCCTTAATCTTGGGCAAGCATTAATCACTTCTTGCTCTATTGTTATAATTATTTGTGACATAAACATTATAGCTGTTGCTTAATCAGTAAGTCATATCTGACTCTTTTGTGCACCCATGGACTGTAGCCCTCCTGGCTCCTCTGTCCATGGGATTTGCCAGGCAAGGATATAGGAGTGGGTTGTCATTTCTTCCTCCAGGGGATCGTCCCATCCCAGGGATCAAACCCACGCCTCCTGCATTGGCAGGTAGATTCTTTACCGCTGAGCCACTGGGGAAGCCCAAATATTATAGTAGTGATATTAATGAAGTAACTTCTTTGCAATTCTCTATAGCTATGTGTACAACATAGTTAAAATTCTGTATTTTTTCTTACTATTATACAAAAAAAAAATTTTTTCCCATATAGTACTACTCAGACTTAGCAATTTTTGTTTAACAGTCTATCAAATCAACGCAATATATTTTATTCTCTGTTCCCCTATTTTTGTTTATATTTTGTTTGCACGATTTTAATAGTATTTCAAAGATATCTCTTTACTATTACTTTTCTTCTTGGATTAATATCCAGGTTGGGGGCTTCCCTGGTGGCTCAGTGGTAAAGAATCCACCTGCCAACGCAGGGGACATGGGTTCGATCTGGGAAGATCCCACATGTCGCGGAGCAACCGAGCCCGGGAGCCCACGTGATGCAGCCACAGAAGCCCGCGTGTCCCAGAGCCGCTGCTCCGCAGTAAGAGAAGCCGCTGCAACGAGGAGGCCACGCCCACCGCAGCTGGAGAGCGCCCCCTACCGCCCGTGACTGGAGAAAAGTCCGCAGAGCAACGAAGACCCAGCCCAGCCAAGTACATCTACAGGCCGGTTTTAGTTAAACCACGGTTTCCTTCCATAAAGACTTTACCAATTTACTGCCAGTGACAATGAAGAAGGACTAGGTTCACTAGCATTTCACTAGCCATTACTTATGGATAATTTTTGACAAATTAATGGGGGCAAAATGGTCTGGGAACCACTACTAGGATCTGGAAATATTGACTCCAGTCTACATCAGAAACAGAAAGAGACGTTGCAGAAGAATTTTCTCTAGACTCCAGTTTCTATACCTGCTTCTTAAAAAGTCGACCCAATAGGTCATATCACTGCACCTTGTTCCGACAAAACAGATTCAGGTCAGATGTCTGACTGCCTTCTTGACCTAAGTTAGAACTGGAAGCAGAAACATTTCCCAAGAAAGTTTTAAAATCCTGTGTAACCTAGCCTTTGTAAATGTCAGCTCTGAATAGGATTTCCAGTTCCTTTCCAAAGCCCTTCGCCTCCAGGGAGCGCGTTTCTCTTGTCATGGTAAAACTGAACTCCTTTAAAACATCTGAAGTCTCCTGAGTGTTGTGTCCTTTACAATTTCAAAACGGGAGATGATTTAAAATCAAAACGCGTTCAACAGGGAGATGACCATGAAGCCACCATCTGGAAAGAAAGGTCACCTCCTTGAACACCTGGGTCCAGAGACGCACCCAGAAGGCAGAGAGGCCACAGAAAGGGTGACGGCCTGCATTATAAAGACGACAGACGGTGTCATTCCAATATCATGTCACTTCCCAACGGGAAACACAGGACCGTGGGACTCCACTCGTTCCCAAAACTTTAAGGCTACGTAGATGTAAAAGCTAGCTCTGTTGTACTTTGCTTTACTGCATTTTAAAATCATAGAAATGCGGACATGAGAACCACCTTGTCTTCCTCCCTAGCAGTGAGATCTTTGTGCTTGCCACCCGCCCATCACCATTTTACACAGACTAAAAGCCCGCGGCCTAACCGATTTCCACATCATCAATCTTGGCCAGCCTCGGGAAATGTGCTAAGTGGGATGACGCTCTTACTTACCCTTTCTTTGGCCCCTGCTCCACCCGACCCTCAGACCTGTCATCTTCCACTTTTTTGGTACATGGATATTCATAGCGACTTTGATATCGTTTATATACCCTCCTAATTGTACACATTTAAAGTCTACATCTTAATAAATTTGGGCTTACGCATGCACCTGTGATACCGTCACCACAAACCAATGTACTAAATATACTGCTCATCACCTCCAAAAATTTCCCTGTGTTCTTTGGGTCTTTATTGATAAGAACACTTGAGACCTCTTCTCTTCACATGAAGTTTGATATACTGTTGACTATTAGTGCCATACATACAGCAGATCTCTAGAATTTATTCATCTTCCATAACAGACACTTTATACCTGGTTAAAAAGAAGACCTTCCACTTTTGCTATGACAGCCCGGAAGGGGTGGGTTGGGATGGGCAGTGGGAGGGAGGGTCACAGGATAGAGGACACATGTATACCTCTGGCTGATTTATGTTGATGTGTGGCGAAGCCAACACAACATTGTAAAGCGGTTATCCTCCAATTAAAGATAAATGAATACAAAGATTTTTTTTTAATTAAAAAAAAAACTTTGACTCGTTGTTTTTCAATTGCTAAGTTGTGTCCGACTCTTTGCAACCCTTATAGACTGCAGCACACCAGGCTGCCCTGTCCTTCACTATCTCCCAGAGTTTGCTCAAACACATGCCCATTGGGTCAGTGAGGCTATCTAGCCATCTCATCCTCTGCCACCCTTTTCTTCTTTTGCCTCCAATTTGTAAGATGGAGAGAATAAAATCCCTACTTCTTGGGCTGTTTCCAAAGTTAAATTATTTAAATAAACTAGTAAACAGTATGGTGTCCAGTATAAGTCTCATTGTCTATGCACATTGTCTATTTTTATTATTACTATTATTGAATTTCTGGCATTTCTGCCAGAGAGATCTTCAGATCTTGGGCCATCTTTAGAAATTTCAAACCATATTACATAAAATTTCCTACTCTGCTCCATTAACATGAAGTGGCAAGAAAATTACATGTCACAGTTAATCAAGAGTTATTAAGAAAATAGTTCTTTCTAGGATGGAAAGAAATTGCCATGTTAACAACAGTGGCCACAAAATGCCAGCCTATCCATATAACTCATTGTCTGTCTGAACCAGGATATTTCTGAGCGAAAGGAAGCATGAGTGATGATGACTAATGAAAGCCTTGGGACAGCAGGTGCCATTGAGGGCTGACGTGAGCCAAGCAGACGGATGGTTCCTGGAGGGGTCAGCTGACCCTTCTCCCAGGTTCCCTCCCAGCATCTCCCAGGACAGACCTTCACCAGAAATACAGTCGAACCACCCATCATCTCCTGAACATCCCCACTGCCTTTCCTGAGAGATGGCTTCAGAACTTTCTCTGTTTGGGAGGTCTCTCTGCAAAGCCTATCAAAATCCTACCCAGGGGGTTTCCCTGCTGGTACAGTGGATAGACATCTGCCTGCCAATGCAAGGGACAGGGGTTCGATCTCTGGTCCAGGAGGATTCCACATGCCGTGGAGCAACGAAGCCCATGGGCCGCAACTACTGAGTCCACATGCTACAATTACTGAAGCCGTGTGCCTAGAGCCCGCACTTCATTGCAAGGTAAGCACCGCCGTGGAAGCCCATGCACCACAGCCAAGAGCGGCCCCTGCTTGCACAGTGAGAGAAAGCCATGCACAGCAATGAAGACCCAGCACAACTGTAAATAAATAATTTTTTAAAATAATTCTACCTGGTACCCATTGCTGTCTGTGTCGCTCGGTTGCACCCAACTCTTTGCGACCCCTTGGACTGTAGCCCGCCAGGCTCCTCTGTCCATGGGGTTCTCCAGACAAGAATACTGCAGTGAGTTGCCATGCCGTTCTCCCAGGGATCTTCCCAACCCAGGGATCGAACCCAGTCGCCCACTTTACAGGCAGACTCTTTACCGTCTGAGCCGCCATAAACATCCCTTTATGAGGAGATGGCCACATACCTTCATTCAAACGAGCTCCCAGCTCTGGCTGTCCCCAGAAGTCCTCTCCTCTCATGGAATTTCTATACTCTTTGTTTTTTTATTTCTTTTACTTATTGTCTCTGAACCTATCAACTCGTTCACATCTGTGTAAGTTTCCAAAACCATGGTCTGTGTCTTACGTAACTGTAAGAGAAGAGGGTCACTTTGTGGCAGGTTGCAAACAATGAATACTTGACAAATGAATTAAATCAAGCACCTCTTGTTTGAAACAACAGCAAACATGAATTTGACTTTTCTTTTCTAATGTCCTTGAATACACCACATATTCGATCACATTGATGTTCTTTACTTTCCAACAAAAAACCTCTAGCAGAAACCTCCCGAAGCTCTGGGAAGTGTCTGTTGTTCTGAGGATAACTGACATTTGGACAGAAGAAAGTGGTTTCTGGAAGAGAGATGGTCCAGTGTGGTCTGGTGTGATGCACTCCAACTGAGTCAGGGGTTTTACACAATTAACAAGCTGTTTAATTTCAAAATGATTCCAAGAAGACGTGGGGTGGGGAGACCATAGCAAAGGTATCTTCAGATTTCTGCAGATAATGTGTACTTGCTACAGAGAGGAAAAAGAGATGAGGCAGACCACTGTAACTTTGGAGGCAAAATCCAAGTACATGAGATGCTGCTGGCCCGGAGTGCTCCAAATTCTCAGAGGAGACTGCCTAGAATGATTGATGGCGCTGTCTGAGATGAGTGAATGTGGAAAATTCACTTCGGATTTTATGCAGTTAGTCTCCCAGAGAACACCAATCGCATTCCTCATCTCGAGTGCCATGTCATTCCCGGCATCCATCAAGTGAGTAATCTAGTTCTCCAGCGAGAAGATGAGCCGGGGTTGACATAGCACTTTATGGCTTAAAGCTTCTAGGAGTTCATGAGGTCCTTTCTAAGCTGAATCACAAAGTCCCTGGGTCAAAACACTTGCAGAAATCAAAACTGGCAAGAATGACTGCATCACAACAGCCGACAGAGAATGCCACACGCCAGGGTCAAAGAGGCAACCTTCCCCCAGAACACAGCCATCTTTCTTTTACTGTAATCAGAAAGGAATCTGACTGCAGTGCAGAGTTGAAGGGGTGGACAAAACAGCATGACGCAGCCTCATGAGTCCCCTAAGTTGTACTACACGGAGATGGGTTCACTGGAGGATTTTAAAAATTCTCAAGCAAGGCCGTCATGCTAAACAGTGGTGATTTGAACATAACAAAAGCCATCCATCACTTCTGGGGAAGCAAGGTCATTTTTATTGCTGGGGAAGGAAGTAGATCTTTGTCCTGTTGCCTCTCAGGCATCTTTGAGCGGCCTTGGTTGTGTAAATATCCGATAAGGAAGAATTGATTCTACAAGGGAAAGGTTATGGATGAACTACCGTCTTTTATTATAGATTCAATATGTATTGCCTCACTCTGTGGGAGGCAAAGCTATTCATTCAGGAATCAGTGAACTACTTTGCATAAAAAATTCTAGGGTTTATTGGTAAGGAGGGGACTGACACCCAAGTTCTGCGCAAATTTGACATTAACAAGCAGAGTGAATGTGACAAGTTCCAAACAGGAAAAACAGCAAGTCCCTGAGATGAAACTGCCTTGAGCAGGAGCGAGCTGAGCTGGGGGCCCAGGTGGACTCATGCTAAAATCAGCCTCAGACTGACGTTTGGTAGCATCCTCACATCGCTATGGTATCATTGAATGGGGACCAAAGCAGACAATGGCTTCATCAGGTATTTAAGAATATGCAGCATGGATCAGGCCCTGTGCCACCCACGGGAGATGCAACTGCAAGTAATACAACCCTCCCCGAGTAGGCAGAGAACGACATGGAGATAAATATCTGTAATACGATTTGCATGCATGCATGCTAAGTTGCTTCAGCCATGTCAACTCTTCGCAACTCTATGGACTGTAGCCCGCCAGGCTCCTCTGTCCATGGGATTCTCTAGGCATGCATACTGGAGTGGGTTGCCATATCCTCCTCCTCCAGAGGCTCTTCCCGACACACGGGTGGAACCCTCGTCTCCTGTGGCTCCTGCATTGCAGCAGGTTCCTTACCACTCGCGCCACCTGGGAAAGTCCCAAGTGCAATAGCTAAGAGAATCTGAGTCTTCCCAGGTGGCTCAGTGGTAAAGAACCGGGAAGATTCCCTAGAGAAGGACATGGCAACCCACTCCAGTACTCTTGCCTGGGAAATTCTAAGGACAGAGGAACTTGGCGGGCTACAGTCCATGGGGTTGCAGAGCGTCCGACACGACTGAGGGACTAAACAACAACAGTGAGAATCTGAGATCCCCAGTGGGATCCATAATGACACTGAGAATTTCCTATGGTGTTTTGAAAGATTAAGTGTGTTTCTCTACATGACTTCAACTGGTAAAACACACAATACCGTAAGACAGCAGAAGATGAGGCAGGCCCAGGCTTGGGACGCACTCTTGTTCACCACGGAGGCTCCAGGGCCATGCCAGTCGGGATGTGATCCAGGAGAAACGGAGATGATCACAAAGGGACCACCCTCTATGGAAACTTTTGAAGCTCAGGTTTCCCGTCCTCTGTGGAAACTGGGAGACTTCTTGTCTCTCACGGCAGCCCTGCCAGTCCCGCCAGCCAGCACTGCAAGACCTTCGCTGCCCTGTGTCTCTGGCTTCCCGTGTGGGCACACAGTTTGCTTACAAAGACCTCGAGCAATGGCACCGTCCGGACACCGCGTCCTCCGCCCTCTCCCCTGCGCTGGCCCCTGATGCTGGCTGTGTTATCACACCATCGGTGAAGGTGGCAGGCTCCCACGCCCACTGACACAGGCACCCCATCCTCAGTCATGTCCGGCCCTTACTCGTGGGTTAGTATTCTTTTTACTTTGCCAAACACAAGCGGTGGCAAAAATTAAAGTGGGAAGTGAGAAAGCCTTAGTCTTTCAGTTGTGTCTGACTCGTTGTGATCCCACGGACTGTAACCCATCAGGCTCCTCTGTCCATGGGATTCTCCAGGCAAGAATCCTGGAGTGGGTTGCCATTCCCTTCTCCAGGGGATCTTCCCCACCCAGGTATCATACCTGGGTCTCCCGCATTGCTGGCACGTTCTTTACAGTCCGAGCCACCAAATTATTTTTATTTTGACAAGCAGTGATAAAAATTACATTAAACCATGAGCTAAAGAAAACCCACACTGATTCTTTCTGTGATTAAAAAAAATGATTTTTTTTTTTTTAAATTCCAAGTAGTGCACTGTTCGAAGGAAATTTCAGTGTCTCTGCACTACTGTTGCCCCAGGCATAAGCTCCCCTGAGTCCATGCCTTTTCCAAGACCAAGAATCAGCCAGAGAAGGCCTGGAAGGTCCAACAAGGCGGTCCGAGTCACAGAGTGGTGTGGTTGTCTCAGGGATCACTCACAGGCTGGCACCTCCCGGGGGGCCCTCTCTGGATGATGGTGCCACCTGTGTGCCACCCTCATTTCCCATCACAGCCCTCCCGGTCCGCACACTCCCTGCCCCTCTCTGCTCCCCCGCCTCCTCTCTGGGTTACCCGTTTCCTCTCTAGATCCCTGAGCCTCTGTCCACTTCAGCCCCTCCTCGTGATGTACCAGAAAACACAAAGAAACAGCAGAAGGCGAAATACAGCCATCGTAATTTCACGTATCTTCTTCTCAATAGGGTTTGCAAATCTATTGTTTATCTAAATATTTCAAATTTCGTTTCACAGCGATAACAGCTCATGAGTATCACCTCCGCAGACTCACATTGGTGCTTGATGAGTTTCTGCCGGCGGTGACACTGCCAATGTTTATCCACGCCGATGTATATAGCCCAGAGAATCTGTTCCCTCTCTCTTAGAAATGTCTCTCTTTCAGAAAATCTACTTAATAAGCTTCTTAAGACTGGGTTAAACTAATATCAATAAATAAATTTTAGTAAAATTTCGACGCGGCAGATGATTTCTGAAAAGAAGAGATTCCCTGCAAGAGGCAGTGTAGGGTCTGTTCTCATTAGCATCCAACGAACTGGGCGAGTGGAGTATCACTTATGTCCAAAGGGTCACTGGAGCCTTGTTTTTACTTTTTCATGAATCCAAATCGGCCGGAGAAGGTTAATTTACTTTAGAATAATTTTGGCTTTAAATTATTCAGTGATCATTTCCAACTCCGCAGGCCTGAGGGGGAAGTGCGCCTTTAATAGGTTTGTTTACTGGTAACATAGAAGGCAGATGGTCTCCTGCAATTTCTGTTACAAAGTTCGTGGAGCTCAGGAGGAAGAGGTGAGTTATAATTTAACCACCTTTAGATGAAAAGCAAACAGGGAGGCTTAAAGGGCAAGGTCTTGGTTTAGCCTCCACTGTGTCACAGGGTGCAGAGACTGGAGCCCCGCCCCCACCCCCCTCCCCCACCCCCTTCCATCCCCCTCCATCCCCCTCCATCCCCCTCCATCCCCCTCCATCCCCACCATCCCCCACCCCTGCCCACGGCTGCCTAAAAGCACGTGGAGACGGCAGGGCACAGCGGGGTGAAGCTCCCGGCCCCTCAGCTCCCCCGGGGATCCTGCCAAACCCACCACGAAATGCTGTGCTTTGCTTTGCTTGATCATTCGGGGAAGAGCAGGCACAGGTGATTGAGGGAAGGTTCTTGTAGGTTAGAAAGCTGACTCGACTTCCTGAGAAGCTAACACCGGAAGCACTGCTTTCCAGGAGGGCTGGGAGCCCCGCGGAAAGGATGCAGGTTCGTGGGTCCCCGGCCGGGCCCGGCCCTGTCCTCCTCTCCACCCGTCCACCCATCCACCCGTCCACCCGTCCACCTGTCCACCCGTCCACCCCACTCTGTCCTCTGTGGCGGCTTCCTACCTGGGGACACGGGCATCCTCTTCTGCTCCTTGAGCGGTGCCCGTCCACGGGAAACACTCAGGGGGGGCCCGGGGCACCAAACCATGGAGAATCCCTCCCAGGACAAAAGCGGGCCACCGCTGGAGTGGGGAAAAGTCCCAGAAAGAGAGTGTGGATGGTTGCTTAACGCTGTGAGTGGGACGTGGGTCACTAACGTGTGCCGCTGAAAGTGATTGCAGCGGTAATCACATGTGTGTTACATACACAATGTGCATATTAATACTATGTGTGCAATAAAAGTGTATACCTAACATACATAAGATATACATTGTTATGAAATTAGACAATAAATTACACATGATACATATGTTACAGGACCAAATTATATATGTGTATGCATGCTCAGTCAAGTTGCACTTTGCAGCCGCATGAACTGCAGCCCACCAGGCTCCTCTGTCCGCGGGATTTTCTAGGCAAGAACACTGCAATGCGTTGCCATTTCCTTCTCCAGGGGACCTTTCCCCCACCAGGGATCGAACCTGCATCTCTTTTGCCTCTTGCTTTGGCAGACAGATTCTTTACCACTTTGCCACCATAACATAATATAAATTCAACAAACAACAAAATTATAGTATGTAAATTATATGTACACTGTGTAATTACATATAACATTTATCATATAGTGTACATGATATATAATATATATAAACATAATTTAAAAGTTTTTTAAGTAGACCACAGCAATACAACGCTCTGTTGAGCAAAATGAGAAAACTTAAAAGAGTTAAAAAATTAAAACTCCCAGAAATGAGTTGCTCCCTTCTGAGAAAGGTAGGCGCCATTTTAGAGAATAATCAAGCATTCTACTTGCACATTGAAAAGAGAATAAATGAGACATTAAATTAACAGCAATTAAAAAAAAAAGATAGTTTTCTAACAAGGTTTTGTTCCCCTGAGAACCATAGGAGACGTCAGCATTCCTTAAGATGACAAATCATTTTTCCCTTAATTAGCATCTCTGCAAACTGCCCCAAACAGATGGCTATAAAGCCAGCTGCAATAGTATTTTTTTTGTAAAAACAAATAAAGGGAAGAAAATCAACAGCAGCAAGCCTAGAGTGTATTAAACTGCCTTGAATTCTATTTCCAGTTCAATTGATAATTTATTCTCTAATCCCAATATAATCACACAACTCAGCATTGGAAAGGAACATCATCAGTAAACAGGCTTACTGGCATCTGAGGCTCACTGCATTCAGTTGCGAATCCTCAGTTTTGAAAGCAGTCATGGCAATGCTCAATCTTTTGCTTCCTGACTTTTTACCATGATCCTCCAGAAATAGACCCAAGACATTTCTTCCTAAATATGCATGTAGCATCCTCTGGGGTCTCCCTGGTGGCTCAGATGGTAAGCAATCTGCCAGCAGTGCAGGCGACCTCTGTTTGATCCCTGATCAGGAAGATCCTCTGAAGAAGGGGAAGGCTACTCACTCCAGTATTCTTGCCTGGAGAATTCAGTGGACAGAGGAGCCTGGTGGGCTGCAGTCCATGGGGTCTCAAAAGAGTTGGACATAACTTGGCGACTAAACAACAACAACAATATATTACACATTATTAACTGTATGATATTGCTATTTGTTTTATTATATTATATCTGAATATATTTATTTTCAGTTGTATTTCAATGCAAATTTCTCATGCACTTACTATTTCAAAAATGTCTGCTGAGATATTTGATTATTGCTTTGCCTCAGTCATAAATGATGGGGTTATTCATCTCATACCTCCTTCAAAGTGTGAATTTATGGCTTTGCTCAGCTCTGTTCTAGGTCATTCTCTGTATTTGAGGGGAAAGCACTTAGCTGTCCTCAGTGTGCGCAGCATGAAGCAGCTTCATCTGTGTTCTCTGGGTGCCTTCCCTGGTGCCTTTGCCCAGGGTCCCCTGCGAAGCTGCCCACCCCCTTTCTCATATCATCAAGGCTGTCTGATGGGTTGACCCTCCACTGGAGGGAAATACATCCATTTAATTTACCTCATAATGAAAGCACCATGATTTAGGCTTCTGCTCAGTGCTCAGATGTGTCTGGCTCTTTGCAACACTCTGGTTTGTAGCCCACCAAGCTCCTCTGTCCATAGCATTCTCCAGGCAAGAATACTGGAGTGGGTTGTCATTTCCTTCTCCAGGGGATCTTCCTGACCCAGGGGTCAAACCTGTGTGTCTTCTGTATCTCTTGCATTGTGGGCAGATTCTTTACCCTGAGCCATCTAGGCTTCTGAAATGCAAGCCTTTGAATGTCTTTCAGTTAACAACTCAAAAGTTGAGTCACTAAATTAGCCACCATCCAACTCCTGAGAAGCTGTGTCAGACTTTATTTTCTGGGCTCCAAGATCACTGCAGATGGTGAATGCAGCCATGAAATTAAGACTCTTGCTTGTTCCTTGGGAGGAAAGCTATGACAAACCTAGACAGCATGTTAAAAAGCAGAGACATTACTTTGCCAACAAAGGTCTGTCTAGTCAAGGCTATGGTTTTTCCAGTAGTCATGCATGGATGTGAGAGTTAGACTATAAAGAAAGCTGAGCAGCAAAGAATTGATGCTTTCGAACTGTGGTGTTGGAGAAGACTCTTGAAAGTCCCCTGGACTGCAAGGAGATCAAACCAGTCAATCCTAACGGAAATCAATCCTGAATATTCATTAGGACTGATGCTGGAACTGAAGCTCCAATACTTTGGCCACCTGGTGCAAAAAACTCATTAAGAAAGTAAAAGTCGCTCAGTCGTGTCCAACTCTTTGTGACCCCATGGACTATGCAGTCCATGGAATTCTCCAGGCCAGAATACTGGAGCGGGTAGTTGTTAAAAGACCCTAACACTGGGAAAGATTGAAGGCAGGAGGAGAAGGGGCTGACAGAGGATGAGATGGTTGGATGGCACCACCGACTTGATGGACATGAGTTTGAGCAAAGTCTTCAGAGCTCATTATTTATTTATTTGTTCATTCATTCCATCAACAACTTTATGGAAAGTATAATCAAAACAGGAAAATTTCAGTGCACGAAAAATTAAAACAGAGTCCTCAGGAAGCTTGAAGAACCAGCTTAGAAATGTATTTTGACTCTAGAATAGAAGCTGGCCAGGAAGGACCTTGGAAGTAGGAGGCAGCATGTGCAGAAGGGGGAGGGAACAAGAACGCGTTTGTGGGCGGTTTGTGGGCTGAGATCAGACCGAGAGGGACACGGAGGGGGACCAGGACTGGCTCCCCTGGCCCGTGACCTGTGCTGCACACAGGCCTGGTGCTTAGAAGGACTGCATACTTGGTGTGATGCTCTGCTGTCATTGTCTTTACAGTTTTTATTTTTAATAAGTGTCCCTGCATCTTAATTTTGCATCAGGCATTGCAAATTATATAGCTGGTCCTGAAGAGAAGTAAATCAGGAGAAGCTGAGAGAGGGTGAGAGGCGGATACATGGATGGCTTTCCACACTGGGGGCTTTGATAATAGAGTCAGTGGGGGCCTTTAAAAGCCTCCCCTTCACAGTCACTCCTGCCAGCCTCCTGTTCACTGGGATGAATCATATCTGGGCCCAGTTCCCTCCCCACCCACCTGGACCAGAGGTTTCATTGCCAAGACTGCTCAAAGCCAACACGTTAACCCTCTGCTCACAGACCCCGCTGGGCCCGGTCCATCCTCGCAGCATCTCTACCACAGCGAGCACTGATGGGAAAGATGCATAGAGATGGAGACCGGGATCACAGGGAAATCATGCTTTCCCATCTTAAGCAGCACCATTCCTTTCGCTTGTCCTGCACGCTTCCCTCTCCATTACCTGCTACAACCCATCGGCCGTCACTATATTCCACATGCAGCGCCACCCTTGGACTTATTCCCTGCCTGCTTCATTCTGATGGACCTTCTGTTACTTCTCTCTCCAACCACATCCTCATCCCTGGTCAGGAGGAAGAGAACCCCAGGGTGTGGGGACAACCCTGTCTGCACTCACCATGGCGTCTTCACGTGACCACAGACCTGTTCGCAGACCTTCTTTCCTCTGCACTCAGTCTCTTCCTCTCTTCTGGAATCTTTGCATAAACCATTAAAAAAGCTCAGTTCAGTTCAGTCACTCAGTCAGGTTTGACTCTTTGCGACCCCATGGACTGCAGCAGGCCAGGCTTCCCTGTCCATCGCCAACTCCCGGAGCTTTACTCAAACCCATGTCCATTGAGTCGGTGATGCCATCCAACCATCTCATCCTCTGTCGTCCCCTTCTCTCTGAATAAATAAATGCATATGCAAATGCCCCCTCTTCCCTGCCAACCCCTTCAGGCTTTTCTTCTTGAGCTGTTGGGCCTTCACCATCCCAAACGCATGTCCGTGTCCAGCCTGTGCTGCTCCCCTCATGGGGTGTCTTCCTCCCCTGCTGCTTGACTTGGCTTTTTGTCCTGGTTCTTTCTCTCCATCACAGCTCAGGGATCACCTGTAGACAACTCACAGGTTTGCAGGATTCAAATCCAGTTCTGTCTGATTTCAAAGCAAGAGAGGAGATACCCAGATATGGAAGTGGTCACTAAACACGGTCCCGCTGACCTCCTTTTTCACCTGCTACAGCCTTATCTTCAATCTGGCAGACTGTGTTGTCCTCCAGAGAATATTCATCCCCTTCCCCTCTCCGTGACTTTGGATCTGCACACACGAGTCACTTTGGTTGATGGAATATAAACAGACTGATGCAAGTGGCTGCTTCAGATGCCACCTCATCCTTGGCTCAGCTCCTGCCATCACTCACCTGTCCCCAGTGACCTCTGGTCCAGGATGAGAAGACACCTGGAGGAGACGTGAGCCCAACAGACTGCAGCAGGCTAGTGTGCTGCAGCCCGCCCGACGCCACCCAACCCACGTGTCCTCAAGCAAGAGGAAGTCTTTGCTCTTAGAAGCCACTGATGTTTGGGTTTGTTTGATACACAGCATTATCACAGCAAAGCTGACTATTACACTCTCCCATGTGTTGATGTTCAGTTCAGTTCAGTCACTCAGCTGTGTCTGACTCTTTGTGACCCCATGAACTGCAGCATGCCAGGCCTCCCTGTCCATCACCAACTCCCAGAGTTTACCCAAACTCATGTCCACTGAGTCAGTGATGCCATCCAACCATCTCATCCTCTGTCGTCCCCTTCTCCTCCTGCCTTCAATCTTTCCCAGCATCAGGGTCTTTTCAAATGAGTCAGCTCTTCACATCAGGTGGCCAAAGTATTGGAGTTTCAGCTTCAATATCAGTCCTTCCAATGAACACCCAGGACTGATCTCCCTTAGGACAGATTTGTTTGATCTCCTTGCAGTCCAAGGGACTCTAAAGAGTCTTCTCCAACACCACAGTTCAAAAGCATCAAGTCTTCGGCACTCAGCTTTCTTTATAGTCCAACTCTCACATCCATACATGACCACTGGAAAAACCATAGCCTTGACTAGACGGACCTTTGTTGACAAAGGGTGTTGATGTTACCAGTAGGAAATGACATATATCCACAGAGCCTGTAGAAAGAAAGAGAAAGAGAAAATGCTAAGACTTTAGACGACCCACAGACAAGATGAAGCCAGCTTTTAGTGAAAGTTGTGCTTACAACGGAAGCTCCTGAATCTGTATTCTGAAAAACACACCAATAACTGGCTGGCCCACACATCCCCCCTGAAGACTATCAGAAGGACCCTTTTCCCCTTGACCGTGTGTCTGCACAGAGACGGCTCTCCGGGAGAGGGCGGCTCCTCACTCACTCCACCCCAGGGTGGGGCCCGAATGGCTCTGTCACTGGTGGATTTGAGAGAAGGGACAGGACAGAGCCGTGAAGCCGCTTTTCTCTGCTTTGTCCACACAGACCATGCAGTCTGGTCTGTTCTCTACCGCCCTGTAAGGGGCTTTCCGCTAGGAAGGACTTAGCAGATGAGTGGGTAAGTCGAACTGAGGGGTGTGGGAGCAAGTCCACTTTATCAAAGTCATAATCACATTTTAGGTCAAAAAAAAAAAAAAGAGTTATTGGTAACAAGGTTTTATCCCCAGGGGCTTGACTACATTATTTCTCATCTGGTTCCTAGTTCAGGCAGGAAAGGAAAGGAAGTTAATCTCCTAAGACTCAAACTAAAATAATTTACTGTAACAATTTAGAGTAACATGAAAATTGTATATGGCAGGGAAGAAATTGCTGAGTTTACATCTGAGGTCCATGGAGGAGTAAGCAAGAGGTATCTTCTGTAAGTTATACACCGCCTAGCTCCAATGAGCATGGTGTGTGTGTGTTAGCCGTTCAGTCATGTCCAAACTCTTTGCGACCCCATGGACTGTAGCTGGCCAGGCTCCTCTGTCCGTGGAATTCTCCAGACAAGAATACTGGAGTGAGCTGCCGTTCCTTTCTCCAGGGGATCTTTCTGACCCAGGATCAAATTCGGGTCTCCTGAATTGCAGGCAGATTCTTTACCATCTGAACCACCAGGGAAGCCCAAACATGGTAGATCTGTCTCAAACACCCTTTGGTGAAGGGGGGTTTCCATATTAAACTGTGAAACAGGCTAAATTAATCAATTAAATTTGTGGTGGTTTGTCCTTCTGTGTTAGATAAATTGTAGCGTAAGTAGCAGTTTGAAGCTTGAAGAGACCCGTCAATGCTGCTTAAAGGCTAATGAGACAAAACTCCTGCTAATGATTAAAAAATTAAAGTCTGCTGTTCAGACATACTTGGAGCTTTCCGAACACTGCCTCTCGCCGAAAGGACCAACAGCAGTAATGAATCAGGGAAGCTTCTGTAAAAGGCACATGAAGACAGTTGATAATGAAAGGGGAAAGGACCTTTTTGAATTGCTGGTTGTTAAGGCTTGCCCCAAAGTTTCCATGGCGAGCTATACATCTCAGCTTCAACATACCTCAACCAGCTTTTCCACTAGGTTCTCTCACTCTCTGTTAGCACTGCCTGCCCTAATCACCCCAAAGTCAGCTCCCAGAGAGCTAGAGATAGCCCCCAGGCCCCAGAGCCCCAAAGTTATTCAAACTAGCCAATCCTAAACCTGCTTGCATGGCCTGTCCTGTCTCTCCCCTTAGAAACCACAATAAAGTTGCATGATCACACTTGTCCTGTGGCGTGCCCCCTCCCCACGGGAATGTGAGAAACAAACTTTCTTTTCAATGGCAAGTACCTCCTGATATGCTGGTCTTATTGCATCTCAAATTTTCTATGACTATTTAAAATGTATTAAAGTTATTTTAAAACCGGGGCCATGTGCAAGGACCAGAGAGAAAGTGAGGGGACCCCAGGAGTAGATGCTGTAACCCCTGGAAACTATCAAACAAGGAAATGGGGATTTTAGTCCTACAGACAAAAGGAACTGAATTCAGCCAACACCCAAGGGAGCCTGGAGAGGTCTTTCTCCTCCCAGCCCCCCAGGCAAGAGTCTTGAGGGGTCATTCCATATTTCAGCCTGGGAGATGCTGAGCAGAGAACCCATCGACGTCTGCCCAGACTTGTGAGCTAAGGACCTGTACTCTGCCACATAGCATAGAAAGCTAATGCGATGTACATAAAGATACCACACCATGCACCTTCGTACATTCTACGTGGACTGCCTTTAAACGCCCGTACAGTTTAAATTTGGTATCTTTCCTCAAATCTGAAAGCATACCATCTTGTTTACATTTTCAGGACAGAGGAAGCATTTTCCTTCCAGTTTTTAATAGAACTCAAGACTCCAAAAACAGTCACCAAAGCTCTGAACATCTCCAAGTGGCTCATTAAAGGTGTTAGAGACTCAGGGACAACAACCCCAGGATGTATCTATCTGGGGTTCCTTGATGAGGTGTGGACTGCTCAGCTTTCAATACTCAGATTCCCATGCCAGCTGGAAGTGTGCCCACAGCACCCTTCTCCCCTCTGGCCCCGTGAGCATGAGCATGGAGAAGCAAACATAACGTGCCCAGCAAGGCCGACATTCTCGGCTGTGAGCAGCGACCAAGACAGACCTCAGGAGGACATTGACAAAGTGGGATGCCTGCTGCATGACAGATCCCTTCAGCGGAACCATCCTGTCTCGGACGGCATCCAGAATCATGCCTTCCTGAAAATACAGCCCATTTTGACAAACAGTTGCTTATAACCTTAACCAGAAGGTTTGTTGTTCAGTCACTCGTCGTGTCCGACTCTTTGTGACCCGAGAGACTGCAGCATGCCAGGCTTCCCTGTCCTTCACCATCAAGTCGGTGATGCCATCCAGCCTTCTCATCCTCTGTCGTCCCCTTCTCCTCCTGCCCTTAGTCCTTCCCAGCATCAGGGCCTTTTCCAGTGAGTCGACTCTTCGCATCAGGTGGCTAAAGAATTGGAGCTTCAGCATCAGTCCTTCCAATGAATATTCAGGGTTGATTTCCTTTAGGATGGGCTGGTTTGATCTCCTTGCAGTCCAAGGGATTCTCAAGAGTCTTCTCCAGCACCACAGTTTGAAAGAAGGTTATTGTATGGATATAAATTTCTAAAAGTCAATTTTAAAATTTAATGCACGTGTATCACACACCTGTCACATTTATGGTTCTAAGCCAGGAGCTGGGACTGGGTGGAGTAAGATGGATGCAGCCCCATGTCTCCCTTCAAACCAACTCCAGCCTCAAACCTTCTCCTTCTGCACAGATGCTCTATTCAGAAAGATCTGAAGGTCCAACACCCCTGGATCAGGCAACATCTGTGAGGCACCTGCCTCAGGAGTTTGGGTCTGAATATCCACAGCTGCCCTTGCATCAGAACCACCTCCCGGGGCATACATCTGCTCCCCATGACACTGGAGGTTTCTGTTCCACTGCACATCACCCTCGGGTGTCTGCCAATAAGCTGTCACTGCCCCTTGTGCCAGGAGGGCAAAGAATTAAAGTGTGGCATTCTTTGAGATGCTCAGAATAAAAGCTTTCCTTCTGAGCTTTTTCATTTGCTTCCCAGTCAACATCATGGCTGTTGTTCTAATTTGCTTCCACACTAATTGTCATTTCTCAACCTTAATGGACCGGGGACCACACTGAGCAATTGCTAACTGGCTCTGCATGACTCATGGGGCCAGAGACTGGAGTTCTCCTCTGGGTGCAAACCAGCTGCCCCTCCCCACAGGGGAGACACCCTGGCCTGGGGCAGCCTGCATCACAGGACACCCCCAAGCCCCTCGGTCCAGAAGGATGTGGCCGCAAAACCTCCAGTTTTCAGCAACAGACTCTCACTTGCAGGAGCCTGAAAAGGTCTGCTGGGCTCAGGAACTGGTTTCAGAACTGCTGGAGCTAAGCCCAGATGGAGCTGGAGAGAAGTGGGGAGAAGTGAAGTCTTATATTCTCTACTCCAAAGCACACAGCGCCTGGAGGAGTTGTTTATGAATTGGGGATATTCAGTCCATGGGAGCAATTGGAAACCATGTACAGTTTTAATCAGACAAAGTGATTTGACAATATAGAAGCAGAAACACTTTGTGGTAGAGATGCCTATTGTCCCCCTAATGTCTCTTTCTCCCTTGATTCTTGGTAACAGGATCCTGACTCTACTTAGTTCAGCAATGTGCTAAAAAAAAAACAAACAAAAAAAAAAAACACTTCCCATCCACCATCCACCCTTGCAACAATGTGTGGTCATGTGACTATACTGCAGTCATTGAAATATCTGAAGACTTCTTAGAAGTCTTCTTAAAAGGGGTTCAAGTGAGTAGGAGGGGCACCCTTTTTTCTCTTCTCCCAACTTCCATTTCTGCACTATAGGATGCAGATGTGATGGCTGGAGCTCCAGCAGCCTCTTAGATCATGAGTTGCATACAGTGATAGAAGCCATATGCCAAGAGCGATCAAGCAGGAGGAGACTGGGCCTGAGGACATGCAGACACTGTTATGTCAGACTGGACTACCCTCCACCCAACTTGACCTATGAAAACAAACCTTTTTGATTTGAAGCAGTATTATTTGGGGGTTTCTGTTAAGTGTTGTCAAGGTCTTCTAGCTAACAGCCATCAGGGACACATCTGCAGCTAAGCAAGTCATGTTTATTATCCATTGCTGTAAAGGGGAATTCACACTGGGGGAATCCACAGGGCATTACAGTAAGGCATAGGAGACAAGACATTATAGGATTTGGCCTTTGTGCCTCACAGAAAGCCAATACTACAAAAATGTGGTTGAATGAATAAAGTGTAAAAAAAAAAAAGAAATCCGGGATATGACGTAGCTCTTTTATATCTGGCAAATACAAATTTAAACTTTTTGTTTTATGTAAACTAATAAATTGCTAATGTTGCTCAGATTTTTGTTCAAAGTCCATGTATTTGTTGTGGCATTTTTATTTTACATTCCTTAAGTCCTTCATTTGAACATGAACAAATTTCAGAGTTTGATCCATCAAAGTTGATGTGACTCATAGCTGTCTGGAATTAGATTAAGGAAGTTTACTCACTTCCCTTTTCAGTATAATCAAATAACCCACACTCAGGTTCCCAAGTACACTAAATCAGAATTGGGTGATATTTGAACTAGCCTGGGGACTGCAATAAAGAATCTATTTTGAGTTCATTGTTTCCAGGTGAAATATATTGCTTTGTGCCTGAAGCAAAAAAAAAAAAAACACCAAAGCTGCTGTGTAATCACCATCCAATATAGATGTTGTTGAAAGAAAATAAATCAAGTTGATCCAAAATGCAAGGAAAACAGCAATAGTCCATTCACTTAGCTATTCAAGGAAGCAAGGGTGATTTCAAACAGTGGATAGGGAAAACTCATTGTTCTATAAATGTGTTTGTGTGTGTGATTTTTCTAAGCCTGTTTCAAAATATGAGAGTATAATGTTGCAAGATTTCGTAACATGAACTCAGTAATGAAGAGATACTCAGAAACAGTCATCCAAACACAAATCCATTCATTTACTCAACAAATATTCGCTGAGCATATAGAATAGGCTTGATCCCATCCAAGTAGCTGAGAATAAACCTTCTGAATTCACAGGGCTTACAATCTGCTGGAAGAGGCAAAATAAGAATAAAATATTTTCCCCCGAAAGCATGCAAAGGGTAGTGAAACTGGGGTGATGGAAAGGCAGGTTACAAGGTCCTAATCTACCCTGGAAAGTTAGGAGGCTTTTGGAGATAGGGAAGCCAGCGCTGAGTCCCGGGAGTCCAATGGAGCATGCCAGGTGGAGCAGAGGGAAAGACTTTTCGTGCAGAAGAAAGCGTGTGTGTGAAGCCCAGAGGGAAGAGAGGAGACACCTTGTCCAGGATGCAGGCAATAGTTCGGTGAAGATGGATCTAGTGGGGAGAAAGAATACTGAGGCCAGAGAGAAGTGGATCTGAGTGTGGGGCAGAGCCTCCCAGGCCATGTGTGACATCACCGTTTGCAGCTCTTCCTGTCCTCTCTATTTGAATTCTACATCCCTGCCCACTTCCTCAGACTGCAAACTATCATGCTTGGGTCCATGATGAAGCCTCTTATACATATTCCACTCTCAAGCAAGTAACAATGCAGCTAGGAGCCTCTGTGTAGCTGCTTGGAGCACTATAGTTGGTGGTACTCTACAGTACCAAAGAATTGTTCCACTCCAAAACTCAAATTGGGAAATCCTCTATAGGATATCACGGGAGCCATAATCAAGATACTGACTCCAAACTTCAGCAGGGCTGCCATGCCTCACAACTGCCGGAAGCACAGCACATGTCAAAATGATAATGGCACCCCCAAGACGTCCACACCCTCATCCCAGAACATGTGAATACGTTAGGTTACCCGGCAAAGTGAATTAGGTTGCAGATGTAATCAAGGCTGCTAATCAGTTGACTTTGAGATGGAGACAACTACAGGGGTTATGCAGGTGGGTCCAACATAATCACAAGGGCCAAAAGTAGAGGAGGAGATCAGAAGAGAGAACCACAGAGATGGCAAGACAAGAAAGATTCAGTTCCAAGTTGCTCGGTTTGCGGATTAAACAGTCATGACCCTAGGCATGTGAGCAGACTCTAGCGGCTAGAAAAGGCGAGGATTTTACAGAAACAAATGAAGTCCTGCCAACACCTGGATCCTAGCCCAGTGAGAACCATATCTAGACCTCTGACCTACAGAACTATAGATTTTTTAAATGCATGTTAAGACATGAGGTGTGTAGTCATTTGTTAGAGCAGCTGTAGGAAACCAATATGGGCTTCCCAGGTGGCTCAGGGGTAAAGAATCCGCCTGGAAGTGGGGGAGACCCGTGTTCGATCCTTGGTCTGGGAAGATGCCCTGGAGGAGGAAATGGCCACCCACTCCAGTGTTCTTGCCTGAGAAACCCCAAGGACAGAGGAGCCTGGTGGGCTGCAGTCCTAGGGGTCACAAAGAGTCAGACACGGCTGAGCATGCAGGCACAGACAGGAAAGCAGGGTCCTGCCTCCCAAATCGTATGATGTGGACGATGAGAGGAAACCAGAGACCAAAACTGGCAACTGCGTCAGAAGCCACAAGGTGATGTCTGGGGAAAACTCCTCTCCCTACAGCAAACACGGAAATGGATTCGAAAGCCGCCTGTCTAAGAACACACCACGTGTTTCCCTCTCAGTACCAGAACAAGACAGATCACTGCAAAGAGATTACTGACTGCCTTGTTCAGGAATGTGGCCATTTGCACCAACCAGAAATGGGCGACTCCCCACCCAACTCTCGTGGATTTAGAAAAGGCAGAGGAACCAGAGATCAAATTGCCAACATTCACTGGATCATAGAAAAAGCAAGCGAATTCCAGAAAAACATCTTGCTTCTCCTTCATCAACTATGCTAAAGCTTTTGACTGTGTGGATCACAACAAACTGGAAAATTCTTCAAGAGTTGGAAATACCAGACTCACCTGACCTGCCTCCTGAGAAATCTGTATGCAGATCAAAAAGCAATAGCTAGAACAGGACACATAAGAATGGACTGATTCCAAATTGGGACAGGAATACATCACGGCTGTATATTGTCACCCTCTTACTTAACTTATGTGCAGAGGACATCATGCAAAATGCCGGGCTGGATGAAGGACAAGCTGGAATCAAGGCTGCCTGGAGAAATACAGATATACAGATGACACCACCCTTATGGCAGAAAGTAAAGAAGGACTAAAGAGCCTCTTGATGAAAGTGAAAGAGGAGAGTGAAAAAGCTGGCTTAAAACTCAACATTCAAAAAACTAAGATTATGGCATCTGATCCCATCACTTCATGGCAAACAGATGGGGAAACAGTGACAGACTTTATTTTTGGGGGCTCCAAAATCATTATGAATGGTGAGTGCAGCCAAGAAATTGAAAATGTTTGCTCCTTGGAAGGAAAGCAAACCGACACAGTGTATTAAAAAGAAGACACACCACTTTGCCAACAAAATTCCGTATGGTCAAAGCTGTGGTTTTTCCAGTAGTCATGTATGGACGTAAGATCTGGACCATAAAGAAGGCTGAGTGCCGAAGAATTGATGCTTTTGAACTGTGGTGTTGGAGAAGACTCTTGAGAGCCCCTCAGACAGCAAGGAGATCCAACCAGTCCATCCTAAAGGAGATCAGTCCTGAATATTCATTGGAAGAATTGATGCTGAAGCCGAAACTCCAATACTTTGGCCACCTGATAGGAAGAGCCAAATCACTGGAAAACACTCAGATGCTAGAAAAGATTGAGGGCAGGGGGAGAAGAGGGTGACAGAGGATGAGATGTTTAGATAGCATCACTGACTCAATTGACCTGAATTTGAGCAAACTCCAGGAGATAGTGGAGAACAGGGAAGCCTGGTGCGCTGCGGTCCATGGAGTTGCAAATAGTTGGACATGACTTATCAACTTAACAGCAACAGCAAAGCAAATATCCATCCAGGTAGCTAAATTTCCTGTGAAGAAACCGAATTTTCCTAACTCACATCGGTACTATTTTATAATGTAAGTATTTCACCAGAATTTCACTCTATTGCAAAATAGACCAGCTTCCTCCAGACAAGTTTTAAAATTCAGTCTTTTTTTTTTTCCCTTCTGTGACAATGGGAACCAGGAGATAATTCAGTTCAGTTCAGTCGCTCAGTAGTGCAACCCCATGAACCGCAGCACGCCAGGCCTCCCTGTCCATCACCAACTCCCAGAGTTTACTCAAACTCATGTCCATTGAGTCAGTGATGCCACCCAACCATCTCATCCTCTGTCATCCCCTCTTGCCTTCAATCTTTCCCAGCATCAGGGACTTCTCTAATGAGTCAGTTCTTCGCATCAGGTGGCCAAAGGATTGAAGTTTCAGCTTCAACACCAGTCCTTCCAATGAATATTCAGGACTGATTTCCTTTAGGATGGACTGGTTGGATCTCCTTGCAGTCCAAGGGACTCTCAAGAGTCTTCTCCAAGACCACAGTTCAGGACAAATTAAAGCAGATGACAGTTGCATGTACAGGGGACTAAATCTCTATCAGAAGGAGCGGGGAGGGGGCCTGGCGGGTGTGGTCATTAAATGAGGGAGGCAGGCTGGCCGAGAGGACAGTGAGATCCAGCCCCAATCTGCTGAGGGACCATGTCACCACGTCCACTTCTGCCTCCCACCAGGCAGCTTCAGCCTCCTGCTTACTTTAAAAAAAAAAAAAAAAAAAAAACTGCTGGGGACACATGAAGGTTCTGGGGATTAAATAACGATGGCATGGGAAGTTACAGGATCACACTGAGAGTTAATAGGTTTCCACTAAAGTGAGGCAGCTGCCTGACAGGAGAGTTGAAGGTGACTGGGAAATGCAGCAGAATCTAAGCTGATTGGACCTCCCAAGTCGCTTAGAAAGGAAGTGTTTGACCTTGAGTGCTCAGCAGCTGAGAACAGGGTAGAGACAGGGTAACAGACAACAGTATGGACCCCGGGGGCACCATCCAAGGGCAGGACTCAGCGTGCCGAAGGCAGGGGGCTGGGTCTAGGAGGGAAAGTACCACCACTGCCTGCAGAGAAAAGATAAGCAGAGGGAAGTCCAGGAGCACATTGTAGGCACCTTTTTGCTCCTTGTCCTGAAAACCTCTGTGCAGTTTGTACATTTAGAAAGTCAATTTCAGCAATTCCACTCCTGGATATATATCCAAAAACAAAAACACTAACTCGAAAAGATATACGTGTATCCCAATGTTCATAGTTCATAGCTACACTATTTATAATTGCCAGGACATAGAGACAACCTAAGTGTCCATCAACAGAGCAGTGATTGAAGATGTGGTGCGTGTGTGTGTGTGTGTGTGTGTGTACACACACGCATATATATATGAAGGAATAGTACTCATTTGCAGCAACATGGATGTACTTAGCATTATTCCAAGTGAAATAAGTCAGACAGAGACATACTGAATGATATCACCTGTATGTGGAATCTAAAAGATACAGCAAAGTATTGGAGCTTCAACTTCAGCATCAGTCAGTCAGTCAGTCAGTTCAGTTGCTCAGTCGTGTCCAACTTTTTGTGACCCCATGGACAGCAGCACTCCAGGCCTCCCTGTCCATCACCAACTCTCAGAGTTTACTCAAACTCATGTCCATTGAGTTGGTAGTACCATCCAACCATCTCATCCTCTGTCATCCCCTTCTCCTCCTGTCTTCAATCTTTCCCAGCATCATGGTCTTTTCCATGAGTTACCTCTTTGCATCAGGTGGCCAAAGTATTGGAGTTTCAGCTTCAGCATCAGTCCTTCCGATGAATATTCAGGGTTGATTTTCTTTAGGATTGATTGGTTTGATATCCTTGCAGTCCAAGAGACTCTCAAGAGTCTTCTCCAACACCATAGTTCAAAAGCATCAATTCTTCAGTGCTCCACCTTCTTTTATGGTCCAACTCTCACAACCATACATGACCACTGGAAAAACCATAGCTTTGACTAGACAGACCTTTGTCAGCAAAGTAATGTATCTGCTTTTTAATATGCTGTCTAGGTTTGTTATAGCTTTTCTTCCAAAGAGCAAGCGTCTTTCAATTTCATGGCTGCAGTCACCATCCACAGTGATTTTGGAGCCCAAGAAAATAAAGTCTCTCACTATTTCCATTGTTTCCCCATCTATTTGCCATAAAATGATGGAACCAGATGCCATGAACTTTGCTTTTTGAATGTTGAATTTTAAGCCAGCTTTTTCACTCTCTTCTTTCACCTTCATCAAAAGGCTCTTTAGTTTCTCTTCATTTTCTGCCATAAAGGTGGTATCATCTGTGTATCTGAGGTTACTGATATTTCTCCTGGCAATCTTGATTCCATCTTGTGCTTCAACCAGCCTGGCATTTCACATGATGTACTCTGCATATAAGTTAAATAAGCAGGGTGACAATATACAGCCTTGACGTACTCCTTTCCCTATTTGGAACCAGTCTGTTGTTCCATGTCCAGTTCTAACTTTTGCCTCTTGACCTGCATACGGATTTCTCAGGAGGCATGTAAGGTGGTCTGGTATTCCCAACGCTTGAGGAATTTTCCACAGTTTGTTGTGATCCACACAGTCAAAGGTTTTAGCATAGTCAATGAAGCAGAAGTGGATATTTTTCTGGAATTCCCTTGCTATTTCTATAAGTCCATGGATGTTGGCAATTTGATCTCTGGTTCCTCTGCCTTTTCTAAATCCAGATTGAACACCTGGTAGTTCTTGGATCATGTACTGTTGAAGCCTAGCGTGGAGGATTTTGAGTATCACCTTACTTTGGACAATATTTTGGCCACTTAATGATTTTTTAAAGAACTAACTCCTTGGAAAAGACTCTGATGCTGGGGAAGATTGAAGGCAGGAAAAGAAGGAGACAACAGAAGATTAAATAGTTTGATGGCATCACCAATTCAGTGGACATGAATTTAAGCAAGCTCCAGGAGATGGTGAAGGACAAGGAAGCCTGATGTACTGCAGTCCATGGGGTCGCAAAGAATCGGACACGACTGAGTGACTGAACTAAACTGAAAAGATACAACAAACCAGTGAATATAACAACAACAAAAAGTCAGACTCACAGACATAGAGAACAGATTTAGAGTTACCAATAAGGACAGGGGAGGGGGGAGGAGCCATACAGGAGTAAGGGGTTAAGAAGTACAAAATATTAGGTATAAAATAAGCTACAAGGATATATTGTACAACATAGGAAATATAGAGAATATTTTATATTCTGTATAAATGAAGTGTAACCTTTAAAAATTGTGAGTCTCTGTATTACACACCTGTAACTTGTATAATATTATACATCCACTGTGGAGCCCTATTCCAAGGTCACAGGTGTGGAACTGTGTACCAAGGTCATAGGACAAAAATCGGTCACTGTCCAAGCCCCATAGCAACTGTCACCATGAGCCCCCAGATCTAAACTGGCCAGCTCCCTGGCCCCCATATTAGGTAAAATACCCTGTTAGGGGAAACACACTGACCCAAGCTGCCCACTCTGGCCAGGCGCCATAGTAACCATCTGTGTGAGTTATTTTAAACAGGAAGTCCTGGCAAGGCGCACAGAACTAATAAGCCACCACCAACCAGAAGAGTCCGGGAAGGGTCAAAAGGAACGTGTCTGATCACCTCCCAGAAGCCTTCTCGTTGGAATCCATCTCTGCTGAGCAATGCGTGTGCCGCCAGGAAGGACTCTGTCACAGTGACTGGTCAGAGACAACCCGGAAACTAACCCGGTGACCATAAAGCCGGAGACTGTGAGCCGCGTGGCAGAGCTGTCCTGCCAGGCTTCTTCACCCTGCTACACCCCAGGAGCCCCTTCCCAACAGAGCTGATTGCTTCGTCAGCTCGTGTGTCTCCTCGGACAATTCGTTCCCGAGTGTCTGAACAGAGCCCACTCTTGGGCCCTGGAAGGGGTCCCCCTTCCTTCAAAATCCCTATTACCCACCCTATAGCATCTTATCCAATCAACTATCGCCACCATTCCAGTAGGAACTTCCTCCGTCTCCAGGCTATAAAAATCAGCCACTAGCCGGAGAAAGGGGTCAGCTCTCCTTTTAGCCGGCCTGCTGTTCTAACAGCATCTCCCACGCTAATAAACTTTATTCTCCTCTCATCCTGCCTCATGTCTGGAAATTCTTCTCCAACCCACACACGGACCATGACATCAACCATACTGCAATCAATAAATAAAACAAGAAAAGTAAAATGGCACATATTAAATTTAAAAATGTTTAAATTTTATTTTATTTTAAATCTAAAGCCAAAATTTTATTTTAAAAAACAAAAAGTAAGCTTCATTTGTACCTTGTTAGTAAGCATCCCATAATAACTCCTGTCGAAAGCTGTGAAGTTTCCCGTATCAACAGAAAGTCTGACCCGTTTCTCTGCCCCTCAGCACCTCCTGGCTGTCCTCAGGTCCCCAGTGAAAGAGGCAAGCAATTTTGGTGACAAGTGTCACTGGCAGCCACCTCATCTGTGATGGAGACCCCAGTACCTCCTTACACCCCTGGCTGAGAGGTACTATCATTACACTCATGAGTCCAGCTCACAGGAATCGAAGGCTCAAGAACCAAAGGCTTCCTGGCAATGACCATCCAGCCCTCCATTAGCCCAAGAGTCAGAACATCCATTTTAACTTTTTTAAAAGAATTTGAATGATGGAACCAAGGGAAATTAAACAGCCCCTGGGTCAACAGAGACAGTGGTCTCCCTAAGAGATGATGGGTGACTCTCAGCTGCAGAAAGAGGCTCTGGGGGAATCAGAGAGGGACCTGCAGAGAGATAGTGGGAAGAAACACAGTCTTGGACAAAAAAAAAAACACATAAAGAGAGAAAAAACAGCTGGATTTCTGTGTTTCCAAGAAAGGGTAAGTGGGCAGAAAGCCTGAGGAGAATCTTGCAAAGTGGTGTGATTAGCAGGGAGTTAGAAAGTTTAATCAAAGGGGAGTATGGGGGACTTCCCTAGCCGTCTGGTGGGTAACACTTTCTCTAGCAAGAGTTGCAGGTTCCATCCCACGTGCCTTGCAGTCAAAAAACCAAAACATAAAACGGAAGCAGTATTGCAACAGATTCAATAAAGACTTTAAAAATGGTCCACATTAAAAAAAAAAAAAAAAACTTCAAAAAAAAGTAGAAGAGTTTAGGAAGGAGGCTAGATTTCTAAAAATCAGAGCAGCATGATTCCAATAACAGGAAGAAAGCAGGGCAGGGAAGGGGTGGGGGAGGGAGGGAGGGAGATGGAGCCTCTTTTTCTCCAAGATGGATCCAGGGAGCTGCAGAGAGGATCTGGGTGTGTGATAAGAGAGACAGGGCCCCAGATGGCTCACACTTTTCAGCGCAAGGAACCTTCTTAGAGCAGAGCGAGGCCCGCACGGGCTGGCGTGTCCCTGTGTTTGTCCTTTGAGTGCAGTGGCTTCTGCGAGACAACCCAGGCTGAGTTCTCAAGGCCGCAAGCCCCGCTCTGCCTCAGGGCTGGTCTCCACACTTCTGGGGCTGGATCTCCCCAACACCCCCGCCCAGACACCCCTCCCTGCTGGTCCTCTGAGGAACCCCAAAAGGAGCACTTGAGGGCTTGGAGCCACTGCGTAAGGGTCTCCTTTGTGGCCCAGGAGTTTCAGCTCCTGCCTCCTTGGGTGAATCCAGTCACACCTGGGATGTCCCCGGTGGCCCAGTGGTTAAGACTTCACCTTCCAATGCAGGTGGCCCAGGGTGGATAACTGGTCAGGCAGCTAAGATCCCACACTCCTTGCAGCTAAAAACTCAAAATAAAAATTAAAAAATTTTTAAAAATTAAATGGAAACAATATTGCAAGAAATTCAATAAAGACTTTAAAAATGGTCCACATCAAAAAAAATTCTAGTCATACAAATCACACCCTAATCCAGCATGCACGTTCAGTCACCTCAGTCGTAACCAACTCTCTGTGACCCCAGGGACTGTAGCTCGCCAGGCTCCTCTGTCCATGGGATTCTCCAGGCAAGGATACTAGAGTGGGTAGCTGTTCCCTTCTACAGGGATCTTCCAGACCCAGGGATCGAACCCATGTCTCTTCCGTCTCATGCATTGGTAGGCAGGTTCTTTACCACTAGCGCCACCTGGGAAGCCACTAATCCAGTATTTTCACCATCAAATCAGACTATTCCATACAATCCTGTCTAGAGTCCCAGTTGAGGTAGACGGACTAGGTGTTTTTAAAAATGACATCTTGTGGTCCATCCAAGGAACATACCGCAAGTTCTCTGTATCAGGCATCAGTCAACAGGGACAGAGAGGCAGACGCTGTTCGACTTCCCCTACGTTTGCCCAAAACGCTGTGACCGACGGGTGAGTGAAAGTGAAAGTCACTCGGTCCTGTCAGACTCTTTGCGACCTGTGGACTATACAGTCCGTGGGGTTCTCCAGGCCAGAATACTGGAGTGGGTGGTGTTCCCTTCTCCAGGGGATCTTCCCAACCCAGGGATGGAGCCCAGGTCTCCTGCATTGCCGGCAGATTCTTTACCAGCTGAGCCACCTGGGAAGCCCAAGGGTGACTTGGAAAGACCAGAAGGGAGCTTTCTAACGTTCTTTACTTTGTCCTCAAAACTGGTAACGAAAATTGTTTTTGTATTTCAAATTATGATGTAAATAAGATGCAAAATAAGCTCTCAGGCAGGAACTGAAACTGGGGTGGGCTGCGGTCCGTGCCTGCCCGTTTCCGAGCAGAATCCCATGGAAGCGCAGTGTGCCCACTTTCTGCGGCTGAATGACCTCGGGTGGTCTTTCAGGGGGGCTATCGCGGTAAAGCTGTGAGGACACTCAGCTGATCAATCCTTCAGCCACATGTAGACCACGTCTCACCCAGCCTGATCTTCATCCGATCCGTCTCATCAGCCAAGGAGATGCTGGTCACCTTCTCCAAAAGCCACCAAACCCACCCCCATCTTCCAGCACAGCCTAGAGCTGCGAGGGGCGGCGGGGGTCGGGGGGTGACCCCTCTGGTCCCGGCTAGCTCTCCACGTCTTTCCCGCGCACTCACACGAGAGAGGACCTCGGTAGGGCGGTTCCAGGCTTCACCCACCAGCAGCCTGCCCAAGGGGAGAGTCCCCTTCTGGGTGCCTGGAAGACTGGCATCACCACCAGGATGGAAGGTGACACGGGGGAGGCGGTGGTCATGACCCTGTGGCGGAACAGACAGCCGCCCTCCCCCGCCCCCCAGACCCCACATGGTACCTGGTAAGGCTCCAACATGAAACCAAAAGAACAGTAGGACATTTGCATGTGCGCACGCGTGCACATACACACACACACACACACACACACACACACACACACACACACACACACACACGCTAACTTCCATGATCACGGGGATCAGAAACAGCACAGCCGTCCTGCGTGCCCGGCAAGAATCAGAAGCCGCAGGAGAGGAAGCAGCCAGCGCAGGCCCACCTGGTGATCCCTCCGCAGAAGTGGGTCAGCCCCGCGCAGGGGAGAGCGCGGCGTGGCCTCCGGCCTGAAAACAGCAGCGCCTCCACTGGAGCGGCCCCAGGCGGCCTCTCAGCCCTGCCGTGAGGGTCAGTGCTCCGGGCGGCAGGGGCCAAAGCCAGCCAGGCAGGTCTGCCGCTGTCTTGGGCCCAGCCGGACGCCCGCCCCAGTAACGCATCTGCAGCTCAGTTCTTCGTTGTTCAGTCACTCTCCCTGTCCGACTCTTTGCGACCCCATGGACTGCAGCACGCCAGGCTTCCCTGTCGTTCACCATCTCCCGGAGTTTGCTCAAACTCATGCCCATCGTGTCGGTGATGCCATCCAACCATCATCCTCTGTCAGCTTGGTTCTACTTTTTCCTTTTTCCAGGAGACAAAATTAAGCCTTAAAAAATCAAGCCTCTTGTGCTAGAGCCTGTATAAACGCCTCAAGCTTTGAAGGGTGATGAACTTAGTCCTTCCCGATTCCAGTGGAGCAGAGAGCAGACACACACACTCACACACACACACTCACACATGTGCACACCACTCACACATATATAGACCCTTGCATGAACACACATTCTGACTCACCTCTACATGTGCAACAGACATGCTTACACATATACATGTGGGTGTTCACCTACATGCACCCTAGAGAAACAGCCAGACAACAGCCAAGAAGTTGAGAAGATCTCCAAGAGCAGGAACCAGGCTGTAGATGAATCAAGGTGTCAGATGGATTAACTGCATTCTAGCATCACTGTGCTCAAGCAGAGTTTCCCACAAAGCTTAGATCCTGTGCATATTCTTGGCTGGCCTTGTCCATCAAGAATGTCTCTGGCATACTCTCATACCCAAGTCCCGAGAAACTGCTCTCCATAGACCTCACTAGAGCCGCTCCATATTCCAGACAGAATACGGAGGGAGACGTGCACCGCATCAATATCACGCCCTGACTCAGCCCCAGGGCTTCCAATTCCCTCAGCCTCTCCATCCAAAATTGCAGATTCCCTCTTGGGAGAATCTCACTGGCACTGCTGTCTGGCCCTAATAAGTCAGCAGCAGCTGTGGGCCAGGATGGACGTCCACAGACCCAGGGTGGACGTTGTGGCTGGAAGGTGGCGTGTGGGATTGAGCTTGCACTCAACAGAGCTTGCACAGTTGGGGGTTTGCGGGACAAACCCAGAAATTTAGACACCTCCTTACAACATTTGCTGTTGTTGTTGTTCGGTCAGTAAGTCATGTCTGACCTCACAGACTATGTAGCCCACCAGGTTCCAGGGATTCTCCGGTAAGAATACTGGAGTGGGTTGCCATTTCTTTCTCCAGGGGATCTTCCCAGACCAGGGATGGAACCTGCATCTCCTGCATTGGCAGGCGGGTTTTTTACCACTGAGACATCAGGGAAGCTCTTCTTACAACCAACCATTGGTGTTTCTGCAGGGTCTTTCCCATTGCTACCCTGAGGTCCTTGAGCCACAGTCCTCACAACTTTTCCATGTTCTCCTAGAAACCCTGGTGACACATCATCCCCATCAGTTTGGAAGGAGGAAGAATACATAACCGTAGGGACGAGACTCCATTCTTCAAGCCCTTGGCCCTGGGAACAGACAGGTAAATGGCAACACCTCTGTAATGAGGACACCAAAGCTCTCAGCCAGACGCCAGGAGAGCACAGAGAGATATACCTGAGCAAGAGTCAGACAGGAGGCTCCCCAAAGGAGGCCAGGGCCAGCCTGTGCCCCAGAGAGCTCACAGGGTCACTCAGCAGAAGGATGCATGAGGTGTATATTGGGTGGCGGAGGTATATCAGTTAGCTATCACTGCATAACAAATTTCCCCCAAACTTAGCAACTTAACATCACAAACATGTATTGTCTTTCGGTTTTCATGAGTTAGGAATCCAGGTGCAGGTAAGCTGAGTCTCCTTCATCAGGGTCTCTCATGGGCTATGGACCTCTCAAGGCTCAGCTGGGGAAGGATTTCCCCCACTCACGTGATTGCTGTAAGGATTCATTTCCTCCTGGGCTGCGGATCGCAAGCTACACTCAGGTCCCTGCCACCCAGGCTCTTCCAACATGGCAGCTGTTTTCCTCAAAGCAGGAGGCGAGAAGAGCCAGAGAGAGCAAGGTGGAAGTCATCCTCTTGGGAAGCCGGTCTTCCTGCACAAGGTCATCCAGCTGGAAAGAGGACTGAGTTGTGAGCAGCTGCACGGCTAGCCCTCAGGATGAAGAAGCAGAAACAGTCCCCTCACTCTGCAAAATGACTAAGATAGAATGTGAATCTAGTGATAACTACTGCTATTATGAAGAATGTGGTACAGACAAGGATATATTTATTATTCATCACACACTAACTTATATTATTGAATTTAAACACCATTAATAAGATGCGGGAGCCATTTCCCAGCCTCCAAGATTCCTTACCATGTGCCTTAAATGTTATTCATAAATATCCTGAATTTAACATATGGAGAATAAAAGTTGAGCTTAATTCTTATCAAACAGATAGAAAAAGCACAGACACGTTTTTCTGCAATTCAAAACCAGAGAGAAATCAGCAATTAATTTGGAAATAATGTTTGGTTCTGCAAAGGTGAAAGGCTGTACAATATTTGAAAAGTACAATCTTGAAAAGTACATTTTCCCAAACTGATGCTTTATTTGTTGATAAAGCTGAATTCAACAATACTCACCATTGTCTGTTTTAAGTCAAGTATAATCCACTACAGTTTAATCAAATTACTATGGAAGCAAAAGATTAAAATATTAAGAATCACAATATGAATGGATTAAAAGCTCTTTCTACCTAATTATTCAAGAACTAACCAAACTTTTCTACTTTATTTTCTCTATCATTCAGCCTCTCTTCAGCCTACTTCAATTATTTGCCAAAATCATTGTCAAAACTGGTAGTAAAGAGTGAAGCTAGGAATCAGAATTCAATTCAGGCTACTTTAACGTAAAGTAGCTCTGTTTATGGTGCTTCAGATGAGATGGTAAAGATAGTGATTTAAACTGTGTTTGTAAACTTATAAATTACAAATCTTTATTACTCCTAAACCCTGGCTTACACAATGTTTTTCTAGTTCCACTGGAAAAGGAAAATGGTTTTTATGCAAAGCAAATGACCTCATATCTTGTTGAATCCCATATAAAAATAAGAGGTCTTCAACCCAGGAGACATAAAAAACAGATTAACACACTACTAAAAGCAAAAAATAATTCCAAGCAGTAGAAAAAGAAAGACCAAAGTTATAAAACAAATGGAGAGCTAAAAGAAATATTTGCAACTAACTTCAAACATAAGAGTTTATTTTCTTAACACATAATAAGTTCCAATAAATCTTTAAGAAATAGGCTAACAGTGCAATAGGAAAAACTGGGTGCAGTATATAGCAAGAGAGTTTAAGGAATAAGAAATGTAAATGGCTCTAAAGCATGAAAAAATTCTCCAACCTCTACTTTCCAAAACGTGGAGTCATCCTGAATCTTCCTCTCCCATGCCCCCATATCTAATATGTTAATGCTTCCTATTAGGGCTTCTCTGGTGGTTCAGACAGTAAAGAATCTGTCAGTAAAGAGATGGCATCATTGACTCGATGGACATGAGCTTGAGCAAACTCCGACCTCAAGTAGGGTTAGGGTTAGCTATCCAAGGAAACTCTTGAAAGACAGGGAAGCCTGGTGTGCTGCAGTCCACGGGGTCATAAAAGTTGGACGTGACTTATCAACTGAACAACAATAACGATGCATCCTATTGGCTCTGCCTTCTGAGGAGATCCAGAATCTTACCCACTCCTCACCACCATCACCTTTGCTTGGAGTCTTGTGATTCCTCACTGAGTCCTCTGCTTTCATCCTTGTTCTCTATGCCATTCTCCACAGGGCAGGCAAAGTAACCCCTTTGAAATGTAACCCTACATCGGTTTCCCATCTCAGATCAAAGCCTGCAGTCCAGTGGCCCCGGAGCCCAGGCCTCTGGTCCCTTGAAACCTCTCTACCCTCCTTTCCTATTGCACCGCCCCCGTCTCCACCCATTCCAGCAGCACTGGCCTCCTTCTTCTCCAAGCTTGATGTGGAAGAGCTCCCCAAAGATGGCAGCCTCAGTGTTGCCTGTGATAATTAATTTTGTCTGTCAATTTGGCCAAGCCATGTACACAGAAGTGAAGTGAAGTCGCTCAGTCATGTCTGACTGTTTGTGACCCCATGGACCAGGGCTCCTCTGTCCATGGGATTTTCCAGGCAAGAGTACTGGAGTGGATTGTCATTTCCTTCTCCAGGGGATCTTCCTGACCCAGGGATCCAACCCAGGTCTCCCTCATTGTAAGCAGACACTTTTATGGTCTAAGTCACCAGGGAATGGCCATGGTGGGGGTTGGCGGGGGGGGCGGGGGGTGGTGGTGCTCATCTATTCAGCCGAATAGCTTAAAATAAAAATGGTACACAGATATTTGCTCAAACACCAGATTAGATGTGGTTGTGAAAGTATTTTTTAGATGACATTAACCTTTAAGTCAATGGACTTAACATAAAGCCAACTACTTTCCATAGTTGGGGGGGTGAAAGTGAAAGCTGCTCCATTGTGTCCAACTCTTTGAGACCCCATGGGTTGTAGCCCACCAGGCTCCTCTGTCCATATGATTTCCCAGGCAAGAATACTGGAGTGGGTTGCCATTTTCTTCTCCAGGAGATCTTTCCAACCCAGGGATTGAACCCACATCTCCTGCATTGCAGGCAGATTCTTAACCATCTGAGTCCCCAGGGAAGCACTGGCGGAGTGGGGGTTTGTGGGGGCGGTGCTCATCCAATCAGTTGAATACCTTAAAATAAAGATTGGGGTCCCTAGAGGAAGAGAGAATTGATGCTTTCAGACTTCAGCTGGAACACTAACTCTTTCCTGGGTCTTCAGACTACCAGCCTACCCTGCAAGATTTTGGACTTAGCCCCTACAATTGTACGAGCCAATTCTTTTAAAAAAACATATTCTTTCCCCTCCTCTTACTCTATGTATCTATAAAGGCATATATAGAGAGATAGATAAAAGATATAGGTAGGTAGATAGATCCAGATAAATAGATAGACAGACAGATAGGGAGACGATGATAGACAGATAGATCCTATTGCTTCTGTTTCTCTGAAGAACCATTACTAACTCATTGCCCAGTAATGTGACTTCATTTCTCCCCTGAAGAGGTTGCGCTCATGACCCTGCCCTGGGAGTGTGTCTGTTTTGATCAACAGACTGTGAATTCTGAGTTTAGGTCATAAAAAGCCCTTCAGCTTCCACTTGGTGCTCTTGGAACACTCGCTCTCAGAATGCCCCCGTTCAGAAACTGCTCAGTAAGTCAGAAGAAGCCCCGCTGTCCAGGAGGAATGAAATGGGGACTCTGTGTGACAGTCCCAGCTGACCCGGCCTTCAAACCAGCAGCCCGGGGCCAGCATGTGAGCAGAGGCCTCCGTGTGATCTGACCTCAGGTTAGACCTAGCTCTCCTCCCAGGTGAGGCCCCAGCACCACGGAGCAAGGGGGGCATCCCCACGGTGGCCATCCCAGTTCCCGACCCACAGAACCCCCAGCATAACCGAGTGACACTCTACTTGGTTTGGGCTGGTTATGCAGCAACTGATAGGCAGCGTGGGTGCCAAGCGTGGCTCCAAACTTTCACGCCTGCCATGCCATCCTCCCGGAACTCCTCCTGGAAGCTCACCTGGCTCTCTTCCTCACCCCCATCAGGGCTTTGCCCCAATGCCCACCACTGTCCCCATCTAACACCACAACCCTGCACCCTCCCTCGGTTTCTTTGACTTCACAGAATTTATTACCACCTGACATTTTCCTCTGCCGGTCTGCTCTGACTAAAATGTCCACTCCCTGAGAATCAGGTGGCGTTTGTGGTTCATTCCGTTCCAGGCTGCATAACTAGTGAATAGCAAAGTGTCTGCACACAGTAAGCACAGTCAACTAATATTAGCAGAATGAACAAGCAAATGAGCAAACCTCACTTCAAGAGGCCCACAAATGGAGGGAGGTCCAAGAGGGAGGGGATATATGTAGACCGATGGCTGACTCATGTTGAGGTTTGACACAAAACAGCAAAATTCTGTAAAGCAATTATCCCTCAATTTAAAAATTAATAAATTTTAAAAAATAAGATATAAGGATATAATATACAGCACAGGGAGTATAATCAACATTTTATAATAATTTTAAATGGAATTTAATCTATGAAAATATTACATCACTATGTTGTACACCTGAAGAAATATACCATAAGCAATTATCCTTCAATTAAAAACTTAATAAATTTTAAAAAATAAGATACAAGGATATAATATACAGCACAGGAAGTATAATCAACATTTTATAATAACTTTAAATGGATGAGATGGAGAGGGAGGCTGGAGGGGGGACTGGGATGGGGAACACATGTAAATCCATGGCTGATTCATGTCAATGTATGACAAAAACCACTACAATATTGTAAAGTAATTAGCCTCCAACTAATAAAAATAAATGGAAAAAAATGGAATTTAATCTATAAAAATATTGCATCACTATGTTGTACACCTGAAATAATACCATAAATCAACTAATTTTAATTTTAAAAATAAAGAACATTTAATACAAAAAAGAAAAAGAGGGCCACAAATTAAAACTTGGCAGACATACAATTTTGTACATACTTGATTCATAAAAACCTAACCGTCTTGCAGTACACTGTGCTGGTGAACTCCTGGGGAAACAGGCCCTGTTGTACTTTGCTGGTGAAGAACAAACTGGTGTCATCTTTTCCAAGGATGATTTGCCAAGCCTTGAGGTACACAGCAACTTTGACTCGGCAGACTGTTTTTGGAATATATCCTACAGAAATGCTCACACTCACGTGAGATGGTATACCCTCATGGATTTTTATGGCAACACTTGTTTGTATGAACAGACGGTTCAAAAACCAAATGTTCTTCAGTGTGAACTATTAAATAAATGTTGGTTCATTCCTGCTAAGAGACTTGAACTGAACTGAACTGAAGTCGCTCAGTCGTGTCCAACTCTTTGGGACCCGATGGACTGTGGCCCACCAGGCTCCTTCTTCCACGGGATTCTCCAGGCAAGAATACTGGAGTGGGTAGCCATTTCCTTCTCCAGGGGATCTTCCTGACTCAGGGATTGAACCCGGGTCTCCCGCATTGCAGGCAGATGCTTTAACCTCTGAGCCACTTAGGAAGATATAAAAGAGAATGTGGCAGCTCCATACTTAAATAGAACTTAGGTAGAAGAAGCTCCTAGATATATTGTTAGATACATGTTAAACCACCTTCAGAACAGTATGTGTAGTAAGTCACCAGTTTAGTTATAACAGGCAGAGTATTTCCCAAAGGATAGAAAAGAATTGAAATGCAGGCATGTCATGTGACTTGCATTTAGTATCAGCTGGAAAAAAATGAATATATTTTTAAAACAAAGATAAAAAGCTGGAAATCAGAAAGCTTGAGAATGCATACACACACATACATATATATGTGTGTGTGTGTGTATCTACATATATATATCTACAAAGAGGGAGATGGAGATCTGAAACAGTTTGCTGTACACCAGCACAAAATTGTAAACAGTTAAACTTAAGCTTTTTTAAAAAGCTTGAAATATTTTCTCCCCTATCTTTTCTGCAAAAAGCAATCACTTGCTTCCCCTCTGCTTGTTTCAGGGACAGACAGGTGACACATCTGGTGGACAAACGAGGGGAAGGGAGAACTTTGGCCATTGCTCCAGAGAAAAGCATCTGACGTACTGTTCAGAAATGCTCACAGCCATCCCAACCAGTGCCAAGGACTTAGTCAAACAGGAAATAAGCCATAAACACTCCAGTAAAACTTGCAGCAACAGATGTAGCTGATAAGACTGAAGGAAATGTTCTCAATATACAGAAATTACAGGATAAACTGCTATTTATCTTTGCACATCATGTGATTTGTGGGTCATCACACTTACAAATGGGTACTTAAAATATGTAGAAATGGCCAGGCAGAAGGCTGAACCAGAATATATATTCATGGATATTCCCTTTGGGGCTTTTCTTCATTAACACTGTTAAGTGTTAAATGAATAAAGAAGATTCATTTAAAGCACATTACATTCAAGACATTTTTAACAAAGTGGCCTAACTGTATCAAAGAGCAAAGATTGCTACTGTTCAGTTACTCATTCCTGTCTGACTCTCTGCAACCCTATGGACTGCAGCACGCCAGGCTTCCCTGTCCATCACCATCTCCCAGAGCTTGCTCAAACTCATGTCTATTGACTCCATGATGCCATCCAACCGTCTCATCCTCTGTCGTCCCCTTCTCCTCCTGCCTTCAATCTTGCCCAGCATCAGGGTCTTTTCTAATGAAAAGCTCTTCACATCAGGTGGCCAAAGAATTGGAGTTTCAGCTTCAGCATCAGTCCTTCCAATGAATATTCAGGATTGTCCTTTAGGATTGACTGGTTGGATCTCCTTGCACTCCAAGGAACTCTCAAGAGTTCTCCAACACCACAGTTCAAAAGCATCAATTCTTCGGTGCTCAGCCTTCTCTATTGTCCAACTGTCACATGCATACATGACTACTGGAAAAACCATAGCTTTGACTAGACATACATTTGTCAGCAAAGTAATGTCTCTACTTTTTAATAAGCTGTCTAGGTTGGTCATAGCTTGTCTTCCAAGGAGCAAAAGATATATTAGCTTTAAAAAACAAACATGATATGTTACTTAGTAACAAAATATTTTATGTCTTTCTCTTCCTCAGAAACCTTTCCAGGGTTAAGACAGTTAATGAGGATCATGCATGCAACTGGATTTAATCAACATCTAATCTGCATTTTTAGTCAAAATGAAAAAATATATCTACATTGAAAAATTTGCAAAAGTGTCATCTTCAGATGGAGTCCCATTCCATTCAGCATTCACTGAGCACACACCACTTAAAAGATGCTGTTCCTTGGACACCCCCTGTCTTTAAGCAGGTCTTAGGAGCAAACTCCTGGGTGGGTAATCCCAGTGCAAGCTCTGTGGATGCAGGACAAAGAAGGAAAAGAACCCAGGAGGCAAAGCTTTGTGGAGGTGCCAGTATCTGACCTATGCCTTGAAAAAAGAATGATGAAAAAATAAATACTCTTCCAGCAAGGGAGCAAGTCTGATGAGGCAGCATGGCTGACATGCCTAACTTCTAAACCCCAAGAATGGAGAACTGAAAATAATATTCTGACTGTGGAGAGTTGAACTGTGTCCTAAATCCTAGCATTCTGAATGAGACCTTATTTGGAAATAGGTGTGAAAGAGTTGGTTGTGTCTGACTCTGCAAACCCTTGGACTGTAGCCCGCCAGGCTCCTCTGTCCATGAGATTCTCCAGGCAAGAACACTGGCGTGGGTTGCCCTTTCCTTCTCTAGGGAATCTTGCCAACCCAGGGCTTGAACCCACATCTCTTAAGTCTCCTGCACTGGCAGGCAGGTTCTTTACCACTAGCACCACCTGGGTCCTTGCAAATATAATGAAGTGAAGGATGATCTCTGAATGAAATCACCTTAGGTTTAAGGTGGGTTCAAAAGTCATTGAACTGTGTCCTTGTAAGTATAAGGAGAGGGAGATTCCACATACAGAAACAGGGGCTGGGGGGGTAGCGAAGACCAAGGCAGAAGTTGGAGGGATGGGGCCACCAGCCAAGGAGAGAGCCGGCAGTCGCCCAAAGCTGGGGGAGACCTGGGCCAGATTCTCCCTTGGCACCTCCAGAAGGAACCAACCCTGCCCATGCTTTGACGTTGAACTTCCGGCCTCCAGATGGCAAGAGAACAAGTGAATCCTGTTTTAAGCCACCGAGTTCATGGTGATATTTTAGAGCAGCCCCAGGTGCCTGATGCCCTGCCCTTGTCTCCTGAGCTGGGTTACCCTCAGCATCACCCAGGGCCTGCCCTGGAGGGTCCTCCGGGAAGACTGGCTGAATCAGTGAGTCACGCAGAACAACACTAAAGAATAATGTCAAGGCAGACCGGGAGGGATCAGAGACACCCTTTGAGGTCGTTCTGCAAGCTGGAGGGGAATCAGGGGCTTTGGAGGAAGAGGATGACTTATCCAACAGGTGGGAGACGTTAGGCCAACAGCAGTGAGCGAGTTGGAAAGTAGGGAGTCGGGGCAAGCGACAGAGAGGATGGGGAGGAGTTTTGAGCTAGGGTGACGTCGTGGCCATGGGTACCAGAGCCCCTAAAACTACAGCTGACCAGGCTGGACTGAGAAGGGAAGAGGGAGGAGGTGTCTGCAGGGGATTGCGAGGTTTGGAAGCCTAGACCAAAGACTGGCAAAACCAGGAAAGGCGTGTTTGTGGTTACAGAGGGATCCTGGACCAGGCTTCCTGGAAAGCAGAACCAAGACCAGGCTGAGAGATTCCTGGACTGGGGGAGTTGCAGGCCCAGGCCCAGGTGATGAGCGTGAGGGAGAGGGGAAAGGGGGGAAGCCCACGCAGGACAGGGCAGGATGGGGCCAAGCCTGCCGCTCTGCAGAGGGACAGTTGCCTGGGGCTTCCATGGACAGGCCGGCCAGAGTGGTGGCCAGAAGGAGAGGAGGTTTCCCCAGGCCCCTCCCCTCCCCTGCCTGTCTTGGCCAGGCACGTCCCTGGGAACACGGGCCCCTGTGTTCCACAATGTGCCCCTAGTCCCCTTCAGCCTGCTGTGGTGACACCAGGTCCCTTCCCCAGGATGCTTCTGGGGTTCAGGGTCACTCAGAGTTAGGACGTGAGGGGTGGAGCTGAGGCGAGGGTCAGGCCCGCAAAAGAGCTGGAATCCGTGGAGGCGGCCCTGGGGTTGGAGGCACCCTGGGCACTCCAGGAGCACAGATCTGGGCAGGATGCAGGGCGCCAGCGGAGGTGAGGTGGTGCAGAGACCGACAGGATAACATGATGCTCGTGCGTCCTACTCGCCTGAACGATTTTTATGTCTTTGAGGCTCCACGGGTAACTTGATAATTAACTTGCCTGACCCATAGATTTCTAACATAAACAAATTTAATCACTGGATTTAAAAAAGCCAGAATTGTCTCAAATCCAGCAGTGGAATTGTGCAGCGATTTTTATTTATTTAGCAAACATTATAGAGCATTAGGGGTTTCCCAGGTGGCACTACTGGCAAAGAACCCGCCTGCCAATGCAGGAATCATTAGAGACATGGTTTCAATCCCTGGGTCGGGAAGATCTCCTGGAGGAGGGCATGGCAACCTACTCCAGTGTTCTTACCTGAAGAATCCCATGGACAGAGAAGCGTGGTGGGCTACAGTCCATGGGGTCACAGAGTCGGACACAACTGATGTGACTTAGCATACATAAAGCGTTAACTATGGGCCTGACTCTCCCCTATGGACACTGCAAATGTTAACTCATTTAATCCACATAACAAAGTTTTGGGGTAGAAATTATTGTTGTTCCCATTTCACAGAGGAGAAAGCTGAGGCACAGAGAGGTTGAGTGACAGGCCTGCAGGGCTCCATCCCTCTTGACTGCAAGGCTCGTTGTCTCACTCTTCAGTTACTGTGAGCTCTGTGCTTAAGGGGTGTTTTTATCTTACGAGCTCTCCACGGGAGTGAGATGAAAACACATGTGAGTCTCACGTCCCACCTGAGACAAAGGCCATCTGCTTCAATGTCTCCCCTTTTTCTTTCACCAGGTGCTCAACCAGGAGCAGAGAGCTTGTTTACCCTCAGACCTTTAAGAGCTTATGATTAATAAGCCAAACAGCAAGCTTCCTGGCATCATCTGTGAATTCAGCTTCCCAGCCAGTCTTCGGGCTGAACCTGAACAAACGTCACAATCGTGCCTTGGAGGAATCCAGAGCAGCCGTGTGTCAGGAGTATCACAGGAGAGACCGCGGACCCCCTGCTCACTGTCAGCTCTGCCACCTACCAGCCTGCGCCCTGGAAAGGCGTGTAACCTGCCCTGGGCTAAGCTGCTTGGTCCCCTCGTCTGCAAAACAGAGCAAACGCACACCTGCCCCTTAGGATCACTGAGCACCAAGCGGGTGAGAACATACAAAATGCTCAGAAGGCTGCTTAGTATGTAGTGGGCCCTTAGAGAAGCGTCGGATGCAGTCACAGCATCCTTACAGGAGCCCCACTCCAGGTCGGTAGGTCTGGGCAGGCTCTGGCGGACAGCTGTGTGCTGTCATCCCCACCCCGACACCTGAAGTCACCTGTGACTCCTCCTCCTGCCCACTGCACCTTACCTCTTTGTTCCGACGCGATGGATCGAGCCCTGCAGTCACAGCTCACACCCAACAAGAACCTGGGTTCTGCTATTCCAGTTTTCCGATCTCGATGGCCAGTGTGGGCTGGAGGACAGGCAGAGGAGGAAGTCCAAATTTGTCTCCCTGTCGACATATTCAGGCACCACCATCTCTGTGACCAGGATGCCAACTGGAGGCTCCCCACTTCTTTCTTGGGGTCCCCACGCCCAGTAAAGTGATGGATTCATCTTTCCTAAGTGGTTCTGTCTCTACAGGTGACTACCCCTCCTGAGGTTCTCTGAGTCTTGACCAGGTTGGGGAGGAGGGTCTTATCAGCTTCTTGACACAAACGGAACACAAGCCCCAAAAGACCAAACGCTGGGGCCGGCACAGCCCGGCACCCTCTCCCTGATGCTGCTGTCCTGCTCGCATTTGCCACTCACCTCGGATGCCTTATCCTATGGTCAGTAGCAATTTTTACCAGATGGCGTATCGACAGACTAATAAAAACACATCACATAAGTGGAAAGAGCTGGCACCCCCTTCAGGGTATTCAGGCTGACATCGTGTGATTGGGCCATGCACAGACTCTGCTCAGAAAATAGGGAAAGCACATATTAAATATTTGTGTTAAAAATGGAATTGGTGAGACAAGATGAAGGGTTTCATGGCTTATATTCTCTCTGGGCTAAGCAAAACATCCCAGATTTTAAGGCATTTGAGGATCGTCTGGAAATTGCTTTTTCCCAAACATTAGCAAGAGTAAGGGGCATTCATTTGCTTGTTGTTTCAAGGGAACTTCAGGCAAAAGACTTGGGAGCATACACAAAAAAGATGGAGAGAGGGGAGTTTGGGAGGGTCTGCAAGAGTTAGAACAAGGGGTGGTCCCCTGGGCTGGGGTGAGGAGCAGAAAAGAAGACGTCTCTGGGATCTTACTCATTTGAGACCTTGAAGAACATTAATGTGAGGGAATAAAGTGAAGAAAGTGCTCTTCTTCAAAGCTGCCTGAATATTTTCCTATCATTTTAAAGAAGCCACAGAATTTATCTTTGGAAGAATACTGGGCTGTTCATTGGGTGTGTGTGGGTGGGTGGGGGTGGGTGGGAGGAGGTTACTGTATGTGTTTGCAGATCAGGAAAACTTCTGCTTTTGTAATTGCTATGGGCTGAGTGTTTGTGTCCCCTACATTCAAGTGTTGAAACCTAATCCCCAGTGTGATCATAATTGGAGGCAGGACCTTTGGGAAGTGATTGGGTCATGAGGGTGGGGCCCCCATGAATGGGATTAGTGCCCTTATAAGAACAGACACAACAGAGGTGAGCTCTGTCTCTCTCACCTTCTGCCACCTGCAACCAGGGACACGGACACCAGGAGCTACACCCAAGAGGCTGTGGGGTGGGCAGCACTGGAGAAGAAAAGGCTCGTCTCCTTTGGGGGCAACTCTGATTCAAGGCAAGCCAGCACCAAGAAAGGCCCATCAGGGTCCCTCCTGCAGGGTTTCAGAGTCTAAATTAACATGGAGACAAGCCAGACATAGCCCCCTGTTACTCACTTCCTCTTTTTTTAATTTTCTGTCGGGGTACAGTTGATAAACAATATTGTGATAGTTTCCAGTGAACAGTGAAGGGGCTCAATCCATACGTATCTATGTATCCATTCTCCCCCAGGCTACCCTCCCATCCAGGCTGCCCCACAACATTGAACCGAGTTCCCTGCACTGTACAGTAGGCAATCCATTTTAAATAGAGCTGGTGTACATGCCCATCCCAAACTCTCTCACTGCCCCTTCCTCTGGTGACTATAAGCTCGTTCTCTGTCTCTCTCTCTGTTTTGTAGGAAAGTTCACTCATAGCCTTTCTTTTAGATTCCACATATGGGGGATATCATACCGTATTTCTCCTCTCTCTGGCATGCTTCACTCAGTATGACACTCTAGATCTATCCATGTTGCTGCAAATGGCATTATTCCATTCTTTTCAGTGGCTGAGTAATATTCCATTGTGTTATTTTCTTGACTGTAAAATATACTTAATGTCCAAACCAGGCCCTAGCTGCTAAGAGTATGCAAGTATGAGAAAAAGTACACTCCTAACATCCTCCATGTGCCGAAGGAGTCCCTCAGTATACAATAGATGGTCCCATCTCAGTGGCTCTGCTGTCCCTGCCGAGGTCCTGGGTCACAGACGCCAGCAGAGCTTCTAGGGGGACCTCTGCCTCCTCCTCAGCATGTCTTCACCAGAGGCAGGGAGAGAGAATAAGGAGGAGACAAAGAGAGTGTCAGAGATTGGGAGCTCACGTTTGACACTTTGCAGGGTCACCTGAAGACTGGAACATCAAGGAGGATCAAAAAAAAAAAAAATTTCATTCAACCCATGTACGGCCTGCAGAATTATTTTGGGCCCTAAATGGACATTAAGACACTCAGTGGAAATGAAGACAAGTCTCTTTCTCAAGTGAACTGATTTACTCCAAGATATACAAATATAGGACTCATGTACTATTTTAAACAAGCTATGAGATTTTTAAGCAAACATTCACACAGATATGTTTCATAGCTCTTGATTTTAATTTCTAAAGTACATGTGATTATAAAAACAGAAATATCCTTGTATTATTGTTCTGCACCAGGAAACTCCAAATGAGTGGGCTTTCTTATTAAAACATAAAAACACTAAATCTTGGGCTCCAACCCCTAAAATTCTGAATCAGTGTTCTAGGTAAAACCCAAGAATCCACATTTCTAACACATTCACAGCAGGTAGAGACCACACTTTAATAACTAGTAATTTAAGCTTTTTTGCCTGGCTTAAATCTGGGCACAGGAGTCTCATGAGGCTCACAATTTGGGGAACTGCTAAAAGATCACTTGGTTATGATCCTTGATTCTGTGTTTTCAATAGTTGATTTGAGGTAAGAGAACAACTTGTTACCTCTGAATTTATGCATTTTTAATCTAAAAGAGCTCAAGTCAGTTTAGCCATATGCATGTGTCAATAACTTAAAAAAAAATCAGTTTCCTGGTCTTCAAAGAGATGGGAATAACAGACCACCTTACCTGCCTCCTGAATCTGTATGCAGGTCAAGAAGCAACAGTTAGAACTGGACATGGGACAACAGACTGGTTCCAAATTGGGAAAGGAGTACATTAAGACTGTATATTGTCACCCTGCTTATTTAACTTATATGCAGAGTACATCATAAGAAATGCTGGGCTGGATGAAGCACAAGCTGGAATCAAGATTGCCAGGAGAAATATCAATAACCTCAGATATGCAGATGACGCCACCCCTATGGCAGAAAGTGAAGAACTAAACAGCCTCTTGATGAAAGTGAAAGAGGAGAGTGAAAAAGTTTTCTTAAAACTCAACATTCAGAAAACTAAGATCATAGCATCCAGTCCCATCACTTCATGGCAAGTAGATGGGGAAACAATGGAAACAGTGACAGACTTTATTTGGGGGGACTCCAAAATCACTGCAGTTGGCGACTGAAGCCATGAAATTAAAAGAAACTTGCTCCTTGGAAGGAACGTTATGACCAACCTAGACAGCATATTAAAAAGCAGAGACATCACTTTGCTGACAATGGTCCGTCTAGTCAAAGCTATGCTTTTTCCAGTAGTCATGAATGGATGTGAAAGTTGGACTATAAAGAAAGCTGAGCGTAGAAGAACTATGCTTTTGAACTGTGGTGTTGGAGAAGACTCTTAAGAGTCCCTTGGATGGCAAGAAGATCAAACCAGTCCATCCTAAAGGAAATCAGTCCTGAATATTCATTGGAAGGACTGACTCTGAAGCTGAAAGTCCAATACTTTGGCCACCTGATGGGAGGAACTGATTCATTAGAAAAGACCCTGAAGGCAGGAGGAGAACGGGACAACAGATGATGAGATGGTTGGACGGCATCACCCATTCAAGGACATGAGTTGAGGAAGCTCCAGGAGTTGGTGATGGACAGGGAGGCCTGGCGTGCTGCAGTCCACGGGGTCACAAAGAGTCAGATACAACTGAGCTTGACTGAACTGAACTGAAGTGTGCCAACAATGTATCTGTTAATATTCTTTCTCGTGGACTGAAAGTTAGTGAGTGGTATTACTACACACCAGAGCTCGGCTGTTTTTTTATACAGTCCCTATGTTTTAATGTCACAAATAAAATTATTATTAGGTGTAAGGCTGAGTACATTTGTAAAAGGAGTAAAGGAATAAATCCTATTACTTGGCATGTAGAAAAAAAAAAAAAAAAGATAACCTTGCCTCACATTGTCATCATCAGGAAAAATTTAAATCTTTTTTACTCATCATTTGAGTTTCCTAAAACTACCATTTCCATTAAAGCACTAAGGAAAAAAAGAATAAAAAGTTTGGTGTGTTACAACCTCGATGGCTTGGTACTTTCCAACCCAGAATGAATCTTCTCTGCAGGCTTTTCTGTTCCCAGTGGTAAGAGTTCACTAGGATTGTTGTAACCAAGTATCACAAACAGCGTTTGATAAGGGAACTCCATTTGCTCACAGCTCCAGAAGTCAATGAATGCTCAGCTGCTAAGTCGTGTCTGACTCTTTGCAACCCTATGGACTGCAGACTGTCAGACTCCTCTGTCCGTGGGATTTCCCAGGCAAGAATACTGGAGCGGGTTGCCATTGCCTTCTCCGGGGGATCCTCCCAACCTAGGGATCGAACCTGCATCTCCTGCAGACAGAAGCTTTATCGCTGAGCCACCTGGGAAGCCCAGAGACCAGAAGTTTGATATCCAGGTGTCAGCAGGTCGGTTCCTTCCGAGATTTGAGGGAGTTTCTGATCCATGCCTCTCACCTACCACCCAGCGGCATGTTGTGTCTTCATCTGCTCAGGCTGCCATATGAAAAAAACCACAGACAGGGCGCCTTAAACTACAGACATTTATTTTCCCACAGATCTGGAGGCTAGAAGCCCATGATCAAGGTGTCAGCACATTTAGCTTCTGGCTTCCAGACCACTGCCTTCTCTCTGTGTCTTCATCGGGTGGAAAGAGAGAACTGCAGTGTCTCTCCCTATTCTCATCAGGACAGCAGTCCTACCAAATTAAAGCGACCTCATTTAACCCTTATTACCTCCTTTTAGGGGGCTTCCCTGGTAGTTTAGCTGGTAAAGAATCCACCTGCAGTGCAGGAGACCCTGGTTTGATTCCTGGGTTGGGAAGATCTGCTGGAGAAGGGATAGGCTAGCCACTGTGGTATTCTTGGGCTTTGCTGGTGGCTCAGACAGTAAAGAATCTGCCTGCAATGTAGGAGTCCTGGGTTCAATCCCTGGGTTTGGAAGATCCCCTGGAGAAGGAAAAGGCTACCCACTCCAGTATTCTGGCCTGGAGAATTCCATAGACTATATAGTCCATGGGGTCACAAAGAGTCAGACATGACTGAGTGACTTTCACTTTATTCACTTTTCCCTCCTTGTAGACCCCCATATCCAAATACAGTAAGTCCCCTACATGCCCAGCTTCCCTGGTGGCTCAGACGGTAAAGAATCTGCCTGCGATGCAGGAGCCCTGGGTCCAGTCCTTGGGTAGGGAAGACCCCTTGGAGAAGGGAATGGCAACCCACTCCAGCATTCTTGCCTGGAGAATCCCAAGGACAGAGGAGCCTGGTGGGCTACAGTCCATTAGGTCACAAAGAGCTGGACACGACTGAGTGACTAACACTTTCACTTTCCCTACATACAAACAAGATTGGTTCTGAAAGCACATCATAAGTCCAACAAGATTAGCCTAGGTACCCAGCTGACACAATCAGCTACGTAGTACCATACTGAGATAGGTTTATAATATTTTTCACCCAAATAACCTATAAACAGCAAACACAAAAATAAAGAAAGCATCTTTAATCTTACAGTAGGGGACCTTGCGAAGTACAGTAGGGCCGTACAACAGCGGGCACGCAGGGGCTGGCATCCATGAACGGGCAAGAAGAGTGACTGGCTGGGGAGGGAGAGGAGGTGGGAGACGGCAGAGCTGAAGGGTCGTCAGCAACGGGAGACGCAGGGCCGGCTGCAACGTCACTCACGCCTGACGCTGATGGACCCCACGTGTGCACCTTTGAAAGTTCACAGCTTGAAGGTCTGGGTGTAGGGGCTTACAGTGGAGTCACATTGAGGGGGCAGGACTTCCATACATGGATATGAGGGAGACACCACTCAGTTGAAACAGCCTTCTGTGACTTGTGTAAACTCACACCATCTCTGCCTGCACACTCACATTCATTCTCCCTCCCTGTCTGTGTCCACTTTCTCTCCTTTTATAAGGACTCAAGCCACGTGGGGTGAAAACCCCTCCCAATGACCTCAATGTCATGTGACCACCCGCCAAGGCCCTATTTCCAAATAAAATCACGTCCTGGGGTCCTGGGGATTAGGGCTTGATTCGTCGGGGAAACAATACAACCCACACCACCGTGAGCTTGAGGCTGGCCCACGCGGTGACTCCCTTTCCCACCCTCAGACCCTTAGCCCCACTGCTGCCCGCCTGCCTAGAATTCCACCTTGCGCCCGTGACTCCTACTCAGAAACCTTGGGCGGCTCTTAGAACATCCGGAATGAGCCGAGACCCTCGGCTGCGGCATCAGCGTTCCCTCTGGGGCCCCTCCAGAGGACGGGCGTCCGCAGAGATGCCCCTCCCGCCACCCTGGGCGCCTCCACCCGACACGTGCGTGCGGAGCTCAGCCTGGCCCGAAGCTCACAATCCGCGGCCTCGGGAGGCTCACTGCCGGGGGCGTGTCGGTGGCCGCTTTGGGGAAACGGAAAGCAGATTGGCCTGGGATGGGGGGAGGGTGGGTGTTCAGGCCCCGGCCCCACCACCTGCCGGCCGTGGGCTCCGAGGGGCGGTGGTGGGGGCATCTCTCAGCCTCAGGGTCCCGGCCTGCCCCCCATTCCTGCCCTCACCCCCGAGCATGGACGCGCAGAAACGCTTAGGACTGTGCTCCGTGCCCCGCGAAGGGCGCCCGCCTCCCGAACACGCCATGCACCTCCCGCCCCCGACCAGTGGCACCTCGGAGACCCTCTCCCGGCTGCCTGACCCGTCCCCCAGCAGCAGGGTCTACGCCCCCGGAGGCCCTCCGGGGTGACCCAGCCAACCAGCCTGTCCCCCATCATTACCCCTTAACACTACCCAGCTCTGCTTTCCTTCTCAGCATCTGGGAATGCATTATTTACTCTTTTTTTTAAAATTTATTTATTTTTAATTGGTGGATAGTTGCTTTACAATGTGTTGGTTTCTGCCGTACATCCAGGTGAATCAGCCATAGGTATATATATATTTCCTCCCCTCTTGAACTTCCCTCCCCACCCCATCCTACCCCTCTAGGTTGTCACAGAGCATCAGGATTGAGCTCCCTGCATCATAAAGCAAATTCCCACTGGCTGTCTGTTTTACAATTGGGAAAGCATGGGATCATCTTATTTGCTCTTTACACGTCTGTGGTCGGTCTCCCCAGTGAAGCTTCAGGTTTCCCAGATTTGGCGGCTTATCTGTGGCCCCCACCACAGCCCGCCGGCACCCAGAAAGTTCAGGGCTGAACAAGCAGAGGAACGAACCAGGGCACCCTGACTCCATGACCCTCCGGCCTTGACTCTTCAGGGACGCAGCCCCGGTCTGACTCCAGGTCCAGTTACCCTGGCTCCCCTGAAGCCCTGTGATGTTCAGCCTCAGCTCGGCCCAGGCAGCTCTCTTTCCTACCTGACGGCAGGCTGTGAGCTGAAATCTCTGATCTCAACTGCTTGGTTCATCAGGCCCTGGAAGGAGCAGGGAAGAGCCGCAAATGAGGCTGCCACGTGGCTTCCGTGTTCTCGTGTGGGGCCAGCCCGACTCAGAGAGGAGTGGACGTCTGTGCTCCCTGCAGGGGCGCCCGTATGGAGGACAGAGCTTAGCAGGAATTGCCTGGCGGTCCAGTGGTTACAAATCGGTGCTTTCACTCAACAGGGCTGAGGTTCGATCCCTGGTCAGGGAACTAAGATCCCACATGGCATATGGCTTGGCCGCCAAATAAAGGCGGCAGAGCGTGGGCACTTCAGCAGGGCTCCTGGGGCCCCCGTGAGGTCACTCTGGTCCATGATGAGGTGGTAAGACCCTGACCCTAACCGTGGTCTTCCTATGCCCACCCTGGTGTCTACCACCTTCCTACAAAAGGCATTTTTCCCGGTTAGTCACCCTATTCATTCTACACTGTTCGAGTCATTGCTACCCTTTGCCTCCTGGTATCCATCCCAAGCACCCCCGGCCTGCCAACCCCACCATGGACCTCTTCCCTCCAGGTCTGGCTTAAGAGCCGCCTTCTACAACAACCTCACACACATGTACACACCACCTCCACCTTCACACCCCACAGCATCCTGGCCATCTCCCATCCATGGATGGATGGCCTGCCGGCTGATGTCCATGTCTCCTCTCACTCAGGACCGTAAGCCCCGGAGACCTCACCAGGCCGCACAGCCAACAGGGATGCCAACCACCAGGCGGGCCGGCTTCCTGCCCCGTGCCCAGGTTTCTGGATCATGGCAGCCGCCTGCCTGCAAGTTAAGATCACTCCCATCCTCCCAGTCCCTCCTGTCTGCGGGGTCATTCTCACCGGCCAGTCACAGCTCAGGGAGGCTCCGAGTTCCATAGCCTGATGGGTGCACCTCCATGATGAATATGCAAAAGACCTCGGGACTAATGAGCAGGCAGAGGCGGAGACTTCCCGCTGCACGTGGGAGAGATGAATCAGCAGTTACAGGCCTGCGGATGCAGCCTCTGAGCATGTGTTCCACGCCCCCTTCTGACCCCTCCGTTACTTCAGGGGCTCTGTAATTCATGTTGTGCCGCAGCTCGCAAACCTTCCCTTGACCTTCATGTACATCAGAGAACTGTAAAACTCCCTTCGGAGAAGAAAAGAGAAAAGTGATTGAAACGCTTTTGCAGGAAGGGCTGAAAACCAGAAAGCTCCTGAATTAAACATAACGCAGGAACCATGCAGCCCTTCATCCTCCTTTCACTCGGGAACCATATCTTTCCAAAAGGAAAAAAAAAAAAAAAAAATACTGGTTTGATTTAAAGAAGGTCATTTCCTAACTGGCTTTGACCAAAAATAAAGAGAGACCACTCTGCATTCATGTTTGTTTTACTTCAAGACATTGCAACTAAAGGCAGCCATGATACATCTGGATGGAAGTTTTATGCAATGCGGGAGACCTGGGTTTGATCCCTGGGCTGGGAAGATCCCCTGGAGAAAGGAAAGGCTACCCACTCCAGTATTCTGGCCTGGAGAATTCCATGGACTGTATAGTCCAGGGATGACAGAGTCGGACACGACTGAGCGACTTTCACTCACTCATTCAAGCATCTCTTGGGGCTTCCCAGGTGGTGCTAGTCGTAAAGAATCCTCCCGCCAGTGCAGGAGAGTCAAGAGACTGGGCTTCAATCCCTGGGTCAGGAAGATCCCCTGGAGAAGGGAATAGTGACCCACTCCAGTATTCTTGCCTGGAGAATCCCATTGACAGAGGAGCCTGGCAGGCTATTGTCCACGGAGTCGCAAACTTTCGGACATAGGTGAGCACAAGCATCTCTTGATCAAGTATCTTGGAAACCACGTAACAGGAGGTATGTTATTTTTTCCGTATGATCCAAAAACACCTAGTCCGGGGTCCGCCCTCTCTGCCCCTTCCTCTCTCCCAAGATCTTCTGTCTTGTGCACTGTTTCCCTCCACCTACACTACTGTGTACCTCTGCTTCCCCTTCCTCTCTGCTTCCCTTCTGACCATCCCTCTAGTCAGGACCAGCCGACTCCTCATCGAAAATGTGTGAAGCGTTTCAGGCCAGGCAGCAGCCCAGACCCGGCCCCCACCCGTGACCCTGCTGCCTGGGACCTGGACTTTCCCCTTCCCTTCCCCTCCCTCCCCCTCCCTCCTCTTTCCTGAAGGCATGCACTTCCCAACGCCCCCCCAACCTGGGACGTGAACTTCTTGCCTGAGGACCGTAAGGTGAAAATGGACCAAGAACCAACAGATTCTTCTCCAAATGTTTGTTGTTGGTTGTTGTTTGGTTATTCAGTCATTTCTGACTCTTTGGGACCCCGTGGAGGGTAACCCACCGGGCTCCTCTGTCCATGGGATTCTCCAGGCAAGAATACTGGGGTGGGTAGCCATTCCCTCTTCCAGGGGATCTTCCCAACCCAGGGATCGAACTCATGTCCCCTGCATTGGCAGGAGGATTCTTTACCGCTGAGCCACCAAGGAAGCCCCTTCTCAAAATGGCCTTATTTCAGAGGAGTTAATTTAGAAGGAAAATGGGTCAAGCTTTAAAAAAGACACATTACAGAGGGCCTCCAATTAAAACAAGAAGTTGAGAGACTGTAAAGCGGACAACCAGGGAAGGACGGTGGCTGATGGCGTGGGGGTCAGGCCCCTGCCACAAGAACCCTTCACCCTGAGTGCACGGTTCTGGTAGAGCAGTCCTGACCACCAGCAGGGGGCTACTGCCTAGAATCCCCCACCCCCGATCTCATCAATGGCAGAGAAAGCCCAGAAGAAACCAGCTACACATGCGACCTTGTGAACGCCCCCAGCTGTCTCTGTGAATCCAGGTGCGTCAAACTGTACCGCGCGCATCGTGACCCAAACTGTCCATAGAGATGATGCTGGAAATGTGAGGCCTGAGCCAAAGCCTGCAGGTGGAGAGTTTGCGGGAGTAATTTCCTCACCAAAAATGACCTGCTGCAGAGAGTGACGCTCTAGGGGCTGAAGAATGTCTGCCAGTGGACGCTGGAGTCTGTCCCTTCCTGCATTTTTTAAGGCTAGAGGACGGCGGCCATGCTTTTGTAAGCAAGACACCAGGCCTCCTTCACTAAGCCTTTGTATTCAGCTGAGTTTTCATGGAGACTTGAAATGAGCTTTTTCATAAAATAAAAGCAATGCAGAATGGGAAGAAGAAAAAAAAGAATTTCAAACCAGCGGCAACAGAGAATAATCTGAGGGTGGGGCCTCTGCCTGGAGCCTTTGAGACGGCGCAGGTCACAGGTCCCGGCCCCGAGCCCTGCCAGGCTGTAGGTCCTATTTCTAATATCCGTGGTCTCCATCACTAGACTTCTGCACCTTCACTCAGGCTCCCTGCTGCTACCGAAGTTCTGCCAAGAGTCCAAAAAGCAGTATCACTCATCAGCAGGGTGTGATTCCCTTCTCCCTTCCAACCAGGCCCTCAAGGGCTCAGAATCCATATATTTGCTCCCCAGAGGAGAACGCACTTCTCCCCTGACACCTTAAGGACAAAAAAAATCATATTAGTGCATTTGTTGTTCTCTGTCCTTTTAAACCAATGTTAGCTTTTCAGTGACTCGGCAGGTGGCTCAGTGGGTAAAGAATCCACCTGCAATGCTGGAGATGCTGGTTCGATCTCTGGGTCAGGAAGATGCCCTGGAGAAGGGAATGGCAACCCACTCCAGTCCTCTGGACGGAGGAGCCTGGCAGGAGACAGCCTGTGGGGTTGCAACTGAAGCGACTGACCACACATGAGTCGCTTTTCAACATCTGATTCTATCATAACTCAGGAAAAACAAACTGGCCGCTGAATGGGAAATGAGAAGTAGGTCTCGTGAGTCTACATATTTTGTGGAAACCTGCGCTTGGAGTCATGGCCCATGTGCTGTTCTGTCGGTCACACTGTTTCAGGACAGGTAGCAGCTTGCCTCGCTGAATAGCTCCGTTTCCTAGCTGATCCTCAGATCCAAAAGCCAGGTTTTAAAGACGATGTTCTCTGTGTTGGGGGGGGAGGGGTGGCCTTTTAAAGTTCAGGGCTAACGCTGCCTTCAAGATAAATGTCTTTAGACTCTGTTCTTGGCAAATTGAACTTATAAAATTCCTAAGACTGGTAGTTCCCCTAGAAGAGCTTCATGTCGCTTTATTGGAGGAGCGAGAAGGATCCCAATGCCCAGGTAAGGCCCCCCCTTACCCACCCTCTGGCCTCTCCCCCATTAACCGGACTTGGGGCACAGGACTCAGGGAAGGATGGGAAAGGGAGAGGGGAGCACAGGGCAGAGTTCAGACAGGAGCTGTCTGGAGCAAGAAGGGATCCCCCTTGGAACACACAGCAGGGCTGACTCAGAACAATAAAGGGGGCCTTGAATCTGAAAGGTAGGGGCTCCCGCCCTAAGCTCTACCTCAGAGAGGACGGACGAACATGTACACTCAGGCAGGGACTGAAAATCCTCAAGGTGGCCGCTGCTTTGGCTCACCGCCATCTAAATGAAAGATGTGGGCATTTCCTCTGCATCAAAATTACCAAGCACCATATGCCGTCTTCCAGCGGAGCCCACTTTAATTGCCTCTTTTATAGAATCATCTTAAACAGATGCCCTTCCCGCTTCTCTCCTCACTGGCCATTCTCCTGTAACAAAACAGCCCTGCCAGTGCAAAGAAAATGCAAGTGAATTGCCGCCAGTGTCCTGGGTTGTCTACTTGCAGGAGGACAAGAAAGAACTGCTATTCTCCCTGAATAAGCAGTGAATTAGCAAACGTCTTTCTCGATCATAAACATTTGCTGAAAACAGCCCCGGGTGATTGCACGAAGGATGCAGAGCAGCTATTTTTAACTAACAAATGAGAACCCTTGTGGCATCTGATGTTGGATGACTGCTCAGTCTTCGCGCCTGGAGCTGACTCTGTGAATGAAGGGAAATGCAGACGGCAATTTCTTTCTAGCCTGGCCCCGGTCAGCGACTATAACACACTCAGAGATGGCCAGTTCTGAGTCGCGGAGCCGTGGTCATTTGTCCCCCTTCCACGAGGTCATCAGTTGGGGCAGCACTGCTATTGAAAAGCCCCCCACCCACCCACCCACCTTGGTCCCCAGGTGACCTGGAAAGGGGAGTACATATTTGAGGAGACCCTGTGTGGAGACAGCCAGATCATCCACAGAAGGGACCCTGCAGGGGAGAAGGGGAAGGGCTAGGAGACCAGACTTCCTGCAAAAAATCCGACAATGAGCCCTATGCGATGAGAAACTAGACCTTCAAAAGGCTTTAACATAATGATCTGATGTTGCTTTAAAAATATAAACAGAGGGCATTGCTAGTGCTGAAAATAATGACAACCATTAGTCCCCAGAGGAAGCCCCCAGGTCAGCAGTTGTCCCAGAAAGCACTGTCAATACAAAGCTTATGGCATCAGACAAATGCCTGGCTTCCTCCTTCCGGCTGCATGAAGCCTTTCTCCTTTGCGGAGGAAGCTTCAAGTCCTGGTCGTTTAGTCTCTTCACTGAAGCAAGAGGGACAAGATCAAGAACAGAAGGAACCAAGATCTAGGTTAAAAGAAACACTTTCCAGGATGAGTCCCCTGCTAAATTCCTCTTTTAAAATATTCAGACCACTTCAATGGCATAAGCTCTGTGATCTGCTAACTGCAGACCTAAGAAGAATGTCCTCTGGAATGTGGCAGGACATCTCTCCATGAGCCTCTGCTGTTTCTGCAAATGCTGATGACTTTTCTGGGTCAGTTGTCTGTTCTGCAGACTGGATGGCCTTGGAGGATGGAGGCATGTCTCCCGCCAGAGAAAAGGAGAGGTATGCCTAGTGCTCATTGTTAAAAATTCGGGTTCCCTAAGCTCAGCACTGCTCCCCTTTAATAACACAGCCGACGGTGCGTGCGGGTGTCACTGGGCCCTCTTTACATCCCTCTGTGGGAACTGGGGCTTAGGCATGGGCAAAAGTGCTGATACTCTGACAGTTGAAGAAGAAATTGCCCTTTTTTTTTCTGATCCAAAGATTCTATGTCTTTTACCGGCACCCATGATGTCATAACAAACTAACATTTTAGCTTGCAAGTAGAGCCAATGCCAAAGAATGTTCAAATTACCACACAATTGCACTCATCTCACACTCTAGAAAGTAATGCTCAAAATTCTCCAAGCTAGGCTTCAACAGTACATGAACCAAGAACTTCCAGATGTTCAAGCTGGATTTAGAAAAGGCAGAGGAACAAGAGGCCAAATCGCCAACATCCATTGGATCATAGGAAAAGCAAGAGAGTTCCAGAAAAATATCTATTTCTGCTTTACTGACTATGCCAAAGCCTTTGACTGTGTGGATCACAATAAACTGTGGAAAATTCTCAAAGAGATGGGAATACCAGACCACCTGACCTTCCTCCTAAGAATCTGTATGCAGGGCAAGAAGCAACAGTTAGAACTGGACATGGAACAATGGACTGGTTCCCAACTGGGAAAGGAGTACATCATGGCTGAATATTGTCAACCTGCTTATTTAACTTATATATAGAGTATATCATGGAAAATGCCAGCCTAGATGAAGCGCAAGCTGGAATCAAGATTGCCAGGAGAAATATCAATAACCTCAGATATGCAGATGACACCACCTTTATGGCAGAAAGTGAAGAGGAACTGAAGAACCTCTTGATGAAAGTGAAAGAGGAGAGTTGAAAAAACTGGCTTAAAGCTCAACATTCAAAAAATGAAGATCATGGCATCCGGTCCCATTATTTCATGGCAAATTGATGGGGAAACAATGAAAACAGTGACAGACTTGATTTTCTTGGGCTCCAAAATTGCTGCAGATGGTGACTGCAACCATGAAATTAAAAGACGCTTACTCCTTGGAAGGAAAGCTATGACCAACCTAGACAGCATATTAAAAAGCAGAGACATTACTTCAGTGACAAAGGTCTATCTAGTCAAAGCTATGGTTTTTTCAGTGGTCATGTATGGATGTGAGAGTTGGACTATAAAGAAGGCTGAGTGCCAAAGAATTGATGCTTTTGAAATGTGGTGTTGGAGAAGACTCTTGAGAGTCCCTTGGACTGCAAGGAAATCAAACCAGTCAATTCTAAAGGAAATCAGTCCTCAATATTCATTGGAAGAACTGATGCTGAAACTGAAGCTCCAGGACTTTGGCCACCTGATGTGAAGAACTGGCTCATTGGAAAAGACCCTGATGCTGGGAAAGATTGAAGGCAGGAGGAGAAGGGGACGACAGAGGATGAGATGGTTGGATGGCATCACTGATTCAATGGAGATGAGTCTGAGCAAGCTCTGGGAGTTGGTGATGGACAGGGAAGCCTGGTGTGCTGCAGTCCACGGGGTCGCAGAGTCGGACACGACTGAATGACTGTCTCACAATTAGGGTTAGGGTTAGGGTTAGCTAATTGAGCTGACTGAGAGAAAAATCTTGGGCCACAGCAGTGTGGGAGCTTGGACTCGATAATGGATTGAGCAAAATGTATTCTTACCCCTGAATTTAGATGACTGTGGCTGACAGTTTTGGAGAATATGCTCGCAGGTATGTAAATAATGCTTCAGGCAGAAGGAGGCCACCAGTGGCCCTCCTTCAAATCTGTTTTCTCCTTTTTTCTACAGAAATAGAGTCAGGCATGGGATATCCAGAATAAAAGCTGCATTTTCCAGCCCCCTGTAGATAGGTGTGATCATGTGACTACAATTTATCCAATGGGATGTAAATGAAGTATTGAGATGCTTCCAGTAGCATTCCTTAGCAGAGTTGGTGCTCCACTGGGCACCTTTTCCAACCACTTTCTCCATCTTTTGGGTTTGACTATGGATGTCATAGATGATGCCACATCCTTGCTCCTGATAATGAAGACCATGTTTGGCAGCATGAGAAAGTAGCGGTCCAGATCTCCAATATCTTAAGGTATCACTTACTTAAGAAAATTTACTTGTGAAATGGAAATGAATCTTGCTCAAGCTGTTACTGAGTCCAAGTTCATACTGCTGGAGCAAGAAACAGCAAGTTTATTTGGAAAGCCAGCAGTTTGAGAAGATGATGGACTACTGTCCCAAAGAACCATCCTGTTTGAGTTAGAATTCAGACTTCTCTCATACTAAAAGGAGACGGCTGTGGTTGGTTGTTGCAAACTTTTGGTGCCAGAATCCTTTTTCTCACAGCTCTCCACTGAGATGGAGTCAGTGCTCCTATAAACCTCCAACAAGACAAATGTCATTCTCTGTTCTGAAATTTTTTTATCCCTATACAAATGGAAAAGTGTTACACCTTTAAAGGTCCAAGCCTTGAGAATGGGCTGTACTGTATATTTTGAGTGATAGGCAACATTCTTAACATCTAACAAAAGCAGAATAAAAAAGCAGTTAAAGTAAAAGAGACAGAAGCAATATGGAATCAAATTTGTTGTTCCCTATTGGTGTACTCAAAGCCACCATCACTTTGAGCCGTGCTGACTCATCCCTAACTGATGCAGCCAAAAGTGGACGCTCCAAGGAAAAGATCCAAACAATGGCTCGAACTATAGATGCCATTCAGGCTGACTCAGGCCCAACAGAGAGACATGCAATGTCTTCAAGAGCCCCCAGCCCTGGCACCTGCGCCATCTCTCTCCCAGTGCTCACCCGCCTTCTCGCCCCTCCACACCGAGGTCCCTGCACCCCCATGCCTCCCATTATAGGGTTCTCCCCACCCTGCTCCAGCTTCAGGTCCTCCTCCACAGAGACGGGCTCACCCCCATGAGATTTATTTCAGTGTCCCTTTCCAGAAGACTGGCTCCCAGTTTCGCATTGCTGCTTTGAAAGGGCCTAAAACTAAACCAATCTAGAGCCCATTTGCATGGGTCTTTTGTTTGTGGCATGACCCTTAGTAGTGGAAGGTGAAGTATCTGTCATACTTGGGTGGGAGACACGGGTTAGGGTGGAGGCCCCCCCAGTGCCTCTCAGAACCCCCACAAAGATAATTAGTAGGCAGCCCATGGCCAACACAGACAGGTACACAAAGGCCTGATGGAGCAACCCCCACCCCAGCACAGTCGCTCCGCCTTGAGAAGTAAAATAGGCAATTAATCACCCAAAGGGAAAGTCTAGAGTCTTCGGAGTGAGTTTTATTAGATGATATCACACTGGTGACATCAGGTGGGACCTGTCTTCTCACCCGCCCACTCACCCACATCACCTGAAGGTGAGGCCGCTTTGCGTTGAAATCCCCTCATTTATTCACTTGTTCGCTTAATGCGCTCTTGCTGAGTGCCTGCCCTATGCCAGGCCCTGCCGCACGTGGGAAATGGAAGCTGAATTTAGCGGGAACCACAGCTGCATGCATGCAGAATCGAGACAGCCAGAACTCCCCCTGGGCAGAGACTCAAACAGGATTATTTGGAGACCATTGTTTACATTGCAGCAAAGAAGGCAGGAGTAAAGGTGAACCCTAATTAATTCAGAGGAGAGATTTCTAAGACTAGTAGCTTAGAAACGTCCTGTTCCAGGATATACATATAACATATCCTATGATCTGTGACAACCTTCAAAACAAATCCGTTTCTGTGCTCTGCTGGCCAGGCAGAAACTCCCATCAAATCCTTGAAACAGTCAGCATTCCCAAGTGTCTGTCTGCCGACCAGCCAATCAGAAGATCAAAAATGGTCCATCCGTGTGTTTTTATACTTCCAGTTTCGTAATGCATCAGCTATGAATGCTTTAGGCTGCAGACTAGAGACAGATTCGATCAACCGTGCTGTTCAAAAATAGAAATTTATGGTGAAAGCTGAATTAGGTTGTAGTTGAGCTGATGGCATTGTGCCAGGGTTGGCTTCCTGTGAGGTTCTGTGGTTACGTAAGGTCATACACATGATAGCTGGAAATTTCTGTACTATCTTTGCAACTTCTTGTGAGTCCTGTGTGTTAGTCACTCAGTTGTGTCCGATTCTTTGTGATCCTAAGGACTGTAGCCCACCGGGCTCCTCTGTCCATGGAATTCTCCAGGCAAGAATACTGGAGTGGTTTGCCATGCCCTCCTCCAGAAATTGAACTCAGGTCTCCTGCATTGCAGGCAGATTCTTTACCATCTGAGTCATCAGGGAAGTCCCTTGTGAGTCCTAAACCATTTCAAAATAAATGATATTTTTGAAAAAGCTTTCATCATACTCACAGTGAGAAAGCCAGAGGTCACCGGTTTGCTGACGTGGGTTCAGATGTTTCACAACGCTGTCGATGACTGTGGCCCTTTCTACCTTATTTCCCCACCTGCGTTCTTGGCCCTTCGTCCCCTCCCTGTGGTCCTGTGGACCTGCATAGCGGCTGCGGCTCCGGCTGCAATCAGCTCTACAGCTGAGAAGGCTGAAGGAGAAGAGCCAAGCACATATGCTGTCTCTGTCAAGAAAGCAAGGGCTTGAAAATGTGCCCATCAATTGTCTGACTCTCTCCTCTTGAAATGTGAAGCCTCATCCCCTCCCTTGCATTCGAGCCAGACTTAGTGGCTCACTCTGCCTGAAAACTGTGGGACTTCCCACGTGGAGCTAGTGGTAAAGAATCTGCCTGCCAGTGCAGGCGATGTAAGAGACCCAGGTTCAATCCCTGGGTGGGGAAGATTTCCCGGAGAAGGGAATGGTAACCCACTCCAGCATTCTTGCCTGGAGAATTCCTTGGACAGAGGAGCCTCTGTGGGCTATAGGGCCGCAGAGTCGGACACGACTGAGCAAGTCAGCACGCAGTTCATGAACAGAGTAGAAGGCACAGTGGGAGGACGGTGGAGGCAGCCTTCCCACCACCCCCAGGGTGCCCCACAATCCCACCTCCTGACTTTCGTGCCCCTGCACAGTCCCCTCCCCGACTTGCTTCTAACCCCAGAACACGACAAAGGTGAAGAAGGTCAACTCTGTGCTTTTGTTACATAGGATGTTGGCTTCTGTCTGACTAGAAGACTCTCACTGGACCCTCTCCCCATGATTTTGATAAAGTGACCTTGCTATGGAGGCCCACAGGGTAAGGGACGAGGGGCCCAGAGCCAACCGCCGGTGAGGAGCTCAGTCTTGTTGAATGAACTTGGAAGGTCCTTCCCCATCCAGCCTGAAATGCAGTCCGGCTGACACCCTGACTGCAGCCTCCCAAGAGACCCTGAGTCGGGGGAACCCACTGAGACTCCTGACCCAGAGAAGCTGGGAGATGAGAAGTGTGTTTTCCTAAGCTGCTACATTAGGGGAATTTGTTACAGACCGCCACGTAATAGTACCGCGCTGCTACGGGCCTACGAAGCCAGGTCATAAAATGGGTAGTCTCTCTCTCTCTCTCTCTCCCTTCTCCCCACCTCTCCCGCTCCCTGACTCACCTTGCCTGCCCTGGGGGAAGCCAAGCACCATGTCCTAAAGACCCTGTAGAAGAAACCCAAGGGCAGGGCACGGAAGCCTCCAGCCAATGGCCAGCACCAACTTGAGAATTAGACCCCTGGATCCTACAGCCCCAGCAAGTCCTCAGGGAACCACGGCCCTGGTCAGCATCGGGACTGAAAGCTCTCAAGAGATCCTCAGTCAGAACCCCCACCACCCTCACCCCCCACCCCACCCAGCCACTCTCAGATTCCCTCCCTACAGAAACTGGAAGAATAACGCCCATTGTCACTCACACCACCATGGTGTCGGGCAAGTTATCAAGCAGGGATGATAACTAATACAAGTCCACGGGCTGGAACCAGGTCTCATGGCCACAGTCACTGGCAAAGAGGAGTGGGGTGACAATGGCTAGCTTAGGCCAGTCACGGTCCTTCTCCTGGGACCAGCCTTCCCACAGACCAAGGGTCTTCACCCACTTCAGATTGGGGTTTTATTAGCAGAGGAGAAGTAAGAGGCAGTAGGGAGAAATGGCTTTTGATAGACAAAAACTGTGTATCTGACACTCACAAGCGCTTACTTGAGGGTTAAAAATACAGGTTTAGACACAAATTTGCCCAATAAACTTTAAAAAAATAAAAGCAGAACTCAACAACAAATTCTGGAGGAAGATAAACTTGAGGGGGAAAAAAAGGAGCTTCTGAATTAGGATAAGTTAGAACCATACTCTCCTCCCTAGCTACCACCCCATCCAGGGCACCATGGAAATAGAGTCCCTTAAATAAAGTTTAAGAAGGAAGGCTATGACAAACCTGGACAGCATATTAAAAAGCTGAGACATCACTTTGTAGACAACAGTCCATAAAATCAAAGCTATGGTTTTCCCAGTGTCATGTATGGATGTGAGAGTTGGACCATATGGATGGCTGGGCGCCAAAGAATTGATGCTTTTGAAGTGTGGTGTTGGAGAAGACTCTTGAGAGTCCCTTGGACTGTAAGGAGATCAAACCAGCCCATCCTAAAGGAAATCAACTCTGAATATTCATTGGAAGGACTGATGCTGAAGCTGAAGCTCCAATACCTTGGCCACTTGATGCAAAGAGCTGACTCATTGGAAAAGACCCTGTTGCTGGGAAAGATTGAAGGCAGGAGGCGAAGGGGATGACAGAGGATGAGATGGTTGGATGGCATCACCAACTCGATGGACATGAGTTTGAGCGAGCTCCGGGAATCAGTGAAGGATGGAGGAGCCTGGCGTCCTACAGTCCATGGGGTCACAAAGAGCTAGACACGACTGAGCGACTGAACAAGAGCAAGAGCAAAATTAAGTTGATGACATCACTCGGGAGCCTCATCCAGCAGACCAAAATGCGAGCCCATCCTAACAGGGTGTCTTGGTTGTTAATAAACATGCCTCTGTTTTGCCATGACTGACTCGGGACCCCAAAAAGCCAGAGTGAAAGGAAAGTGAATCTGCAGAGAGGCCCCCAGGGCATGGTAGGACTCCCCCACTCCACTCAAGCCACTTGGTGAAAGGCATGAAATAAAACATAAGAGCCACCATTTATAAGGAGTCCATGAAGAATTGTAGTACCTGAGTTTCAATGAAAAAGCTTTTCGTAGAATTTTATATGACAAACTTGGTCACCAAGGCTACAGACAGCTTGGAAAGAGAATAAGGGAAAAAGCTTTCTTTTTCTGAAGCCTGGCTGGAGGGGCACTAGAACAATGGAAAGGGGCTGAAGTGAGAGACCCCAAATCTCAGTCCAAATGTGCTTGGAGGATTCAGCTTCGGGGACTATTCACATCAACTGTTGCCGCCTCAGCGATCAAGAGCCCAAGGTCACAGTCAATGTCAGTGAAGAATGTACTTCCAGGCACATTTATTAAAATCCCTCATCACCCCTCCTCACTCACTGCCTTCATCCAAGCCCCTGTGAATGTGAACACACTCCAAATTCCTTCACCAGAGACCAACTCCACTGACTTTTCGCAGCTTTAAGAATACACATTGAATGCAAGTCATACAAATGCTTACTTGAGGATTAAAGATACAGGTTTAGCTGCACATTCACCCAATAAACATAGTTTGGGTTCACAAGCATGTTTTTAAGCCTTCTTTATGAAAAAAAAAAGAAAATCTATCTTTAAAAACCAAGTTATTTGATAATGAAAATTATTTTTCAAAAGTTGATAGTATGGTATGATATTTTTTAAAGGCAATTATTTAAAAGGGAGGAAAAATAAAAATCGACCAGCAGAGAACAGATTTAATAAAGTATCTAAAAGCTGAGCTCTTGTGTTTGCTGCTAATCCTAACCCCTTATTCCTAAGAGAAATGAACACTCGGGGACCAATTTTCAGAAAAGTCTTTCTGAACAGTCATTTTGCTGTAGGGTCTGTGTTCATTTTAAGCCAGTGACAGTCATAAAACCACCCCCCACCCTGAGGACCTTTCAGGGTGGGACATAGCTCAGCAGGACCACAGGCAGTGCATTTAATCGTTGCCAACTGCAGCCACGCTAAACCTGCTAAGACTAGTAGCTTTAGGAGCGAAAATGTCAGGCTGTGAAAATCCCCAGCTCCCAGAACAAGAGGATTAAATATTTCTTATGCTTTTATCAGCTCTAATTAATAGTGGCTCTTAGCTTCAGTGATTAAGAGTCTTAACACATGAAGAATCTTCATTAGGCAGGAAAGTCAAAACGCTTTTCTTTCAATCCACCCTGAGCCAGCCTGACTCTACCAAGCTGCGTGCATGCAAAGGCACTTCAGTCATGCCCAACTCTCTACGACCCCATGGCCTGGCGCCCACCAGGCTCCTCTGTCCATGGGATTCTCCAGGCAAGAGTACTGGAGGACGGTGCCCTTTCCTACTCCTGGGGGTCTTCCTGACCCAGGGATTGAACCGACGTCTGTTCTGTCTCCTGCACTGGCAGGCGGGTTCTTTACCACTAGCACCACCTACCAAGCTGAGCTGCACTGAAATCATAGGGCGACTCAACACACTTTGGCGAGGGCCCCCTTCAGCCCCGGCCACCAGTGTGGTGGCCGGTGGAGCTTCTAGAGCTGAGTTGGTGCTGCTGGTCACTCCAATGAGTCCCAGAGGCCCTTATACAAGGAAAATATCTCCTTACCACAGAAGGGACCCGGGTCACGAGCAGACATCCAAAACAAGATGAGTGACATCGTTTGGGTCACCTGGGAGACCAGAGACCCTCCTCAGAATGCGGGAGCCTGGAGGACTCCTCTGGGGAGGAATAAATGGCACCCTTGTGGTCTTAGGACATTAACAAGCTTTCCGAGCTGTTGTTTTTTTTTAACGTGAATTTAAGTGCTGCCAATTTTCAATTATCTCTGCTAATGCTGGTGAGGAGAGGCACAGATAATTCAAAATTGTAGATGCTAAAGGTTGCTTGTATTCAGCCTGGAAAATCAACTTGCAGTGACATTTTTAGGAGTTTTTAAAACTTTTTATTGGAATATAGCTGATCGACAATGTTGAATTAGTTTCCGCAGTACAGCAAACTGAATCAGTTATGCATACACACATATCCCCTCTTTTTTAAGATTCCCTTCCCATTTAGGTCCCCACAGAGCACTGAGTAGGTTCTCGTTCATTAGTCACCTATTTTATACACAGCGGTATGTATACATCAATCCCAATCTCCCAGTTCACCCACTCCCCCATCCCCCCTTGGTGTCCACTCTTGTTCTCTATATCTGTGACTCTATTTCTGCTTTGCAAATAAGTTTATTTGTACTCTCTCTCTAGATTCCCCACATAAGTGATATTATATGTTGTCTTTTTCATACTTCACTCAGTAGGACAGTCCCTAGATCTACCCATGTCATAGCAAATGGCACTATTTCATTCTTTTTCATGGCTGAGTAGTATTCCATTGTGCATATGTACCACATCTTCTTGCCCATTCTTCTGTCGATGGACATTTAGGTTGCAGTGACATTTGAATGTCACTGAGCTCTTCATCCTGAGCAGTTCAGTGATCCTGATATGATGGCAAAACCCTCGCTAGAGGAGGACAGCCTGCCACCTTGCAGTCCTCAGCTGAGCCCCAGCACAGACAGCCTGGCTGTGGACCACACTGTCCCGGACACATTGTAAGCACTGCTCTGCACATCTGCCCTCTTCTCCCCGTGTCCTTCCCCTCTGCACCCTCTGTTCCCAGCAACCCTCACCCTCTGCCCGCAGAGGTTCGGAGACCTTCAACAAGTGGCTTCCATTCTCCGAGTTTCCCTATGTCATCTGTGAATAAGGGAATGGTTGTAAAACTATTCTCAAAAGTCATTTTAAACTCTGAGGATGGTGTGATTCCATGTGGCACTAAGGAGTTCATGTTTCACATGTCTAGAAGCTTCCCTTGCTCTGCAGCTGAGACAAAGAGCCTCCCAGGGAACAATATGAGACTTTCCAGATGCCAAGAAGGTTTTCAGTCATTTAGAGACAAGACATAGGGTACAGTCAAGACAGACAGGTGCAACACCAAAGTCAAGTGGTCAGATTTCTCTTCACGTCACAAACGGATGTAATCACACGAAGCATTTGGAAATCTAAGAAACAGCTAACCATGGTGTTTCAGAATTCTTCAATGAAAGTGAATTCAACTGTACCCTTTTCAGAAGGAAGGAATAACTCGATCCTTTAGCTTTCTCTACATGACGTCTTGCTCGGTCCATTCTTCTCAGCCCATCATGCAGAGACTTGCTCACGGCCAGAAGTGTCTTTGGTCTCACTTAATGGCACCTGCGTCATTGTGCTCTTACGTCTGAGCCCCAGGAAATTGATTTTTAGGTCTAGCGTACTATCACACGTAAAACGTTAGCTGCAGAGAAGGATGCTTAGAGAAAACAGTGCCTCTGGGGCTCTAGCAATTCGTAAATGAGATTTCACAACATCCCTTTGAAGAAAATCTTCTAGCAGCAGAACAGCCCAGGGACCACATATGGAGAAAGCGGCAGGTGAGAAGTTGAGAGCGTTCCAGGGGGTCCAGGGGTCCACGTGAGGCTGCATCCCACAGCATCTTCATCAGGTGATGACGTGGAAGCAGCTCTGTCTATCTCAAGGGATCCTGAAAGACAGTCTCTGAAGGCTATCTTTTGTACAAATGTGGGAAGTCAGGTTCAGGCTGAAATAGCACGCTGAAGTGTCTCCTGCCAGGTCTTTGCTTAACAAAGACTCACAGGCAAGAACGCATCACCAGCACTCGGTACCTGGCAAGTACGATCAGTGCAGAAGCCAAGATGTGCCGATTAAATACCCTCTCCCTGGTGGCTCAGATGGTAGAGAATCCACCTGCTGTGCAGGAGACCCAGGTTCAATCCCTGGGTCGGGAAGATCCCCTGGAGAAGGGAATGGTCAGCCCACTCCAGCACTCTTGCCTGGGGAATCCCAGGGACAGAGGAGCCTGGCAGGCCACAGTCCTGGTGGCAAAGATTGACATGACCAAGCGACTAACACAAATATCATAAAGGACATTAAATGACACTGACAAACAAACTTGACTCATTAAAAGGGAGGAACAGCCAGTTGCAAAAAGAAAAGGAAGAGGTCAGCTTTCCTCTTCTCAAAGCTTAAAGCTTCTGCTCAGAATCGGCTTCATCTTTTCCTGACTCTTGACAGCTGACCTTGACAGCAGCTGTTGGTAGGAAAAGTTATATGTTGATGTCCCTGGAATGCTGCCATAAATACCCGGACTTCTGGCGAGTGACAGAAACCCAAGATCAACTAGCCAAAGCCACAGAAGGACCACATCTGCTTAGCTAAGTGGGAAATCTATGGTGCATTTCCAGTGAATCCAGAGAGGCAAACCATGCTGTCAGGACACACTCCCCATCCTTCCTGCCCCACAGCCTTGCTGTCTCCCTTCCATTCTGCGTGTCAGTCTCTCTGTTTGCAGTGAGACAGCATCCATGCAGGTGAGAAGATTGCTCTGACAGCCCAGCCTACATGCCTGGGTCACGTTTCTAGGTTAAGGGCTACCCCCGCCCATCCAACCCCAGGAAGTTAGAGAGAGGCTCCAGTGAGTCTGGCTTTGATAGAACACCTACCCAGAGTGAACACTGTGGATGCTGTCATTTTATTTTTCCAGGTTATTGTGCAGTCAGCACAATACTGGAGAGAGGTGGGGTGACTTCCAGTCCCACAGGTCACGTGGGTTAGAATGAGGATTCCCCAAGGAAGGAATTCCAGGTGGACTAAAGCAAGAAATTAAAAGACCATTAAATTAATAGCAGCCACAAAATTAAAAGATGCTTGCTCCTTGGAAGAAAAGTTATGACCAACCTAGACATCATATTAAAAGCAGAGGCATTTTTTTGCCAACCAAGGTCTGTCTAGTCAAAGCTATGGCTTTTCCACGTATGGATGTGAGAGTTGGACTATAAAGAAAGCTGAGCACCAAAGAATTGATGCTTTTGAACTGTGGTGTTGGAGAAGACTCTTGAGACTCCCTTGGACTGCAAGGAGATCCAACCAGTCCATCCTAAAAGAGATCAGTCCTGGGTGTTCATTGGAAGGACTGATGCTGAAGCTGAAACTCCAATACTTTGGCCACCTCATGGGAAGAGTTGACTCATTGGAAAAGACCCTGATGCTGGGAGGGAATGGGGGCAGGAGAAGAAGGGGATGACGGAGGATGAGATGGGTGGATGGCATCACTGACTGGATGGACATGAGTTTGAGCAAGCTTTGGGAGCTGGTGATGGACAGGGAGGCCTGGCGTGCTGCAGTCCATGGGGTCGCAAAGAGTCGGACACAACAGAGCAACTGGACTGAACTGAAAGCAAGAAAGAGCTTCAGGGTGGGTGTTGCTGGCCTCCAGAGACAGTGAGAATGTACCCAGATGAGCCAGGAACAATACTCGTTGCATTCAGCGTGGGAAAGAACTGACCTGGAGAGACGAGCCCTAGAAACTCGTCAGAATCAATGAGGGAAGATGTGCAAAAGGGGCTTTCACCAGCATGAGCATCAGTGTATAGGGTGGTGCTGGCTGAGCTCTAGCACACAGGTCTTCTAATCAACTTGCCACAAACACACGTGGAGACACACAGAGGCACCCTTAGACACAGACACACAGCCGGGGTCAGAATGGAACAGCTGTGCCTTGAAATCTCAGTGGCTTAGCACAACAAGAATTTATTTCTTACTCAAGTAGGCAGAAGGAGAAGGCAGTGGCACCCCACTCCACTACTCTTGCCTGGAAAATCCCATGGATGGAGGAGCCTGGTAGGCCGCAGTCCATGGGGTAGCGAAGAGTCAGACTGAGCGACTTCACTCTAACTTTTCACTTTCATGCATTGGAGAAGGAAATGGCAACCCACTCCAGCGTTCTTGCCTGGAGAATCCCAGGGATGGGGGAGCCTAGTGGGCTGCCGTCTATGTGGTCACACAGAGTTGGACACGACTGAAGTGACTCAGCAGCAGCGGCACGTAGGCAGAAGACTCCAGGGGGTTCAATCGCGTAATTCTGCTTTGTTCATAATCCCTGATCGCCAAGGCAAGGAAACGGTGACTGAGGAGGAGCGCTGATGCTGACGTGCTTCACGTGGAAGAGATGCTTGCTGAACTGCAAGGGGGCTAGGAGACACAGGGGCCCATAGATAGCCAGTGAGCAGGGTCTCTACTGTGGAGTTCCTGAGCTTGCTCTGTGCTCCCAAGCAAGGATATGATGGTTCATTTTACCCGTCAACTTTTCTGACCCAAGGTGCCCAGATATTTGGCCAAACACTATTCTGGATATTTCTCTGAGAGTGTTTATTGGATGAAATTAACATTTAAATCAGGGGACGCTGAGTAAAAGCAGATTGCCATCCATAATATAGGCGGGTCTCATCCGATCAGTTGAAGGCCTGACTAGAACAAAGACTGACCTCACCCCAGCAGGGAGGGAATTTTGCCAGCAGATGGCCTGTGGACGTGAACAGCTGGACTGCCACACTCCCCTGATTCTCCAGGAAATCCACAATCCTGTGGCCAAATTTCTTAATAAAAATCACACCATTGGTTCTGTGTCTCTGGAGTATGCTGACCAATACTCAGACGAAGGACAAAAAGGCAATTTTGAGAAGCACCTTTGCTAGAAGTATTCTCATAAGAGCAGAAGAAGTAAGAGCAAATTTTTCCAAAGCTCTCCCTCAAGCTGTGGGTAACATCTTTCTCAAAATCAAGAGCCTGACAGTGGGCAGCCTTTCTTTTTCTTGCTTGTGTCCATCTCGCTGTCACAAGCTAAATGAACCCTGGACCACTTGAGTGAGTCCAGCACATCACTCCAGTCTATACTTCAGGCACCATCTTTGGGTCATTTTTTTTTTTTCACCACTCCACACTAAACAAATCGACCAGTGTCTTATCTTATGCTTTTTCAAAGAAAAAAAAAAAAAAACTTTGATACAAAATTCTTCTCTTTTTAGCCCTCTTCCCACACTCTATTTGTCTAGTTGCATAAAAAGAAATAGTTGATGCCAAGTGAATTTCCTTAAATGGGGACATTAATTTATTCTGCATATACACCAACACAGCTCTAAGAGAGGAAAAGTTGCTACTCTGATTTAATTGCAGGGATCATCACCAGAAACATCAAACCAAAACTAACCCTGGTCTTATCTGGTACATGAAACGGCCATGAATCCTCTGAAATTCAGGAGATTCTAGACAATAAGGAGCACCTGCTGCCAAGACCCAGAGTTTCTTGTTCAGCCAGTTTGTAATGACCCTGTGGCATCCTATGGTGAGCAGATAATAACACCAAGCCTCAAGACAGCTTTGTCTCCACCTCTTTAAAAACTAGGAATAAACCTACCATATGGCCCAGCAATCCCACTACTAGGTATACACCCTGAAAGTGAAAGTCGCTCAGTTGTGTCCAACTCTTTGCAACCCCATGGACTATACAGTCCGTGGAATTCTCCAAGCCAGAATCCTGGAGTGGGTAGCCTTTCCCTTCTCCAGGGGATCTTCCTAACTCAGGGATCAAACCCAACATACCCTGAGAAAACCATAATTCAAAAAGACACAGGTAGCCCAATGTTCATTGCAGCAGTACTTACAATAGCCAGGAGGTGGAAGCACCCTAGATGTCCACAGACAGATGAATGGATAAAAAAGATGTGGTACATATATACAATGGAGTACTCCTCAGTCATAAAGAGGAATGACTCTGAGCCAGTTCTAGTGAGGTGGACGAAGCTAGAAGCTATTATACAGAGTGAAGTAAGTCAGAAAGAGAAAAACAAATATATAGTAACGCATATGACAGAAGATGAGATGGCTGGATGGCATCACCGCCTCGATGGACATGAGTCTGAGTAAACTCCCGGAGCTGGTGATGGACAGGGAGGCCTGGCGAGCTGCGATTCATGGGGTCGCAAAAAGTCAGACACGACTGAGCGACTGAACTGAACTGATAGAATCTAGAAAAATGGTACTAATGAACCTCTTTGCAGGGCAGGAATAGAGATGCAGACAGAAAACAGACTTGTGGACCCAGGGGTGGGGGGAGGGGGGAGGGACAAGCTGGAAGAGTAACATGGAAACATATGTCACCACGTGTGAGATGGACAGACAGTGGGAGGCTACTATGTCACACAGGGATGTCAACCTAAAGGGCTGGGACAGGCGGCGGGGAGGATAGGATGGGGTGAGGGGGGCGGCGGGGAGGATGGGATGGGGTGAGGGGATTGGGAGGTTCAAGAGGGAGGAGATATATGTATATTTATGGTGGATTCATGTTGTTGTATGGCAGAAATCAACACAACATTGTAAAGCAATTATCCTCCAACTTTAAAAAAAAAAAGGAAAAAAAGAGATAGCTTTGACTTCTATCCTGGCCTCAAGGCTCAGGTTCCCCATCTTTACCTAAACATGAGACAAAATTTTCCTCCAGTTGCTCGTAAGGATGGGTGTAAGCAGCAACAAAGCACTCAGTGTATGCAAAGTGTCTTACATCACATAACACGAAGTCGATAAGCAAAGTCGTCCCAGAGAATGAGCACCTTCACTAACACAAAGTTGCTTTTTACTTTCAGCCGTCCTCTTCCAACTGAGGACCCTGGTGTTTTGCAAAGGCTGCCTGTGGCCCTCTTCTGTTATTACAGCTGAATGCCTTCAGAAACCCTTCTGTGCCACTAAAAATAAAACCCTCGTAGGACCCAGAAGAACCACTGCCAATTCGCTAGAGCCAAATTTGAGATATTTTTTAGAGGAGCGCCTATAAAACCATCTATAAATAGAAAAGTCTTTCCTGTTATTTTTAATTACTGCGTTTTCATGCAAACACACTCTGCTCACCAGGATTGGAGAATCGCGTGTGGGGCTCACAGCCCGGGTCCCACAGATCAGCAAAGGACCCTCCCTTCCTGCCAGGGAAGATCCAGGGCAGGAGGAGAAGAGGGCAGCAGAGGATGCAATGCTTGGATGGCATCACCGACTCGATGGACATGAACTTGGGCGAACTCCGGGAGAGGGTGATGGACAGGGAGGCCTGGAGTGCTGCAGTCCATGGGGTTGCAAAGAATCAGACACGACTGAATGACTGAGGAACAGCATCAACTCTGTTCCGATGGGAAGCCTGGCTCCAGCTACAGGAATCCTGGGGATGGGGGAGGCGTGGAAGCGCCCCCGAGTGACCTCGGCTGTTTCTCATTCTGGGTCCCGAAGCTGCCTTTGGAGACTTCCCAGAGTGTTTCCAGCCCTTTAAAGCATGTGCGGATTTCTAGAAATCGAGTGGAGACTTAATGTACGCGTATTTAAGGTAACTGTGGACCACAAAGTGCTTCTCTGTAGGCGGTGGAGGGCACATGTGTGACGGGCACCAGCTGGATGCCCCAGCTCCAGAGTCGGTTGGCAGACTGGGGTCTGAAAGGGGGTGAGCGGGCCCAGCCCCTGAGAGCCGGGGAGGGGTCTCCTGCTCTACCCCAGCCCCCCAGGCAGAGGGCTGGCTCCCACCTCGTCTGTCCGGGCTCAGAGAGGACGGGCACTGAGACCTGCATGGGATGTTGAGGTCTGGGGGAGTCCTGCCGGGGCCCCCGGGGCTGCCTGGCGACCCCACGTGCTGCAGGAAATAAGCCCACCTCAGGCAGGCGGGGGAGTCAGGCCTGAGGACTCCCTTCTGCTCACTGTTGTGAAACCTTCGCCTCCCGCGAACCCAGCCCCCGTGGCTCCATCCTCCGATGGGAAGGGGGTCCAGTCACGCCAGCCAACCAGCTGGCCAGCAATTGCACAGAGCGCCATCCGTGCCCCCTGCTTCCTGCTGGGTCACTAACGCCCGACGCCCTGAGGGGCAGGAACCACTGGTCCAGCAGCAGCTGCTCTGCCAGGTGTGGCCATGGGAGCCGAAGCTGGTTCTTCACTCCTTCTGAGCCTCAGTTTCCTCATCTGTAAGATGAGGAGGGAAGGAATCATACCTACCAGAAGAGCTTTGTGGGGACTAAGTTATGTAAGGTGCCGGAACAGATCCTGATACCTGGTTGATTCTGGGTTTTGTTCTGGAAGCTGTGGGATTGCAGTTCTTGCATCTTCTATCTGCCCTCTAATGGATGAGGATGAGAGGGCTTGTGGAAGCTTCCTGATGGGAGGGACTGTCACCTGCTTCTCCTTATGCTTTCAATCTTGCCCATTCTCAGGGTCTTTTCCAATGAGTGGGCTCATCGCATCAGATGGCCCAAGTATTGGAGTTTCAGCTTCAGCATCAGTCCTTCCAATGAACATTCAAAGTTGATTTCCTTTAGAATGACTGGCTTCATCTCCTTGCTGTCCAAGGGACTTTCAAGAGTCTTCTCTGGCACCACAATTTGAAAGCATCAGTTCTTCGGCCCTCAGTCTTCTTCATGGTCCAACTCTCACATCCATACATGACCACTGGAAAACTCTCTGGGGAAAACTTGCTCCAGTGAGTAAATCTTTAACCCAATTTTCTGCTGACGGGTGGGGCTGTGCTCCCTCCCTGTAGTTTGGTCTGAGGCAGCTCAGTCCTGGAGTCTGCAGCCTCCATGGCAGGGCTACCATATGGTACAGTCTATGGTAGGGCTAATGGCGAGCTCCTCCAAGAGGACTTACACCAACATGCCATGACTTCCGGGACAGCTGCTGCTAGTGCCTCTGAGCCCAAGGAGGGCCACTGTAAATCCATGCCTCCACAGGAGACTCCCAAACACTCACAGGCAAGTCTGTCTCAGTCTGTTGTGGGGTCACTGATGCTTGGAAAGACTGAAGGCAGGAGGAGAAGGGGACGACAGAGGATAAGACAGTTGGATGGCATCACCGACTCAACGGACTTGAGTTTGAACAAACTCTGGGAGATGGTGAAGGACAGGGAAGCCTAGCATGCTGCAGTCCATGGGGTTGCAAAGAGTCAGACGTGACTTAGCAACTGATCAACAAAAAGTCAGTCCTATGTAAGTGTTTAACTAATATAGTCATTAGGATACAAATTAAAATAATGGTGACTATCATGGATCCATAGTATTGTTTGATCTACATAAGGTTTATGAATTTACTCTAATCCACTATGCCCCATCCATTATGTTTTCATGTTCACTGCAGCATAAATTATAACAGCTGAGATTCGGAAGCAATCTAAGTGTCCATCAGTGGATGAGTGGATAGAGAAGGTGCAGTATGTATGTACAACAGGATATTATTCAGCCATAAAAAAGGAAGTAAATCTTACCCTTTGAAACAGGGACGAAACTGAGGACATTGTGATAAGTGAAATATTTTGGTTTGGCCAAAACCTGAGCAAACTTTTTGGCCAACCCAACAAGTCAAAAAGAGAAAAACAAGTACCATATGAACTCATTTATAAGTGGAATCTAAACAAGCAAAAATCTCAACCTCATAGGTACACAGAGAATAGACTGGTGGTTGTCAGAGGGGGGTTTGGGGGGTGTGCAACATGGACAATGGTGGTCAAAAGATCCAAAGTTCCTGTTATAAGAGAAGTAAGTCCCAGGGGCAGGATGTGCATCACGGTGAGTGTGGTTAGTAAGACTGTATGGCATGTTAGAACACTGCTGAGGGAGTAGCTCCTACAAGTTCTCACCGTAAAACCATGTGTGAAGACCCTGGTGGCTCAGGCAGTAAAGAATCCGCCTACAATGCCAGAGACCTGGGACTGACCCCTGGGTCAGGAAGATCCCCTGGAGAAGGACATGGCAAACCACTCTAGTATTCTTGCCTGGAGAATCCCAGGGGTGGGGGAGCCTGGCAGGCTACAGTCTATGGGGTTGCAAAGAGTCTGACGTGACTGAGTGACTAAGACACAAATGTGTGAAGACTGGCGTTACCTAGGCTTATTGGGGTGATCATTTCACAATAAACAGGTATCAAATCACTATGTTCCACACTTGAAACTAATACAGTGTTACATGTCAAATTATACCGCAATTAGAAATCAAGTCCTGTTCTGATAGAAACGAGAGGTCAGAGCCTCCATAAAATATAAGCATGTAGACATGTGCATCCCTGTTTACACAGTAAAAGTTAAATAACTTTCAAGTATGATGTTTCACTTCATTTGTTCCCAGAATGGTGATTTTATCATTTCCCTGTCTATCTCACAAGAAGCAGGTAACCGAGAGACTCATTGGTTTGTGTGATAAAAGACTTACCAACCACAGGTGTTTCCACTCTCCCTCCTCGGGCCATGTGGCTCAATGAAGAAGACTCACTCTGGTTCTCTGCCAGTGGGGAGGGGGAGCTACCATGGCCACCAGCTCAAAATAAATATTCTGACTAAGATTAACTCTGCAATCCAGCATTTACTTCCAAAGTTTGTACTGCAGAAAGAACATTGCTCAGGCAGAAAAAAAAAAAAAGGAACAGAAAGGAAAAGAAAAAACGGGTCACCAAACAATGACATTCATGTCTGGGTGACATAAAAATATAACTCAAAGGAAGACCGATGAGTAGAATTTCTTAAACATTATGGGCCAGCTGCTCCCAGGTTTGTGTGTTGTCTGCTTCAGTTCAGTTCAGTTCAGTTGCTCAGTCGTGTCCAACTCTTTGCGACCCCATGGACTACAGCACACCAGGCCTCCCTGTCCATCACCAACTCCCTGAGTTTACTCAAACTCATGTCCATTGAGTCAGTGATGCCGTCCAACCACCCCATCCTCTGTCATCCCCTTGTCCTCCTACCCTTAATCTTTCCCAGCCACAGGGTCTTTTCCAATGAGTCAGCTCTTTGCATGAGGTGGCCAAAGTATTGGAGTTTCAGCTTCAGCATCAGTCCTTCCAATGAACACCCAGGACTGATCTCCTTTGGGATGGACTGGTTGGATCTCCTTGCAGTCCAAGGGACTCTCAAGAGCCTTCTCCAACACCACAGTTCAAAAGCATCAATTCTTCGGCGCTCAGCTTTCTTTATATATATTATAGTCCAACTCTCACATCCGTACATGACTATTGGTAAAACCACAGCCTTGACTAGAGGGACTGGTTGTCTGCTTAGATGAGAAGAAAAATGCTGCACAGTCCCATTTGGAGTTGTTGCTTTTGTTGTTGCTGAGTCATGTCCCCTCTGGAGTGCTGACCAGTCATTTTACAAAAAGCAAAATTCTACTCTGAATCAGTCACGGGTGACTCTTTGCTGGAGCGACAGACGCCCTCCTCAAGTTGCCATCTCCTGCTCTCCTTCTCCAGGTTGAGCTGTAGCAGGAGCGTGCCCTCCTCTGTAAAGCCGGGGGTCAGCACAGCCTGGGACCTGCCCGCCTGAGCAGGCGGAGGTGCCACCACTCGGACAGTGTGGTCTTGAGCAGGTCAGTGAACTCCCAGCCCCACAGTGACAGAGTCAGGGCCTTTCTCATGCGTTTGCTGTGATGGTTCATTGAACTGATGCTGGGAAGCACCCCAGATAGTCCCAGAACTACAGTGAGTTCTACTCCGTTATTAGCTGGTCTAATTGTGGTCACTGCCAAAACATGCCATCTGACCATCAGGTATACGGTCTTTGCTTGCCTGGGTTGCACGATCTGAGTAAATAGCCCAGGATATTCCAATTAAGGCTTCAAAGCTTAAAGACGGAGACGTAGGTTGCTAATCAAAAGTAAAAGTGTTCCCTAAACAAAAGATGAATTTACTTTCCATTTTTGACTATGTACATGTTAGAACTCTCGAGGTACACAGGGTATGATTTCTTACCCCTTCTGTGATGAGGTTATAAAAGACACAGATTTCTTTCTCCGTGGCCTCCTCTGCTTTGTCTCAGCCTGCGCAGCTTAATGAAGCGAGCTGCCGTGGGGCAGAGGACCAGAACAGGGAGCAGACTCCAGCCAACGGTCAGCATGGGAGGGTCCGAGACCCGCAAGCCAAGAAGGGTCCAACTGCTGCCAACAGCCTCCAAGTGAGCGTGGCAGCTGGTCCATCCCCAGCGGAGCCTTTGGATGACCACAGACCCCAGGTCAGTGCCAGAACTTCAGCCTCTGGGACCACACGAAACATGTAGCCACCTGCACTCTGCCCACACGCCTGCCCACACAAACCGTGAGATGAGATGACCATGTGCTAAGGCTGGGGTGACCTGTTACAGAGCAGAGATAACTGAGACTCTGGCTAAGCTACTGCCACGTCAAGAATAAGTAATGCAATCTTCAGGGAAAAGTGAATCAACGCTAAGGATTTTTTTTAACATGGCTAACTTGATTCTCCATAGCAGTATTTGATACCAAAGGAGAATGGAGGGAATGTTTGTAAAGTAATGAGGGAAAGAAAAGGTGAGCCTAGAACAGTAAATCCAGTTAGATGCTGCTCAACACTGTAAAGAAATTTTAAAAAAACTTATCAAAGTATACAACTGGTAATTTTGTTGTATGCAAACTACACTTCAATAAAGATATTTTTTAAAGAATTGAAAAATAATAAGAAATGTGTTTGAGGGAATGTTTAAGCTAGGTCAAGAATGTGATTTTGTACAGAAGTCAGCAAACAATCCAGTCCATCGTCTGTTTTAAGATCCCCTGGAGAAAGGCATGACAACCCACTCCAGTATTCTTGCCCGGATAATCTCATGAACAGAGGAGCCTGGTGAGTTACAGTCCATGGGGCCGCAAAGAGTCAGACATGAGTGAGCAAGTAACACTTCCACTTCATAGGCTGAGAATAGTTCTTACATTTTAAGAGGATTTTAAGAGTCAAACAACGATTAATGTTTCAGGGCATGTGAAAATTACATGAAATTGAAACCTAAAAATAAGGTTTCACTAGTACACAGCCGCACCCAATCTTTTACTCCTTGTCTGTGGGGGCTTTTAAAAATCCTTTTAATTGACAAATAAAATTATAAAATATTTAAAATACAGAATGTGATGATTTCATGTACAAATACATTATAAAAGGATTCTTCCTGCTGTCTAGAGTAACAGCAGCAAAGTTGAGAAGAAAAAAGATCATCAGCTTCAAAAAACGAAAAATACTGACTTTCTAGCTCCTTATGCAAAAGTCCACTGACCCCTGATTTGTTCCTTCTTAACCTGATTCTTAATTTTCCTTTCTCCATCTTGCCAACAATTCCATATACTGAAAGGCTGAAGGGCAGATTCAAGAGACGCAGGTTTGAGGTGGGAACACTGCGAAATACTAGTTTCCAAAAAAGACATTCAAGCAAACTCATGAACCACACTCACCTAACTTCTTAGAAAAACTGATTTCCAGTGGAAGCCAGAAAGGGAAATATTAAAGTATAAATTTTTCTGAGAAAGGAAAAAAACATGGACTAAAAGGGACTTCTTTCCTCTACCCTCACCTGTTCTAGGAGTATTTCAGATGTTTAATCTCTTCCGTCCAGGTATATACTCATGAAACCTCAGCAAGAGCCACGGTCAAATGTAAAATTTTTAAAAAACATAAAAACGTTCCTTGGATTTGTTATATATTTTTCAAGCCCAGTATCTAGAGGGTTGTTTTGATTTTTCTTTCAATTTGAATTATTGACATCACTCTTCTAAAAGAATATGATCTCCTGCTTTCCTTACTTCAAAACATCCTCTGGAGGAACCACACATGACAAGACAAGCTCTTTATCGTCAAGCCGATTTACATAAAAAAATATACAGTGTGCATGTGTTTGCTTTTTTTTTAATGAATTACTTTACTTGTTTTGGCTGTGCTGGGTCTTTGCTGCTGTGTGTGGGCTTGCTCCGGCCGTGGGCTTGTTCCATGCATGGGCTTTGCTGTGTGTGGGCTTGCTCTGGCCGTGGGCTTGCTCTGCAAGTCTGGCCATGGGCTTGCTCCATGCGTGGGCTTTGCTGTGTGTGGGCTTGCTCCGGCCGTGGGCTTGCTCTAGCCGTGGTGGTGGCTCTTCCTGCTGCCGAGCAGGGGTTCCAGGGCGCTCCAACTGCAGTAGTGGCCACATGCGGGCTTAGTTGCTCCGCAGCGTGTGGGATCTTCCCAGTCCAAGGATCGAACCTGTGTCTCCTGCATTGGTGGGTGGATTCTTAACCACCGGAGCACCAGGGAAGTCCCATGGGTGTTTTTATACACTGTTTTCCACGGAGTGTGTTGTTTGTGTCACTGCAAACTCCTAGGTCTCTGAACTGCATGAGAAGGGAATGATTCCTACCATAACCTCCAAGAGTCTGCATTCACACAATGTATCTTGTGGACAAGGAAGTCGTGGCCGGAGGCTCTCATGGGTGACGGGTAGAACCACAGCCAATATGCACTTGACAATTATCCGTCTCTGAAGGACAGGAGTCGGCAGCCTGGAGGGCGAGGGGACAAGTGGGAGAGTCTGGAGGAGCTCCAGGAGCACGGGACGCCCCGGGGGTGACAGGTACCAGGGGTCAGGCCTACATCTGTCGCCCAGCCCCAGTGGGAAAAGCTGGCAGATTTCAGTGGGCTGGATTGGGGCGGTGGGGAGGGAGGTTAGGAGGAGGGGGCGTATGTATACCTGCGGCTGATTCATGTTGAGGTATGGCAGAAACCAACACAACAATGTAAAGCAATTATCCTCCAATTAAAAATAAACACATTTTTTAAAAAAGCAAGTGGGCTGGGGTCAGCCTATCACATAGCAGAACAAGACTGGGAGGCAAATAAGAAGAATCTAGTCCTTCCCTCATAGCTCAGTTGGTGAAGAATCTGCCTGCAATGCAGGAGACCCGGGTTCAATCCCTGGGTCGGGAAGATCCTCTGGAGAAGGAAATGGCAACCCACTGCAGTATTTTTGCCTGGAGAATCCCATGGGCAGAGGAGCCTGGCAGGCTACAGTCCACAGGGTCGCAAGAGTCAGACACGACTGGGAAACTAAACCACCACCAGTCCTTCCAGCTGGGGCAGTGCAGCTGGTGAGGGACTGCGATAGGAATAGTTAACCTAAACGTATCATTTCAGGTCTTCCTGGGTTTCCCATTCAAGCCGGAAACACGATGCTGAGGGTACCAGCGAGCAGGTATAGTTATTCCAGCTCACAGCAGGTGAGTGAGTTGGGAAAGCCGATGTACTTCCTGCCTGATAAACAATGTCCAAGGACTCAAAAGCTGGAGGGGCCAGGGGCATGGAGCTTTTTGCTGGGCATCACATTTTAAATGTGATAAAAAACCAATTCACAGGAAAGTAGTAGATCAAAGAGGTGGACTAAATGAGGTACAACTCTCTCCCCTTGCCCTTGCCCCACACACTTAGAAACAACAAAGGAAAAATACATCTCAAAACAGACCAAATTCACTACACCTACAGCATGAGAAAGAAACACAACTTCAGGGACAAAGCCACTCATCTTTTTAGATTGTTACATCAGCTCACTCTAATTATCCTGATACAAACCTGACTTGAAAGAGAATTCTTGAAATTCAAAAAAGCAATAAAATCTAAAATACATAGCACTGCTTTAGTAACTGGATGGCGAGAGGTAAGAAAACTGATATTCATGGCTAGAAGATGAGTCAGCATTATCTCACGGCAAGATACTTGGTAAAATTCTTAGCTTTCAGTTTTTGGAAGTCAGGTCACAAGCCAGAGGATCTTGTAGTTCTGAAGATGAAGATGAACAGAGAGCGTTAATGGAGAGTCCTGGCAATAGCTTCACTTGGAAAGCAATTACAAGAAAGAGATGAGTTCAGAAGAGGAGGGGCTGGTGTCCTCACGGTAATCGTAGGAAATAGAGCCCAGAAATCCCCAGCCTTGCATGATTGGAATGGAAAGACCTTGGCGTGCTGAACACTGCTTGGATGAAGGTGACCCGACTTGTATCATATTGCTCATCAGCAAAAAGCAGAACTTTCTGGTGCTAAATCACTGAAATGTTGGGCTATTTATTACAGCAGCTAGCATGAATTACCCCCAAGACAATTTTGTATGTACTATCGCAAGCAATTAGAAAGTCTAATAGGGGAGAAAAGATCCCAGTCACAATAACAATAGGGGGAAAAACCCCTAGATATGCCTCTAACAAGAAATATGCAAAAGCAGGACTTCCCTGGTGGTGCAGCGAATAGAAATCTGCCTGCCAATGCAGGGGACACAGGTTCAATCCCGGACTCAGGAAGATTCCATGTGCCTGGGGAGGGGAGGGAACCCTCAAGCCCCATCTGAGGGGGGAAATGGCAATGTTTATGCTTTATTATAAAGTCTCTGTATGTTTTTTTTAATTATACAGAGAAATTTTACATTAAACTTTATATTTTAGAACACCAAAACAAGTGGGAAGGGCAGTAAGTTTCTATTACCTCCCCTCATCCCCACACATTCACAGGCTTCTGCACTCTCAACATCCCAACCAGAAGGCACATTTGTTCCATCTGATGGATTCACCCTCACACCTCATAATCATGCAAAGTCCCAGGTTTGAATCAAAGTTCACTCTTGTGTTGTACAATCCGTGAAGAAGTTAAGTGAAAGTTGTCCTGCTATGTCCAACTCTTGATGACCTCATGGACTGCAGCCCGCCGGGCTCCTCTGCCCATGCAAGAATACTGGGTAGGCTGCCACGCCCTCCTCCAGGGGATCTTCCTGACACAGGGATCAAACCAGTGTCTCTTAAGTGTCCTGCATTGGCAGATGGGTTCTTTACCACTAGCGCCACCTGGGAAACCCTTTATTATTATTGTGCAATCACAAAGGAAAAAGTGGCTGACATTCTGTAACTGTGCTTCCATCTTTCTTGTTAAATACTAACAGCTCATTATTTCCTGGACACCAAACTAGGGTGAAAGTGAAAGTGAAATTGAAGTTGCTCAGTCGTGTCCGACTCTTTGCAACCCCATGGACTGTGGCCTACCAGACTCCTCTGTCCATGGGATTCTCCAGACAAGAATACTGGAGTGGGTTGCCATGCCCTCCTCCAGGAGATCTTCCCAACCCAGGGGTTGAACTCTGGTCTCCCACATTGTAGGCAGACGCTTTACCATCTGAGCCACTAGGGAAGTAGTAAGTCCTAAAATGAGGGTAGGTCATCCAACCTCAGTTACTTTTCAAACTTCATCTGCGTCTTTCCGGCACCCTACCCTCAAACGTAAGATACTTTCCCATCTGCGCACAGCACGCCTGGTCCTGCTCACTCTGCGTCGCTGGCTGAGGCAGCTGCTTAGGTCCAGCCCCTGTGTTTTCCACCACCAGGAGGCTAAGCCAGCGCACATTTGCAAAGGTGTAGGCTCGTTTTCTCTGCCCAGCAGCCGTTTTCTTGGACCCGTTACCTCTCAATGTGCCATGCTGTCTCCATCACCCAGCCTCTTCACTCAAATCCCGCCTAACACACCTGGTCACGACACGCACACCCTCCTTTGGGACACCACCCGTGTAGCACAATAGCAAACCCCTAGACATCCCTCCGAAAGCTGGTCTTGGGGCACCTTGCACCACGCACGGTGTCTGCGTGTCCCCGTCTTACACGTCAAGGCAAGCACAGCTGTGCGATCAGCTCCCGCGGGCTGATGACAGGGTTAAAGCGGAAGCTGGGGGAAAGCTTGAGGCTGTGTTCCATTCCCAAACCCCCTCATGCTTGATATGATTTGAACCTTTCCAGCACGTCCTGCTTCATGCTTCCCTCAGGGCACAGGAGAGTCTGCATCCTAACGAGATGCCCCAAGGAGATGAAAACGATAACTCAAGTAATAATCCTGCACCTCTAGAACCCAGGTGAATAGAGAACACTTCACCTCTGCAGTTCTCAGCCTCTTAAAAACTTTCTAAAGGAGAGGTCTTACCCCAGAAACACAGCTTTAATGTTCCCCACTGGTGGCTCAGGCGGTAAAGAATCTGCCTGCAATGAGGGAGACCGGGGTTCGATCCCTGGGTTGGGAAGATCCCCGGGAGGGCGGCATGGCAACCCACTCCAGTATTCTCGCCTGGAGAACTCCATGGGCAGAGGAGCCTGGCGGGCTACAGTCCACGGGGTCGCAAAGAGTCAGACATGACTGAGCGACTAAGCACAGCACAGCACTGTTCAAAAGAAGCAAACTTGTTTTGAAATAAACACACATGTACATCATTCATGTGCATGTATCCTAGTTAATGTCAGGATGATTCAAAGGAACTTTTGAAAAACAAAAAAATTTTATAGCACATGAATATTTGGCAACCTTTACCTCGAAAGTATTTAGCACCAGCGATGCTTGCATCAGGGCTTCCCTGGTGGCTCAGATGGCAAAGCATCTGCCTGCAATGCCAAAGACCCGGGTTCCATCCCTGGGCCAAGAGGATCCACTGGAGAAGGGACTGGCTAACCATTCCAGTATTCTTGCCTGGAAAATTCCATGGACAAAGGAGCCTGGTGGGGTCCTTTGGGGTCGCATGGGGCCCATGGGGTCGCAAAGAGTCCTACATGACTGAACGACTAACACAATGCTTGCATAATGAGCAAGAAAATTTTCCAAAGTTGCATTAACAAAAGCTGCCTCTGGGAAGTCACCCAACAATTAGTTCCTATTATATTAAGATTTTGGAGAGTCTGCTGAATTTGGAAAACTTAAGGTGAATGAGGCTTATGCTATTAGCATTTGCTTCGCCTTCTTAAATAAATCTACTTCTAAAATGTTGATACAAAAAAGTTATTATACATTTATCAAATGAAGTAGGAAGGTTACCACTCAACAACATTCTGATGCAAATTATTTCCTAAATCATAGTCATTCCCTGATTTGTGTTTTGCAAATACTTTGGGGTTTTGTTGGGAAAGGAAATATCTTACTTTAGAGGAGAATTTAAACTGTATTCTCTAACTTTAATGTTTAAAACTGCTATGTAAAAAAATTATTTCCAGACTGTAAAAAATGACAACAACCTCAGATATTCAGGTTCTTTCTATTCAAACAGACCAGTCCTGTAGTCACCCTCACCTATCCAGAGATGCCCAACAACTAAGCTGTACTAGGGTGATGGCGCCCTCTTGAGGCTGTTAAGGAGAACTAACTTTAAGTCAGTTCAACATCTCCAGGATCTTTAGAAGCATCATGGATTGTGGCTCTGGAACAACAAATTAGACAAGAGATTTTGTTTCCTCTTCTGTTACTGCTTAAACCCAAGGTGTTTCCATCTAAGGCAATCATTTCATCACATTTTCATACTCTAGGGAGAATAATTTTTCCTTTCCTCTCTACTTACGAATGAAAATATGAAAATGACTCTAATTATGCTTGGAATCTGCATTGAGGTAAAAAAATATTAGAAAATCGTTAGACACTTTTCTAATATGTTAGAAATTTTCAACTGGTTAGACATTTGAAGTGAAATCAAACAGCATCAATAACTGCTAGCCCTTGATTCTCCCCTAAGAAACTCCTTCCCAGAAACTTCACAAATTACATTCCCTAAGCACCAGGATTTCAACTTTGTAAATGGTTATTAAATCATTGATCACCTCTTTTGTTTATGCACTATTTCATTTATTAGTTATTGCAGAAAATGTCTTATTTTCTAACATTTGAATGCTTCATATGTGAGCCAGAATTGAGTAGGTTATCATGCCATAATAAGCTAACCTGGAAATCTCATGGGCTTTATATGGAAAGGTTCGTTTGCTTCCCTCACAAAGCCTTCTGTGATTTTGGCCACTTTATATGGACTCTCATTCTGAACAGTAACTCCAAGATCCAGGCAAATTGCTTCTTAGAGCTACATCATCTGGGTCCCTTGGTTTCCATTTCAGTGCATCAGTGAAGAGAAATGTAGGCTCATACACCCTCCCTCAAATGGCCTAAAGGTCTAGAAGTGATCCTTCATAATTCTGGCCCATTGCCC